>NC_090267.1:417949519-419149519 GCF_040414725.1 Anabrus simplex | reverse complement strand
TAGCCCTTTCGTATCCTATCGTCGCCATAAGACCTATCTGTGTCAGTGCGACGTAAAAGAATGCTATGTTCCTTTCTATGAAGTACATTTCTGAAGGAAAAGCGAAGATATATTTTCTGTGTTAGTAAACTAACTGATCAATAGGGTCCGGATGTTTATGACGTCATATTTTTTCTTTATATTATTTTGATGGAAAATACAAGTTAAGCACGTTTTTATCTACGGTGACTGAAATTATACAATTTTCACGGGTCATATAAAGTCACATTTTGGCCCTTTAAAGTTTTTGTCATTATCCAGTAATTTTTCATATTATGGTCATATTTCCCCGTGAATTTTTGCGTTTTTTTCATATTTTTATCTTTTTATTCCATTTTCTCATACCTACTCTGAGTCATCTCAAAGACGGATTTTCACATCTCCTAATTGTTGTCCGTAATTTCTTACAATTGTGTTTCTTAGAAATATATATTTATGCGAATTAGAAGGTTAAAGAAAAGTAAACTCGTGTCCTCATACCGAGGTAGTGCAGCTCTTTTCAGGCACACCCCCAATGGAGGTGAGCTGCTTGTACCATTTCAACCACATACCAGTCCTCCTGCCATTCTTAAACTTCTTGGAGTACCTGGAACCGAACCCGGGCCCCCTAGGACGGCAGCTAATAACACTAACCGTTACGCTACGGAGGCGAACAAATAGAAGGGTAAGCTGTATAGAAAGAGACAAATGCGTATAAAGCGTCAGAATAGTGAGCCTCAATTGAATTCTAATGAATTGACATATTTCAAAAATGGCCCGATAACATCCTGAGAAGTAAAGCGGTCTTCTTCCCGTTACAAGTCAATATTGCGTGAAAATAGAAGATCGTTTCTATTTGAAAAGTTTAAAATACATGTAATTTGCTATTCCAATTCTTCCTGATCGCCCATCAAAATGTGACATTTATTTCATTCTGTGTAGAGTCGAGAGCTACCTCTGGAATGAGTAATTAAATAAATTCAAAATATAATAATAAAATTCATATTATTACTCAGTTGTTATTATTGAATGTTCTATGTTTTCAAAGTAGGCTGTATTTTCAATATAATGTTAATTTAAACAGTGGCAAGATTTTGAAAATTTCGAAAACGTGACCAAAAACATTGTAAGTCATATTTATTGTCATATTTTAATACATTTTTAGGTTATAAATGCTACATATTTCTAACATTTTAAAGTCATAAACATTCGGGCCCTACTGATCAACAACGGATACAGGAGTTGGTCTCTAATCTTTCTGGAATATGATACTCGAGCAGTATAGCCACTGACTTCTCATTTTGCGGTTCGAATACCAACAAATGCATATAGGATTTTTGAAATGAAAATTACTGGAGGTTCCATGGCTGTGATCGTGATATCAACAGTCACGTAAACCCCTGTGGGTGGGGGCGCAGACGAAGAATACACCCACGGTATGCCCTGCCTGTCGTAAGAGACGACCAAGTGATGATGAAATTGGAACCATGAGACTACTTGTGATTAGTTAATAATAATATTATTTGCTTTTACGTCCCACTAACTACTCTTTTACGGTTTTCGGAGACGCCGAGGTGCCGAAATTTTGTCCCGCAGGAGTTCTTTTTACGTGCCAGTAAATCTACCGACACGAGGCTGACGTATTTGAGCACCTTCAAATACCACCGGACTGAGCCAGGATCGAACCTGCCAAGTTGGGGTCAGAAGGCCAGCGCCTCAACCGTCTGAGCCACTCAGCCCGGCACTTGTGATTAATACCGTTATATGAGGAACACCGTGGATATAATTTACCTAGGACTAGTAACCTTATGTGAGGAACACCACGAGTCTGGGCGTTGCCTGTGGTTAGTACCATCGTGTGTATCCCGCCAAGGCGGTGTGTGTGTGTGTGTGTTGGGGGGGGGGGGGTAGCGAGGAGTTGGCAGGCACTCACTCGGCTGTGCGGACTAATGTCCATGCGAGAAAAGGTGCCGTACGCTGCGCTGGAATGTGTCGGTCCCCTTATATTCAGAATGGGTCTGCGTTACCTATGAGTAGTACCACTATATGAAGAACACCACGGGTCTACGTTGACACTGATTAATACCACTATAAGAAGAACACCGCAGGTTTTGCTGTTGCCCGTGATTAGCACCGCTATGTGAGGAACATCATGGGTCTGCGTTGCATGAGAGTAGTACCATTATGTGAAGAACACCATGAGTGTGTTGCGTGTGGATGGTACCGCAATGTGTGATACGCCGTGAGTTTGCATTGCCTGTGATTAGTACCACCAGGTGAGCGGCACCAAGAATATACGTGGCCTGTGATTAGTTCCAGTATGCCAGGAACACCACGGGAATACCGGCTCCCGTGATTAGTCCCACTATGTGAGGAACACCATGGGTCTGCATTACCTGTGATTAGCACCACCATGCGAGGAATACCATGAGTCTACGTTAACTCAGATTAGTACCACTACATGAGGAACACCTTGGTTCTGCTTTACCAGTGATTACTGTTATGAAGGGCCGGTGATCTGTATTTTGGACACTTTTTTATAACAAGCATCATCTCAGAAAAGAAGGCATTATGAACTGGACCCACTGATTGTTTTGGATTCATGGTCATGCTTTTATCATCATTCGTTTTATATTTTAGTCAGTGGATACATTTTGAAGTTTTAATTATCGTTTCATTTCGTTGCAGTTCGTACCTGTAGGAGCCGATGATCTAGCTGTTAGGCCCCTTTAAACAACAAACGTAATCATCATCATCATCATCATCATCATCATCATCAGTCCCGTAAAACTGGAAGCTCCCTTGTTTTTACAATAATTAGCCTCTGAGACGTAAACCCCTATGTATATTGACACAAGGATTAACCAAGATCCGTACGAAACGGAAATTCTCTCCACGTACCTTCTCGTTCTATCATATAACCCGTAGTCTGCTCCAGCTGCAAGGGCTGACCCACGTTGTACTGCAGCAACTTCAGTTCTGGGTTAACGGTGACACCGTCCTCGCTCCAGTGCAACCGGAGTTTCTGGTTGCTGTACGAAACTGAAACAGCGAAAACATGGCATCACATAATTATAGCTCATTGATTACCAGGGGAAAAATAACCTCATCTAAGATAATTACCCTTATACAGCAATTGCTGAAATTGCTGAATCGTATGGACAGAGTTTTGGAGAAGGAGAACAAGATGAAAATACATGTTTAAAACAATAGTAAGGGAGTGCAGTCGAATGAAGTCAGGTGATGCGGGAATTAGATGTATATTGTTACTAACGATGGCAGAAGTATGGAGGACGCAAAATGCAGACTAGCACAGGCAAGATTCTTGTGATGTTGATGCTTATTGTTTAAAGGGGCCTAACATCTAGGTCATACGACCAGCACAGACAAAGAAAGCCTTTCTTAAGAAAATAAGTTTGCTCACTTCAAACATCGATATAGGAATTGGAAATATGTTTTTGAAGACTTTTGTCTGAAACGTGGCATTAAATGGAAGTAACACATGGACGATACTAGCTCAGAAAGAATGATGGTGTTATAGAAGTATGTTGAAGGTGAGATGGGTAGATCTAATAACGAATGAAGAGAAACTGAATCGAATTAGTGAGAGGAGATCGATTTGGCTAACTTTGAAAAGAAGAAGAGACAGAATGACTGGACACATCTTAAAGACAACCAGCACTTGATCACTTGATTTTCGAGGAAAGTGCCCACAAATAGCGTCATGTTTTCATTGTATTTATTTTGATAACAAGAGCTCCCTCTGCCAAGATCGCGAATAGAGACTTGGTAGAGGTTGTTGAATTCTTGAGCGGTGGAAATATATCCATTAGGCACTCTGAGGCATTCTATGTCGTATGATATCGACACATTCGCTCCTAAGATTTGTTCTTCACCCTGTCTTTAGAAATGATCCAAAAGTGTACCGCATGAGTCTGGTTTTGTAAACTGTTTGATAGGTCATCAGCCCAGAGGCTTCTTGAATCCTCAAATAACACCATCAAAGGGGTTATAGGGAAACCGGAAAAATCAATGGCAGCACCAAAATGAGGCGTACTAGGCAAGATGAGGCGTCAGATAGTTTGCCATTGCTTTCCTCACTGGGCTAGAAAATGCTATTTCAGCACCCTAGGAGGACCACCTAGACACACTAGTCACACTCCGAAGTCATTACTCAGAATCATCCATACCCCAGCAACTTCCATATTGTCACACCCATGGATCAGACCGGGACTTGAATATGGTTTTCCGTGGTTTCTCGCTTTCACACCAGTCAAATGTTGAGGCTGTACCCTACAGCCGCGGTCGCTTCTTTCCCATTTATAGCCTTTTCTTATCCCATCGTCATCATAAGACATACCTCTGTCGGTGCGAAGTAAAGCAAACTAAAAAAATAAATAAACACTATTCCCTTTGCAAAAATCAAATGATCATAAATATGTCTCCCGGTTATGGCGGTAGAATAACACCCACGGTGTCCCCTGCCTGTTGTGAGAAGCGACTAAAAGGAACCCCAGGGGCTCTACACATGGGGGCGTGGGTTGGCGTCCACGATGCCCTTAGCTGAGTCCTGGCGTCTCTTCCACTTGTGCCAAGCTCCTCACTCTCATCTATCCTATCCGACCTCCCTTGGTCAACTCTTGTTATTTTCCGACCTCGATGGTTTTAGAACGTTCGAGGTCTAGGGCGTCTTTAGTTTTTCACGCCCTTCGTGGCCGTTGTCTTTCTTTGGCCGATACCTTCATTTTCGAAGTGTCGGATCCTTTCCATTTTTCTCTCTGATTAGTGTTGTGTTAGAGGATGGGTGCCTAGTTGTACTTCCTCTTAAAACAGTAATCACTACCACCATCCCGGTTATGGCCATCCATCAACGGCTGCTAATTTCAGATGGCAACCAGCCCTAAGACATAGCCTGCACGGTTGCTATGGTTACACTTTTGTCACACATGATGTCGCGTCACGTTGCACAAATTTTCGGATACCTCTCAGCCATAAGATATACTTATGTTTAATAAAATAAATAAAAACGGGACTTCCATGGAAACTACATTTTGCTCTGGCTTTTGCCATAAGACGGATGCCTCACAACAAGAAAGTAAAAGTACTACATCCATCAAGAAGTGGCAACAGGCGGGCTTTGCAGAAGTATAAAAGTGTAACTATTAGTTTGTACTTACAACTTTCGATGTACATGGGGCAGACCTGGATATCCATGGGGTAGAGTTGAAACTCCATTTGGCAGGCAATGATGGCGTGCATTCGCGCTGCGTAGCGGACAGTCTTGTTGCGAAAGAGCGTCACGCTCGAGAACTTGTGCGTCAGCTTGGCAATTTCTGTAAAATAAAATATTTTCCTTTTACAATTCAGCGATAGAAATCCATATATCATTCATAATAATATCACAGTTTAATAGGACGTAGGATTGTCGGTCTGTTTCACATTCTTGTGCATTCAATATGTTATTGAACTTCCTCCTGTGGGTGGGGGCGGTAGAAAACCTCCAAAGTATTCCCTGCTTGCCGTAAGAACCGACTAAAGGGAACTCTTAGATTTAGAGTATGAGTTGGCGAACACGGGGTCCTTAGCTAAGTCCAAGCAATGCTTTCACTTACTTGTGCCAGGGTCCTAACTTTCATCTATCCTATCCGACCTCCCTTGGTCAACTCTTATTCGTTTTTTTTTTTTTTTTTTTTTTTTTGGCTTTCCATTGCACCAACACAGGTAGGTCTTATGGTGACGGTGGCATATGAAAGGTCTAAAAGTGGGAAAGAAGCACCCGTGGCTTTAATTAAGGTACAGCTCTATAATTTGCCTGGTGTGAAAATGGGAAACCAGGGAAACCCATCTTCAGGGCTGCTGACAGTGGGGTTCGAAACTACTATCTCCCGGATGCAAGCTCACAACTGCGTGTCCCTAATCGCACGGCCAACTCGCCCGAAAACTCTTGTTCTCTTCCAACCCCGACGGTATTAGGTGTCTCATTTTCACGCCCTTTGTGGCCCTTGTCTCTCTTTGGCCGATACATCTTCACTTTTTCGAAGTTCGGATTCCTTCCATTTTTTCATCCTCTGATTAGAGTCAATAAAGGATGATTACTCAGCAGTTGTACTTCCTCTTAAAATAATAATAAATAATAATAACTTTCAATTTCCAGTAATTTTAGCGATCACGATAGTTCAGCGCGTTAAAGCACTAGCCACTGTTGCAGGTAAACAAACACTCGAAAAAACAAGTTCAAATTCTTTCCTCGACCATCCCGTCGCCGAAAACCTTTAATGTGTTAGTGCTACATTAAACTACTAGAAAGAAAGAAAGAAAGAAAGAAAGAAAGAAAGAAAGAAAGAAAAGGGTCGGGCTGAGTGGCTCAGATGGTTGAAGTGCTGGCCTTCTGGCCCCAACTTATTATTATTATTATTACTATTATTATTATTATTATTATTATTACTATTATTATTATTATTTTGCTAGTTGCTTTACGTCGCACCGACACAGATAGGTCTTATGGCGACGATGGGACAGAAAAGGGCTAGGACGGGGAAGGAAGCGGCCGTGGCCTTAATTAAGGTACAGCCCCAGCATTTGCCTGGTGTGAAAATGGGAAACCACGGAAAACCATTTTCAGGGGTGCCGACAGTGGGGTTCGAACCTACTATCTCCCGAATACTGGATACTGGCCGCACTTAAGCGACTGCAGCTATCGAGTTCGGTCAAATTATTATTGAAAATGAAAACCTACAACCTGTTGTCCAGTCATTGACCGGGTCAGGGATGTAATGAATGAAGCATATATAGGCTGTTATTACAATGGGGTCGCCACTCCCAAGGTGATTTATATTAATGAGTGATAAATGCTATGAAATTATAATAGAGAGTGTTGCTGGAATGAAAGATGACAGGGAAAACCGGAGTACCCGGAGAAAAACCTGTCCCGCCTCCTCTTTGTCCAGCACAAATCTCACTTGGAGTGACCGGGATTTGAACCACGGTATCCAGCGGTGAGAGGCCGACGCGCTGCCATCTGAGCCACGGAGGCTCTTCAAATTATTATTATTATTATTATTATTATTATTATTATTATTATTATTATTAACAAATACATTGCAAATGGTAAATATCCCGGTGGCAATGATCACTTACAGCAATGTAATAATAAAGTAAACATAATTACCCAACAACAACAAACAAACAAACAAACAAACAAACAAACAAACAAGCAAACAACAAGTGTACAACAAGCAAATTCATGGAAAGAAAATATTACAAGAACTACAACTAGTTTAACATTCTAAATCCAGCATCATCATATACAAATTCGCACACAACTTAAGTATTTCCAGTGCTTAACAGTACGGCTTTCAATACTATAGGTTGACCTTACTAATAGCTTAACGTTATAAGTAATAA
This sequence comes from Anabrus simplex, assembly GCF_040414725.1. Classification (NCBI taxonomy): domain Eukaryota; kingdom Metazoa; phylum Arthropoda; class Insecta; order Orthoptera; family Tettigoniidae; genus Anabrus; species Anabrus simplex. Next base: position 419,142,097 of record NC_090267.1, on the reverse strand, counting down.
TAAAGTTAAGTTAAACCGTAGTTACCCTACAACAACAACAACAACAATAACAACAAAAACAACAAGAGTACAACAAGCAAGAAATACTACTAGTTTAACTTTCTAAATCCAGCATCATCATATACAAATTCGCACACAGCTTAAGTATTTCCAGTGCTTAACACTACGAATTACAATACTATAGGTTGAACTTACTACTAATTTAACACTACAAGTGATAATAAAGTCAAGTTAAAAACATACCACCCAACAACTACAACAACTCGAGTACAAAAAGCAATTCCATGGAAAAACAATATTACAAGAAATACTACTAGTTTAACATTCTAAATCCAGCATCATGTACAGTTTCATACACAACTTGGCTGGTTCGATCCTGGCTCAGCCCGGCGGTATTTGAAGGTGCTCAAATACGTCAGCCTCGTGTCGGTAGATTTACTGGCACGTAAAAAGAACTCCTGCGGGACTAAATTCCGGCACCTCGGCGTCTCCGGAAACCGTAAAAGAGTAGTTAGTGGGACGTAAAGCAAGTAACATTAAAAAATTAAGAAAGAAAGGAAAAGGAAAAGCCTAGGTGATTGCAGTAACCACAGAGATAGCTAGGATAGGCTGAAGAAAGTTTATATAATTTGTAGAACAGCAACACAAACCTGAAACTTTGGAGTTGAGAATGTACGGATCAGGCTGCCACAGATTATCAAAGAACTCTGGTGGTAAGGTGACGTAATCGTCTCCCTCTTCGAAAAGGTCGTCTGGGAGTTGCAGTCTTGACTCTTCCCACCTCTGACGAACAAACATGTCGACACTGCAGTAACACAGAACACTCATCAACCAACGATGGCTATTGGAATATACAGAATGTACAATATACGTTACCAGTTATGACAAATGTTATCATGTATATGTATATACCCACATTCTGAGAGACAACTCCATTTATTTATTTATTTATTTATTTATTTATTTATTTATTTATTTATTTATTTATTTATTATTTAGTTTGTCAGGTAACTTAATTATTCGTGATGAAGTTAGAGTTCATGGTTTTTTCTTACTCATAACTACAACAAGATAAAAGAATGCGTACATAATTGTATTGCAGTTAGATCAAAAATAAAGAAATAAATACATAACGTAAAATAAATAAATACATAAATAAAAAATCACCACCAATATGCCTTTAGGTATGAATGTATGTCTATTTTGAAGAATTTTGACACTTTTCACTCCTTGTCTAATAAAAATATTTAGCATTTTGTGGATGTTTTGGTGTATTAATCACAGGAATCGGACAATATTTAGGGTATTCAACAAATTTTTCAAAAAGCTATCGCACCTGGCAAGTTTCCTAAGGTTGGCTGTAATAAATTGAACACTTGTCCGGGCATATCTTTAGAATCACTTAATCTAGAAGGCTATGGTTTCTTTTATTTCGAGGTTGATATCAAGCTGATTAAATTGGCTACACGAGGAAATAACGCAGCGCGGAGTTGTGGAGCGGTTGGCTTGTAAACAGAGTAGGGCCTACATCACAGCACTGCCTTCGTGATGTACAGGCCGTACTGTAGCTCCGATGACGTCATGCAAAGAGGCGAACTGTTTCCTCCGTCCGACCCGTGCAATGCTAGGACATGATACGTCTGTACCTTTTAATTATGAAATATTCTCAAATGTTGTATTAATATTACAGGTGAGATTTAGTAATCTCACCTGTAATCGCATCATTATTCGTAAGTCAGATCTATGTAATTTTAGGAGAAGTAGGTTTGAAGTACGATCTACGCGGTCAGAGCTTGAGTGTTTTACTTGACAGTGTACCCAACAAATAATAATTATGAATTAATACAAATTTGGAGACACCAAACATGTAATAATAATAATAATAATAATAATAATAATAATAATAATAATAATAATAATAATAATAATAGTAACTAGCAGTTTCCACCTGGCTCCGCCCGCAATGTACAAAATATGGTGTTGTTCGTTACTATCCTCACGGATGTATTTGCAAAGTTTCGAGTTAATCAAATAAAGCACATGATCTGCTGTGGTAATAGAATGTAATATTATGTCAACAAAACAAAATACATCACACAAACAAATTGAATGAAACGTTCCTTGGAACAACACTATGCGTCGAACTGTTAAAAAGTCCTTCAAAGATATTCGTCATGGAGACAAATGTACTCATAACTCCAGGGTTGGCTTTTCCCTCGGACGCAGCGAGGGATCCCACCTCTACCGCCTCAAGGGCAGTGTCCTGGAGCTTCAGACTTTGGGTCGCTGGATACAACTCGCCCAGGCGGCCTCGCCTGCTATGCTGAGCAGGGGCCTTGCGGGGGATGGGAAGATTGGAAAGGATAGACAAGGAAGAGGGAAGGAAGCGGCCGTGGCCTCAAGTGAGGTACCATCCCGGCATTCGCCTGGAGGAGAAGTGGGAAACCACGGAAAACCACTTCCAGGATGGCTGAGGTGGGAATCGAACCCACCTCTACTCAGTTGACCTCCCGAGGCTGAGTGGACCCCGTTCCAGCCCTCGTACCACTTTTCAAATTTCGTGGCAGAGCCGGGAATCGAACCCGGACCTCCGGGGATGGCAGCTAATCACGCTAACCACTACACCACAGAGGCGGACTTCTCAGAATCTACCAATTTAAAGCGCTTGATCCACTGAGTGTTTTTAGACCAAAGCAAACTACTTACCTCAATTAGAACGAAAGATATGATTGCTTCAATGAGAAAAAATGTTGAAGAAATGAGACGTCAAATTGAATGTGCACTTATAACTTTCCTCAGAATCAAAAGATTTGAATAGTTAAAAGCTGAAATGAAAGAGCTTGATCCACTGAGTGTTCTTAGGCCAAAACAAACTCCGTATCTCAATTAGAACCAAATATATGATTACTTCAAAGATAGAAAAAAATTAAAAAATCGAATAATTTCAGGAAAGCGGGTTAAGTGATTTGTAGTACCTGATGACAAATCTGTGCATTTTCCAGTTTTTAAAAAATGAAGGAAATTGACCGGATAGAATGGCCGGACTGACTGACTTTAGTTTTCATAATTTTTTAAAATAATAATAATAATAATAATAATAATAATAATAATAATAATTTTGTGGAAATATAATGTGTTGCATATTTAAATACAGTGTGTGAAAGATCGCAATTCCCACAATACTAAGAACGTGAGCGTACCACGGTGAAAATACAACTATACAAGTAAATATTTATTAATATTTTCATTTTCTTCGTATACGGGCAGGTTACCTTGATGAGGTATTTCCATACCTCTAGATGGCCATAAATACAGTATATTTCTTGGTTTATTTCTTGACACTTCTGGCACTATCCTTCGAAGACTTTCTTGAGACCCTTTCTTCCACACAAACATTTGTATCATTTTTTTTGTATAGGAATAGCCCACGTTTTCCCAAATATTAATGCACTGACCAGCAAGATCTGTTAGTTACTTCCCACATTCACAAAAATTGCCGAGGCATTGTTTTTACTCGCATTAATTTTGGGGAGAAAAGTCATCACCAACCCAAGAAATAACAATATGTAGGTTCAATTGGTTATTGACCACTTTTATGGTTGTCCTGTGTCAACAATAAAACGCCCTGCGGTATTTCTGTGTAACAAAGTCAAAAGTCAAACTCATCATCAGCTCTGGAAAATTAGTGCAAAATACTCCTTTATTCTTCGTAACAGGTATTTTTTCGGTTGGGATTTTCGTTTTTCATAAAGGTAACTTGCCCTTATGCGAAGAAAATGAAAATCATCATCATCATCATCATCATCATCATCTGTTTACCCTCCAGGTTCGGCTTTTCCCTTGGACTCAGCGAGGGATCCCACCTCTACCGCCTCAAGGGTAGTGTCCTGGAGCTTCAGACTCTTGGTCGGGGGATACAACTGGGGAGAATGACCAGTACCTCGCCCAGGCGGCCTCACCTGCTATGCTGAACAGGGGCCTTGTGGAGGGATGGGAAGATTGGAAGGGATAGACAAGGAAGAGGGAAGGAAGCGGCCGTGGCCTTAAGTCAGGTACTATCCCGGCATTCGCCTGGAGGAGAAGTGGGAAACCACGGAAAACCACTTCCAGGATGGCTGAGGTGGGAATCGAACTGAGTGGACCACGTTCCAGCCCTCGTACCACTTTTCAAATTTTCGTGGCAGAGCCGGGAATCGAACCCGCACCTCCGGGGGTGGCAGCTAATCACGCTAACCACTACACCACAGAGGCGGACGCAAATGAAAATATTAATGTATATTTAGCCTACTTGTACATTTGTATTTCCACCGTGGTACGCACACGTTCTTAGTATTGTGGGAATTACGATCTTTCACAAACTGTACTTAAATATGCAACACATTATATTTCCACAAAGACGTGTTATACAGTAACAATGAAATGAATAAATTCCACGAGAAAGTATTACGGCCCCTTCATCACGTGAAGGTACCATACCTAACTTAAACTATAAGTTCTCATTATCTGAATAACAGTCCGACTCGTTGGCTGAACGGTCAGCGTACTGGCTTCGGTTCAGAGGGTCCCGGGTTCGATTCCCGTCCGGGTCGGGGATTTTAATCTTAATCGGTTAATTCCAATGGCACGGTCCTGCTGTGTTTAAAGACTTCAAAGCTTTATATCTCAGAACTATGTTTTTCACTATAAAAGACCTATTTTTTTAAAAAACTAATAAAGCTAGAGTAATTATGTTTTACATTTCATGTATTTTGTATATTTCTCCTATAAAAACGCTGCAATTAAGTGTCGTCTTATTTTTAAAAAGTCCCGAATTTAAATTTAAAAGTAATAAATTTCGTAAGAAAATTTATAACTCATTCATTTTTAATCATTTTCCATAATTTTACTACAGTGTGTTCAGACCGGTATATCAGTTGGCGAGAAAAAAAAAGGGAAATAGCTTGTGTACTTTCCGAGATAACGGGTGACCAAATGTATCAATTTAGCATTAGCAGCATAGGTCATACAATCTTACCTTTAGGCCTGTCGCCCATGTGCTAGATTTCCTATCAATTGTTTACCTAGTCTTTCTTAAACGATTTCAAAGGAGTTGGATATTTTTTTTTTTTTACAATTGGCTTTACGTCGCACCGACACAGATAGGTCTTATGGCGATGATGGGATAGGAAATGGCTAGGAGTGGGAAGGAAATCTCCCTCGATAAAGTATTCCAATCTATAATCCCTCTTCATATAAACGAGTATTTGCTCCATTCTGTCCTCTTGAATTCCAACTTTACTTTCATATTGTGATATTTCGTAGTTTTAAAAACATCCACTCAAGCTTATTCCTTTATTAATGCCATTCCAAGCAACAATAAACAGTAACTATATTAACTTAAAAATAAATGAGATTAGTGTTACTGATAATTCTAGATAAAAGGAGTTGGAATTTTAGACAATATTTGAATGCTGTGGAGATCAGAGGAGTAGTATGTGGTCCTGTAGGTGATCCTCTTGGTGGTAGAAGTGTACTAATAAAACACAAGCAATGCCATTCAGTCTTACCAAGTCCGATGCATACATGTCCACACCGTGGCCCCTGGGCAACGTGTATGCGGCTAAGTCATGCAAGGGCGGAAAAGCGAGTTCCCGACGCTTTAAAATGGGGATCCGTCAGCTAAGGGAGTCAACCCTAACAGAAAATATCGGTCCTCCAGGATTGCTGTGGTTTGGCAAAAGGACTGACAACCCAACTCGTTAAACAAAGTCGTTTCGAAATCCAAAGTAGAATTACCCGGCCTGAGTTCTTTACGACGACGTGGCAAACGTTTAAGCTGGGGTGGGAGGAATGTGCGTGTCAGAACATCAGGAGCCTAGGGACGGGCTGTAGTCGAGGTTATACGTGGGTATACTCCATATGCTCTCTGGTTAACTTCACTCATTAGAGTATACCTTCCGATATTTTGCGTATACCTTCTACTTGGCTTCTTTTATGTCTAATTTTACCCTTCTGTCAGTGAGTTTTAACTCTCCAGTTACGTTCGTAACCATGAACATCGAAGGTTCAACTTACAACTTTATCAGACGTCACTTATTTAAGGTCACAAATGTTCGTTGCTTACGTCTCCAGCCTTATGTTCATACATCCAAATGCCTCACCAGGTGACGAACTTAAGCCTAAGAAATATGTGAAGACGTGGCTGCAAAACCATCGTACTGCAATATACACCAGTTCAAGAGTTTTTTTTCCAATGAAAAGTGTGATTAAGAATAAAAAGAGGCACCTTTGGGTAGTTTTTCAATAAACAGTTGGAAGTAGGTCCAGTAGAAAACTACTGTGTAAGCAAATTAGGATTTTCAATTTCTCCCTCTCCAGTCGTTCCACTCATGACTGAGTATCGTGATCCAAGGACTTTGTTGTTTCTTTTATAGTCTGATGCCATTCTGTATGAATTTGCGTTTTCCGGACAGTAATTCTCATTTGTAAGTCTATGACATCTCCTACTTGATCAACCCATCTTTTTGCGACCCGTCCTCGTGACCTTGTGGCAGATACTTTTCCTTGTAAAATTAATTTTTCCAGGCTGTCATCCTCTCTCCTCATAATGTGACCAAAGAATTGCAGGATTCTCTGGTACACAACTTGGCATAGTCTTTGTCGTATTCCAGTTTCCCGGATGACAGAAACATTTGTTCACCTGGCTTTCCACGGTATTCGCAACGTTAGTGGTTTCAAATATGGATTTTTTTTTTTGTTATCATAAAATATCTTCTATATGCCTAATGTATGTCAAATTGAGGGGAATATGTTGTAATTAACTAATTTTAAACGTCACGGTGGTCTTGTACCCGGGCTTTGTCCTGCCCCATCTAAGAGTAAACCCTGCGAGAATTTTTGGACTACAATGCTGTCTGGATATTAAGAACTGTACGTGCATGGTACTGAGCATGAAGAACTCGCAGAAACTTCTAAGGAAGGCCGAGGCCTACAAAGGACTGTCGAGCAAATGATGATATTAAATGCTGTAAGATTAATAGATTAATAGATTAATAGATAAGAGGCATTAAATAAAAATCTCAGGGCTGAAATATTAAAATATGAAATGTACTAAGGCCTAGCGCACGCGGGCAATTTTCTATCCGCTTAACCGCAGCAGTCATTTAACACGTTATGTTGACGAGAACACGCAAGCGAATAATATCTTTCCGCGGTTTTAAATATGCAACATGTTCCATTCTTTATGTGCAGCGATGACCATGCTGTGACATGAAACCAATGTTAGAACTTGCGAATGTTCTCAAGAGCGGCAAAACAGCAACTTATCGGGTAGAGAAGTGCCGTAGCATCTCGATGATAGGATACACTGGATGAATACATTGACTGTGAACTCGAAGTTGAGGAAAGCCCAGCAGTATATACCCAGGTAATAGACATTTAAATGACTAAAGTGGCTGTACCGTGAAAGAGAAATTATGGACAGAGATGGGCGAAGCGAGTGTACCAAAGCAGGATCAGCTGGATAAGTACAGTCTATCATTGCTTCCATCTTTGACTAGTTCATCATCATCATCATCAACATCATCTGTTTACCCTCCAGGTTCGGTTTTTCCCTCGGACTTAGCGAGGGATCCCACCTCTACCGCCTTAAGGGCAGTGTCCTGGAGCTTCAGACTCTTGGTCGGGGGATACAACTGGGGAGTATGACCAGTACCTCGCCCAGGCGGCCTCGCCTGCTATGCTGAACAGGGGCCTTGTGGAGGGATGGGAAGATTGGATGGGACAGGCAAGGAAGAGGGAAGGAAGCGGCCGTGGCCTTAAGTTAGGTACCATCCCGGCATTCGCCTGGAGGAGAAGTGGGAAACCACGGAAAACCACTTCCAGGATGGCTGAGGTGGGAATCGAACCCACCTCTACTCAGTTGACCTCCCGAGGCTGAGTGGACCCCGTTCCAGCCCTCGTACCACTTTTCAAATTTCGTGGCAGAGCCGGGAATCGAACCCGGGCCTCCGGGGGTAGCAGCTAATCACGCTAACCACTACACCACAGAGGCGGACTTTGACTAGTTACCTATGAAAATTAACAAACAGTATCTCATTGCCAGTAGCAATCACGGAGATTCACTTACTTCATTACAATATTAACTAGGTTGACCATGCCACTATTCTTCCCACTTGATATTATCAAAATAGCCTACTGACTGTAGAAGATTTTGCTTTACATCGCACCGACACAGATAGGTCTTATGGCGACGGTGGGATAGAAAGGGCCTGGGAGTGGGAAGGAAGCGGCCGTGGCCGTAATTAAGGCACAGCTCCAGTATTTGGCTGGTGTGAAAATGGGAAACCACGGAAAACCATCTTCAGGGTTCCGACAGTGGGGTTCGATCTCACTATCTCCCGGATGCAAGCTTACAGCTGCTCGCCCCTAACCGCACAGCCAACTCGCCCGGTCTACTGATTGTAAATGAGTAAAATATATTAATAAATTTCACTCCGAAATGTATCTTACCAGTAGTGACTTTTATGATACGGCAATATGAACGTATGCAATAGTTCCAACACCTGCTCCCAACATGCGAGTTGAAAGATAATTACAAGAAGTTGTACCGGCAAGCAGGGTCTCCTCACTGTATGAGGGACAACGCAGAATGCAATCCAACGTTTATAAAACAACTGCATATATTCTCCGAAGTCAAGCAACATTGGGCGTGGTCACCGCGTACTCTTAGCTAGAGGATGAGCGAAAGGAAATGGTCACTCTACCGCAAGTAAATTCAGAGACAGAGTGGTCTTAAAGATTATTGAATTTTCACGACCGCATTGAAATCGAAACGACTTTCAACCTATTAGGTCGCGTTACGTACATTTAGTACGTGTTGAAGAGATATTACGTACAGAACAAAAATGGCCAACGGGACACCAGTGGGATCCGTACCCATGACCTCCCGATTTCGCGCCGGTTGCTCTACCAATTGAGCTATGGTAGCCTAGGCCATCTTTGTTCTGTTGGAAAGGATCTAAGCTACAGGTCTGGCACTACTTACTGCCATAACACTGTCGGGTGCATTTAAGTCGCCCGTTCAACCTTGGTAGAGCAAAACCAAACCAAACCCCATGGCACTACAACCCTTGAAGGGCCTTGGCCTAACAAGCGACCGCTGCTCAGCCCGAAGGCCTGCAGATTACGAGGTGTCGTGTGGTCAGCACGACGAATCCTCTCGGCCGTTATTCTTGGCTTTCTAGACCGGGGCCGCCATCTCACCGTCAGGTAGCTTCTCATTTCTAATCACGTCCACTCGAGCTCAAGCCATTCACTGTCACCTACCCCGAACGACCTCGCTTAGCGCATTATTCATGGTGTATCAAAACTGAAAATGAAAACCCACAGCCTGTTTCCAGTCATTCGACCGGGTCAGGAATGGAATTAATGAAGCCCCCATCCAGCGTCGAGGATAGGAATTGTGCTGGCTACCGAAGAATATCGCACTCCTCTAGGGTAATGATTAATGAATGACAGATGAAATGAAATGGTACTGGAGAGTGTTGCTGGAATGAAATATGACAGGGAAAACCGGAGTGCCCGGAGAAAATCCTGTCCCGCCTCCGCTTTGTCCAGCACAAATCTTACATGGAGCGACCGGGATTTGAACCACGGAACCCAGCGGTGAGAGGCCGGCGCTGCCTCCTGCGCCACGGAGGCTCAATGTATATGAACTATACAGACAAAAAAAAAAAAAAAAAAAAAAAAAAAACAGGGATGCTCTTGGTGTTATGATGAGAATGATAGTGCAATCGGATTGGCAGAGAAAATTTTTATTTTCGAGAAAATGATGTCACTTTGTTACTTTCGGGTGTGCGATTCAAATTGACGAACTTGCCTTATTTGCTATGCCAGAGCAGAAGCCGCTGTCTGTTACTGTGGTGGGAAGAGGGACACAGAGGTAATGCGTGACAAACTACACATTCCGAACGGAGTCCAAAAGTAACTACTATACCGTTGTGAACTGTGCATCGAAATAGGAGTGTGGGGGGGGGGGGTATTGAACATCTACTGTAATCAAACCATTGGACGTATTGTTTCCTTCGTTCAGTATTTCATTCCATTTACGATGTTATGAATGAAAAAAAAAAACACAATCGTCGAGCGGCAGCGTTGCATCTTCCAGCGTGTTAAATAATAAAAAACGTTACTGCGACCGACGGACGAGAGGTGAAACGGTCTGGTGTATTCCTTGACTGACAAGTGTGTTCTTGTATTGTGTGTTCGCACACACGGCTGTTTAATAAACGAACTGTTGTGGATATTGCCTGTAAGAGACGAGGACAATCCTGTGCGAGTGGAACGAGGAAACTTGTGCATTCGCGCGGAGCATTATCTGTCTCCATCATACTCCCCACTTCCCCTCCCTCCTCTTCTCTTCCCTGGGGCACGGCAGCGGCTTGTGCTGTGGCATAGCAAATACGGCGAGTTCGTAAATTTGAATCGCCCGCCCGGAAGTGACAAAGTAGCCCCATCTCTGGCCTGGCACTACAGTCCTTGAAGGGCCTTGGCCTACCAAGCGACCGCTGCTCAGCCCGAAGACCTGCAGATTGCGAGGTGTCGTGTGGTCAGCACGACGATTCATCTCGGCCGTTATTCAGGGCTTTCGAGACCGGGGCCGCCATCTCACCGTCAGATAACTCCTCAATTCTAATCACGTAGGCTGAGTGGACCTCGAATCAGCCCTCAGGTTCAGGTAAAAATCCCTGTCCTGGCCGGGAATCGAACCCGGGGCCTCCAGATAAGAGGAAGGCACGCTACCTCTACACCACGGAGCCGGCGAAATGTTTCAGATACAAAATAATTTATAAGACTTTCTACATTTTCCCACACTCAAAATTTTACTGGCCCTAAACCCTGAAAGATTCTCGCTTACTGAGTATATCAATACACATTTTTTCTAATTTAAGTTCACTTTTTGAGGTTTCTGTATTTAAGAATAACATAACATGGTTTATATGGAAAATAATTTTACTGTTGAAACCAGCAGTCTTTCCTGAAGTATATATTTGTTTTGTAACAGTTTTGGAGATAACATCAAGTGTTTGGGAGAGAACAAACTAAATCCGACCCGCCTGATTTAGTGGCCGCTACTTTAGCCAACTTGTATCAGTCGAGCCCTGGTACTGCCGTTTCGTAAAATGATGCAAGAAGGATTCGGGAAATATTTGACGAAGTCTGGGTGTGTTGATGACATAAGAACACACAGCGAAATAACAGACAGATACTCCACGTGCTAAATGACAGTCGATTCACATCATATGTAGTTCCAAGGCCACGAATCCAACCTGGTCATCCCTGTTCTAATGTATGGTAGAGAACTTGAAAAGTGCAAAGGGAAAGAAAAACCTTTGACAACTAAAATCTTCAGAACAAATCTTGACCAAGAACTTTGTGAGCGTTGTGAAAACAATACCAGGTTCAGTTGGCACTCTGGCGTCCCCACTATACACTCACAAGTTCAGAGGTTGTCATATCTTCAAACTATATGTAGACATCCTACGTCTAATGAGAGCAAAACGTTCGAAGACTGTACTGAACCGTTCCCATCCATCAATATCACAATGCCAGACTCAGTCGGTTAGAGCTTCGTGGTTTCGTTCGGTCTATGGGCGAGAATTAAATCTAACTTCTATAAAAATAATCACCAATGGTGTATATGAATGGGAAACAGTTTCATTTGTTGTGAATAAGAGACAGATAAAGGGGTAAAATGGATTTATTCACTAGAGCACATAATTAATATTCATTCTATCGAAATTCCACAAAATACAATAAAACATGACGCAAACTGTCATGATAAAAGCATAATGTGCCGTGCACATTAAGAACAACTACATATTACATTACTGAGATATGTCGGTCCAAATACCGACCAAATAATTTATAAAAGAACAAAATATTAAATCTTGGCCTGATTTACATCTTAACATTAATATAAAAATTCAATTTAATGCCGATATATACCCAACGTATACCTATATATTTAGGAATTACAGACTTTCACTAAATATACGATTTCCACGGAAACCTCGCCCTCTCGTATCCGTATACTAACATAAGTATAATCGAATACCGGACTGTAGACTCAATTGTCTAATACGCTAGGTTGCCAGTTCCCATGAGTCCGTCTGAGTATCGAGCAAGAATCTCAGGCTTCGTCATCTATAATGCGTCTGTTCGGAATTATCTACCTAACTTAAATATTGGGTACCACTCTGGTCACTCCCAAAATTCCGAACTATATACTCCTACACAAGGCCTACAAAGTCGCGCCTCACAACACCAAAAAATGAACCGGGCGCTGCACATATGACAACTGCCAAAATAACAATCGCTCAACGTTGTATCGCGCCAGAAATGAACCTGACGCCGCCCAAATAACAATCGCCACCACAGTGTTGCGCAATATGCAAATAAAAGTCCCTGGGGCAATATGATATGTTTCAGTACTCACCGAAAGTCCATATCCTCTACATTTATGGAATTGATATCTACAACATAGATGCTGAACTCTATGTTTACTGGTTCCCCTTTCTTCGATGGTGGTCGGATTTCTGAAAATAATTGGATAAGAAATTAATGTCACCTTAATGTACTCTTTACAATAAAGGGGGTTATAAGAATAAGGTCAAAGAGAGAAACATAAAGAAAATAGTTGTTTGTTATGTGGATAAATAATGGAAGAGGCACATTTGTTGAGAATATGAACGGAGACAGACTCCCATAGGGTCAAATACCTGGGCAGTGATTCCAGAGCAAAAATAGAAAGAGAGAATTTCATATAATTGTAAAATTAAACAAAAGAGTGGATTGCATCGGGTAGGACAGGACATTATTTTGTATATTAAAACATATGTAACAAAAGAAAATAAGAGAAAATAAAGTGAGCACTCATTAAACTAATGAAGGGTAGGAGATACATACTGTCCTAGAATATATAGCACTGTTTAACATCTAGGACAAAAAATTGATAATTTGAACAATAGGTGTAAACATTTATTAGACAGTAATAGAAGAACAAACTATAGTAAAGAAAATCAAATTAAAAAAAAAATTGCAATAAATGAATACACTCCCCAGTTTCAAATTATCCGGAACTAGGGTATGGGGATATTCTATTGTAGAAGAAAGGAAAGTGGAACATTAAGAATCTGCGCAGTCTAATAGTTGTGATTCAACAAACTAAATCTTAGATATGACATTGTTTACGATTCTGTCGAGTGAAACAAGATAAATTGTAGGAGATATTGCACGATATCTGAGCTGTTCACCAAACACAGGCTGTAAATGTTTGATGCAGAGATGGTTTTGATTGTTTTGGGTTAAAAATATGCATCATTTTCTCAGAACTGATCCACGATTGCTCGTTGGTGTTGAATGAAGGTATTACATTACCAGTAGAGTAACCAAGGTTAATAGAGAACAGTAAGGTTAGTCATTCCGCGTTACGAGCTGCCATTGGCTGTCGCTGTGACGTCACCGTGGAATATCGCTGGTAGCCGCTGACGGCAGATTGTATTAGCGCGCGGGTAATGTTTCACATGTTAATAACATGCCGAAGTGATATTTTAGAATTTTTGAACGTCATCCAATGTATTATATAGAACAGATAACAAGATAAAGTATAACATCGCAGCCCAACAATATAAGAAGTACTTATAAGTGCGCGATGTTTTAGGTTTAGGTCAACAGATTCGGGACAAATAAGGCTATAATAGATTAAATGTTACTCATTCTTACCTTGGTGAAGATGATGTTGACGAAATGCATGGTATATAATGTCAGTGTTTGTGCGGTATGGTGTTGCCCAAACAGGTAAGTAGACGTGTAAGGCGTGACTCCAGCGCATAAGAACACCATTCAATTCATACTTATTCCATGTTGATTCTTGAATGTCCTACACCGTCTCCATATGCCATAAACGATTACTTTAAGCCTTTTAATGGATTCTGTGTTAGACGGCGTGCCCCACTAATCATCTACTTTAATATTCGACATAACACCATATATTTTACTATTTCGTCGAGGGAATAACACTGACGGTTAATTTCAGAGACCACCTTTGTAAACCATGTCGGAGCAAGAAAAAGTAATTTTCATTATCATTAACAATAACTGGTTAAATGTTACAGTCGACCAAAATTATGTAGGTAGGTAAGGGTTATTCTGCCCGAAGGCAGGTCCGAACCTCCAGAGAGGTGTTCCTGAGCCGGAGTTTACGTGCGGTAGGGTGGCCAGTTCCTTTCCGCTCCTCCATTCCCTTACCCCACAACCAACAGCGCGTGGCAACCCATCCAACTCCTGACCACGCCCAATGTTGCTTAACTTCGGAGATCTCACGGGATCCGGTGTTTCACCACGGCTACGGCCGTTGGCAAAATTATGTCGCTCTAATTTATTTCAAGTAGTATATATTAAAGCATAAAATTTCAAATATTTCTTAAAAGCAGAGGGAGTAGAAAATACGACGTTTAAATAAAAATATTTATTAAACAAAAATAAAATATAAACAATGAGAATTGGTAAACAACAAATTGTTTCGTATTCGTACAATAATTAACTTGACACTCTTGCAAGGTATCTATTCCTCTTCGTGATCAAGAGAGCACAATGTATTGATATCATTGAAAGTACCACACAATGTCTAGTTTCTGTGCAGGGTATTAGTTTCTAAAGTAAAATCTTGTCCACAGAAGGACGATGGAATTTTTTCTTTCGGTGAAGCGAAAAGCGTCTGACTCTGAATAGGAAAATGTTTCTGTGGGAAATAGGAATTACGTTTCAAATAATATGACCATCGTCAGATTACACAAAATTATCAAAGTAGACTCTTAACTTGCAGCATGAGCAGTGAATGAAGAACGAGTCACTGTACTGATCACAAAAGTTTATTCAGTGAAACTCGGAATTCGATACTGTAAATCATTCGGGAGGATCTGTAACCACTTTTGAAGAACGTATATTGATTCGCCACGGTCGATGTGAGGTGGGTTCCTCGTTTGTCAGTTTTTATTGTTTCCAATTTCGAAGAAAATTAATTGGAAGCGATTGCAGATTGGTTTTTGTATTCTCCACTATAATTTAGAACTGATCGATACCATATACCAGACGAATGGAGAGTTGCTATTGTAGCCCCTGTGTATAAAGAAAGGGTGATAGACATAAAGCTGAAAATTACAGGCCAGTAAGTTTGACATGCATTGTATGTAAGCTTTGGGAAGGCATTCTTTCTGATTATATTAGACATGTTTGTGAAATTAATAACTGATTCGATAGAAGGCTGTTTGGTTTTAGGAAAGGTTATTCCACTGAAGCTCAACTTGTAGGATTCCAGCAAGATATAGCAGATATCTTGGATTCTGGAGGTCAAATGGACTGTATCGCGATTGACCTGTCTAAAGCATTTGATAGGGTGGATCATGGGAGACTACTGGCAAAAATGAGTGCAATTGGACTAGACAAAAGAGTGACTGAATGGGTTGCTATATTTCTAGAAAATAGATCTCAGAGAATTAGAGTAGGTGAAGCTTTACCTGACCCTGTAATAATTAAGAGGGGAATTCCTCAAGGCAGTATTATCGGACCTTTATGTTTTCTTATATTTATATATATATATATAAATGATATATGTAAAGGAATGGAACCGGAGGTAAGGCTTTTTGCGGATGATGTTATTCTCTATAGAGTGATAAATAAGTTACAAGATTGTGAGCAACTGCAAAGTGACCTCGAAAATGTTGTGAGATGGACAGCAGGCAATGGTATGTTGATAAACGGGGTTAAAAGTCAGGTTGTGGGTTTCACAAATAGGAAAAGTCCTCTCAGTTTTAATTACTGCGTTGATGGGGTGAAAGTTACTTTTGGGGATCATTGTAGGTATTTGGGTGTTAATATACGGAATATACGGGGTAATCACATAAATGGGATTGTAAATAAAGGGTACAGATCTCTGTACATGGTTATGAGAGTGTTTAGGGGTTGTAGTAAGGATGTAAAGGAGAGGGCATATAGGTCTCTGGTAAGACCCCAACTAGAGTATGGTTCCAATGTATGGGAACCTCACCAGGATTACCTGATTCAAGAACTTGAAAAATCCAAAGAAAAGCAACTCGATTTGTTCTGGGTGATTTCCGGCAAAAGAGTAGCGTTACAAAAATGTTGCAAAGTTTGGGTTGGGAAGAACTGAGAGAAAGAAGAAGAGCTGCTCGACTAAGTGGTATGTTCCGAGCTGTCAGCGGAGAGATGGCGTGGAATGACATTAGTAGACGAATAAGTTTGAGTGGCGTTTATAAAAGTAGGAAAGATCACAATATGAAGATAAAGTTGGAATTCAAGAGGACAAACTGGGGCAAATATTCATTTATAGGAAGGGGAGTTAGGGATTGGAATAACTTACCAAGGGAGACGTTCAATAAATTTCCAATTTCTTTGAAATCATTTAGGAAAAGGCTAGGAAAGCAACAGATAAGGAATCTGCCACCTGGGCGACTGCCCTAAATGCATATCAGTATTCATTCATTCATTCATTCATTCATTCATTCATTCATTCATTCATTCATTCATTCATTTCATTTTTGAATTCGAAAGGTTTATATGTGTTCAGCTAAGACCTCAAGAGCTATCAGATACCTGAATCAATATCTCAGTGTATTGTGCAGAAACATTTCCCTCAGTTGAACAGTCACTCAGCAGCTAAGAAGGTTTGAGAAGAACTAATCAAGATATATATAGAGAAATTACACGCTTTTATACCCATATTAATACACTATTGTTTCTCATATACAACGAACATTACCGATTAAGATGAAAAGTGGAATAAAAGTAATGAAAATTGTGTGAGGCATACCTTTGACATAGTTCTCTGGCAGCACCACTCTCGGTTTTATGGTATAGTTCTTCTTGCAGCAGATGCATAATAGACTGTGAATGATAATGAAAAATCATTAATCCAGTTATCTCATGGTTAAAAGTAAACAGAAATATGATAACATGATGGAAAGAAAATAGCATGATATATGAGTGATGGAGAAAAAGGTGACGAATCTTGTTTGAAAGGCAGTCACGATTTTAACATTATACAACTTTTATAGATTTTCATCCTACATTATTGAAAATGTCTTCATAAATTATGTATCATTTGTTAAGAAAATGGTTGTAGAAAAGGTTTCTGGGGTTTTCGAAGTTATAGTTAAAATGATTCAATTCTTCGCGCAATTCTATGGAAACCTCTCCATTTCCCAAACCAAAAGGGTTTGGTTTCCGCGAAATCGGAGAAAGTTCCATTCTCTACGCAGGTAGTTTTGTCATAAGTCATAAGTCTAACAGTAGTTGGTTAACAATTAAGCTGTTTATAATATGAATTTTTGTAACGAATTATTTTGATCGTAACTTCTACCATTCCAACCTTTCAATATAATACGCACCTCTACGTGACAAATTTTTGAACGGATAATATCAAAATTTTCATTAGTTTGTTAACATAACGAAGTACCACTGAAACAAAATCGAGATAAAATCCTTGTAGTAAAGTTGTTCTCATTCTCTGAATTACATCTTCTTCTTCTTCTTCTTCTTCTTCTTCTTCTTCTTCTTCTTCTCCTCCTCCTTCTTCTTCTTCTTCTTTTCCTATCGCTTTCCACACCTGTGGGGTTGCGGGTGCGAACTGTGTCACACATATGTGGACTTGGTCCTGTTTTACGGCCGGATGCCCTTCCTGACGCCAACCATATCCGGAGGGATGTAATCACTATTGCGTGTCAGTATCCAGTATTCGGGAGATAGTAGGTTCGAACCCCACTGTCGGCAGCCCTGAAGATGGTTTTCCGTGGTTTCCCATTTTCACACCAGGCAAATGCTGGGGCTGTACCTTAATTAAGGCCACGGCCGCTTCCTTCCCACTCCTAGCCCTTTCCTGTCCCATCGTCGCTGTAAGACCTGTCTGTGTCGGTGCGACGTAAAGCAAATAGCAAATAGCAAATAGCATATATATATATATATATTGCGTGTTTCTGTGGTGGTTGGTAGTGTAGTGTGTTGGTGTTGTGTGAATATGGAGAGTGTTGGGACGGACATAAACACCTAGTCCCCGAGCCAGAAGAATTAATCAGAAGCGATTAAATCCTCGGCCCGGGTGGGAATCGAACCCAGGACCCTCTGAACCGAAGGGCAGTACGCTAACCATATTCTCTGAACTACAGTACCTTACACAAAACAGGGCGGACAAAATAAAACTGGCCCGGAATAAAGCTGACGCAGAATTGACCCGTGCACAAGAAATGCTGGAAACCATGATTTCGATGCACCAATCAGTTGCTGTCACATTTCTGCGCGTGCACATCTCCCGAATACGTCGCTGTGTGAGTGAGAGGAGCAGACGTGTTTAATGACCAGTTGAAAGCAACACAAAATGGTGCTCACGATTTAAAAAACCCAGCGCGTGTTCATTGTCGAGTATTATGCGAAGCACATTTCGTGGAAAACCTGTGCGGAACTGTTTGCGCAAGAGTTTAAGACTGGAATGTTTTGGCAAAACCTCCAACAAAGTCTGCAATACAAAACTTAGAGGCAAAATGGCCCGAAACGGGCTCTGTAGGAAATATAAACCGTAACTATCCTAAAAGAGTTCGAACACCAGAAAACATTGCTCGAGTGAAGGAAAGCCTGGAACGAAGTCCAACGAAATCTCAACGCCGTTTATCTGTGCAAGTGGGAATTAAGAGATCTTCGTGTCGAAACATTAGCAAAAAGGACCTGCATCTGTATCCTTACAAATTTACTGTTGCGCATGCGTTAAAGCGTCCAGACGAACCTTCGCGTGTTGAATTCTGCCGGTAGTTTCTGAGTGAAGTGGAGTCAGGACTTTTGGATCCTCATTTTTCATTTCTTCAGATGAGAGCTGATTCAGTCTGTCAGGGTATGTGAACTCACAGAACATGCGCAATTATGCATCAGAAAATCCCCATCAGTACGTCGAAAAGCCGTAGCATAATCACAAGATTGGTGTGTGGTGCGCATTGTCTGGTGTCCGCATTGTAATACGATTCTTTCACCAAACTCTTGATGCTAATTGATATGTCCAGACACTGTTTAATCCGTATGTGGATCAACTCGCAGAATATGAAGGACTGTATGGGTATCTTCAGCAACACGGAGCAACAACACACACCGCCTTGACAACCATATCACGAGTGCATGAAGTGTTCGGTGAGGAGAGGACAATCAGCAGAGGCAGTGCAATCAACTGGCCACCTCGTTTACCTGATCTCTCTCTCCCTGTGATTTTTATCTGTAGGGTAAATTGAAGGGTCAGGTGTACTACAGTAATCTAATTCGGAACATGAGAATAACTTAGTTTTGGTACACTGAACTTACAAGATATTCCAAAATCTATTATACGCATTTAAAATTTCTGGGTGCACTTGGTGCAAAGAAAACATGCAGTTAGCATATGGGCTAACAATAATAGAATTGAAAATAATCCTTTAATTTTATTAAACATTGAATTTAGGTGGTTTTTGAGCTATCAGAAACGGCTATAGATGGGCTGCAGTTATTAAAATACTGTTTTGGTTGAAAGAATGTATTTTAATTCATTGATTGAAAAGCCTGTCCGTTGTTTGCTTTCCTTTAAAACTATGGAAGTCGCTTCAAGAGATACTGTGATGTTGTTAGTAAACTTCATTTTTTTTTTTGCTAGGGGCTTTACGTCGCGCCGACACAGATAGGTCTTATGGCGACGATGGGATAGGAAAGGCCTAGGAGTTGGAAGGAAGCGGCCGTGGCCTTAATTAAGGTACAACCCCAGAATTTGCCTGGTGTGAAAATGGGAAACCACGGAAAACCATTTTCAGGGCTGCCGATAGTGGGATTCGAACCTACTATCTCCCGGATGCAAGCTCAGGTAAACTTCAAAATGTCGTGTTTTTTTTCAGGAATTTGCTAGTTCACTCCAAACTTCCGATGTGGCGGCTCAAGTATACTGCGCAGTAGTTCGCTTATTTCAAAAATCGCGACGGTGCCGTGCTGCTAGGTTGCCCAGATGAGGAATGAACTTATTGCTGTTCTTATGCAACAAATTGTGGCTAAATCAAACTCTTCTAAAGAATTGTTTAACCAGATAATTTCTTTAGCTTTGAAGTGAAAATAGAGGCCCATTGCTTAGCCATATTCAAAAGTTACTATAATCATTGAAATAAGATTTCTTTCTTTCTTTCTTTCTTTCTTTCTTTCTTTCTTTCTTTCTTTCTTTCTCAATCCGTTTACTCTCCAAGGTTGGGTTTTCCCTCGCTCATCGAGGGATCTCACCTCTACCGCCTCAAGGGCAGTGCCCAGGAGCGTGAGACTTTGTGTCGGGGGATACTACTGGGTAGGAGGACCAGTACCTTTCCCAGACGGTCTAACCTGCTATGATGAAGAGGAGCCTTGTTGGGGGCTGGGAAGATTGGAAGGAATAGACAAGGAACAGGGAAGGAAGCGGCCGTGGCCATAAGTTAGGCACCACCACGGCATTTGCCTGGAGAAGTGTGACACCAAGGAAAACTACTTCGAGGAGGGCTGAGGTAGGAATCGAAACCCTTCTCTTCAGTTGACCTCTCGAGGCTGAGTGGACTCCGTTTCAGCCCTTGTAGGACTTTTCAAATTTCATGGCAGAGGCGGAAATGGAACCCACGCTTCCGGGGGTGGCAGAGGTGAACTTTTTTTTCTTACAAGTTGTTTCACAGATAGGTCTTAAGGCACGACTTCGGCATGACGACATCCTCGGTCATAGTGCTTGGCTTTCCCGACCTGGTACGCTGTCTCGCATATCAAATAGCTCCTTAGCTGGTCTCACATAGCTGAATGCCGGGCTGAGGGGCTCAGACGGTTAAGGCGCTGGCCTTCTAATACCAACTTGGCAGGTTCGAACTTGGCTCAGTCCGTTGGTATTTGAAGGTGCTCAAATACGACAGCCCCGTGTCGGTAGATTTACTGGCACGTAAAAGAACTCCTGCGGGACTAAATTCCGTCACCTCGGCGTCTCCGAAGACCTTAAAAAGTAGTTAGTGGGACGTAAAGCAAATAACATTATTATTACATAGCTGAATGAACCCTGTTCTAATTCTCTGAGCGGATTTAAAACTCCCAGACTAACCGAAAATCAAACCTGAGGCCTGGGCAAGAAGCAGGCACGCTACCCCCGCACAACGCGAATAGTAATAATAATAATAATAATAATAATAATAATAATAATAATAATAATAATAATAATTAATAATAATTAATAATTAATAATAAATAATATTATTAATAATATATTATATATAATATTTATTATTATTATTATTATTATTATTATTATTATTATTATTATTATTATTATTATTTTGAACAGGAAAGCAGACATTCAAAATAATGAGAATAAGGAACGCAAAATCTTAACAAAAATTCTGGGCCCAAAACTCACCGAAGGACAATACGGACTTGAGGCAGATAGGAAGTCAAACACTACACAAATATTTACAGTGACAATAGAAAATGTCCGAGTCTGTGGTGTAGTGGTTAGTGTGATTAGCTGCCACTCCCGGAGGCCCGGGTTCGATTCCCGGCTATGCCACGAAATTTGAAAAAGTTGTACGGGGGCTGGAACCGGGTCCACTCAGCCTCGGGAGGTCAGCTGAGTAGAGTTGGGTTCGATTCCGATCTCAGCGATCCTCGAAGTAATTTTCCGTGACTTCCCACTTCTCCTCCAGGCAAATGCTGGGATGGTACCTAACTTAACGCCACGGCCGCTTCCATCCCTCTTCCTTGACCATCCCTTCCAATTTTCCCATCCCCCTGCAAGGCCCCTGTTTAGCATAGCAGGTGAGGCCGCATGGGCGAGGTACTGCTCATCCTTCCCAGTTGTATCCCCGTCCCAGAGTCTGAAGCTCCAGGACACTGCCCTTGAGGCGGTAGAGGTGGGATCTCTCGCTGAGTCCGATGGAAAAACCAACCTTGGAGGGTAAACAGATTAAGAAAGAAAGAAAGAAAGAAAGAACGAACGAAAGAAAGAAAGACAATAGAAAATGCAGGCTTTCTATGGAAGTTTAAAATAATGTATCCAGACAGACTTACCAAATAAATAGTCGAATTATTTGAAAACTGGAGTAAAGCCAAAACAGACACAATTAAATGGATTGACCGATTTAAAACAGGCAGGAATTACGTCATCAGATGTCCAAAACAAGGTAATCTTCAGATCCAAAATTCACAAATGGTAAGGTGATCAAGAGGAAAGACCAAGGAAGAAGATTGGAACAACCTGGTCTTAAGACTGAAAGGAAGCCCACAGTAAAAGAATGAAAGAAATATGCGCACAAAGCAAGGCAAATGCTCGCCTCCAAGTACTTTGCGTGGTCCTAATAGGCTTATTCGCATATATAGTAATAATAATAATAATAATAATAATAATAATAATAATAATAATAATAATAATAATAATAATAATAATAATAATAATAATAATAATAATAATAACAGTCATAAAACCAACAGTCCTTTACGCAAATGAAACATTGTCACTTAACAGTAAACAAGATTTAGAAGAAATAAAAAAGCAAGAGAGGAAGATCATCAGGAAAATCCTAGGAGCAAGATATACCCAAGATGGTTACAGGCTACAATCAATCAAAACAACAGAAACAGTTTCAAACATTGAAATTGACATAAAGAAAAGACGAATGAAATTCTTTGGACACCTCACAAGATTACCAGAAAATCGACTGTCAAAAAGAATATTAAATTATGTTAGCTCACTTAAGAATTCAACACCTTGGCTGGACGAACTTCGAAAGGACCTCAAAAACGCAAACATATGTGCAACAGACATTTTAGAAAGAGACACCTTCAGACACAAAGTTAACAAGTGGGAAGTTACATCAGAGCAACCAAAGCAAAAACAGTGCAGACCGAAATGGTCGGAAGAACGTAAACAAGCCTTCTCAGAGAGAATGAAAGCCTATTGGAAGAACAAGAAGAACCCAAAGAAAGCTTGATTGAGTTGTTTGCTTAACGTCTTCCATTATTGGGAGAATACGCTAATAATAATAATAATAATAATAATAATAATAATAATAATAATAATAATAATAATAATAATAATAATAATAATACCGAGCGAGTGGCTGCGGTGTTTGGTTACGTAGTCTTCAACTTGTATTCGGGAGATAGTATGTTTGAACCCCATTATCGGTAGCCCTGAAAATGGTTTGCCATGATTTCCAATTTTCATACCAGGCAAATGCTGGGGCTGTACCTTAATTAAGACCACGGCCTCTTCCTTCCCACTCCTAGATCTTTCCTACCCCATCGTCGCCATAAGACCTATCTGTGTCGGTGCGACGTAAAGCCAATTGTAAAAACATGTAAAACTCTACCTATTGGGTAATCTGGCACTGCCCTGTAGAGTAAAATAAACATATACCGAGCAAGTGGCCGCGCGGAATGTATCACGTAGCTATCAGCTTGCAATCGGGAGATAGTGGGTTTGAACCCCACTGTCGACAGACCCCTGAAGGTAGTTTTCCATGGTTTCCCACTTCTCCTCCAGGCAAATGCCGGAATGGTACCTAATTTAAGACAACGGCCGCTTCCTACCTTCCTTCTTCCTTGTCTATCCCTTCCGATCTTCCCTAATCAGCATAGCAGGTGAGGCCACCTGGGTGAGGTACTGGTCCTTCTCCCCAGTTGTATATCCCGACCCAAAGTCTCACGCTCCAGGACACTGCCCTTGAGGCGGTAGAGATGAGATCCCTCGCTGAGTCCGAGGAAAAAACTAACCCTGGATGGTAAACAGAAAGAAAGAAAGAAAGAAAGAAAGAAAGAAAGAAAGAAAAATAAATAAACATAAACTGAACCATGAAACTAGCCTCAGATTGTAAGATGAACAGTAAGATCAAGGAGGCGATTACTGCGCTCACTACTCAATAATTGATGGGAGAGGAGAAGGAACAGTGGTAATTCCGATTACAGGTTTGTGGGAGCGGAAAGTTTGTTTACAGAATAAACACAGAGGAAAACAATAGTTTACAATGAAGTACTTACCATGTGGATATCAGAATTGATAAAACCAACCAAACACGTACGATCATATCGCCCTGCCAACGATATCAACCTTCATCGTGGCCCGGTGACTTGGCAGTGAAGATAAGCGGTCCGCCGCACTGTGCACTACCTGTGAACAACATCATCCTCTTTAAAATTACCCCATCTTCTTCAAGACACTGGATTATAAACTACGGGCACTATGATCTTTTTGGTACCGTCCTAGCATTTTTCTTAGGAAGCACCCACTCGCTTTGAGGTCGGGAAAGGAATGTTTGTGATATCCTTGAAAGCATCACACATCTGCCCTGCTCCTTGGCTGAATGATCAGCGTTCAGGTCTTTGGTTAAAAGGATGCATTATTATTATTATTATTATTATTATTATTATTGTTACGGAGATATCCGTGGTAGGTAGAGGCGTAAGAAGGTGCGGGCGTGAATGGGTTTCAAACTACGGAATCAAAGTTAATGTAAAAGTAATTTAAAATTTAACTAGGTTATATTTTCTTTTCAAAAACAAAGCAATAACAGACATGGCAGGTACAATGTAGCAAAACAAGGGGAGATACAATATTTACAGGTTTTGGGCTTCACGCCCTGACTTCTGCGATCAGCTCAGTTTTACCACAAACACAAGTTTTAACAGAGGGGCAGAAAACCCCATTCATCCCTAGGAGCCCCTGGCTCCGAATTACACAGAAAAGCCTCCACGAGGCATATGGTACTCCATTTTCAAAAGAGCGATCCGCTCTTAAAATTTAAGCCTCTCAAAGGCCACACCAAACTCTACCTTCAAGCTGTCCTCTAAGGACGTATTCACAGGGGTAAAATACCCAACCTACAGAGGTCTATTACATGAAAAGAAGGTTGATTACATGACCTCTAAACTAACAATTTGAGAGGAGGCGATCTTGCACTCCTAATACACTTTGTTTTTAAAACCTAATCTGGCTCTGGGCCACTAACGCAAGGGCTAATCCCATACTACAGAGGTGACTTAGAGAAGAACACTTTACATTACATAACCGAAGAATAGTTTGAGAAAATAAGTTCACCTCAAAACAAATGTGAGTGGGAGCTCGAGAGGGTTAGCACTCTCTATCCCAATATGTAGCTTTACAAGAAAAAGATGAAAAGAGTAATTACATTTTAGGAAAAGGTTACATGATGGAAATGCTTCGAACCCGCCGCGAGTGTTAAACTGCCGACCTAGCAAGAAAATAAGTTATTAATAGGCCATTACCTGGTGTTGAACGGCTGAAGAAGAAAGAGGCGCTTCCCGCCTCCTGCTATGTACTTAATACACTGAAAGATGGAACAGAAGTGGCCTGGAGACCCTAAAATCAGCAGTTTATATCCTCTCGCGGAAGATTCTAGGCGTTAGGGGAAATAAAACGCCCTCCCACAAAATCTTTATTGGTTCGGGAAAAGAAACCCCTACATAGAGGAAAAAGAAACACATTATTGGTGGAAAATTAATTAAAGAAATTCGGGATTGGCAAGGTCCAAACTAAGGGGAAAAGGAGGGGTATACAGCCAACTTAAACAATGACAGAAGGAAATTTAACAAAGAACAAACTCTTGAAATAAAAATTTCTCCAACAAAATAGTTCTTTGACTCCGCACTAGGTCGCACTATTGTTGATCTTCAGTAGTGTCCTCTAGAAGAGAAAGTTCACACTTCTTACTTCAAGCGAAACAAAAACACATCAAAAGTGACACAGTTCAAAAACTCAAAATTTTCCACGTGGTGACATCTTCTGAGAAAGTAGAGAATTAATAGAATAGATAAAGTTCAACCTTCCTCCAGAAGAGGAGTTTCAACTGGCGCAACTTTTAAATAAACAGAGTAGAGGTGTACCGCCCGGTACAGACCTCCCCCCCCAAAAGTTCCTCCAAGGGGTAACACAGAAGAACATAAGCTTTGTTTCCAAAATAAGGTCCAAGTTTTGATGTTGATATTAAGATTAATTGCGGAAGCATTTATAAGATTTTAGTAATTTGGTTGGTTGCAATTTCAAAATTTTGTTGTTGCCGGTGCAGTAAAGTTTTTCTGTTGTAGTAGTTGAATTTCTGAAGATAAACCTTTAATGCTTAAAAGTGAAGAAAAGTTTTGCAATGTTCACCAAATATTGTTGTTAAATTCCCAAATGTAATTATTGCTTATGGTGACTGTCCATGTAGTTGATGTAGATTGAGTCGGATGGCCAGACCGGCCGTTGCAGCTTGCGTCCAACGGAGGCCGCTCGGACCCCTTAAGTACCCTGAGATACCGCTCGCCCGCACTATGAGGGGAGCAGAGGTGTTGAAGTACGCCGCGCCCGCGGTGAACAGATACAGGCTGCGGGCATGTAGCAGGTCGTGCGCCGCACATCAGCCTTGGCCGGGAGGAGAGTTCCGGCTCGCCGTGCACATGTCGTCCTCGCTGGAGAGGAGGGGGCCCATCCCCCTCCCCAGTCGCTGTACGGCGCTGCGCGGCTGCGGGGGCGCTGAAACATTAAAGCTAGGCGGCAGAATTGTGTTGGACAAACATCTTCTTTGAGGGTACAGGCTTATGGAGAGGTTGAGGGGCCAGCGGCGTGTAGATATCCATGGCATTTACTATTATGAAGCCACAGTGTAAGGTGGAGCAGGAGACGGGAGCGTGGTAATGGCCGTGGCAAGAACAGGATGGCAGTTTAACGGGTCGGGGCAGGTTTTACATAAGGCTTACATCTAAAACCAAAATATTACAGAAGGGGCAGAATGCCTTAAAAGTGAAACTCAAAAAAAATATAACCTTCATATCCTTTCAAAATAATATGGAGCAAGTTAACACAGAAATTACACCGGTTTCACCTGGGACAGGTGAACTCTAAATATCCTCTCGGTGGCTGGATTACTTAGCAATAAGGTAACCGGCGTAAGAAAATCGAGAATGATACAAGGTCCATGAAATCTGGGGGCAAGCTTGCCCGCGGGAACAAAATTTTTGACCATAACCTGGTCGCCTACCTTCAAAGGGGTGGGTCTCCGTCCACGATCATACCTTTCCCTAACCTTTTCATGAGACACTTTAAGATTGGCTTTAGCCTTCTTCCAAAGATCTTTAATGTTGTCCGGATCTATTGTCTCGGGCAGAATGTCATTCAGAGACCAGAGGTTAGAGAGCGGCGAGTTGGGAACAAACTTGAACATCAAGGAAGCTGGAGTAAACTTGTGAGATTCATGAACCGCCGAATTCAAAGCAAAAGCTATCCAATGCAGGGACGTGTCCCACCTGGAAGGATCTTCATGATGATAGGCAATGAGTGCGGACCTGAGATTACGGTTAACCCGTTCAGCCAGAGATGGTTGAGGATAATAAGCAGATGTAGTTACATGAGAGATGGACAAGTCAAAACAGAATTTACGAAATAAATTAGATGTAAACGCCTTAGCATTATCAGATACAATATATCGACACGGACCAAAAGAAGCAAAAATAGAATTTAAGCAAGTAATGGTTGACTGAGCGGTAGCCAGCTTAGTCGGAAATAACCAGGAAAATCTTGTAAAACCATCTACACACACAAAGATGAACTTGTTGGCATTGCCCTTTGACTGGGGGAAGGGTCCCACATAATCAATATACAGGCGTTCCATGGGGCGCGACGCTTGATGAGAAGACAAAAGGCCTACTTTAGTGGACATGGTGGGTTTACTGATCAAACAAGATTTACAAGCTTTTACAAGTTCCCGAATTTCACCGTCCATACCTTTCCATATGAACATTTCACGAATCTTTTCACGAGTTTTAAAGATTCCAAGATGCCCCCCCAATGGGGTCTCATGATAGTATTTGAAAATCATAGGTACAAGAACCGCTGGAACAACAACTTTCATCAACTTATCATGCCTCGAAGGGCAACATAGAACACCATTCCTCAGAACATAAGGGACAGCATGTTCCCCAGAAGAAAGGGTTTCCATTATAGGAGCCAGCGTCGGATCTTCACGTTGGTATTTCTCAATATCCCTAAAAAGCATGGGAGCATCTGTTAGGATGGCATTAACCTCGGATAGTATGGACTCGGAAGGTGATGAACTGTCGACCGGTTCGTGGGTTTCGACGTCGTTATGAAACATACGGCTGAGTCCATCAGCAACAACATTTTCGGTACCTCTGATATGTCGTACATCAAATTGGAAGGCAGAAATACGGATGGCCCAACGGGCTATACGACCAGTACGACGCGGCCTACCTAAGACCCAGCTTAAGGCTTGATTATCTGTCTCCAGGTCGAATTTGACATGTTCCAGATAGAGACGGAACTTTTCTAAGGCGAATAAGACTGCCAAACCTTCAAGCTCATATATGGAGTACTTTGCTTCTTGAGCTGACAATGTCCTAGACGCATAGGCGATGGGTCGCCTCCCTAGTTCAGTCTCTTGAAGAAGAACTGCAGCTACTGCTGACGACGATGCGTCGGTTTGGACGATGAATTTCTTCGAGAAATCAGGCATAGCAAGTACAGGGGCATTACAGAGAGCTAATTTAAGATCTTCGAAAGCGGCTTGTTGAGAAGGTCCCCACTCGAATTTGATGCCTTTCCTACGAAGAAGGTTTTAGGGCGCCGCTCTATTAGCGAAGTTAGGAATAAACTTCCTGAAGAAATTCACCATACCAATGAATCTAGCGATACCTTTGATGTCCTTAGGAGGTTTAAAATCACGGATGGCCTGTGTTCTAGAATGATCGACAGCTACCCCATCGGGTGACACAATATGCCCTAGGAATGACATAGAGGGCTTAGCAAAGGCAACCTTGGACAACTTGACAGTTAACCCAGCCTTACGAAGGCGATTCAGAACTTCTCGCAGATGATCTAGATGTTCTTCAAAAGTCTCGGAAAATACGACGACATCATCCAAGTAGTGATATAAGTACTCAAATTTGATGTCGGAAAAGACCCTATCTAGTAGCCTAGTGAGCACAGCTGCCCCCGTGGGGAGCCCGAAAGGCACGCGGTTGTATTCGTATAAATTCCAGTCCGTGGCAAACGCTGTAAGATGTTTAGACTCCTCGGCAAGGGGAATTTGATTATAGGCCTGATTCAAGTCCAAGATAGTGAAGAACTTGGCCTTTCGAAACCATGAAAAGCAAGAATGAAGGTCAGGAAGGGGCACAGATTGCAACACCACCTTCCGATTGAGAGCCCTGTAATCAATGACAGGCCTGAAGCCTCCTTGGGGTTTCGGGACTAGAAAAATAGGCGAAGAATACGCTGACTTAGAGGGCCTAATAATACCGTCCTTCAACATCTGATCGATGATTTCTTTCAGAGCCTTCATTTTAGGTGGAGATAGCCTATACGGTGGAAAACGGACAGGAATCGAATCCGTAACCTCAATTTTGTATTCAATAAGGTCAGTAACACCAAGAGTATCAGAGAACACCTCGGGAAACGACTGACACAGTTTGCGAATACTATCAGCCTGCTCCTCAGGTAGATGTCTAAGGTCTAACAACATCTCATCCTGGGTAGGCGAAATAGATGAACATGATACAGAATTACACTTTAACAAGGGAATTCTACAATTGGACGCAAATTTGAATGTGCACGACCTACTCTGAAGATCGAGCACCAGACCAGTGTGAGAAATAAAGTCAGCTCCCAATATAATGGGGCAAGACAATTGCTTGGCCACAAACAATTTAACTTTCCATGTAAACTTAAAAACACGAATTTTGACCAGTAAGGAACCTAGAATTTCTAATGGAGATGAATTAGCCGAAACGTATTGAACAGGAGAAGAGACATAGTCAGGGAGTTTACAAACAGATTTCAATTTAGAATACCAATCAGCCGAAATAATGGAACAAACACTGCCTGAATCTAAGAGAGCTGTTATAGGCTCGTTATTTAACTCAATCTTAAGAAAAGGAACAGGTGCGGGGGTATCCGCCGCAATCCTAAGACACTCTTTAGGGCATTCAAAAGATGAATTTGAAGGCTGGTCGTTCTCTGCATTTACAACCTGTTTACTAGGGGCTGAGTCTCGGGAATATGGATTAGTCGGCTCAGCCGACGCCACTAGTCACTTTTTATTATTGGAATAGCTGGAATTTGCACCAGAAGTTGAGCAGGAGGGGGTGCTATTTGAGTTTGGGCAATTCTTGGCGGTATGTGAGAAGGCCCCACACTTAAAACAGCCTTGTGATGACCCTGCTCCATTCCTTGTCCCACTTGACTTGATCAGAGGACACTTATTCCGCAGATGTTCAGGCGACCCGCAAGCATAACATTTACGGGGATTGACTGGTCGGCGAGGTGGAGGCCGAGTGTTACTAAAGGAAGGCGGGGGTTCTTTCGCGACACGCAAAGAATCGGCATACCTAACTCCTTCCGCAGAGACGGCTAATGCTTCCAGTTCAGAGAAGGTTTGCGGGCACGCCGCGAAACACAAATATGACCTGTAGGGTGGTGAAATCCCTTCGACAATAGCTTGCACGATCTGATCCTCAGGGAAGTGGAGAGCAAACACCCTAGTGTAGAATTTGATATCTTGAATGAAATCAGCCAAGTTTTCATCCAAGCGCTGTACACGGTAATAGTACTTCTGAATCAGGGAGGACCTGGCCCTAGCCGGGATGAAGTTAGCTAGCAAATGGGCATGGAAATCCTCAATAGATGATTGCTCGGCAATGGCTCTTACGATTTTATCAGAGAGAATACCAATAGCATACGGATAGATAATTTGCAAAATTTGACATGGCGAAAGAGAAAAAACCAGAGCATGATCCTGAAATTCCACTAGAAATCTTAAAAATGAAATTACATCACTGGTGGTGTTGACGGAAAACTTAGAGATACCTCTAAGCAACATTGC
Source organism: Anabrus simplex (assembly GCF_040414725.1). Taxonomy (NCBI): domain Eukaryota; kingdom Metazoa; phylum Arthropoda; class Insecta; order Orthoptera; family Tettigoniidae; genus Anabrus; species Anabrus simplex. The sequence goes on along the minus strand of NC_090267.1, from coordinate 419,111,159 downwards.
CAATGGATGAGGCAAGCTACTGAACCCAGGTGACATAGTCGTTAAAGGTTTCAAGGGCAAAGAAGTTAATTCAGAGCGGATGTTACTCAATGACGCACGGCGTTCAGATTCGTTGTTCGATGGGGCAGAGATAGTTTGAGCAGCAACGGTTATCCTATTGACTTCTCCCTGAGGAGGCTCTTCCTCGTTACCTACATTCACCGTGGCGGGTTGATCAGTTTTGGGAGGAGCTTCGCCGGTTAGCAATTGAGTGACCTTATTAGACAATTCAGAAATAGTTTCAAGGAGCGTATTAGCGTCCTTCCTCTGAACGTCATTCACCTTTAGAGACAACAGATCATTAACTCTATTTGCAAAGTGATACAGCCTGCCTTGCACACGCTTAATTTGATTGGGAGACGGATCGTTTTCATCAAAAAAGCTGACTACAGATGCTAGCCCAGTAATATTCTCCACAATCGTGGAAAGAGAGTCATCAATTTCTTTCTCTCCCAAATTGGGGATGGAAATGGGCAAATCAAGGGACTCTCTAAGCTTGTTAGTATCTATTGCAACCGTGCCTCCAGATTGAACGTTTCTGATAGTTAACTCATATATCAACTCCTCTTTGCGCAAGTAGTTAAGGAGGAGAACATCGCGAGGGCCGGGCATGATGACAGAACAATTTTGAAAAACTCAAAAATTCCAGCAACTGAGAAAATTGTTAGAGTTCGAATCAAAGCAATGTTTAGCCGTCAAAAGGGGCTAAATTGAGACCCATTCAACCACGCTCTGCTACCACTTGTTACGGAGATATCCGTGGTAGGTAGAGGCGTAAGAAGGTGCGGGCGTGAATGGGTTTCAAACTACGGAATCAAAGTTAATGTAAAAGTAATTTAAAATTTAACTAGGTTATATTTTCTTTTCAAAAACAAAGCAATAACAGACATGGCAGGTACAATGTAGCAAAACAAGGGGAGATACAATATTTACAGGTTTTGGGCTTCACGCCCTGACTTCTGCGATCAGCTCAGTTTTACCACAAACACAAGTTTTAACAGAGGGGCAGAAAACCCCATTCATCCCTAGGAGCCCCTGGCTCCGAATTACACAGAAAAGCCTCCACGAGGCATATGGTACTCCATTTTCAAAAGAGCGATCCGCTCTTAAAATTTAAGCCTCTCAAAGGCCACACCAAACTCTACCTTCAAGCTGTCCTCTAAGGACGTATTCACAGGGGTAAAATACCCAACCTACAGAGGTCTATTACATGAAAAGAAGGTTGATTACATGACCTCTAAACTAACAATTTGAGAGGAGGCGATCTTGCACTCCTAATACACTTTGTTTTTAAAACCTAATCTGGCTCTGGGCCACTAACGCAAGGGCTAATCCCATACTACAGAGGTGACTTAGAGAAGAACACTTTACATTACATAACCGAAGAATAGTTTGAGAAAATAAGTTCACCTCAAAACAAATGTGAGTGGGAGCTCGAGAGGGTTAGCACTCTCTATCCCAATATGTAGCTTTACAAGAAAAAGATGAAAAGAGTAATTACATTTTAGGAAAAGGTTACATGATGGAAATGCTTCGAACCCGCCGCGAGTGTTAAACTGCCGACCTAGCAAGAAAATAAGTTATTAATAGGCCATTACCTGGTGTTGAACGGCTGAAGAAGAAAGAGGCGCTTCCCGCCTCCTGCTATGTACTTAATACACTGAAAGATGGAACAGAAGTGGCCTGGAGACCCTAAAATCAGCAGTTTATATCCTCTCGCGGAAGATTCTAGGCGTTAGGGGAAATAAAACGCCCTCCCACAAAATCTTTATTGGTTCGGGAAAAGAAACCCCTACATAGAGGAAAAAGAAACACATTATTGGTGGAAAATTAATTAAAGAAATTCGGGATTGGCAAGGTCCAAACTAAGGGGAAAAGGAGGGGTATACAGCCAACTTAAACAATGACAGAAGGAAATTTAACAAAGAACAAACTCTTGAAATAAAAATTTCTCCAACAAAATAGTTCTTTGACTCCGCACTAGGTCGCACTATTGTTGATCTTCAGTAGTGTCCTCTAGAAGAGAAAGTTCACACTTCTTACTTCAAGCGAAACAAAAACACATCAAAAGTGACACAGTTCAAAAACTCAAAATTTTCCACGTGGTGACATCTTCTGAGAAAGTAGAGAATTAATAAAATAGATAAAGTTCAACCTTCCTCCAGAAGAGGAGTTTCAACTGGCGCAACTTTTAAATAAACAGAGTAGAGGTGTACCGCCCGGTACAATTATTATTATTATTATTATTATTATTATTATTACGGCCATTTAAATACAGCCCCATAACAGCTCTCAATAAACAAGTAGATATTGCTTTTCTGAGAAAATTCCTCGCAGGTAACATTCTCATCAATCATTTCAACCGCTTCCGGCTGAACTACCGTTCCGCTCAAAGAGGTTGAGGTGTGTCCCTTTTCCTCCATTTGCAAGAACAGCATCATATCAAAGTGGCTTATTTATTCGTTCTGCTCGGCTATGGAATGAACTCTCACCACAGACAAAAGAACTACCTAATGGAAATTTTTATAAAGAGGTAAAGATAATGTATATATCAAGAAACCTTCTGTACATAATTTCCTACTGTGTGAATGTTCAGTATGCGTGGGAGGACGGATGAAAGTTTATGTGATTTCGAGTGAGTGAGTCGGTGGGTGCCGAGTAGGTCTCGGCCCACAAGTGGCCAGGCTGGTCAGGGGTTCAACAGCTCTGCACTCCGACCGGCCAATCGAGCAGAGGAGGAGTGGCCACGGTTCTACCGTGGTTCTACGCCTCTACATTCGGGAGACGGGACAGGGCTGGACCTCACGGCTGGCCCCAACCGTCGGCTGTCTTGAGAATGGTTTTCCGTGGTTTTCTATTCTCCTGCACTAAGGCGAATGCCGGGACAGTTATTAGTATAGGCCACGGCCGCCAACCCCCTCACCTTCTCCGAGCATCTCCTTTGCCGTAACAAATCTCCCAGCCTGAGAGACGGCATTACAGTCTAAGAGGCCCGCCTGCCCCTTTAGGGGTGAAATGAAAACGTTTTTAGTAGTAGTAGAGTGAGTGAAACTGCGTGTGGGTATGAGTGAGCCGGTCTAGCTGAAGTATATGTGGGGATTCAAATGTGTGTGTGTGTGTGTGTGTGTGTGTGTGTGTGTGTGTGTAGAATTATTTGAATGTTGAATAGGTCTTTTGAATATCATGTAAATAATACATCTATGTAAATAAGGTAACTGTATGTAAGCACATTCTATAGACTATAGGTAATTGTAATATATTAATATATATGGTTTGCCACTTGCATCTTGTTGATTCTAGATCTGATTGCTAGTTTCTCAGAGTTGTTAGGTGCTATCCACTCGCCTAGGTATTTAAACTTTTCTGCTCGTTTTATTTTCCCCTGTTCTAAAATTAACTCTCTAGGAGCTGGCTTGATATTGGTTATAAACACAATTTTTTTCAAAGGAGATCTGGAGGCCAGCCTTTGCTGCTTGGGTTTTAAGTAGGTTGATTTGTTTTGCAGCGGTATGTAGGGAATCGGAGAATATCGCATGATCATCTGCAAAAGCTAGACAGTCTATCTTCAGGCCAGTTCTCTTGTATCTTATTTGAAGTCCTATCCCAACCTCTTCCTTGGACATCTCTTTGCGCCATTCGCGAATTGTTTTCTCCAGTACACCTCAGATAGGAAAGAACAGAATTAATATTCATGACCAGCTCTGCGCATGATCGACTTTTTCTACACCCTCCTTGATATTCACCCAACTGCGAATTTACATCTGCTTTGCCACCTTTCTTATAAAGGGGATTAATCAGGGCTGTTGTCCAGTCACTTGGAATTTTCTCTGTTTCCCAGATCTCATGAATGATCTCTGTTAGGTTGTCGATCGCCTTGTCACCTGCGGCCTTCCAGAGTTCAGCAATTATTACATCTTTGCCAGATGCTTTGTTCTTCTTTAATGACTTGATGATCTGGTTGATTTCCACTTTTGTGGGTGGAGAAGAGTCTGGGTTGGGACACGTGGTTTCTTCAAAGGCAAATTGTGATTCTGGTTCTTCACAGTTGAGAAGAGATTCAAAATATTTTGCCAAGATCTGATAATTGTCCTTGTCGTTGTAGGACTTTGTGGTCTCTGGAATGTAGACTTGGAGGGGTGTATTTTGTGAGGTTGCGTTTGAACATTCTATATAAATCCCTGGCGTTATTCTTATTGAAATCCTGTTCAATCTTTGTCAGTTGTTTCTTGTCAAATGAGCGCTTTGCCTCACGGATGACCTTTGCTGCATATTTTCTCTCCGCCAGGAAATCCTCATACCTATCTTGATTCTTCTGTGAGTTCCATCTTTGCCAGGCGAGTCGTCTTTGTGCTATTGCTTCATCACATTCATGAGTCCACCACGGGTGTTTCTTTGGTTTTGTTAGTAAGACCGTCTCCTCAGCCGTTTTAACAATGGCGTTTTTCAGTTGATCCCAGTTCTCTGGATCCAAGGACTCAAGTTTATGAGCGAACTATTTGTCAGTTTTCAGCTTTTCAATGCCAAATCTAGTGTTTTTTTTTTGTCCGGACTCTTCTGTTGTTTCTTGGAAAAAGCTTGATTTTGATCTTGGAGTGATAGTGGTCCGAATCAACGTTAGCGCTTCTCAGGACTTTCATATTTTGAATCTCTCGTGTTGCTTTCCGTGCAATGGAGACATGATCAATTTGAAACTCACCCAGGCTAGGATTTGGGGATGTTCCATATCTTCCTTGGCAAATGTTTAAAGGCTGTCGATTTTAGATCTGGACTGAAAGCCTTACAGAGTTCTATAGGTCTTTCTCCATTCCGACTGGTTCGGCGATGGGTTGAGTAGTTTCCAACGATGTTTTGGAATTTCCTTTCTTTGCCAATTTGAGCATTGAAGTCTCCAAGAAAAATGATCGTGTGTTTATCGTAAATATTTGAGATGACATGTTTCAGCTCCTTCCAGAATTTATCTGTTCCATCTGGGTCTTTCTTGTTTGCCTGGTTAACTGGCGCATGCACATTCACAAACGTGTAGACTTTGTTCGTGCTTCGAAAGCTAAGGATCGATACTCGGCTGTTTGGATAGCTGGAGTCGATGACCGAGTCTAGAATCTACTTGCTGACAATAAATCCTGTGCCGAGGTGTGGAACAATTTTCATCACACGTTTGCTAGTTTTCCCTTTGAAGATTCTATAACCTTGTGACTCAAAGGCATGTTCATCACTAAACCTTGTTTCTTGAATTGCTGCGATTATGATTTCATAATGAGAGAGGATGTCTGTGAGTTTTCCAACCTTCAAGAGGGAGTTGGCATTGAAGGTTGCAAAGAAGTTTCGGTGTTTGTGGCTGATCTTGTTTCTAGGAGTCTCCAATACCTCCAAGCATGTCAGTGCAGGCTCCCCAGATGCCGAAGGCCCGTATGCGTCACTCAAGGTCACGGTGGATTGGTTACCACCTGGGGGTACTATTTCCAGTTGAATTTTCCTCCATGCTTTACAGGTGAAAACTTATAGTTTGGGGTCGATGGTATTGCACATCGATCAAGTTACTGCCAAGGTTGTAAGCCTTGGAGAGAGCTCATCTTCGGCTAGGGATGGCATTTCCTCTATACCCAACGCTTTGGTTTTCCCGCTAGTACTCGGGTGGCTGATTGCAATGGTTTCCCACTGGAAGATGGGTGCGGCACGTCCATACGCCAATAATAATAATAATAATAATAATAATAATAATAATAATAATAATAATAATAATAATAATAATAATAATAATAATAACGACTCGTTCTTTGTACATCTTTTCTAACTGCGAAATCAATAATCCAGTGCCGCAGAATGAACAATATTAGGAGCGTAAATGTATACATTCCTCTGAGTTCCAACCCTGGACAAACTACACGAAATTGACCACGAGAAAAAGGTGGACTTTTCTAATTAATCCCTGCTTCTTTCAACGATTGTCCTTGAGCCTTGTTCACGATAATTGCTAAAGCTTCGACCGTGCGGCTGTGCGGTTAGGGTCGCGCAGCTGTGAGCTTGCAATTCAGGAGATAGTAGGTTCCAATCCCGCTGTCGGCAGCCCTGAAGATGGTTTTCCGTGGTTTCCTATTTTATCACCAGGCAACTGCTGAGGCTGTATCTTAATAAAGTCCCAGTCCTAACCCTTTCCCATCGTTCCGTCGCCGAAAACATTCGAAGTGTTAGTGCGATGTTAAAAAAAATAGCCACTGCTGTTGTAGTACAATATCTTAAACCAGCAACAGTTTCTGGTACTAAGCATGTAGTTATGATTTCCCCGGTTATGGCACACATTGTTGTTAGTAAAATTTTATACTTATATGTGTCTGAGAAGTTTTAATAATAATATTTACAAAGAGTGGTTCTATAATATTACTGTTCTTTCAGCTTAGCACCATTATGATCTTTGTAAGACACACAGGTAAGGTAAGGGTGTATTCTGCCCGAAGGCAGGTCCGAACCTCCGCAGAGGTGTTCCTGAGCCGGAGTTTACGTGCGGTAGGGTGGCCAGTTCCTTTCCGCTCCTCCATTCCCTTACCCCCCACCAACAGCGCGTGGCAACCCATCCAACTCCTGACCACGCCCAATGTCGCTTAACTTCGGAGATCTCACGGGATCCGGTGTTTCAACACGGCTACGGCCGTTGGCGTAAGACATACAGAAGGATGAAATTTCACTAACACTTATGTGTGCCGTAAGCCCTGAAAGCAATCGTGGAAATCACGTTAATTTTCTAGACAATTAATTGCCAGATTGTATCATAGAGCAAAATTCAGCTGTAAAGTAAATTGAAAACTGGAAGACTTAAAACAAAGTGTTTTTAATATTTAAAACATGTCTTAGTAAACGAAGTAGGGCTCCCCATACTACGAAAAACGTAAAATTAAGCAATTTCCTCAATTGTGCCGAAAGCTGAAGGGCTAAAGGGCGCAGAAGTTAAGAAATTGTGAGTCCTAGATAGGTCTATCAAACTAAATAAAAACAATTTTCGAAAATCACTTCCGGCTTAAATGCAGTTCCGGGAAAACAGCCTAAAATCACTTGTTTCTTTACTCGTTTTCTTTTTTATTCAAATCCTAGCCAAATTAACTTATTTATGTAATTATTTCTGTAAGGTGTTCCTTGGTTCTCTACGCTCAGGTTTTTAATTTTTTTTTTAAGAATGTCCATACCGAATGTCGTTATAATGTCTTAAGTGAAACTCTGCATTGACTCACATTAGGGCTAGTAGTGGTAGAAAAAGGCAAACTGCTAATCTAATTGACCGGATAACGATGATTAAAAAAGGATTAATTTTTTAATGAATAAATAAAGAATACATTCTCATACTTGATTATATTTTATTTACCTAAAATTCGTAGCTAATATCCTGAAATGTTATCAACATTGAGTTGAAATATCCTGTTTTACTGATTGCTGTATACTATGTATGCATGTGTGTATGGTGTTGGTTCGCCGATTCCTGGCGTATCTACCGTTCATGTTGTCTATGGATTTTTGAAGACTTTGAGAGACGGCACTACTAAATACACAGTTGTTGAAGTTATCCCGTCAGTTTTTGGGTACATTCTCTTACAGAACTAGAGAGAAAGATGTATGGAACATTTTGAGCTGGCGTTACCATGGTCATTCCTTATTAGTGGGAGGTTGTTTTTTTAATTAACTCGGAAATTGTTGGTTTTCGGAGTCTTTCTCCAAGTATCGTTTCTCGCAGCGAGGCATCGATACGCACCACACCTGCATTTTTATCATCCGAACATCTTACTCCAATATCCATATCATCATGTTCAACATTGTAACTCTACATTTGCAATGATATTTATTAAGTCAGGCCATGAAGGCCCTTGGAGGAGTGGAAGGCTTCCACCATTGTTAACCGCGGCACGTGATGGGGTGGAGTGGTTAGCTCTACGCCCGGCCGCCTTTGCCCCCAGGAATTAACCTGGTACTAATTTTTGGTGCAGGCTGAGTGAACCTCAGGGCCATATGCAGCTCCGGAACTGGAAATCTCGTTTTTTAAATTTTACGACTTCCTGACGGGGATTCGAACCCACTTCCTTCCAGGCGAACCGAGCACGCCTTTACCGCCTTGGCCAGGCAGCCCCTAATGATATTTATTAAGCAACCAAAATATCTGTTAATATTAATTGAAATTTATTATGTCACTATTTTCCATTAAATACAGTCAAATTATTTCTCATTTGTTCGTTTGATTTTTACTTGTTTTGATTGTGAATTAGATATGAACACACGAAATTTTGTAGGATGACATTCAGTTTTCATATATAAATAGAAGTAAATATTTTTGTAGCGATTTCTAGTTTCTTTTCGTTTCGTGTTCAGTTACCACTTCCATAGAATTGACCACCGAAGTTTTTCACGTCATAACAATTGAATACTTCCCCGTAATAAGGATAACCAACAACTTTCTGGAAAGTTAGATTTTAGTGGAAATAGGGTGTAAAATCACGCTTCTATCCTGTGGTGTCATCCTGTGTCTTATATTTGAACTACAAGCAGAACATTGTCCTACGTGGTGTAAGGATGAAACATCAGTCAAGATGGTGGTTGTGTTGATTCATCATCTGGTGTACTAGATCATTTCAATAAAGATCATAGACGAAATCACATCTATATTTTGAAATTTTTCCTTGACATTTTTATTGTTATTTTTATTATGGCACTGATGTTATTTGCTATACTTTGTTTTCCAAGTGCATGTACAGGATATCTCTTCTGTTATATACAAACGTAAGACATCCTTGTAGGTTATTTTCCATTCCATCACTTCCAATTCATACATTATTTTTAAAACCTGAAGTTATAAAAGATATCGTTTTTATAGATGAACTCATTTGTACCTTGCAGATACAACCGGTTCAAGTAGTGTATACCATGAAATAACACCCCCCCCCCAGCAAAAAAATTCTCTGCCCTGAAAATTTATTGATTTGTTGGTTACATCATAATTTCAGGGAGGTCTTCAATTGCAAAAAGTGATCCTTACAGCGATTTTGTAAAGGCACACCCTTTATATCGGAACGAGTTACTTCCTTTGAGAAACCTTCCGTAATCCGTTTTAAGGTCAGCGCTAATTGAGGTCCCTGACTCTCTGTAATGAGGATGAACTGAGGCTGAATTCACAGTTGATTAACTAACCAGAGGTCATCACTAGAACTCGGAGTTTCGTGTAGTATTTTTGTACGAAGAATATGTAGCTGATATCTTGAAGAAGAGTACAGTATGATTACTGAAGAACCGAGCGAGTTGGCTTTACGTGGCTGTCAGTTTGCAATGGGGAGGTATCGGATTCAAACCCCACTGCTGTAGCCTGTTTGATAATTTCCCGTTTTCACACCAGACTGTACCTAAATTAAGACCATGGCCGTTTCCTTCCCAGTCCGTGCCCTCTCATATCCCAGCGTCGCCATGAGACTTTTCTGTCTCGCTGTGACGTAAAACAAATACGTACAACGATGATTGAAGTCTCACCAGTGTGTTCTTGCGGCATCGTGTGACCGTAGTAAGCCTGCACATCCTTACGGAGTGCGCGGATCTGACAGATCTCCGGCGTAGTCTACAAATTTTGTTCATCATATACCTCTTCCTACCAGACGATGAGCAATCAGTAGACCTCAACATTGTTTACTGAGGCATAGTAGTTTGTGTTGCAGTTTTTAAACGTGATAATCAAATCTAATCAAAGTTCTCTTCTACTGTAAATGTATAATTATTTTTAGTAACTCTTTTAGGTGAGATTCTATCACTCCATTAAGGATGTTTACTGCAGTCGAATGGGCGCCGTGCGTACGCACTAGTGGGGCTTCTCTCGACCGATACTTCGGTTAATTTATGTGTTCTCGATAGATTGATATGTAATATCTTCTAGTTCAGCGAGTAAAGCAACGGGAAACTACCTCAATTCTCATTTACGTAACCTGCCTTTAGAGATGCCATGGCCTTCAGTAACAGCTGATGGTAGGACTTTTCAGAATCTAAGCAGCTCTTTGGCTGACGAATTTACATACATACATACATACATACATACATTGTGAAAGATCAAGATTTAATTTATGAAACAATATTAAACTTTTAAAAATATGTGACGTCCTCTACAATATACGAGGACTATCCAGAAATTTGAAAAATACAACATAGTTACATGAAAAATTTTCTTGGTACCCGATACAGCAATGTTAGAACTGAGACAGTCGTTATATCGTGGGATCAACTTTTATATGCTGGTGTCGTAGAAGTCTGCCGCCTGGGAATGAAACCAGCGTGTGGCATTCGTCTTCAGCTCTTCATGCGTGTGAAATTGCTGACAGGAGGACAGGAATTTGTTGAGGTGCAAGAAAAGATGACAATCACTGGGAACAAGTTCAGGACTGTACGTTGGATGATAAACACCTCCCAACCGAACTCCTGCAGAACAGTTGCTGAGCGCCGAGCCGTATGTGAACGAGCATTGCCATGGATCAGCACAACACCTGCACTGTACATTCCAAGCATCGTTTTGAATGGTCCATTGCAATTTCCATAGAAACTATCATAGATCGAACATCGCAGGCGGCGGGAGAAAGAATACGGGGCGCCATTTCGAGCCACTGCTACTGCGCTACTGAAACCAGGCGGAACTTGTCCGGTAAAAAAAAGAAATGGCGTATGGCTTTTAGTGCCGGGAGGTGTCCGAGCACTTCGGCTCACCATTTGCAGGTCTTTGAATTTCACGCCCGTAAGGCAACCTGCGCGTCGTGATGAGGATAAAATGATGATGAAGACGACACATACACCCAATCCCCGTGTCAGGGGAAGTAACCAATTATGGTCAGAATTCCCGACCCTGCCAGGAATCGAACCCGGGACCCCTGTGACCAAAGCCCAACACGCTAACCATTTAGCCACGGAGACGGACACTTGTCCGGTATATGATTGCTATGTCATAGATCTGTCGCGCATGCTCATATTTCCCGGCTAATTACGTTTGCTTTTTCAAGAGAAGAAATAAGGACACTTCTAATTTCTGGATGGCCTAAGTATGAAATTATTTCCAAAAATCAATCCATTTTCGCTCCCCTTAAAGTACAAGGAATTCAAGTCATACAGTCGCCAAATTGACACGTAAACAGTCATGTTACACGGTGCACTTATAAAACAAAACAAAATGTATTTTCAAGTGCATAGTGACACTGTTACCGAACAAATTGTCACAACACGATAAGTTGAGTGTGTTTATCTTACTATCTCGAAATTACGTGACAGTGAAGGAAACTTACTGGCTTTGTTTCCTTCAACTACCTGGCGAGATAAGGCTTAATACGTGACTCCAGTATCTCTTAGATACGTTTGAATACTCGATATAGGCTATATTGAGAGCCACATATTCCTATTATCTTACTGATAGGACTTCTGTTTGCCGAGTCTCCCGTATTATACAAGACATTCCATATTCTTCTGAATTTCTAAGTCGTAACCCGTCTCCAGTTTTTATTCTCTCTCTCTCTCTTTTTTTTTTTTTTTTTTTTTTTTTTTGTAAGGGTTTAACGTCGCACTTAACACATCAAAGATTTTCGGCGATGGAAGGATAGGAAAGAGTTAGAATTGGGAAAGTAGCGGCTGTAGCCTTAGTTAAGGTACAGCACCAGCGTTTTCCTGATATGAACGTGGGAAACCACGGTAAACCATCTTCAGGGCTGCCGACGGTGGGATTCTCCCGAATGCAAGCATAGGCTATACCCACACATGCGTGATTTCAAGCTGCGTTACTGCGTGTTTTCACGCAGCTGGATGATCTGCGAGGTGTATTTTGTCACGATGAATTTCTGCGTGTTTTTCATGCAGCTGGACTACGGGGCGCGTGGCCACACCTGCGTGTTTGCACGGCGTGATTTTATTAGTGTGTTGTATATTGTAAAGCAGCAAAGCATCACCATTGCTCTGCATGTGGAAGGAATTCCATTAAATAACAACATTGTTGTTGCGTTATGTGTTGCGGCGGTTGTTCATCGAAGTAAAAGAAAAATTGGATCCATCCTATAAGTAGTGACAGGTTATCAAGTGGACAATTTGTGTTCCTACACAATAAACTAAAAGACAACCAAGAGTCCGCCTGTGTGGTGTAGTGGTTAGTGTGATTAGCTGCCACACCCGGAGGCCCGGGTTCGATTCCCGGCTCTGCCACGAAATTTGAAAAGTGGTAGGAGGGCTGGAACGGGGTCCACTCAGCCTCGGGAGGTCAACTGAGTATAGGTGGGTTCGATTCCCACCTCAGCCATCCTGGAAGTGGTTTTCCGTAGTTTCCCACTTCTCCTCCAGGCAAATGCCCGGATGGTACCAAATTTAAGGCCACGGCCGCTTCCTTCCCACTTCCTTGTCTATCCCTTCCAATATTCCCATCCCTCACCAAGCTCCCTATTCTGCATAGCAGGTGAGGCCGCTTGGGCGAGGTACTGGTCGTTCTCCCCAGTTGTATCCCCGACCCAATGTCTTTCTTTCTTTCTTAATCTCTTTACCCTCCGGGGTTGGATTTTCCCTCAGATTCAGCGAGGGATCCCACCTCTACCGCCTCAAGGGCAGTGTCCTGGAGCGTGAGACCTTGGGTCGGGGAATACAACTGGGGGATAATGACCAGTAACTCGCCCAGGGGGCCTCACCTGCTATGCTGAGCAGGGGCCTTGTTGGGGATGGGAAGATTGGAAGGGATAGACAAGGAAGAGGGAAGGAAGCGGCCGTGGCCTTAAGTTAGGTACTGAACCCTTGAACTTACCATTCCATCGTTGGTCGGCCACGGCTGCTACAGTAGAACAATATAGAACTCTTAAATCATGGGTCGTTGCGGGAATAAAATCGGTCACGATCTTAACCAAATGATGGGGTTCAGAAGAGAGCCTAACTACTTGAAATGAGGAGCAAATATGTGCTTACTAACTTTTATTAAAATCGAAATGACACATCAAATCCTTGAAATAAAAAAATTATAAATTATTTATTATTGAATGTTTCAAACGCAGTCACATTGCATAGCGTTGATTTATTTCTCACAACATCGAAGAGTTGCTTCGGAGAAATTAGTACATTAGTGGACAGCGAAACTGAAAAACTGAAAAAGGAAAGACCTGAAAACCGGGCACCTATTACTCCAAACGAGAACTGAGAATTAATCCACACGATCCGTGGAAAATCTGACTTTCAACAAGTAGAACGCCTGATTTCCTCTCAATTAAGGTTATCCACCAGTCGAATACCCTTTACGGATACGGAACACCCGCCGAATGGACCCTTAATCGAACCAAATTGACTATCAGTTGCTTTGGATAGGTTGCGAAATATTATGGGAAAGCATGGTGTTCACTACGAGTTAACAGCATCATTCACAATTGAAATAAAATTCCACCATGTATTTGTCATTCATGACACCCTTAAGTGATAAGGTAATCCCGAAGCTAAATGTGCATCACCCAAACAGCTGTTCGGAAGGAACCAACAACAACATGATCCGCGAGGATCTTACGTTACGTCGTTCTAAAGGAACAAAACTGCGAAATGCAGGAAACACTTATTCATCACGCATTTAGGAGAAATGCCAAACACTGAAGTTAATTAAAAAGTGGTAAATCACTTGAAAAGTATTATTATTATCAATCCGATTTTCAGGTTAGAAATGGTTTTGTTACGCTTAATAAAATTACCAGTCCACATTGAAAAATACTACAGCTTTAAGGAATTCTTTCCTTTGAAAAACAATGACTACCATTACAGATCCATCTACTTATTGTTTGTCCCAACACACTACCTATAAAGTGATTACTTAATCGAATTCAACTACGTATAGAATAAAAGTACGACAAAGATTGAAAATAAATTAATATTACTGGCTGACGAATCGAAACCGCATTCGCAACTCAAGTTTCACACTAATACACTGAGTGTCAATATGCACACTATCAAAACGAAACGGACGTCAGAACGACAAAACAATTAAGTCCGTAAAATAAAATAAAATATCGAAGTCATTAAAACTCAACACGCATGGAGAATTACAGTAAAATATTTAATCTCCATCAGGTCGATATCCAATATTTGGGCAACCCTCATTCGCCGATAGCGGCCCCGTTATCTTAGGGAACACCTTCCAGCTGTTGGAGCTACGCACTAGTTGGCCTCATTATTACCGATCTAACCCTCTTCATATTTCATATTTTACTCTAGATGCTACCTTCGCCCAGGTCACTTCGCAAAAACAAAAGAAACATCTAATCTGAGACTTGAGTATGTACAGCTGACATCCCAGACCTATCGTCGAGCTCACTTAAAATCTGTACATCCTAACACTAATCTCTATGTACACGATACCTTCCAAATTCTATCGTCGGGCGTGAACTAGGACGTCTCATCATCAGTAACTCCAAGGATAACATGTGACGTCCTAAATCTATGGTTGGGCGTAAAAATGGGTCGTACTACGCATCCCCTAGCATATCAGGCGAACTAACAATTTCAAACCAACTCTGACATTTCAATACACATGGAACCACGTCTCTTACTATTAAACGAATGCAAGTCGGAAAATGCAGTAAGTCTCCATCTCGTTACAATACGTGAACTCGAAAATAAATATACGTGACGAACAATTCTCCAACTCAAACACAATCTCAGCCCCGTGCAATGAAGTTTATAGGGAAGCAATGATAATTCCCAACACACGTCTACCATTTAGTGGATGCATTCAAAACAATAATCATCACTACCGCATTAGAAACTCTCAAATCGCCTACCGTCAATTCGAAATATTTATATCAATGACATATCCAATGAAACGAAATTCAATACAACACCAACCATGTATTCTAAATGCTCTTTTATCCTTGAGGTCACATTATCTTAATATTCATACGGGCTTTACGTAACTAGTCACTTGACTTTTACTACCAAGATTTTTAACCTTTACTAGAGTCGTTTTCACTTGGGATCTTACTAGAAATCTACGGTGCCTCACACAGTAGTCGTCTCAAATTTCGGATTGGTAGCGGAAAACACTACAGCCTGCACAATACAGCCTGTCTCACAAATACTTCCTCGGCAAACATAGCCTGTCTCAAACTCATTCTCCTAGCCTTATCCCAGCGGTATCACTTAAAATCCAGGCTCCCTTTCATCTTCAATATTCCTATCCCTTTCATCTCCACATATATAATTTCTTCGCTCTCAATCCATTTTTCTTATATTTCCAAGACCCTTTTCATATTTCAATCCTCTGGTGAAAAGAACAACCATTATAAAATACACCTATTTACTTTACTGTTACTACACTTTCGGACCTCGAGAAACCAAGAACACACCGCGATTTTCCGTATCATTGATATACATGATGTCCCAAAATTTTACTTCCCATGAATAAATATAACTCTATCGAATTTCACTGGAATTTTCTAAATGCCTGTGATCCTTGTAAAATATCCTGGTTAACTGCACTTTTAACATAGAAAATTTTCTTTATCCCGCGGTAGACATTATTATTATTATTATTATTATTATTATTATTATTATTATTATTATTATTATTGACAAACATTTCTGAATTCAACTGACATTTGAAATTAAGACATTCGCCACGACTATTTTACCATTATAGCTTTCCTAATTTTCCTCACTTTGGACAATATCTCATAGAACATTAACACCAGATTTAAACGTCGCATTTTACATTTCTTGACGTGAAATTTACAAACTAAAATTTTCACACGCTGACCAAAATTATAACACTTTTCGCCTGATAATTACAAATATCAACCCGACAATCATCTTGAAAAATTTGTTGGGACAGACAATAAAATCTAACTACAACATAATACAAATATAGACAGACCTGCAAAATGGCGTCGTTCCCAGTATTCTGGCTACATTGTCGCCAGATGACCTCGTGCCTTTAGCCGTACATTTGTACAAATAACATCATCTTCTCCAACATATCAATTTTACAAACACTGCCTTTTTTCACACGATATTAAATTACAACACAAATCACGCACTTTCCTCGTTATAATTTGTACCACGAACCTCCCTCGTTCTGCAGTCAACTGCGACTGTCTGCCTTCTTCCCAGAGTTGTTTCTCTCTGTCACCCACAACACAACAGGTGTTCAACAGATAACGAAATCAGAACTACTCTGTCTAGCTTCCCAACTCTCTTACCACTTTCAAACGCACATGAGGTGATACAATAAAATCTGCTCTGTACTTTAACAGACGCCTATACTTTCACAGTTTGTCGGCAAAAGTTCAGAAATTTTCTGTCACCTTCCCTTTCTAACCGAATGTGTGGACCTCAGCCACGAACATGTACTAAGTTGTTTGTAGATCAATCTGGTACAATTTTCTGCTGACGACGGGCGTAAGCTACCGCCGCTTCAAAAACCAGATCGACACGGAAAAATATGCAGTGGGGGGGGGTTCCTTTTATAGTCTTATGAGGGACGCTACACACACTACTAAGCTTGATTGCGTAATCTGCTAATTTCGCGTCCAATAGACCGATTTTTATGAGACTTGTCCCAGAATACCGGACAGACTTGTAATTATTTTGGATGTTTTCACAGTTTGTCGGCAAAAGTTCAGAAATTTTCTGTCACCTTCCCTTTCTAACCGAATGTGTGGACCTCAGCCACGAACATGTACTAAGTTGTTTGTAGATCAATCTGGTACAATTTTCTGCTGACGACGGGCGTAAGCTACCGCCGCTTCAAAAACCAGATCGACACTGAAAAATATGCAGTTGGGGGGGGTTCCTTTTATAGTCTTATGAGGGACGCTACACACACTACTAAGCTTGATTGCGTAATCTGCTAATTTCGCGTCCAATAGACCGATTTTTATGAGACTTGTCCCAGAATTCCGGACAGACTTGTAATTATTTTAGATGTTAATCTCATAATTTTACCACACTCGCAACAGGTGAAGTAAATTATTTCTGTCCGGGCGTTTCGTGGGTTTTCTTCATCCATTGACCTTGGCACGTGGAGCTAGTCCTCGGATCTGACGCTGACTTGTACTTAGGCTTAACTGCATTTATGTTTTACCCTGGAGGTTCTGTCTTCACGTAGGGTTTAAGAATAATTTAGATTATTTATTTCTTTATTTACTGTAATGCCAAAATCTCTCGTCACGCAGAATTCCGTGAATTTAAAGAATTATCGGGCACTCGAAATCCGCCGAGGTGTCACGGTATTTCACGAGCTTGCCGCGGGTGAGATCTTTCCCACGCGACATCGAGGCTCTGGGAGCGCAACATGGCTGCCCTCAAAATAAAAGTAGCTTGTTGATTTGAAATAAATATTGAGAAAAATAAAAAATATTTTTCTCATCGTAGAATTATGGGTTCAGTACCATCCCGGCATTTGCCTGGAGGGGAAGTGAGAAACAACGGAAAACACTTCGAGGATGGCTGAGGTGGGATTCGAATCCACCTCTACTCATTTGACCTCCCGAGGCTGAGTGGACCCCGTTCCAGACCTCGTACCATATTTCAAATTTCGTTCAGAGCTGGGAAGCGAACCCGGGCCTCTGGGGGTGGCAGCTAATCACACTAACCACTACACCACAGAAGCGGACATTATTATTATTATTATTATTACAATTGGAAATATCTAGGTGGTAATACCTGCTTACGGTAATACTGTATAGCAGCGCAATTAAATTAAATTGTACTGTAAATTATCCAAAAACAACAACAACAAACACAAAAACAACAACAAGCAAACGAAATATTATAATAAATTATATATAAACAAGAAATTTCATGATACTGAGAGAAGAATAAGAAATTAAGCAAGAATCCCAAAATAGAAACACATGGCAATTAGAATTTACATACGAATTGTGTAACATAACAGCGAACACAAGAGAATCGATTCATAAGATCAGTCACTAACCTACCATTTATTTCTTCATTATTAATACCATCGAACCATCGTATCTGTTAATTTATTTTCGTTAATACCTCTAATGACTGTTTAAGCATTAGATATCAGGACACCACATAACTTTCGCTCTCGGTAGAAGCGTTTCTCTGCGAGAAGCTATTGAGTGAGATGTTAAGTCTGTACGGAAACTCTCCTGCGACGTGTTACCAAGTTATTGAGCTCTGGCGGGAAAGTGGATACGGTCCCGGGACGACTTGTTACTGTGGTTGTAAATTCTGTCTTCGCCAGCGAGCTGTGTAATACGAGTAGGGCGTTCGCTTATAATAATGAAGACTCACAGAATGCACCGCAGACAGGCGGTTTGTAGGAGAATATGACGGTTGTTTGTAATTATAATGATATGGATACTGTGTGATTTCAGGATTGGAAAGATGATGCAGAAAAATGAAATATATTTAATAATAATAATGTTATTTGCTTTACGTCCCACTAACTACTTTCACGGTTTTCGGAGACACCGAGGTGCCGAATTAAGTCCCGCAGGAGTTCTTTTATATGCCAGTAAATCTACCAATACCAGGCTAACGTATTTGAGCACTTTCATATACCACCGGACTGAGCGAGGATCGAACCTGCCAAGTTGGGGTCAGAAGGCCAGCGCCTCAACTGTCTGAGCCACTCAGCCCGGCGAAATTTAGAATCTTTCTACGGTGAGAAATAAGTCGACTAGTCTGAGTTCTTGGTTCAAAGTAGTTACATGGATTAGACAAGACTGGACCATTTCCTGAAAGGTGTAAAACATTTTTTTGTTAGTTGCTTTACGTCGCACCGACACACATAAGTCTTACGGCGACGATGGGACAGGAAAGGCCAGAGGAATGGGAAGGATGCGGCCGTGGCCTTAATTAAGGTACAGCCCCAGCATTTGACTGGTGTGAAAATGGGAAACCACGGTAAACCATCTTCAGGGATGCCGACAGTGGGGAGTGGGGATCGAACCCACTATTTCTCGGATGCAACCTCACAGCCGTGTGCCCCTAACCGCACGGCCAACTCGCCCGGTGAAAGGTGTAAAACGGCAGGGAGAGATTCACCTGGCCTATGCCAACGACTTGATGTTAATGGTAGACTGTGCCAAAAGCCTTCAATCGAATATCCTGAAGCATGAAAATAGGCGCAGAAAATGAAATAGGCCTATAAAAATCAGCATTTCCTAGACTAAAGTGATGTCATTGGGGAAGAAACCTAAGAGCATTGAATGTTACGTCTGGAATACAAAACTGGAACGGGTGAATCGTTTCAGGTATTTAGGATGTGCATTCTCGAAAATAAGTAATATTATTTATTTATTTATTTATTTATTTATTTATTTATTTATTTATTTATTTATTTATTTATTTATTTATTTATTTATTTATTTATTTAATCTGTTTACCCTCCAGGGTTGTTATTTTCCCGCGCACTCAGTAAGGGATCCCACTTCTACCGCCTCAAGGGCTGTGTCCCGGAGCGTGAGATATTTGGTTGAGGATGAAACTTGGCAGGAGGACCAGTACCTCGCCCAAGCGGCCTCACCTGCTATGCTCAACAGGGGCCTTGTGGGCAGGGTTGTCAGATACCTGAAATCAAAGTACGGGGCAGATGTGCGATCGAGGAAAACAGCGGGCTGGTATTCTACACGTTATAAACTTCCGTTTTACAATGATACGTTTATTATTATTTTGACATAATAATGCAGTCTATTGATGCACGCCTTAATATTTATACACAGACTGAAACTTACAGTACCAAGCAAGTTGGCCGCGTGGTTTGAGTCAAGTAGCTATGAGCTTGTACTCGGGAGACGATGGGTTCGAACCCGACTGTCGGCAGCCCTAAAGACGGTTTTCCGTGATTTTCCATTTTACACCAGGAAAATGCTGAGGCCTGTTTTAAGGCCACGGTCGATTCAAATCCTAGCCCTTTTCTACCCCATCGTCACCCTAAGACCTGCCTCTGTCAGTGCTGCGTAAAACAAATACGAAAACAACTTAGTTTATTTCATTATTCATACCAGTTCTTTCAATTTCAATATAGTTTATATCTCTGAGGTGCTGTTAACAGTTTTTGTCATTCTTAGCAATTTCCTAAAAATCTCTGCATGACAATGAATAAAAATTTGTAGAAATGAACAGCTCAGACCTAATCAAGTCAACAGAACATAATTTATTTCACAGCTGACAATTTCTCACGAACATGCGGTGGACTCGGACTGCCTCAGGTAGTTGTCCGCTATCACGCGTCTTATTCGCCGGATGGACAACCCGAGAATTGCAAACAATAAAAAACAATTTTAAGATTCTACGAATTCACACTAGATAAAGAAACCAAGAAGTGAAGAAATCTATCCTCCTTGAAAGAATGAAGAAAAGCTCTTGGTACTTATCAGAGGTGGAAACACAGGCATATTTCTCTCGAGGTTCGAAATACGCGACAATTGCCGTCCCGGATAGGAAGTGTCTGTGACGCCGGACATTTAAAGCGAACATGGTACTGTCCCGTAAAATCCGGGACGTCTGGCAACCCTGCTTGTAGGGTATGGAAAAATTGGAAAGGATAGACAAGGAAGAGGGAAGGAAGCGGCTGCGGCCTTAAGTTAGGTGCACTGGAAATCTTTAGTATCTCGTGGCCAGAAATATTCATTTCAGGCAAGAAATCAGTACAGCCCTCAGAACAACCCGGAACCTGCTTACACACTCTCTCTTTCATTGGTCACATCCATCAGACGCCGCATTAACACATGCACACATCTGAAGAGTGAGGGGAGGTGGAGGAAACGGAAGTACGAGGAAGTCTAGCATGAACGAAACACGCGCGGAGGGGAAGGTACTTGGTTCCCCGCCTGCCCACACGTCCCACTGGCCCGACAATGAAGGGAGAGGGGAATGAAGGGAGGAACCACACGCCTCCTTCAAGGCAATAGACATAATGTGTATGTGAACTCATTGAGGGTCAACTCCAGTTTTTTAAAAACAATTCTTGTGTACGAGGTCTGGCTGAAATGTTAGCGGTCTCGGCTATGACTTCATTATCAAATGGCATCGCACTCAACCACTGTAAGAAAGAATGACACTTATTTTCGTCAATATAGGCCTATTAATACTACTTCTATTACTTGCTATCCTCAAAAATCAAAGTAAAAACAACCTGGCATTAAATAATTATGATTATCAGAGACGCAAGGGCGTTTGGAAAACCGTTCCTACGAAGTTATTGTCAGCGCTGATCAAACAATTAAATGCCATATATTGGGGTGGGATTAATTAATTGTTTTCTTCGTTTAGGTAAAGCTAGTATAGCCAGAATGTTTAAGCACAGAAACATCTTAGTCAGTTCCCGAAAAAATGGAGTTGGGAGTGGCCTCTGAATGTGCAACGTCGCAAGCCACACCTCCTGGAAGACGAATACATGTGACGTTGCTTTGGTTACTTCTCCTTCACTTCAGGGTTGGTCAAAATTTTCGCCCAAACGTTACCCGTTTCCTTTTCTACCCGGAATTCTTGTGATCAAGGTTGTACCATCGCGGCATTTGCCTGGAGAGGAAGTGGGAAAACCACGGAAAAGCCACTTCGAGGATGGCTGAGGTGGAAACGAACACCCTCTACTCAGTTGACTTCCCGGGGCTGAGTGGATCCCGTTCCAGACCTTGTACCACCTTTTAAATTTCGTGGCAGAGCCGGGAATCGAACCCGGGCCTCCGGGGGTGGCAACTAATCACACTAACCAGAAAAATAATATACTAACTAGGGGAACCTGCCAAGTGTAACAACTTGTTTCCCAGAAACTTCGCTCAGCGAAAGAAGGGTCGAAATAAGCGAACACATGTTTCGGCTTTTCCGCAGACACTCGACCGCTTCCGAGAAAATGACGGTCGAAATTTCCGACGTGCTTTATACACCTTTTAGAATGTAACAAGTACAACTGATGCGGTAGCGCAATGGCTTTCGTCGCGGCATTATGCTTTTGCGCCCCGTGTTCAAATACCGATTACCGGTAATTGTTCTTTGTTTCATTTATCTCAGTACGTCCATTGACGATTACTACACGACACTAATATTTCTTATCAAGTTCGTGGATAAAAGGGCGTTATGTTGCTCATAAAATTACAACTGGGTTTCACAATAAGTGTTATGTACACTAGTGTCCAAACGTTAAGCATAATCACTAAACGAAGCCATACCGAATGATAGGAATGTCAAACGGATTGCTGAACAAACGAAAGCTGAATCACACACCAAATGTCACATAACTTGTCCAAAAAACAGTCTGAGAAAGGTTCTGATAGCTAAGGTACACCTTTGACAACAATTAACAGAACTTGGAAATGTCTTCCACAACAAAATATGCTGTTAATAGGATGTATGGTTACCCCTAATGGCCACAAATGCTTGGCAACAACGTGGCATGCTCTCTATCAGATGGTCCAAGAGCTCTTTTGTCAATCGATCCCATTCCTCCGAAAGAGCAATGCGAAGGTCTTGGAGGGTCCTTGGTGCAGGCTGACGGGATGCAATGCGCCTCCCCAATGCATCCCAGCCGTGTTCTATAGGATGCAGATCCACAGACCTCGCTGGCCAGTCCATGCGATGAATGTCTTCCCCAGCCAGAAATCCATCCACCATAGCAGCGCGGTGCGGTCGAGTATTATCGTCCATTAAGAGGAAGTCTGGACCAACCGCACCTCTGAAGAGTCAAACATGTGGTCTCAGTACCTCATCCCTGTATTTCCGAGCGTTAGCAGTGTTCCACGGACCACCCATGAAGATATGCAGGTCCGTATGGCTATTCAACATGATGCCGTCCACACCATGACGCCACCACCACCAAACTGGTCCCGTTCCATGATGTTCCTGTGCTTGTATCGGCTACCCGGTTCTCTCCAGACTAATGTGCGACGGGAATCGTACTGCAAACTGCAGCGGGATTCATCTGTGAAGAGCACATGCCTCCATTCATTCATGGTCCAGTTTCGATGTTGACGGCTCCACAGTACACGGGCCCGTCTCTGTTCTGGGGTGAGCGGGACGCACACCGCTGGACATAGGGCTAACAGCCCTGCTGTTCTGAGCCTCCGGTACACAGTTTGCCGGGAAATGGCAACCCTTGAGATGGCTGCAAGCTCCGCCAACAATTGTCTTGCAGGTGCACTCCAATTTCGTCGGGCGGTTAAGGCCAGATATCGGTCCTGCTGTGGGGTGGTTACCCTTGGTCGACATGATACTGGCCTACAACTAACATCTCCTGTGTCTCGAAATCGTCCCCAAAGCCTGGAAATGACACTATGTGGCACATTCAAGGATACGGCGACTTCGGTCTGTGTCTGACCTGCTTCCAGGTGGCATGTAAAACGGGGTCCAAATGGTGTCGTTGTGTCATTATGTTGTCACGCTCACTACGAGGCTACACTCCGCACAATATAACAGGGCAAACAGGACTTAGGAAATATGGGGCGCAGGCACTGGCTGTGTTTACTTTGCGGTTACGCCGCTAGTCAAAGCAGGGAACACTCCTTTCCTATACAGAGCGAACACGTAAGGTTGGTAGGTGCATTTGTCGTGGGACTTGCAGTCTATTTCCTGTTGCCCTGCTTACTCATAACTTATGCTTAATTTTTGGACACTAGTGTATTTGTTATATGTGCATATATATGGTACTAGCAGTGCTCGCAACTTCGTACGCGTGGTATTTATTTATGACTTATTAAGCTTCTTCGTATACAATGTTTGATGTTATATTAAGTTCTGGCATCAAGATATGTGCTGGCCTTCTGAGCCCAACTTGGTAGGTAATTACATTGATATTTAAGAATTAAACGTTAGGCCTGCCCCTAAAGTACCATTTCGCTTAGCATGACCAAAATTATTGATAGCATAGATTGCAGTACCTCATTCCCCGACTTAATATACCGATTTTCATTCAATTATCTTCAGTCATCACTCCCTCTTGTCTTATTCTTCAAGATATAATTCCTTTACGTTTTTTTATTTTTTTGAAATCATCTTCACAATTTTCCTTATCAATATGGAATAATGACCATTCGTTTTTTACACCTTAAAACCAATCTTGGCGAAAACCATTGCCAGTGAACACGACTGAACCATATTTCTATGTTAGCAATGCTCGGCGTTGATGTGGACTAAACAACAGAAGTCTAATTCATGAATTCTATTATCATAGTCGGCACACGCATACACCCATAATCTTGGTCGTATCGGATATTCCGACTGGGACTGCACTATGACTTAAACGGCACCCAGATTGTCACAGTACATATATCACACCCTCGCACTATATGCAGAAGTGGGAGATATTATTGTCAGTATTCGATTACTATTATTATTATTATTATTATTATTATTATTATTATTATTATTATTATTATTATTATTATTATTATTATTTCAGTTGTATATTTTGTCATTAGTATTTGTAAGCTGGAAGGTCTCCATATGTGGTATGAGTAATTTGTTTTGAACAACGGCTGGGAGAACATTACTATATTGAACTTGGAAACTTTGCATGACTCATGTGTATATCCCAGTTTTTGATGAGATGGAGATGTAGTCGGGAAGTTCTATGAATAATGTGCATAGCCCAGAATCACATGAGCTTGTTGATGTTGTAGTCGGAAAGTTCTATGACTCATGTGAAACACCCCCGAGTTTGTTATTGTCTTGGGACCAAGAAGAAGTTCAGGGCGTGGTCTTGACATGAGGATCTACTCATGACTGGAACGCCAGTATCAATCTAGGCGTATCATGTAAGAGGAAGGGGATTGCTGATGTCTATTTAGCATGTGATCAAACGGCGGGAAGGAAGACACACTGTACGGGAATGAAGTACTGCTGCACTATATTGGACTGGACTTCAAACGTTCGTGGAACGTAGTCTTTTTATGTTCGTGGAAAGTGGCTGACCGACAAACTGTGGAGTGCTTACGCACTGAGTATTTTATCACTTTGTGGCGGCCTGGTATTACATGTTGCTTAAAGCTGGGAGGTGCTATATCTCATACTTTCCATCATTTATGTTCAGGAACGACAAGCGTGTGTTGCTCAGATGTATATATCTTCAAAACAAGTGTTAAAGTCAGTGAACACAGTATTATGATGTACAGTATCTGTGTGATATAATAATTGCCTATTATGAGAATCGGCAAGTCGTGTTGATACAGAGACAGTGAAGGGTTCTTATCTACATATATGTACATTGTTCAACGGACTAATCACAAATGGTGGCTTAGTTCTCGCTTACGTTTTCCCACTGTTTTCTTTGTTGTTGTTGTAAATATGGAGTCTTCCACAAAATATGTGTATTATGTGAATATTTTGGTGTGTTGATGAGGTGCTCATGCACGGCTTCTATTGGGGAATATAGTTAGTTATTTTAGAATCGGTGGAATTATTGATGAACCTAGGTGCAGTTCCTACCTATTTAGTCGTTTTCAGAAGATTATAAGTAAGGCCTGTAGCAGATGTACCAATACGCAGCATTAAGTACACGCCCTGGGAGATAAAGAATTATCATGCTCTATCTAAATTCGATGCCTTTGCTGGCGGGACCTATTGTTTACAGTGCACTATGTCTTCTGGTATGAGCTAGAGCAATTTTGTTACTTTCATTGATCTGTCTCAGCTTTATCCTTGGCTTTGACAAAATGAACGTGACTGAGGTATGAGTGATGCTAGTAATGCCATTCCTTCTGCAGCCAGTCCCTGCTATGAATGGTATGAAAATATTGCTCATAGGGTCAGTTGGTGCATGCATTTCAGTGGGCTTGGCAGAATGATATGTAATAGCAACTCTGACTCGGTGAGGAAAGCAACGGGAAACTACCTCACTCCTCATTTCCCTAGTACGCCTCTTCAGTGATGCCTAGGCCATCTATGACAGCTGATGGCGGAACTGTTGTGGATCCAACCAGCCTTCGGGCTGAGGACTAAACAAACATACATACATACATACATACATACATGCATGCATACATATCTAAATTCGAGGGATCCATTCTGGTGAACTCTGGCGCCCATACTACGGGTATTTCGATTAATTATGTTTATTAATTTTACTTATTCAGTTATTTATTTATATATTTTTATCTATGATATTCTATTATTATTTACAAATTATTACAATAGTTCCTCTCGAAGACCTTGAAAACTATGGATTCAACATCAATATCTGGGTGCTAGAGGTGTCTTGCCCCCACAGTCTTTTTTTCTTCAGATAGTAAGTCGTATGTGTACCAAGTTTGGTTGAGATCTATGCTGAAACACACATACTTTCATCCGTAATCTCGATCATTTTGGACATATTCTTTTCCAATCCTTCTCACCGCCGTGCCAATGGGGCTGATCTTGGACTTAAATTATATCTGGAGTGTGACTATTGACCTCAGCGACCCCAAAAACTATGGATTCTACATTAATATAGGTCGTTTTCTATTTTTATACTTCGCCCCCTTTCCATCCCCGTCCAAAGGAGTCATGTGAGTGTTTTACACAACAGTATATTTTTTCCAGATAGTAAGTCATATGTGTACCAATTTTGGTTGGCAGCTATGCCCAAACGTACATGCGTAATCTCGCTGCTATAGAATCCTGGAGCTGACGTTGCCACGGTTACGGCAGTTCATTTCTTCATCCGATTCCTAGAGCAGGGGTAGTGTGATGCCAATATCTCCGTAACGGTTGGCTTTAGGGCCTTTAAACATGGTTTTCGGGCCCGTAGGGCTTACCGAGTTTTGTTCTTCGCGTCAAGAGGTTTAAATTGAACTTTGTCTCGTCCTTGTACGACAAATTCGATATTTCGCCCATATTAGACTATTATTTTTATATCTCCCACCGTCGCTCCTTCCGAATCATTTTGAAAATAAAAATAGCCTGTAGCACTCACGGATAATGTATCTTTCTATTGGTGAAATAATTTTTAGAATCGGTCCATTAGTTTCTGAGATTATCTTCCAGATATACACAAACTCACAAAATTCCCACTCTCTCTTTATCATATTAGTATAGATTTTTCAGGCATTACAATGTTTTGTAAGTTCATTCTCATATTAACGCTTCAGGGAGATAGGGTGCGTTCCCTTGGATGATACCGATCGTAGAAATATTTGAAATGTAGAAATATCACACACCACGAGCATCGCGCGAAGGCACGTTTGCAATATTTACATTTCTGGATAAGAATATCGCTCGCGAAAGAAACGTCGTTAACATTACTAAAGATTTGACGTGTTGGCAATAAGTCTGCGACTAACCACGTATAAAGTAACATTTTTCCAAAAATTGGCGCTTGCAACTAATTGTGAATCAATCAAGGAGTGGATATTTATTTCGTCGCGTCTCTAGTCGTGATATCCCTTTGCTGTGCAATGAGTGTAGAACAATTGATGTTTTAAAATTAATTCACCGGGCGAATTGGCCGTGTGGTTAGGGGCGCGCACCTGTGATTTTGCATCCAGGAGATGGTGGGTTCGAACCCTACTGTCTGCAGCTCTGGAGATTGCTTTCCGTAGTTTCCTCATTTTCAGACAGTCAAATGCTGGGGCTCTACCTTAATTAATGCCACGGCCTCTTCTTTCCCACTCCTAGCCCTTTCCTATCGCATCGTTGCCGTAAGACCTATATGTGTCGGTGCGACGTAAGCAGATTGTAAAAAATAAAAGTTAGGCTGAAAGGATGTGAACTCTGTAACTGAATATTATAATTTTTTTTAACAGAGCAAGTTTTCAGGTCAGTTGTAGATAGACGTAAATTCGCCGTGCTGGTAGCCTAACTTTGGGAGACTTGTTCGGCACATGGAATAATAATAATAGTAATAATAATAGTGAAATTAAAATCCGCAGCCTGTTTCCAGTCATTCGACCGGGTCAGGAATGGAATAAATTAATCCCCCATCTAGCGGCGAGGATAGGAACTTAGCCGGCTTCCGAAACCTGTCGCACATCTTTGGGCCAATGATTATTGACTGACAGATGAAATTGAATGATATTTGAGAGTCTTTCAGGGAATGAGAGATGACAGAGGAAACCGGAGTACCCGGTCAGAAATATGTCCCGCCTCCGCTTTGTTCAGCACAAATCTGTATTTATAATATTGACCATAATGGCCGCCAATGGTCCTTAATGACTTAAATAACCAATAACACACAAATCTCACATGAAGTGACCGGGATTTGAACCACGGAACCCAGTGGTGAGAGGCCGGCGCGCTTTCGCCTGAGCCTCGGAGGCTGTAATAATAATAAAATAATACATTCATTACTGAATTACTAGGAATAAAGCTAAGAAAATGTATTTTAACTCTGATAGATCAATAGTTTTATGTACCTGTACAAGGGATGCAAATTTCACTACAGAAAATAACCATCTGAGGCAGGTGGACCTTTTCTTCTTTAGGGACCCGTATCTGTGTTGCCTGTAGACGCGGAAGAATGAGAAACATAACGCTCATCTGGAAACTAGATAACACGTGTTGGACCTAAAGGAAACTTGGAGCATGACATAGTCGGTAGTCCTGTGCGTATGCGAAGCTTCGTTTTGTACGGAGCAGTGTGTAGTCCTTACTACGTAGAAGATACCTTCGTACACATCTTAAAACAGTGGTCGTTAAAATTTATAGTTAAACTTCCATATTTCGATGCAAAATCATCATCGAATAGATGTTGTAACACGTCTTTATTATTATTATTATTATTATTATTGCTATTTGCTTTACGTTGCACCGACACACATATGTCTTACGGCGACGATGAGATAGAAGAGGCTTAGGAATTGGAAGGAAGCGGCCGTGGCCTTGATTAAGGTACAGCCCTGGCATTTGCCTGGTGTGAAAATGGAAAACCATCTTCAGGGCTGCCGACAGTGGGGCTCGAACCCACTATCTCCCGATTACTGGATACTGGCCGCATTTAAGCGACTGCAGCTATCGAGCTCCGTGTAACACGTCTTTGTTCACGGTATGCATAATTTCAATTGAATTAATTACACGATTGCTTATCAGTTTGTAATGAGAGGCTATCTGATTGTGCCTACATGTTGTGAAAGCACTCGCTAATCGCTAACAGTATTTACACGTTCTGGAGTAATTCATGTAACTACGAGGCAGTAGCAAAGCGAGGGATCGGTCAATGGGAGGGGGGGGGGGTAGTTACAAAATGATGAAAGCGCACAATGAAGGTGGGTGTGTGTTGTGCGCGTGCTTGGCTTGTCATTATAAGGACACTGACAAGTGAATTATGTTGATATTCAAATTGCAGTGAATTACATTGAAATACAGATCAAGAACAATACGATCAAGGTCAACAGTTTTACAGCGAATGGCATGTTCAGTTTACAATCTAAAATCTAACTTTAGAGGCTTCCTAGAAAATATTCAGCAGATCTGCTGATTCTACAATCCTATCTCTGAATTTTTACTTAGTTTATTTTCATTTTCTTTTTGTAAATTTCTATGAGGTTTCTAACCCCCAGTACCCCCCATCTCGGGCTACGCCCCTGCTATGAGGTACATGACATGTTTCACGAAGTTCACCAGTTTCACTTTCCGAATTTAACCCAGCTACCTGGGGAGGAGTGTGGGGCTGGCAACCCAGTCTACAAAAATGCCAGTCTGAAGAAAACGGAGAGAGTGAATAGCTCTGGTGGAGATACTGTCTATTTCATCCATTACTGTCAGTTAAACGGTCAATTTAGAAGTCGCACACGGTGGAAATGACTACATGAAACAAACACGCGGAGATTCACACGCGGTAGAAAGCAGCGTACCTATCAAACACTTACTGCTAGACGGGGGCCTAGCCCCACCCCATGGAAATTTTCTATAAAGAATATAAGCAGAAACTGACAATAAACTAAATAAACATTCAGAGACAAAATTGTAGAATCAACATATCATAATGTTAGTAGATGCAGAGTGGGTCTTGGCTCACAAGTGGTCACGGCTGGTCCGGCCAACCGAGCAGAGGAGAGGTGGCCACGGCTCTACCTGGCTCTACGCCTCTGCATTCGGGAGACGGGAAAGGGCTGGACCTCACATCCGGTCCCCAACGTCAGCTGTCCTGAGAATGGTTTTCCGTGGTTTCCCATTCTCCTTCACTAAGGCGAATGCTGGGACAGTTCCAAGTATAGTCCTCGGCCGCCAACCCACTCACCTTCTCTGTACATCTCCTTCACCGTAACAAATCTCCCGGCCTGAAAGAAGGCGTTACCGTCTAAGAGGCCCGTTTCCCACTCCAGGGGAGGAATGGAAACCTATTAGTAGTCGTAGTATATTCAAACACCCCTCCCCCCGCTTATTCTTCATTTATTGCTTACTGGCATGTAGCAGCGGCTTTGCCCGCGTTTATTAATTCAACTGTTTTATATAATAAAAAACTACTGTTTCCTTATAGAGCTTCCGGTTGAACTATATTAGTGTCCTCCCAAATGGAGCTAAGATAAGTAGTGCGTTTGCCTTTCCAACTCTTGAACAAACCACGTGCAGTTGACAATGGGAGAAGCAGCCTTTTCGAAGATGGAGTCCTACAACTTTAAGAGATTATTCTTGTGCCTTGTTGATGTTCATAGCGAAACTGAAACAAATGGAGGACTGTAGACATCTAAACTTGAACTGTATATCCGAAGAAATTATTCGAATCCGAATTCGAATATTACTTCGCTCGCGGCATGCCCAATCATGAGAATGGCTTCGATAATATTAGTCATCAGTTTCAGAGTCGTGTTCATTGCAGAGGGCAGGATTCTTATTCTTAAGAAGGATAATCGGTGCCACAATCGTCCGCTCTAAGATGTTCGAGGGTACTTCAGGTGACCCCAAGTCTTTCAAAAGGTCTGGCGTGTAGTCGCTAGTAGACTTGTAACTTTGTAGAACATCGAGTAATTCTTGTAGAAGTTGCTTGTTGATGACGTTGCCAGCTTCACTTCCTGGAACAAGAATCGCTCTTTGATATAGCCATGCGTAATTGGTGAAATGCTGTGGCCACGAATGTTAAAAATTTCAGATCTGTGCGTGTGTATTATAATCTAATCTTCTTTACTATAGCCTATGTTTTCTCTAAATGAAATAATAAAACATGAGATTGAGTTAGTTGAAAGAAAACATGGTAATCGATAATTCTTGTGAGTGTTGCTTATTGATGACGTTGACAGCTTCATGTCTTGGTGCGAGAATTGCTCTTAGCACAGCCATGCGTGAAAACCTGTACCCACCTATGGCAAACATTTCAGATCTTTGTTTGCCGTAGATTTGGCTGGGCATCGCACACATGCACACAGACATATAGACATCGTGGACCGAAGGAAAATGGCTTCCTATTCCACGGACTTAAAATTTCCTCTAAATGTATACATGTCCAACCCTTGTCCCCTTTCTCTACGCGGTTTGGGTATGAAGTAAGATGAATCTTCGTCGCGAGTTTTTACGACCAGAAATCTTTCATGACGTCAACCTAATCAGATAAGTTAATGAGATGAAATGAATGACATGATATACGATAGTAAGAATGAAGTGGATGAAACTCGGCGCCGGCATATAGCCCACTCCTCTCCAATAGCTCAAGACTTTACGTCCCCATCCGACGGACGAATCACCATCAACAGCGTCATATGCCCTCACACCATATAAGACCAAAAATGGCTTCCTACGCCATGGACGTATAATGGTTCCTTAAATTGTTTTCTCTACCTACTTTATGTACGTTGCCTACCGACAGTGACTCTATGCATATAATCATGGTGACAGCACGTTCGATTGTCATATACCAATACACGTTTTCCGATGGTTTTTCGTTCACAACTCACTAACGAAAGTGAAAATGAAAATTCCGGCCTCGAGGTGCACTGGGACCCCCTTCCATCTATCTATGTTCAAAATTTCATCTCTGCGTGCTGTAGATTTTGCTGGGCATCGCGCAGAGACACAGACAGACAAACAAACACTTCCTTTTTATTATTACAGTATATTATATAGATTTATGCACCCAATAGCCTTTATCATGATAGCCTTTATCTTTTTTTTTTTACAGGCGGTGTTAAAAGTGATGTAAGGTTTTAAATTCAGTATTTTAGTAACCCTATATACTGATGATTGACGAGCAGACGGCCAGATATCGTCAAAGAAATGTCTGCACACGGTAGCTGAGGCCATATAATAATAATAATAATAATTAATAATAATAATAATAATAATATAATCATGGTGACATCACGTTGGATTATATATATATATATATTATTATTATTATTATTATTATTATTATTATTATGATGTCATTGATACTGGGCGAGTTGTCCGTGCTGTTAGGGGCGCGCAGCTGTGAGCTTGCATCCGGGAGATAGTGCGTTCGAACCTCACTGTCGGCAGCTCTGAAGATGGTTTTTCGTGGTTTCCTATTTTCACACCAGGCGAGTGTTGGGGCCGTACCTTAATTAAGTCCTCGGCCGCTTCCTTCCCACTCCTAGGCCTTACCCATCCCATCGTCGCCATAAGACCTATCTGTGTCGGTGCGACGTAAAACAAATTGTAAAAAAAGAGTCATTGATAGCTACCTATAAAATGATACGTAATATAAGGTGAGAGTACTCTATTATCTTCAGTTCACTCGATGATAGAGTTGCATCACAGCCAATGGCGTTCTGTCTTAAGCCTCACTGGAG
Organism: Anabrus simplex; assembly: GCF_040414725.1. Taxonomy (NCBI): domain Eukaryota; kingdom Metazoa; phylum Arthropoda; class Insecta; order Orthoptera; family Tettigoniidae; genus Anabrus; species Anabrus simplex. The sequence goes on along the minus strand of NC_090267.1, from coordinate 419,078,502 downwards.
CAGTGCACCACTTCTTCTCAACTTTTCAAAATATTAAAAAATGTAGAAAACTAGCCCTTTGCTGTCCCACAAATAAAAAGTAACACGATAAATCCTAACACTCTTAAGTAAAAATATTTAACCAGATACAATTCCTTAGATAAAATCCAGCCAAAGATATACCGCAATCCTGAATAACTCCCTCCCCTTTCCCTCGAGACAAATAACCATAATCCTACATAAAAAGGAGAATAATGCATCCTAGTATTGGTAGAGGAACTGAGGACGAGCCCCCGGCACCAATGCCCATTTTCGGAGATACATCCCGGGTCCAGATGATAGAATCGCGCATAGTTAATTGGCACAGAACACCGAAAAGCATAAGAGTTTATAATGGAGATGTAATAATGTACGTCGCATATATTAAGTACCATGAGCTTGGATTCTGGAAATGGTGGATTCCAATTTCACCGTAGGCAGCTAGGCAGCCCTGAAGATGGTTTTCCGCGGTTTTCCATTTTCACACTAGGCAGTCCTTAACTATGGCCCCGGCCGCTAACTTTCCAATCATAGCCATTTTCCACCCTTGCGTCACCGAAAATCTCCGACGTGTTAATGCAAAATTAATAATAATAATAATAATAATAATAATAATAATAATAATAATAATAATAATAATAATAATAATAATGTTATTTGCTTTACGTCCCAGTAACTACTTTTATGGTTTTCGGAGGCAGTTTAGTCCCGCAGGACTTCTTAAGCGTGAGAGTAAATCTACCGACACGAGGTTGACGTATTTGAGTATCTCCAAATACCACCAGACTGAGCCAGGGTCGAAACTGCCAAGTTGGGGTCAGAAGTCCAGCGCCTCAACCGTCTGAGCTACTCAGCCCGGCAAATGGAAAATGAACTACTGTACATTACTCATTCAATTAGGGAGCGAGAGACAGAAATCTCCGATTGTGAAATTGTCTTGTAATGCTTTAAATTTCAACTCACTTACATGGTAACACTGACTGATGAAGCTACTCTCGTATGGAGGAGTCCCTCATCGTCACGCCACGCTCACTAATCACAACGCAATCAACTGGGGAATGTTCACATGTTGACGTCACTTCACAAGGTCACGTCTGTCAAGCAACAGCAAACTTTGAACTCTGCCGAAATTCCAGTTGCGATAGATTGAGATCTCCAAGCTTCTATACTGACCTCCGCTCAGTCTCTGGCGGTGGTATGATTTACTGAAAAAGTTTCACTGAACTTCTGGATTGTTTCACGTTTTCAAATTACTGTTCGCAAGCGGGCTTTGATTGGCCGATGATTGAATTAAAGAGACACAGACATATTGAGGTCAACAACCTTATAGCCTAATAAGTGTTAGTAACATTCTCTTTTATCACCACGTAGTTTACAAAATTAATTACAAGCCATAGATCGCCGAAGAGAGATGTGGTTTACTCTGCAATCAGAGAGACAAAAACGGAAATTGATCTTCAGGCAGCCTAAAAGGCTTTTACTGTTTTCTGAGACAGGTACACGGGAATTTTCCCCACAGGAGTTCCTTTACGTGTCAATTTATTATAATTATTTTTGCAATTTGCTTTACGTCACACCGACACAGATTGGTATTACGGCGACGATGGGATAGGAAAGATCTAGGAGTGGGAAGGAAGTGGCCGTGGCCGTGGGTACGAACCCACTATCTCCCGGATGCAAGCTCACAGCTGCGCGTCCCTAACCGCAAGGCCAACTCACCCGGCGAGTAAATATACCGACACGTAGCTGGCTTGTTTGAGCACCTTTTACCATCGAACTGAGGCAGGATCGATCCCGCCAACTTGGGCTCAGAAGGGTATTGCTCCACCGCCTGGGTCACTCAGACAGGCTGATGTATTTTGAATGATTCGTAGGTTACTTTACGACACATTCCCGTTGAATCTAACACATGATTGGATTGATATTCTCACAATCAAGAATAGTAATGATGACTAAATCTTCTGAATTCATACCGTGTAGAGGAACGTTAAGTTTCATGAAGACTTTGCTTTGCTTCTTCAGGAGAGACCCGCTTTGGGTGGGTATATCCTGCTTGTCGTAGAAGGTGACTTTGAGGAGGAACATGGGCTCTCACCTTGGCACCGTGGGTTGGTGGCCACAGTTCTCCAATCTGAATCAAGGATTTCTTTCACTTACTTGTGTGAAGTTCCTCACTTTCGTCGCTCGTGTCCGGCTTCCTTTGGTCAATTCTTGTTCTCTTCCGACATCGACTGTGTTAGGGAGTCTTCCATTTTCACGTCCGTCGTAGCCTTTCCCTCTCCTTTGCAACCTTCAGTTTTCGCTAGTTGTTTTACGTCGCACCGACACAGATAGGTCTTACGGCGACAATGGGACAGGAAAGGGCTAGGAGTGGGAAGGAAGCGGCCGTGGCCTTAATTTAGGTACAGCCCCGCATTTGCCTGGTGTGAAAATGGGAAACCACGGAAAACCATTTTCAGGGCTGCCAACAGTGGGGTTCGAACCTACTATCTCCCGAATACTGGATACTAGCCGCACTTAAGCGACTGCAACTATCGAGCTCGGTTTCAGTTTTCGAAGGGCCGGACCTCTTCCATTTTCATTTCTGATCAGTGTTAATAGAGGATGTCTGTCCAGTTGTACTTCCTCTTGAAACAAAAATCACTATCGCCACCATCATCGTCAGAAGTGATTCGAGATTGATTTAATAATGTTATAAACGCAGAAACACTTCATTGAAACCTTTCAACTCTGAGCTCAGAAAAGCGGAGACGGTCTGAGTGGCTCAGACGGTTGAGGGGCTGGCTTTCTGACCCCATCTTAGCAGGTTCGATCCTAGCTCAGTCCGGTGGTATTTGAAGGTGCTCAAATACGTCCGCCTCATGTCGGTAGATTTACTGGCACGTAAAAGAACTTCTGCGGGACTAAACTCCGGCACCTCGGCGTCTCCAAAAACCGTAAAAGTAGTTAGTGGGACGTAAAGGAAATAACATTATTATTATTATCATAAAAAAAGCGGTCTAATTGGATGTGCAACAAAATGAGGAACCTCGTCGTAATGTAAGCTATTTCTTATTTTTTAATTTAAAGGATATAGGTCCGGCTCCATGGCTAAATGGTTAGCGTGCTGGCCTTTGGTCATTGGAGTCCCGTGTTCGATTCCCAGCCGGGTCGGGGATTTTAACTTCGTCTGCTTAATTTTTCAAATAGCAAACGTCGTCTTTGTGCAGCTCTGCTGCTAGGGGCTTTACGTCGCACCGACACAGATAGGTCTTATGGCGACGATAAGATAGGAAAAGCCTAGGAGTTGGAAGGAAGCGGCCGTGGCCTTAATTAAGGTACAGCCCTAGCATTTGCCTGGTGTGAAAATGGGAAACCACGGAAAACCATCTTCAGGGCTGCCGACAGTGGGATTCGAACCCACTATCTCCCGGATGCAAGCTCACAGCCACGCGCTTCTACCCGCACGGCCAACTCGCCCGGTTGTGCAACTCTATATGCAAGAGTGACAGAATAAATATTAAAATCAAGCTCTGCTTCTTCATAATCCATAAGCGTATAAGAGTACAGGTATTCCGGTATGGTCGAAGACAGTGGTATTAAAACTTTTTGGTTGGCGTACCCCCAAAATCCAATTGTTTTATCTTCGTACCCACGATTTCGATTATTTCAAAACGAAATGATATGGCGTACGGCTCTTAGTGCCGGGAGTGTCCGAGGACAAGTTCTGCTCGCCAAATGCAGGCCTTTTGATTTGACACCCGAAGGCGACTTGCGCGTCGTAATGAGGATGAAATGATGATGAAGACGACACATACATCCAGCCCCCGTACCAGCGGAATCAACCAATTATGGTTAAAATTCCCGACCCTCCTGGGAATCGAACCCGGGACCGCTGTGACCAAAGACCAGAACACTAATCATTTAGCCATGGAGCCGGACATATTATTGTCATTACTGGGGAACAGGGCGGTGTAGCGGCTTAGAATTTAGCCTGTCATCCCGGCGACCGTGGTTTGATCCCTGGTGTTGCTGGGATGGGATTTTCAGGGATGTCAGGAAGGGTTCGATTCCCGGCAGGGTCGGGAATTTTAACCATCATTGCTTAATTTCCCTGGCACGAGGGCTGCGGTATGTGTTGTATTCATCATCATTTCATCCTCATCACGACGCGCAGGTCGCCTACGGGATTCAAATCAAAAGACCTGCACCTGGCGAGCCGAACCCGTCCTGGGATCTCCCGGCACTAAAAGCCATACTCTATTTCAACAATAATATATTTTGTAACTATATCGTCGCTGGGCAAAGGAAACCTCGTAACTCCTTCGGAGTAAAGTTTACAGAAGATGTCCAAAATTGAGCGGTGAACAGTAGCTGGAACACCGTTCAGTGCTTAATGATAGCCCAATTATTCGACCAATTATTCTTAGGCAGCGTGGCAAGCCTTCGTAAGACACATAGAGAAACGTGGTTTTCTCGCAAGTTGATTTTCGAGGTATCCGCCTCTGTGGTGTAGTGGTTAGTGTGATTAGCTGTCATCCGCGGAGGCCCGCGTTCGATTCCCGGCTCTGTCACGAAATTTGAAAAGTGGTACGAGGGCTGGAACTGGGTCCACTCACTCTCGTCAGGTCAACTGAGTAGCGGTGGGTTCGATTCCTACCTCAGCCATCCTCGAAGAGGATATATATTAACCACCATTTAAATATATTTTATTTTCCGTGGTTTCCTACTTCTCCACCACGCAAATGCCGGGATGGTACCTAACTTAAGACCACGGCCGCTTCCTTCCCTCTTCTTTGTCTATCCCTTCTAAGCTTCCAATCCCCCCCCCCGCAAGGCGCCTGTTCATCATACCAGGTGAGGCTGCCTGGGCGAAGTACTGGTCATCCCCTCCAGTTGTACCCCCCACCCCCACCCAGAGTTTGAAGCTCCAGGACACTGCCTTCGAGGCGGTAGAGGTGGGATCTCTCACCGAGTCCGAGGGAAAAACCGACCCTGGAGGGTAAACGGGCAAAGAAGAAGAGGGCGAAATGGAGCTGTTTCGTTGATGCCCTTTGTTCCGCCATGAAAAACAGGACTCAAGTTAATTAGTCTGATTGTGAATGAAGTGATCATTTTGTACTACGTACTAACGAAGCATTCATATACTGATGAAGGAGGCAAAGGATGAATGAAATCTGAATCTGCTTCTTTTTACACTTGTCTTCTGAAGTTTTCAACAGCCCTTTCCGAACCTTGTGGTAGAATCAAATCCTCCCTGTCGGAGATAGGTTTTGAATTCGAACACAGCAGTCGAAAAGCCGCTAAGGTATCCTCTGGGCTGTGATAGTGGCATATTCGGCTGCGCATTTTTTCTTTTAATGAATCATGAGGAGTTGTCCGATATATGTCAACCATCATTTAACTATATTTTATTTCCCCAGACACGATTCTTAAAATGCTGAAACTGTGGACATTTGATCCTGTCCTACATTTCGAGACAGTTTAGGACACACAGTTTGCCCGGAAACTACTGTATGCTAACATACTCACGTCAGTTCTTGGGTCATTAAGTCCATTTTGTTTGGTTATAGTTTTGTCAAATGCTTCGATGTCATGAGTGAAGAAGTGAAATTTGTGCGTCTGAGAGACTATCATAATAAAGCGAAAATACTCCCACCACCTGTGGATGTGAACAACAGTTCTTATCCAAATATCATGGTTTTGACTTGACAATGTCGCACTTTACATGCCTGCATGCGCGGAATGTTGGCGTTATGAAAATCAGCTTTTCTGTCACAGCGTGGCAAAATATAAGCGATAGATTCGCTACCGCTAGGTAATTCAATGCCTCAGCTAAATGCCACAATGATACATTTTGTGCGATGATGCAACCTCTCCCCGTGGGGGCCTCGGGTTTTAAGTGCTTGATTACGCGCTCGCAGTAAAATTCGGAGCGCGGTAGCGAGTGGACGCATCGACCGATTTAGAAGATTCTGATCTCGTTTTGTTCGTAGACAGGTTAAAAAAATGTTACACTAAAGCGAATACAAGTATAATTCGTGAATGAATAAGTGGCAGTGAACATTGAAAATGTGCAAAATAAATAAATAAATAAATAAATAAATAAATAAATAAATAAATAAATAAATAAATAAATAAATAAATAAATAAATAAACCGGGATTGACCATTTATATTTAAATTCCGAGGTGATGGTGATTATTGTTTTAAGAGAAGTATAACTGGACAACCAACCTTTATTAACATTAATCAGAGGAAAAACATGGACCACTTCGAAAAATGAAGGTATCGGCCAAAGAAAGATAAGGGCTACGAAGGGCGTGAAAATGAAAGACTGCCTATGTCTTACAAAGGTAACCCGTCGGGGTTGAGAAAAAGTAAACAAGAGCTGACCAAGGGAAGTCGGGCAGGATAGATGAAACTGAAGAATTTGCACAAGTATGTGAAAGCAATGTCAGGACTCAGATAAGGGCCCCGTTGTCTTCAACCCACGCTCCCAAGTTAAGAGTCCCTGGAACTGTTAAGTTCCAACCCGTGAGATATACCATTACAAAGCTCTCTCTAAGACCAAGATAATGGCACAACAACGTTTGCCCCATAACGCGTAGGGATAACGTTATGTGGCGTCGAAAATGTGCTTATTTTCTCATTTGCATCTTAGCATCTTATAAATGTAAATCCCGACGCATGATGTGTTTATCGCTGAATAGAGGAACTTATGCCTGACATAATGGTATCATTGCGCTAGGGTTAGGACTATTAATGCAGAAGTTACCTAGCGTAAGAAAGTTTGTAAATTACGAAATGTAGTGAAACTAATACGGTCAGGTAAGAAATTAGCCATCCATGTCGCTAGGTGACCAGTCAGATAAGTTAGATCGCAATTAAAGAAACAGCAACAACATAACAGCCGTAAACAGTTTTATTCAACCTCAGTCAACATTTAACTGCATGTTAAATTAACTTAACAGTGAATAGCCAAACTAGATTTTGATCAACATTGGTTAAGACTAACAATCTGTTAAACTCTCAGTTAACTTAACTGCCCAGGTTCAAACAGTTACATTCTCTGTTAGCTCAAAATATGTCAGTGCATTAGATGCAGAACTTCTGTATTTTGAATATTTGGAATATGATAGGCCTTTTCCAGAAAGAGTTAGAAATAGATGAAATGTTTTTCATACTTTTTCAGTTGCTTGGTCGTACGTTGGATATTGTCAGTATGCACATTGGATTCACAACAAATTTTCTGCCAAGCGTAGGCTAACTTTTAGCTTTAAGCACGGATCAATTAGTTTGCTTATTTTTTATACAAGGTACATAATTGGAAATAATTTCCAAGAGAATAGAAATTTGAACCTCGCACTTCCTTTTCGGCTTTTTCCATATTGGTCTACAGAATAACAAAAAATTCACGGTCAAGACAAAAAATTAGTCCGCCTCTGTGGTATTGGTTAGTGTGATTAGCTGCCAACCCCGGAAGGCCGGGTTCGATTCCTGGCTTTGCCACGAAATTTGAAAAGTGGTACGAGGGCTGAAACGGGGTCCACTCAGCCTCGGGAGGTCAACTGAGTAGAGATGGGTTCGATTCCCACCTCAGCCACCCTGGAAGTGGTTTTCTGTGGTTTCCCACTTCTCCTCCAGGCAAATGCCGAGATGGTACCTAACTTAAGGCCACGGCCGCTTCCTTCCCTCTTCCTTGTCTATCCCTTCGAATCTTTCCCTTCCCCACCAAGGCCCCTGTTCAGCATAGCAGGTGAGGCCGTCTGGGCGAGGTCCTGGTCATCCTCCCTAATTGTATCCCCCGACCCAAAATCTCACGCTTCAGGACACTGCCCTTGAGGCGGTAGAGGTGAGATCCCTCGCTGAGTCTGAGGGAAAAACCGACCCTGGAGGGTAAACAGATTAAGAAATGAAGAAGAAGACAAAAATTATAATATATGTTGACTTCACGCGCCTTGGTTCACAGCTGTATTCAAACAAAAGTGCATTTATGCCTTTGCTGGCGAGATGTAGTGTTTACAGTGCACTATGTCTTCTGGTATGGGCTATATCAAATTTGTTACTTTCATTGACCTGTCTCAGTCTCATCCTTGGCTTTGACAATATGATAGTGACTGAGGCATGAGTGATGCTAGTAATACCATTCCTTATGCAGCCAGTCCCTGTTATGAATGGTGTGAAAATATCGCTCATAGGGTCGGTTGGTGCATGCATTTCAGTGGGCTTAGCAGACTGATATATAATAGCAACGGCTGGCTCGGTGAGGAAAGCAACGGGAAACTACCTCACTCCTCATTTCCCTAGTACGCCTCTTCAGTGACGCCTAGGCTATTTATGACAGCTGTTGGCGGAGCTGCAGAGGATCAAACCAGCCTTCGGGCTGAATACCCAACATACATAAAACACAGTGTTAGCTAACAGTTCCTAGGAAATGTTTGGATAAACGCAAGAATCTTAACACGCTACTATTTTTTTAACGCTATGTTGACAAACAGTGCGTTAGTGTTATTTTAACTGAGATTGAATAAACCAGGTCTTTATCTTTTTGAAAAATAGTCTAATGGCTGGGAGCCATCTGAAAAATTGCGTCACGAAATTGGCGATACGAGACATGTGCCTCAATGTTACCTAGCAACCGTGCAGGCTGTGATGTGAAGTACTGATGGAAGGCCATGACTGAGAGGCATATAGCATGCTCTTTTGTCAAAGTGTTCTCACTTCATCATACTCTAGAACACTGATTATTTCATTCGTGGTAGTGTCAAACGCCCTGGGTCAGTTTCCTCCTTTCGATGCGCTGAATCCTGGACTTATCGACTCCGAATTCCATACAGATGTGTCTCGAGAACGATTCGTTAGATGCAAATAAATGTATTGTTATCAATTTGAGTTTAATTTATTGAATGACATATTTTTGATCATATTATTTTCCCAAAGGGAAATTGGACACCATTTTTTTAATTGCTAATTGCTTTACGTCACACTGACACAGATAGGTCTTATGGTGACGATGGGATAGGAAAGGGCTAGAAGTGAGAAGGAAGCGGCCGTTGTCTTCATTAAGGTACAGTCCCCGTATTTGCCTGGTGTGAAAATGGGAAACCACGGAAAACCATTTTCAGGGCTGCCGACAGTGGGATTCTAACCCACTATCTCCCGGGTGCAGGCTCACAGCCGTGTGCCCCTCACCGCACGGCCAAGTCGCCCGGTGACACACTTTCTAAGGCCGAAATGGGAAGACGGGGGATGTAAAACTGTTTTATTTATTTCAATTTATTTATTTATTTATTTATTTATTTATTTATTTATTTATTTATTTATTTATTTATTTATTTACTTGTTTATTTGGGCCGATGACCTTAGATGTTAGGCCCTTCAAGCATCATCATTATACATTTATTTATTTATTTATTTATTTATTTATTTATTTATTTATTTATTTATTTATTTATTTATTTATTTATTTATTTATGTGAGAATTGCTCACTGCAATGCCATTTACTTCTCACTCCAATTATCATTCTTTTTCTTCTTTATCTGTTCATCCTCCAGGGTCGGTTTTTCCCTCGGAATCAGCGAGGGATCCCACCTCTACCGCCTCAAGGGCAGTGTCCTGTAGCTTCAGACTCTGGGTCGGGGATGCAACTGGGGAGAATGACCAGTACATTGCCCAGGCGGCCTCACCTGCTATGCTGAACAGGGGCCTTGCGGGGGATGAGTAGATTGGAAGGGATAGACAAGGAAGAGGGAAGGAAGCGGCCGTGGCCTTAACTTAGATATCATACCGGCATTACCATGGAGGAGAAGTGGGAAACCACGGAATACCACTTCCAGGATGGCTCAGGTGGGAATCGAACCCACACTCAGTTGACCTCCCGAGGCTTAGTGGACCCCTTTCCAGCCCTCGTACCACTTTACAAATTTTGTGGCAGAGCCGGGAATCGAACCCTGGCATCCGGGGGTGGCAGCTAATCACACTAACCACTACACCACAGAGGCTGATGTTTTATTTATTTATTTATTTATTTATTTATTTATTTATTTATTTATTTATTTATTTATTTATTTATTTATTTATTGACGCGAAAAATGCCCACCACAATGCCATTTTCTTATCACTCCAGGTATCATTCACTGCTTGTAAATTCAATTATACTGAATTGACTATCTAATGTGTCTTTCATTTCCTCCAAAGTGAGACTTGCCCCGGGCGACGTTGTTATGGAAACCAAGCTGGACAGTCCCTCACCTCTTCTCACTCGTATATTTATCATTTCTCACTTATTAGGAACCTGTGAAGCGTGAAAGACAGTCGACGACATTTACGTTCATGCACATTTCGTGAATCTCGCCCGGCTCCTTGGCTAAATTGTTAGCGTACTGGCCTTTGGTCACAGGGTTCTCGAGTTCGATTCCCGGTTAATTCCCTTGGCTCTCGGACTGGGTGCTTGCGCTGTCCCCAACATCCCTGAGACACACACACCACACATAAGACTATCCTCCACCACAATAACACGCAGTTATGGCAGATGCCACCCACCCTCATCGGAGGGTATGCCTTAAAAGGGCTGCTCCCGGCTAGGAATCTCAAAATGAGCACAAAAATAAAAAGATCTCAAATTTCTTGGAAAAAATAAAATAAATCAATATCAAACTAGCAGAAAATACGGAGGGCCGATGACTTTCGATGTTAGGCCCCTTTAAACAACAAGCAACAAGCAAGAAAATACGGAGTCAGGAATGTGAACTAGGTGTCTTTCCCGTTATTTGTTAATCTTCAGACGCTGCGAACCCACAGGTATGTTGCATGTAAGTTAGGGGTGATGAGCTCTTTCCATCTTAAATTCCAGGGTACGCCACTGCTTCTCTGATACCCATTGAAAGACAATATTTATTTCTAAAGTAGGACGCGCGAAGGGGAGAAGGTAAATACTCAATTATCACAGCCGTGAAGAGTCTTAGTGAAGGTGAAATGGTGGTGATTATTGTTTTAAGAGGAAGTACAACTACGCAACCATCCCTATATAACACTAATCAGAGAGAAAAAATGGAAGGGGTCCGACACTTCGAAAAATGAAGGAATCGGCCAAAGGAAGATAAGGGCCACGAAGGACATGAAAATGAACGACTCCCTAGGCCTCCATACGTAACACCGTCGGGGTCGGAAAAGAACAAGAGTTGACCAAGAGAGGTCGGATAGGATAGATGAAAGTGAGGAGTCTGGCACAAGTAAGTGGAAGCAATGTCAGGACTCAGCTGAGGGCCCCGCGGTCGCCAACCCACGCTCCAAAGTTCAGAGCCCCTGGGGCCCCTTTTACTCTCCTCTTACGACAGGCAGGGGATACCGGGGGTGTTATTCTACCGCCCCCACCCACAGGGGGTGAAGGTGAGAACTAGATACGTTATGCATTAATGTTGGTGTTAAACCTCAGGATTCATTTACGATATTTTCTTAAATACGAAAACTAATGATGACGAAAATTGATTGACCATCATTTATCATCATCTTCTATAATAATAATAATAATAATAATAATAATAATAATAATAATAATAATAATAATAATAATAATAATAATAATAATAATAATAATAATAATAATAATAATAATAATAATAATAATAATAATAAAAGGAAGTGTCTGTCTGTCTGTGCGCGATGCCCAGCCATATCTACGGCACGCAGAAATCTGACATTCTTAATATAGGTGGCTGAAACTGGTTCAAATGCACCTCGAAGCCGGATTTTTCATTTTCGCGATCGTTGAGGAGTTATGAACGGGAAACGGGCAGTAAGTTTCACCAGGATTAAATGCATAGATTCGCTGTCGTTAGGCAACGTAGGCCTACATAAGATAGGTAATATAAATCAAGGAGCCTTTTAAAGTCCACGGTGTAGGAAGCCATTTTCGGTGCCCGACACGAGGAGCCACATATAGACTAGTGATGGGACATTCGATTCATTTTACTGAATCGATTCATTTGATTCCGTTCACGTTACTGAATCGATACAGTGATCCGATTCACGGCTCATTGGTCACCGCTCTTACTGCATCTGTGTAGTATGTGCTGGTAAGACAGCAGCAACAGCATTCAGTGCTCGCAGCTGCCATCTGGTCTTCATACTATGAACCCCTTTCTTAGAAAAAATGCTAGTTACTCTAATACATCGAAGGTTTCCGGCGACGCAGGGTGGGAAAGATTAGGATTAGGAAGGTAGCAGCCATGGTCTGAATTAAGGTACAGTCCCAGCATTTCCTGGTGTAAAAATGGGGAAACTACGGAAAACCATGTTAACGCCTGCCGACGGTGGGATTCGAACCCACCATCCCCCGAACGCAAGCGCATAGCCACGCGTTATTAACCGCGCGACAACTCGCTACGTCATTTTTGAAAATATGTATTTTTCTATCAGCTGAGGGTTTTTTAAATCGTCATATTTTGTATAGGCTACCCGAGATGTACAGTAGCCCGCTGGTTTTCTGATTCATCATACTGTTATTGCGTCTGTCCATATATGATTGAAGTCTTGTGCAACGATGTGACATATGAACTGAGAAAATACTGAGCCGTTCCTCCCAATATAAAACAGGTACCTTTGAGTGGTCATGAGCATGACCCATAGTCATAGGGCAGGCTAGAGTCGAGTTTAATTGTCAAATGTCAACTAAGTTATAATACTAAGATTCATTAAACTAATAAATAGTATAACCTAATAGCCTACCTACTTACTAGCTACTTCAGAATTATGTTGTGACTACCTTTTTAACACTGCAAATAAATCCATCTATTATTTAAACCTCCCTGTAAAAAGAGGACAGTGAATGCAAATGGGTATTTTTTTCAAATGAGCTGAGCTCGAGAGTCCATTATAGCATACGATTATTTCAGTGTAGCATGGCTCACTGTATGTCTCGCTGTAGTGAGCCGATAAGGAGCCGTGCGTATCTTGTCTCACTGAGCCGGCTCGTTCACGATTCTTTCCATGTGCCATGGCTCACTGTATATCTCGCTGCAGCGGAAGTTCGGCTCTCCGCGTGTCCAGTGAGCCGATAAGGAGCCGTGTGCATCATGTGTCTCACTGAGCCGCGCTAGTTCACGATTCTTTCGATGTGCCATGATTCGCAGCGGAAGCTCGGCTCTCCGCGTGCCCAGTGAGCCGATAAGGAGCCGTGTGTATCATGTATCTCACTGAGCCGCGCTCGTTCACGATTCTTTCGATGTGCCATGATTCACTGTCTCGCTGCAGCGGAAGCTCGGCTCCCCGTCAACGTCCAGTGAGTGCGCCACTCAGCACTGTCCGCTGGGAGTAAGCTGAATCGTGTGCCATGAGCTCGCCGTTCCTGTGAATCGATTCACTCGGACACTTGAATGAATCGATACACTGCTTCGAATCATGCATTCAGTAGCCAGCACTAATATAGACCGTGATATCTGGAAGTGTTCGTCTGTGTGTATGTGTGCGATGCCCAGCCAAATCTACTACACGCAGATATCTGAAATTTTGTCATACGTGGGCGGAGCATTTCACCTATCACGCATGGCTGTGTCAGAGAACAATTCTTGCTCCAAAAAATGAAGCTGTCAACGTCATCAAAACGTAACTTTTACAAGAATTACCTGCTGTTCTACAACTTTACAAGTCTATCGACACAACATGTAATACAGATGAGGCAGTCAACTACACGGCAGAGTTTTTGAACAACTTGGATTCACCTGGAGAGCCATCGAATATATTGCAACGGATGTTGGCAATAGCTATGGTTATTTATTCCTTTTTAGTTACAAGCAGCTTTACGTCGTACCGACACAGATAGGTGTTATGACGACGATGGAATAAGAAAGGGCTAGGAGTGGGAAGGAAGCGGCTGTGGTGTTAATTAAGGTAGTGAAGTGAAAGTGGGAAACTACGGGAAACCATCTTTCGGGCTGCCGATAGTGGGGATCGTACCCACTATCTCCCGAAAGCAAGCTCACAGCTGCGTGTTCCAAACCGCACGGCCAATTCACTCGATTTTTAATTCCTATTTGAGTCAAACACGTGTTACTTTCACTACCGTTCTTATTAGTTTATTTGAAGGTGAAGAAATACTTTCGGTGAGTGGGCACTACATGCGTTTTCTTCATAATTATATCTTTTTCCGATAGGTTATTAATTTGTTCAATAATTTTTCTTAACACAGCTACTTTAAGAAAAACTAGGAAATATCTACGGTACTCCACCTTGTATACAGAGTTCTACGTAAATTACTGTACATGCAGTAAGATTTTATTAATTTGCATGCCTCTTAGCGCTATCCGAGAAACTAAATGTGGAGGACCGCATACGTTGTTTCTGATGTAAAATGCACGTTGGGGATATGTTTATGATAACGGCAGGCCACATTTCCAACTGCCATTCACAATCGAGTTCGGGAGTTTCTACAATAACAGCAGGTTCACAGGCCAAGTGCCATTCGCAATAGAGATGGATAGTTTTCATCAGGCCCCCTTTCCTAATGCCAGTCAAAATCGAGTTGGAAATATTTGATACATACATACATTATCATTATAGACCGTTACGCCTTTCAGCGTTCAGTCTGCAAGCATCTGAGAATTTACTAAACGTCGCCACAATCCTCGATTGCAACTAGTGCTGTGGCCTCATTCAGTTCTATACCTCTTATCTTTAAATCGTTAGAAACCGAGTCTAACCATCGTCGTTTTGGTCTCCCTTTACTTCTCTTACCCTCCATAGCAGAGTCCATTATTCTCCTAGGTAACCTATCCTCCTCCATTCGCATCACATGATCCCACCACCGAAGCCGATTTATGCGTACAGCTTCATCCATCGAGTTCATTCCTAAATTAGCCTTTATCTCCTCATTCCGAGTACCCTCCTGATATTTGATAATATTCGAGAAATGCAGGGCTATCTAAAGTATAAAGAACAGAGATACGACAATAAAGCATAGGAAAAAGAAGTTGAAGATCTCACTAAATTGAGCAACGATTGTGAAATCTACTTTGTGAAGTGACTTACCGTTTAGAAAGCAATTACCACGAAACGAAGGTCTGTACCGTCATTGAAATTACCTCCATATTTCGATGTTATACGAAAAGTAATACATTTGAACAGTCTGAAGTTTTCTCTCAAAGGACCAAGATTATGTACATAACAAAAGTTGTTTAACATGAAGCGACGTTTCACATATAGTCCACGGATTTTTGCAGAAAATCAATAGTAAAAGAGAAAATTCCCAACATTTCCAACTGCCATTCACAATTGAGTTCGGGAGTTTCTACAATAACGGCAGGTTCACAGGCCAAATGCCATTCACAATAGAGATGGATAGTTTTCATCATAATGTCAGGCCCCCTTTCGTAAAAAAAAACAGTCTATTCAGTGATTTTTAAATCATATGCTTATCTAAACTTTCCCCTGGATGAGCATACTCTATATATGAAGTTTGGTCAAGATCTATCTAGCCATTTCACCGTGATTGCGGAACAGACCGACAAACAGACACGAAAGCTAAAAATCACTGATACGGTCTTGAGTTAACATACATCGGACAAATATCTGAAAAACTGGCAAAACAAACGAAATTACAAATAGCGAACCCCCTACAACTTTATTTATATAGAAGCATGAGGATTAAAGTTAAACATTTCTAGTGGTTTCTCAAGTTTCTAAATTCGTTTCAGTTGATGTTTCATTATAATAACGATCTTGTATAATAGCACAGTTAAATAAAGCGATTTAATATAACTTAAAACATAGACATACTCGCAATTTTGAAAGATTTGCTTACAAATTTTGAACTTGCTGGCACCACCAAAGAATACTCACCAGCCACCAATGCCCAGACCATGTCACTATTAAACCATTGTACTTTTATCTCCCCTCGAGGACAACCCTGGCAAAATCTTCACTATTCCTAGACCGTAATGATGAAGTGAAATGCTTTGTTAAAAAGATAACTTTTCCAGTTTGAAGATACAATTATTTAGAAACTAACTATAGACCTTGGCAAATGCTATACGGAACCTGTAAGATTTATCATCACGCCGTGCTGTGAGTGCCAACTGGGAAGAACTCAGAGTGCACATCGCTGTGCGTGTGTCAAGTAAGTGCCATAATTATGTTTTAAAATGACGTGATTTACAAATAATATACAATAGATCATTTTTATAAAATTCACGGGAAAAGTGTCATTATATTGGCATTTCATCTTATAAATACTTGAGGTCTAAAGACATTTCTCTAGCATCTGATCTTAGCTACGACTTCAGGTCGCTCTTCAAGAATCAGTACAGATGCTTTGGATATCAAAGAACAACCTCTGACATTTTGTTCTTTGCTGATTCTAACGTCCGTCGATTAGTAGTTGACCTTCTCAAGTTGTTCAGTTCGATTCCACATGAGATGGGTGGCATTTAGAGGTGTTTAAATGGGAAAACCCTGTTTCATTCGCTTCCGGCAAGTTAAAAGAACTATTGTGGGTCAAGATTCTACAAGCTTGGGTCAGTTAAAAGAAAATAATAGCAGTTAGCATGGACGTAAAGAAGAAGGCTATTATGAATCTAACAGTGCAATGAATATATTTCTGCATGCAGTATTTAAAACACAACGTCTCTCTGTATTCATGTTCGGTTATAACTCGAGAACCACCGGACGGGCTTTTAGGCGGTTTCTTCTATTACCTAGAGCGGTGGTACAGACGTGCACATTAATGGTGTCCCGACATAAACAATCAACACTGCCCCACTCCAGTATTGAAAATAAGGGGGGAAAGTGAAGGGGTAGTGTTGAAGGCCAATCCAGTACAACACATGGGGGAAGGGAGTGAAGGGGTACTGTCGAAGGCACAATGACTCACCTTCTCGCTTAATGCATTGCTGCATGGACTGCATGCAGACAGCCCGCTACAAGACTTCGTTGTGATCGAAATGGGCACAGTGGCGGATGTACTGAAGTACAGCATTAGGTTACCTACTCGTCCGGCCCCGCGGTGTACGGGGCAACGCGTCCGGCCGCTCCGGGTTCGATTCCCGGCCGAGTCAGGGGGTTTTAATTGTAAATGATTATATCCCTGGCCTGAGGACTGCGTGTTTGTGTCGTCCTTAACGTTTCTCACATTCAACACTCAACACTTTCGCAGTTCCAAGTACATGCAAGCTCATATATTGTGCAAGTAGGGGCAAAACAACTCTATAGGTCGACGCCCCGAACAAATAGCATTTTAACATTAAAAAGATTAAAAAGTACTGTAACTACTCCGATAATTACGGTATTAAGAAGTAAAGGAGGTTTTTAACCGAAAAGTATTTTATACTATTTAGGAATATTTTGTAGTGCGTTATATCGGGTCTACCAATCCTTCTTCACCTCGTTTTTGCCATATTTCTATCTATCTCCAAACTGTCTTAAGACTGCATGGTATTGCTTGTGCTATTGCTTGGGGGACCATGTGAGCCTCCCACATGCCAATAATACGTCCTCGATTAACCTGTGATAGGATAGGAGCCATCTTATTACAATGTTACAGTATAACTGTATATTCAGCACTACCTGTTCGCAAAATTATCGTAGCTTCTAACGGCTTTTGGTGAGCAGTTAAAAAATGAGTAGAGCAATAAAATCTTGTTTTGATTTGGTGTTTTTGTCTACTAATAGACTACACAGAGTCCCTTTTCCGAACTATTCATTCCAAAATATGTGTCAGTTTGTGGGCGCTACCGTTGTTTGACTAGGTATGTAAAAATTCCTACTTATGATGCAATGAAATGTTTTAATTTTTTTTGTTTCGAAGTCCGCTCATTCGCTTGAGTTTTTCTTCAGTATAGAACAGTAGTAATTATGCTCGTATATACGGTATATCGCTGCTAGGCAATGAAAACGTTGTAATTCCACTTACTAGAAAACCACTTTTCTCCATATGTCCTTTGAAGACTTGCCGAGTTGCCTGAGAAGGGAACAGAAGTCTCCAGTTGTCAAATAACTGGGCTGCATTAAGCACTGAAAATGCCAGAAAGAGTTCTCCAGCCATTGCTCATCGGTGAGTTTTGGGCTTCTTCTGTAAACTTTACTCCGAACGAATTAGGAGGTTTCATTTGCCCAGTGACGATACAAAACATAATTGTTATTATTGGGGAACAGGATGGTGTAGCGGCACAGCTGCTTGCCTATCATCCCAGTGACCGTGGTTTGATTCCTGAGTGGTGTCAGGAAGAGCATGAGTCCTTAAATCTCCGGTTAGAACTCTTTCATGCCCTAGGGCGTGCAGGGACCCTGAGCAAGCGGGATAAGGTGCAGAAGATGATGACGATGACGTTCATATTATATTATTTGGCATCCAGCAACAAATAGTTATTTCTTGTATAATCGCAATATACGCTACTCATACTTCGGGGGTACAAACGTAAAACAATTTAATTTTGGGGGTACGCCAGCCAAAATGTTTGAATACCACTTACCTAGAATATTTCTAGAGGAAGGTTTCCACGTACAAAATATTGAACTGAACTGTGGTAAAAGGAAGCAGAGTAGTTACGATTTCCGGGAAACAACTGGAAGAAAATGTCAGACGAAAATAATTATCGGCTTACGCTGTCTGAACCATTGAATCTATCCACAAACTATACAAACAAGGATTGTAGAGCATAAAATGTTCTACAAAATGGTTCTGGGATCACATGCCTCTCTTTAAAGGTTCGACCACATTATATCTGACGGTAGAAATCTCGTTCTAGTTACGAGAAGAGTGTTCTATAACTCGAAAATCGCTAGATAGATTTTTATCCAGTTCTCACTGTTGCCTAGATCATATCGAGGTCACCATGTACTAAATATTGAACAGTGATGAAACAGAACCGAGCAGTGACGGTGTATGCGGAACAAGTCGAAGAAAGTGATGGCATGCGAAAATCGTCTCGGCTTTGCCTGTCTAAACTGTTCACGATACCCAAAACTATATGTTTAAGAATTGTGGAGATTTTACAAAAAGTTTGGAGGGCTAGTAATTCTACCAAAACGAGGTTGATGTACTTGAGCATCTTCAAATAATACCGGCCGAGCCAGGATCGAACCTGCCAATTTGGGCTCAGAAGGCCAGCGCCACCGCCCTGCATAATAATAATAATAATAATAATAATAATAATAATAATAATAATAATAATAATAGACCAAACCGAGCGAGGATGCGCATTTTGGGACACATAGTTATTAGCTTGCATTTAGGATATAGTGGGTTCGAACCCCACTGTCAGAAGATTTAAAGATACTTTTCCGTAGTTTCCCATTTTCACAGGTACCTTAAGGCCACGGTCGCTTCTTTTCCACTCCTATCCCTTTGTCGCCATATGACCTATCTGTGTCGGTGCGACGTGAAGCAAATTATAGATAATAATAAGAATAAGAATAAGAATAAGAATAAGAATAAGAATAAGAATAAGAATAATCACCATCATCATCATCATCATCATCATCAAGCGATGTTCACTGCTGAGACTGGACTTGTCTTCGTGTCTAATGCAAACGCTGTCAGAGAAAAGTTATGATAGCTCTGTTCTCAACATTCCTTCACGAAAATATACATTGCATAGCATAAGTCAAATGACTTACAAATACAAGGCTGAGATATATTCTACCCGTAAGTCAGAGAAAAGGAGGCAGTTAAATAGCGACTGACCTTGTGTCGCGTCGTGCCGCGGACTGTCAGAACGACAAAGTCAAGGTGTGACGTCAAGAGAGACGCTGGCTATTTACGGAGCAGTGACGTTGACTTACAGATGATCGTCGATACATTCTACAGGCAAACACCGTATACCTGTGCCAGAATAAACCCCCTAAACTGACCTCATATGCTGACATATAACTTGTCGAATATCCTGAATAAAACAACTGAAATTTAGTTTCACAGAAGCAGGCTGAACCGAGCTTGATAGCTACAGTTCGGCTAGTATCCAGTATTCGGGAGATAGTCGGTTCGAACCCCACTGTCGGCAGCCCTGAAGATAGTTTTCTGTGGTTTACCATTTTCAAACCAGGCAAATGCTGGGGGTGTACTTTAATTAAGGCCACGGTCACTTCCTTCCCATGGCCGCTTCCCATTGTAAACAAACAAAACAAAAAATATACCAACTTAACTGTAGCACAATTCTCAACACAGGGGACCATGCATATTCCTGACATTAAACTAATCTGTTTTCTTAGGTACCCATGAGCGCCGAAAGTTTAATCTTCCTCTTTACTGGCCGTATGTGTACCCATAAAACAGGCACTCCCGAGTTCACTAAGGGTCGGCTCATCTGACTCAGACAGAGTATGTCCGATATTCTTGCACTAGATTTAGCGGCACTTCACCAGCCTCAAAAAGTCGGAAATAGGTTCAGTTTAATTTTTGCTGCCGGGCTGAGTGTCTCAGACGGTTGAGACGCTGGCCTTCTGACCCCAACTTGGCAGGTTCGATCTTGGCTCAGTCCGGTGGTATTTGGAGGTGCTCAAATACGTCAGCCTCGTGTCAGTAGAATTAATAGTACGTAAAAGTAACTCTTCGTTTTCTCGGCACTGGAGCACATCCGAATATATATATACAATATATTACATGTATTCCGAGAATTACGATTGAGGATGTGAGAAAATAAACGTCCTCAGAACCCCATTCTTTGCTGAAAAGATGAAGGTATTTGCTGATACTATTTTATGTTTGTAATTATAACACTATTTCAAAACTGTGTATAACAACATGGGGAAACTCGTCGAAGATTGATGGTTTTCATCCATTTATTTGATCCAAGTTCTTTGATAGTGTAATATCGGCCTAAGCAGACGTGAAGAACTATTTTTAATGTAATAGAGAGATGAGAATTCTTCTTTTCTGTAGTAATGTCGTGCTTAGAAATTTCGATCGTTGAAGTTCTGGCCAAAAACTGTAACCGAAGGCATTTATGGTTGTAGCTATTGGAGAATCTTTGGTAATATTTTATCGAGCGTTTTATGGTATAACGCAAACTTGGCTGCATGAACAAAGAGTCTCGCATGTGCTACGTCGGTGGTTGAGCACTGAAATCTCATGTCCTCATGGTTCATGAAAAATATGGTTATTTTTATGTTTGCTCGTGTAGATTTTCTACAGAATTTTCTTGAGTTGTCTCTCAGTACGATCAGCTACGTTTTTAAGTTAGAGTAAAACGGTCTGCATATGTGTTAACTTTGGTTTTTTTACCCATGGCACCGGGCCTTAGGCCACGTGCAGGTTTACAACATTCCCTCACAAAGCCCATTCCAATTCGCCCGCGAAGCGGTTTGATTGGCAAACTTCAACAGTTGATAACATGACAATGGCGCTGGATATCGAAATACTTTCTTCAAGTTATTTATCTGTATGACCAACCCTCTAACGCTCATATACACGGTTCACATTGTTTCTGACCACATATGCAGTGAGTTTCTTTCATCGGTTGGCCGGTAGGAGCGCCAGCTTATCTGCCTCCCGTTGACTCATCACTTTCCGCCACACAGCGCAGCGACAGCACGGCAATGCCCGCACTTCGCAGTTCAGGTCCGTGCTTAGAATGTGTATTAAGTGTTGATCTGTCGCTCCAACTGTTATCGAGTTGTTCGAAGAACGGAAATGTTAAAATTGAAACCATACAAGGTACCTGAAGTACGAGCTTAATTTCTTAGTTCTTAATTACTAATTTTCTTAATTCTTATTCATTTGGATCCCGTGAGATCTCCGAAGTTAAGCAACATTGGGCGTGGTCAGGAGTTGGATGGGTTGCCACGCGCTGTTGGTGGGAGGGTAAGGGAATGGAGGAGCGGAAATGAACTGGCCACCCTACCGCACGTAAACTCCGGCTCAGGAACACCTCTGCGGAGGTTCGGACCTGCCTTCGGGCAGAATAACCTTTACCTTACCTTATCTTATTAATTTTTAATTTTAATTCTTATATGTCATACACAGATAAAGTGAGCGAAGTGCTGTCCTTGTTGTCGGCTACGGAGCGGGGAGTGATGACTGATGAGTCAACGGCAGGTAGAAAAGCCTGTCGGCCAATCGATGAGAGAAACTTACTGTGTAACTGTGAGTGTATGTAGTTGTATCTTTGTATGTTTACCTTCTTGGCATATACACGTGGTTTCGGTTTAGTTCACTTGTATTTGTCTCGTTCTTGCACATTTCTAATCAGGTGTGCAATACTCCATGTCTAGCTTATCTGTGCGTATTTCTTAAGTTGTAATAATGCGAATATCACGCATTAATGGAATGCAAAGCAGCTGGAATCACGTGCAAAAATCTTTCTAAGACTATCACCGACACAGAAGTGTCATCAAGGTTAAGGCCTTTTATCTTGAGATATGATATAGGTATTATCTCAGTAAGGTATTCTTGTAGCAAATATTCACGGGTTAGTTCTGTATCTCTGCAACCACTCAAGCTTTCAGTTTCGTGTGGTCTTGAGAATCATGCAGATAACACTATCACAATCTGAGAAATTACAAATAACTCCTTATTCCAGGATGAGTGAGTGCAAAGAAAATCCCGCTGTTCATGTTATCCTTGAGTGGGCTTCAGAGTGCCAGGTTGGCTTGCTGCCTGGCTGGATGGTCTGCGAATACTGTAGTGTCACGTGGTCAGCGATGACTCCTTAGGAGTGTTGCTCGGCTTTCGTAGTTGAGTTCATTGCCTCTCATATCAAGATCTGCTAAGTTTTCCTAACTAGACAGAATTAACACTCCCCTACCTTTTTCATTCCAATATCCACCTGACCAGGACTGATGTGTAACATTCGGCATATCTTTGCAAATAGTCTGGTTCGTCTTCTCATTTGTATTTACATTTTACAGGTATTCACAGCCAGTGTTTGGAGGAAAATAAAGCACTCAAGAGCAATCAGACATGTGTACTACAAATGATGTAGTTTTTATATGTACTGTTGAACTTTGTTATAACGACATCGGTTTCAGCGACAACTCGTCTATAACGTCATGTTTTCTGTGGTACGAACATATTACTCATAAGAAATATGTTTTTCACCCTTGCTTAATACGACAAACGTATATGCATCTACCTCGCATATAACGCCATTTTCGACCGGGCGAGTTGGCCGTGCGGTTAGGGGTGCGTGGCTGTGAGCTTGCATCCGGGAGACAGTGGGTTCGAATCTCATTGTCGGCAGCCCTGAATATGGTTTTCCGTGGTTTCCCATTTTCGCAGCAGGCAAATGCTGGGGCTGTACCTTAATTAAAGCCACGACCGCTTCCTTCCAATTCCTGGGCCTTTCCTATTCCATCGTCGCCGTAAAACCTATCTATGTCGGTGCGACGTAAAAGCCACTAGGAAAAAAGACGTCATTTTCCACCTCAGTTTGGAATAAGATTTTCTATGAACCAAAGTACTTTAAGAAATATTTTATTGAAATCTGGAAACTGGCAAATTCTTTCCTGTCCCATTTTGTAATAGACCTC
Source organism: Anabrus simplex (assembly GCF_040414725.1). NCBI lineage: Eukaryota > Metazoa > Arthropoda > Insecta > Orthoptera > Tettigoniidae > Anabrus > Anabrus simplex. The sequence continues at coordinate 419,055,045 of NC_090267.1, read as the reverse complement.
GGGAATGCAGGCAGATTCCCCACCCAATATAACCCACCCGAATTCTTGTGGTATTAATGGTACCTGCGTGCGATCAGTTTCGACTACAGTGTGACTACTGAAAGAAAAGTGTTAACTTTGGAAGAGTGATTCACCAAATGAAGAATGGAATTTAAAAAATCTGACGTGTGTCGCGATTTTGGCCTTGTTAATTCCACAGTCCAAACGATTTGGAAGAGCAAGGATAAAATTGTTGCTAATTGTACGTGTATTATACTGTGCTTATGGTGTACTTAAAATGAATGCATACATTTAAAATAAGCTTAATTACTGTATCTTTCATTTTCCACCTTACTAGGCTGATAATATGAATCTCGGTTACTACGGCACTCGTTTAAACGACGCAATATTTCAGGTCCTTTGGATGTCGTTATAACCGAGCTCTACTGTATATCATATTATAAAGTAGTACTCAAATGTTTTTTCTTTCTTTTTTACAAGTTGCTTTACGTCGCACCGACACAGATAGGTCTTATGGCGACGATGGGACAGGAAAGGGTTATGAGTGGGTATTAAGCGACCGTGGCCTTTTAATTTAGGTATAGACCCAGCATTTGCCTGGTGTGAAAACGGGAAACCACAGAAAACCTTCTTCAGGGCTGCCGACAGTGGGATTCGAACCCACTATCTCCCGACTACTGGATACTGGCCGCACTTAAGTGACTACAGCTATCGAGCTCGGTAATGGTTTTGTTTACAGTGTTTGATTTCATAGTGACTCCTTACGGGTACTACGTATACCTTGGCATTTGTCTACACGGTAATCAAACTCTTGCCCCGTCCTGCTGGAACAGGAAATTGTCAGGATCTTCTTGCATTTGTGGGAACAACCATTGCTCTACGAATTGATCCTTTTGAACTTCCTATGAATGCCTCTCTCACACGGTTGACGGTCTTCACTTACTCTAGGAAGGCCACTTCTTTTCTTAGGAGGTCGGCGGATGCAGAGTGGGTCTCGGCCCACAATTAGCCACGACTGGTCCATGGTCCGACAGCTCTGCATTCTGACCGGCCAACCGAGCAGATGAGGGGTGGCCACGGCTTTACCCTGGGTGTACGCCTCTGTTTGGGAGACGGAGAGTGGCTGGTTCCCACCGTCGGTTGTCCTGAGAGTCGTTTTCCGTGGTTTTCCATTCTCCTGCACTAAGGCGAATGCCGGGACAGTTCCTAGTATAGGTCACGGCCATCAACCCCCTCACTCTCTTCACACATCTCGTTCACTGTAACAAATCTCCCAGCCTGAGAGCCGGCGTCACCGTCTAAGTGGCCCGCCTCCCGCTTGAGGGGAGGAATGAAAACATTTTATTCGTAGTTGTACAGCAGTCCCTTAGGACACAAGCGACCAGTACTTACAAATTTGGTATGCCAGACGCAAATAGCCCTCCTGCTTGGTGCTGAACTTCAGTTACATATCTCTAGTAGTCTTATTTCTGAAGAATGCCAACACACAGAAAGGACGCATTTGGCCAGAAGTCACCACATTTACAAAATGGCATCTGCAGTGATTGTGGGAACTACGAGCATACATACATTCAAACATTCAAACAAAACCATATGAGTTCCTCTTTAATATGATATGTATACGCAAGCTGGTCCTGGACTGTAGAACTCTGTTAACGTCTACGAATAAATAAATAAATAAATAAATAAATAAATAAATAAATAAATAAATAAATAAATAAATAAATAAATAAATAAATAAATAAATAAATAAATAAATATCCTACTATGATACCTTCAATCCACTGTTTGCATTTACAAGACGAAGTATTTTACACATCACTACTTTCTGATATATTCTATTCATAGTAATTCATAGTAATAGTGTCTATAGGCCTAATAAATTATCGTCATTGACAAATATAATCTGTAACTATATTATCGAGGTTATACATCCTGTACAATGGCTACAAATGACACCAATAAGAGTACCACTGATAACAAAACAGAATGTCAATTTTGCGGGCAAATGTATAAAGGTCTTAAGATACATATACGTAAATCACACCCAGAGCAATACAGAGCCTGCTTGTTAAATCCATCTATGACCACACCTAGCCAGTTTAAGATTCCACCTTCAGATCCTATTCCTTTTTCTAGTAAAAATGGTCAGTCAACGAAATTGGAAATAACCTCTGATCAAAAAGAGCATTAAAAAAACCTTACCATGACGAACTGAGTAAATGGCTAGGTATTTTTCAGCATGAATTGAATGATGCTGAATTCAATGAACAAGTCACTAATTTTGTAAACTTCCTTGCCACAGCTACAGACCTACTACCAGGTCCAAAGAGTTTAGTTACTAGATATATCGAAGCTCGTAAACGTGGCACTTACAAAAATAACAACCGACAATATAAAACCTCCAGTAACCCACAGAGATCCTCTAAGAATGATCGTGAACGTCGGAAGGCTAAATTCGAGTATGGACTGACTCAATATGAATATGTTTAGTGCTTACTTTTGTCTCATCAGTTTTTATAGATTTATCCTACAGTTACAACATACAATTTGAATGAATCGAATGACTGAAAGAATGACTGAGTGCCTATATGAATGGGTGAGTGAAATGATTTCATGACTGAATTGTGCTCGTGCATGATTGAATGAATAAACCCACTTCTCACCCAGTCACGGACAGCCACCAACTGGGGTGAGAGTTTCATGATTGAATGCATGGCTGTTCTCACTTGAAGCAATAACTACCGCCACTAGTGACGTAATTACTCCACGGACGTCCATAGCCAGTAGCGGTAGGGATTTTATTATTTTATGTCATTCTCGAGTAAGTGTTTAACCAAAAGGAAACTGTAATTGTTAAAGGAACTGTAGGCATTTGAATTTTAAACTTTGTCTCCCACCAATACAACTTTGCAGCCTTGTCGGGTGATGCTATTCAGTGTATTTGATTTAAAATTTTCTAGTGTACATTCGTCCTTCCTAAGTAGCAGTTGCCTCTAACAGTCATTAAACTCCAGACTGAAATTTTAAAAATCCGAGGCCCCCGATGTAACTTTAACACACACAGAGGTCGATCTTTGATGAAAATGGAAATTGCTTTTTAAGTTTAGCGACTGTCATAACAACCACAGACAATAATAGGTAGTGTTCAGGAATAGCTGCAGATATTTATAGTGACGGTTGGCTTGCTCAATATAGTGACCAGTTGGCCACACAATGTCCTCATGAGAAGGTCTAATGCAGGGATGCTCAGCCTTGTGAACGAGGGCCAATATTTTCATTCATTTCAGATTGAAGGCCTCAGCGTCTTACCCACCAACTCGCCGATATGTATCTTTCTAATTTACGATTTGACAGTGACATACTATGAAGTTCACCCGAAGAGCATAACAACAACAACAACAACAACAACAACAACAACAACAACAACAACAACAACAACAACAACAACATCATCATCATCATCATCATCATCATCATCAACAACAACAACAACAACAATAATAATAGTACCGGGAGGTACACCTCAACGCCGCACAAATTAAATCTTGCGCCTAAAAGAACTCCTCTTATGGAAAAATCTTGAACTGGAAACTACACCTACTTAAACCGTTACGCAGAAGATGTCGCTACAGAAATCTAATGAGATTTTGTTATTTTGAAGTTTCATGTACTGTATGAAATTCTACGTGTTTTGTTTACCATTTATCAAGAAGTTGGGACTTTCTTCAACAGAGGTCACTGCTAAAAAGTATGATCATGCACCCTGGTGCGAAGTGGAAGAACTTTGATTTGAAGAAGTTTTGAATTCCTAAGTTCTTTTTTTACTAAATTATGTTCATTCATTTTTGGGTTGGCAATATTCATCTCTTCTTTCCGCCTGTTTTGAATTTAGTCAATCATGAATTTCTGTAATTAATTTTCCGCCTATCACAGGCTTCTTTCTCGATTCTGTGTGTCACTTTTGATGTTAACCAATAAAGTGAGAGGGTGTGGCTGGTTTATTCATGAAAGGTCTCGAACTTTCCCCGAGGGTTTATAAACTGTGGATTTTCACGTCTCTTGGCCATTTGATCGTCATCTAACTTAGTGTGTGTGTCAAGCGGGAGGCGGGAGGCGCCTATTTCATCAGGCAGCAGTTCTTCAGCAAGGTAATGGCAAATTAACATCTTTATTTCTTGCTAGCTCTGCAGTTTAACCCGAGGGAGAGGTCCGAAACCTTAACTATGTAACCTACTTTTCTGTAAATGTAACTTCTGCCGGCTTTTGTAATAACTTCATAAAACTTTAACTGTAAATCGGGGATAGAGAGTGATGTACCCTCTCGAGCTCCCCTTCATATTGGTTTGAGGTGACTACGTTTTCTAACTGGGTTTGCTTTCTTTCCGTAATGTCTTAAATTTTGTTTCGTATACGAGTCACATCCATAGTAGCAAGTACACGCCTCCATTCAATTTGTGTTTCGGGTCGTTTATTTAACCTGTTCTTTTCCGCTACGGCCCAATAGGTTGGGCACTACACACCCCTGTTTCAAATTTGTAAGTTGTGCCTTGATGGCAAGTGATTGTAATTTTCTGATATCGCCTTGAATAGGCTTGGAAAACGGAGAACATGTTAGCTCTTTTTGAAGTGTTGTAAAATTGCCTCTAGGAGGCTTGATATTGTAAATTACGGAGCTAGTGCTCCAAAGTATTAGGGGATTTCTGCCCTTGTAAAATTGTGCTCTTTTGTAAATTTGAGCCGAGTGCTCAAGAATTGTGAAGCGAGGGGCTGGAAGCCTTGATTACTAAACAGTCACTAAATTTTGGATTTTCTTGCTTTGTCTAAACTTTGTCATGGTACCTGATATGTCATTGTTATCTCACTAAGTGAGAATTTGTTAACTTGTTGCTTTTTGAAAATATAACCTTCCACTTCAGTTTAATTTCTTACTTGACACAGTAGTTAGGCCCATTCACCCCGACACCTTCTTTCACCTCTGCTGGTCCACGGGTAGCCCCGTAATAATAATAATAATAATAATAATAATAATAATAATAATAATAATAATAATAATAATAATAATAATAATAATCACCAACACAACCTCCCATGTAAAATTCATGGGAAATATATCTGAAAATTTTCAGATAAAAACCGGTGTCCGACAAGGAGATGGACTTTCCCCACTACTCTTTAACATAGCCCTGGACAAAATCATGAGAGAATGGGAACAAGCTCTAAAAGCTCAAGGAAATCGCTTTCGCAGATGATCTCGCGATCCTCGCAACAAACGAACAACAGGCAATCAGCCAAATCGAAACCCTCAAGAAATGCTCAGAAAAATTCGGCCTACAAATCTCCTTCTGGAAAACCAAGGTCATGTGTAACCACTGCAGTCTCCAGAATTTGAACACGAAATTTGGCACAATCGAAAAAGTAACTGAGTTCCGATATCTCGGAGAAATTGTAGTACCAACAGGAAAAGAACAGAAGGCCCTCGAGGTCTGCATCCAGAAAATGAAGAGAGCCCTCGGCCGAACGCAAAACATTTACAACAAAAAATGCCTTTCAATCTTCACCAAAACTCGACATTACAATACTGTGATCAAACCTGAAATACTATACGCGAGTGAAACACTGGATCTCCACAGGAAAACAGTACTCGAAGACATCCAGAAAGAGGAACGTAAAATCATCAGAAAAATTCTCGGCCCAAAACTGACTGACGAAGGATATAGACTGCAGTCTCGTACAATATCCGAGGAGCTTTCAAACCTTGCGGTGGACATCAGAAAAAGACGCCTGAAATTTTACGGACACATCAAACGCCTTCCAGAAAACAGACTGACAAGAGTCTTACTTGAGGCAACAGAAAACATCAAAACAACTAGGTGGACAACGGAAATCTGCCAAGACCTGGAAAAATCAGGAATCAAAGTGGCCGACATCGCTGACCGAACTTGCTACAGAACGAAATTCAACAAGTGGGAATTAGAGTCAGAGAGAAACCACAAGAAGAAGACAGGAGCTAAGTGGACAGAAGAACGAAGAACCACGATGAGAGAAAAATTGAAGTCTGCCTGGCAAAGAAGGAAATGCACAACTTCTAAGTGAGCTTTGCGTGATCAGTTTTCTGGTCGTTTTCGCTTCTAATAATAATAATAATAATAATAATAATAATAATAATAATAATAATAGCTCGCCTGGTGGCCATGATCTTTAAGGCATTGAAGTCTAAGTGGTTTGACACCATGGTTAGCCGGTTCGAGTCCCGTTGGTCGTAAAATTCACCATCAGAACGTTGGCCGGCAGGGTAGGGGAGGTGGTACTATAACATTTCTAATCACTACATTGCGTGCCACCGGACGAGTTGGCCGTCTGGTTTGAGGCGCGCGGCTGTGAGTTTGAATCCGGGTGATAGTGGGTTCGAATCCCACTGTCGGCAGCCCTTAAGATGGTTTTCCGTGGTTTCCAATTTTCACACCAGGCAAATGCTGGGGCTGTACCTTAATTAAGGCCACGGCCGCTTCCTTCCAACTCCTAGGCCTTTCCTATCCCATCGTCGCCATAAGACCTATCTGTGTCGGTGCGACATAAAGCGACTGGCAAAAAAAAAAAAGAAAGAAAAAACCTTGCGTGCCAAAAGTCTAGATTAAATCCCAAACCTCTCCGCAGTGCTTATATGGAGTGAGGCATATGACGCTATTGATGGTGATTCGTCCGTCGGATGGGGACGTTAAGCCTTGAGCAAACCCCTTGGTGCTCTTGGACAGGAGTAGGTTATGTGCCGGTAGCGGGTTTCACCCTCTCTCTTCCTACTATCATATATCACGTTGTTCATTTCATCTCATTAACTCCTCTGATGAGGTTGACGTCAGGAAAGGCATCCGATCATAAAAACCCGCCACGACAGTTTCATCTAACCTCATACCCGACCACGTAAAGAAACGGAGAAGGGTTGGACAAAACAACAACAACAACAGCAACATTGTTATTATTATTATTATTATTATTATTATTATTATTATTATTATTATTATTATTATTATTATTATTAACCTGTTTACCATTCAGAGTTAGTTTTTCCCACGAATTCAGCGAGGGATCCCACCTCTACCGCCTTAAGGGCGGTGTCCTGGAGCGTGAGACATTGGGGAAGGAGGACCAGTACCTCGCCCAGGCGGCTTCAACTGCTATGCTGAACAATGGCCTTGTCGGGGGGTGGGGGGCGATCGGAAGGGATAGACAAGGAAGAGGGAAGGAAGCGGCCGTGGCCTTAAGTTTGGTACCAGCCCGCCATTTGCCTGGAAGAGAAGTGGGAAACAACGGAAAACCACTTCGAGGATGGTTGAGGAGGGAATTGAACCCCCCCCCCCCACTTCTACTCAGTTGACCCTCCCCCTGAAGCTGAGTGGAACCGTTGAAGCCCTCGTACCACTTTTCAAATTTCGTAGCAGAGCCGGGAATCGAACCCCGGCCTCCGGGGGCAGCTAATAACACTAACCGCTACACCACAGAGGCGGCCAATAATAATAATAATAATAATAATAATAATAATAATAATAATAATAATAATAATAATAATAATAATAATCCAACCGAGCAAGTGGCTGTGAGCTTAGGGTCGTGCAGCTGTGAGCTTGCAGTCGGGAGAAAGCACATGAATTTGAATTTTCCGCCTTAAAGTACTCCCCTACAGCAGAAACTCTGAACTTTAAAAACTGAATTATCTCAACAGTTTCTCAGAAGATGTCACTGTGTTAATTTCGAACTGCTTTTGTTTACTAATTATCAAGAAGTGTGGACATTCTCTGATAGATGTCTCTACAAAAACTATGACCATGCTCCCTGGTGCGAAGTGGTAGAACTTTATTTGAAGAAGTTTCATAATTCATAAGTTTGTTCCTTTCTAAATTTCGTTCTTTCATTTGTGGGCTGGCAATATAAATCTTTCCTTTCCGCCAGTTTTGAAGTTAGCCAATCAATAATTTCTGTCATTAATTTTCAGCCAATCGTGTCTTTCTTATCCAATTTTAATGTGTAAATTTTAGTCAGCCAATAAACGCCTGTGGGTGTGTCTTAATTATTATTTTATTATTATTATTATTAATGATTAAGAAAAGGATTGTAATTTTTTGGAAATAAACAGAGATTATATTCTCATACTTTATATACCTAAAATTCGTAGCTCATATCCCTAGGATGTTTTTAACTTTGAGTTGCTTGCCGGAAAGGCTAGAACTGTGGATTTTTGAATATGCTCATGTCGGCATGTAAGAGTACTCGGGTCAAGATATGAGGTAGTGGAAAAATAAAAATAAGTAATATTATAACTGTAATTCTCTTCTTCTTCTTCTTCTTCTTCTTCTTCTTCTTCTTCTTCTTCTTCTTCTTCTTCCACAGTGTATGCCACTGTATAATTCCCTCGCACTGTTTTGTCTTGAGCTGTCTCCGGATCCATGTTCTTTTGCCTCAAGTCGCCCTGTACTAGGTCCATTCATCTTTTCTTAAGTTGCTCAGACTGTCTCTTCCCTTTAACATTCACCTGCGTGACCTCTCCCGTCTCATCAAGTGACCAAACCTCGCCTCAATTTGGCTTCAGTGAAGGTAATCCCTACCACCGCTCGCACGATCCTTTCTGGTGGTTTCACCTAAACATTAACATTTCCACAACAATTCTGCTGATGTTATTTTCTTTTAGTCACGATTTCAGTATTAGGTGCCCGGCTTCTTTCGTGAAAGGTCAGCGCAGTGCTCTTTGATTCAGACGGGCCAGGGTTCGATTCCCATCCAGGTCGGAGATTTTAACCTTAAATGGTTAACCTCCTTGGCTCAGGGAATGGGTATTTGTGCTGTACCAAACATCCCTGCAACCCACACACAACACTATTCTCCACCACAGTAACACGCAGTTACTTATAAAGAGCAGGTTCGGAGGGTCTGCCTTAGCTAGAAATAGCTATCGAAATTATTATAATTGTAGAATCAAGTTTTTTTTTTTTTTTTTTTTTTACAAGTCGCTTTACGTCGCACCGACACAGATAAGTTTTCTGGCGAAGATGGAATAGGAAAGGGCTAGGAGCGGGAAGGAAGCGGCCGTGGCCTTAAATGAGGTGTGAAAATAATAGTGATAATGTTATTTGCTTTACGTCCCACTAACTATTTTTTACGATTTTTGGAGATGCCTAGTTGCCGGAATATAGTCCCGCAGGAATTCTTTTATGTGCCTTCACGAGGCTGACATATTTGAGCACCTTCAAATACTATCGGACTGAGTCAGGACCGAACCTGCAAAGTTGGGGTCAGAAGGCCAGCGCCTCAACCGTCTGAGACACTCAGCTCGGCAGATGTGAAAATGGGAAAGCACGGAAAACCATCTTCAGCGCTGCCGACAGTGGGGTTCGAACCCGTTATCTTCCGAATATTGGATACTGGCCGCACTTAAGTGACTGTAGCTATTGAACTTGGTAGGTAGTATCAGGTATCTTAGCTGGCCTGACTACTATACTGTAGACGTTGTCCTTTAGTTCGAGCGGCACCTTCACCCAACACATTGGCTGAATGGTCAGTGTACTGGTCTTCGGTTCAGAGGGTCCAGGGGTCAATCCCGCGTCAGACCTGTAGTAAATATTTTTCGGGGCCAGTTTTATTTTGCCCTCCTGGTATATCATACAAACTAAAGCCATCTTCATACAGGCCATGCAGGTCCTTGGAGGAGTGGAAGGTAAAGGCTTCCACTGTCCGTAACCTCGACACAAACTGGGATAAAGTGGTTAGCTCTTTGCCTAGCCGCCTTTGGCATAGGAATTAACCTCATACTCATTTTTGGTGCAGGCTGAGTGATCCCCAGGGCAATGTGCCCTTTCAGGCGTGGAAATCATTAACAATATTTTTTTGACTTGCCGATGGGAAATCGAGCACGCCTTTACCGTCTCGACTAGGCAGGTAGAGGGAATTACCCCAACAGAGTTGAAGAAAAAAGCCTGGCAAAAGTAAGAAAGACAGCTGCGGTCACCGGTCGTCAGGCACGCCCCAAATAGCCAGCCTGCGAGGAAATTACTCCATTGCCCGATGTTACAGTTTGTATGATGGAACGGCGAACCTCTGGACCAGTGGTATTCAAACGTTTTGGTTGGCGTACCCCCAAATTCCAATTGTTTTGCCATCGTATCCCCCAAAGTACGAGTATACTGCGATTATACCAGAAATAACAAATTATGGTTTCTGGATGCCAACTATAATCATCATCATCTTCTTCCTCAGCTTATCCCCACTTGGTCAGGATCCCTGTAAGCACTGAGACATGAACGTTTTGTGGCCGGGGAATTAAGGAATCAAACCACGGTCGCCGAGATGACAGGCAAGCAGTTAAGCCTCTACACCATCCTATTCCTCAATAATAACAATAATAGATTGCATATAATCGTCGCTGGGCAAAGTAAACCTCGTAACTCCTTCGGAGCAAAGTTTACAGAAGAATTCCAAAACTGAGCGGTCAGCAATGGCGGGAGAACTGCTCCTGGCATTTTCATTGCCTAACGATAGCCCATTTATGTATTCGACCATTGGAGTCTTCGGTTCCCTTCTCAGGCAACGCGGTAAGCCTTCACAAGGCAGACAGGGAAGCGTGGTTTTCTCGTGAATAGAATTACAAGGTTTGTATTATCTAGTAACAATAACTATTGTACGCGCCCTTTTTAGTGACAGATTTTTGTACTCGGTTGAGGAGTAAGAAGGGAGCACTGCCGGTTCCGGTAGTACTGCCAACTGAATGGAAATGAAATCTGAATTGAATCGATAATATGATCGATCGATATGAATTTTCTAAACCTTTATTATCTTACGCCAACAACTGTGTCACACACATAATATATAATTCTATATAACATTTCCCGATGCGAAACGTATTCCTAGCATGAATTCTATAGTTTGGCTTTGCTGTGTAAACGACAACAGTACGAGTACTTAAAAGTGTACGCCAGATGTCGCACAGCGATGATAAGAGATGCTTATTTTGTGTTTCAAAGGTTGCCAATAAGAATCTCGAAGATAACCGAAGTCGACCGATTCAGCACTAGGGTGTAAATGTATCGCTAAAAAGTGCGCAGATAATATATACAACAGTTACAATTATAATATAATATTCTATGGTACTGCAAAAACTGAGTGGATTTCAAAACAAGAAAAAAAAAAAAGCAATGCAGCATGAGTAAGCATTTGTACATAGCTATTTAAAGAGAGGTACGAACTGTCACATATATTGGAATGAAAGTTCGGAAAGGGGACTGTGCAGTGGTAGACAAAAAAAAAAAAAAAAAAAAAAAAAAAAAAAACACTAAATCAAAACAAAATTTTATTGAAAAAGTACAGACTCAACTCTTTAATGAACTGTTTACGGAAAACAGTTAGAGGCTACGATAAATTTGCGTACCCCTTGAAACGACCCGGCGTACCCCTAGCGGTACGCGTAACCCCCACCCCCACCCCTACTGCTCTACACTACTTTTATTTTCGGATTGATTGATTGATTGATTGATTGATTGATTAATTGATTAATTGATTGATTGATTGATTGATTGATTGATTGATTGATTGATTGATTGATTGATTGATTGATTGATTGATTGATTGATTGATTGATTGATTGATTGATTGATTGATTGACTGTATTGCGAATTGCGAATATGATTTTCATCGATGTTACAACAATAACTGTGCCAGAAGTCTTCATTGTAGGAAAACATCCACGGGGAAGACATACAAATTACCTTCCTCAAATTCTAAATGACATCCAGACCAGTGGCGGCGCGTGGATAAAACGTCTGGGGGTTCACTGCTGTGGAAATTAATGTGTTCAGATAATTATTGTTATTTGATGTTTACATAGATGTAAAATAGTGACATTGCTTGATTAGAAACGCGACTTTCCTTTGCAGAGACACGGCTACAGCTCGAAGAAGTTACCAAAACAATGAAGAATGGAAGACAGAGAATATGACGTGCAATTACTTTAAGCTTATCCAATTTCCCCTCATGTTGAAGACGTTGCTTAGGTAGGAATAACTTCTTCAAGAACGTGAGGCAGACTACTGTTATTTATGTGTTGACGTATTTTGCTGTTTACTTTTCATAAAACATGTATTACTAATGAAAAGTTTCATTTAATTACATAAACTTAGGCTAAGTACGCCTATTAATGCTACACAAACCGTAGTTAGCAAAATACTCTGGCTCATTGCGGTTAATTACATCAGAATGGGAAAATCGCCAAATTAAAATCCCTTCAAAACCTAAAACATACGGCAAATTTTAACCGCGCGCTCTGACAATGCTTCGGCTAATTTTGGAACTGCTCGATGTAACTCGTGTCTATCGCTGGTCCAGTTGCCAGCGATTCCTGGGCTATGCTTTCCCTGCTTCTCATAACCCCTCGCCTTGCGCACCCTCCTTACGTCTCACGACCCCTCGCCTTTAGTCCTGAAATTGAACCTCTTCGCTGGTTCCGGAGAGCAACCGAGTGATGATGTCAAAAATATCACTACGCGCGCTGATATACAGAACAAATTTAAGGAACAGGCTCTGATGAACCACTTTACCTAGACTTATCCATTTCTAGGGGGTTCATTGAAGCACTGAACATATAGAACGCGCCGCCACTGATCCAGACACACAGTTATGTATCGATGAGGGAAGTCACAAATAACAGGATGACCTAGAAAAGTTTTATGGCAACTGATCACTTTTACGACTTTAAACCGGTGACGACGACGGCGGCGCCGGCGTCAATGATGATGTTTCAACATTGGAATTAAAAATCTTGAGATATATTGTAATTTACCGGCCAAGCTACATCTCAGAAAGAATAAAATAAACTAAGAAAAGAATCCTGTTGCATGCATCGTATAATGATTACTTAAAGACACAAGGTTCAGAAATTATTGAACAGGGAAGTCACGGTCAAGGTCCCCGAGTGAATCTGCGTTGTTTGTTAGAGACTTGTTACCAAGGATTTCATGAGACAAATTATAATTACATGCTTGACTGACATTATAATTTCCCTAACTCAGCCCATTGAAGACTTTACCATCCCGTTATCAAGCTGCGTCACAGAAGATGAACTTTGTTTGTAAAGAAGAATAGGAAACACAGTCAGAAGTTCTCCGGAGTTTCAAGGGTGACTGTGGGTTCATAGCGACTGCACCTATGCTCCTTTCGAAAACACTCAAGTCCAAACAAAAGACTCTAAGTCGGAATAGGTTAGCATATCCTACACAGAATATGGACTGCTAAGAAGCCATACCCTTTGGTGTGCGTGACCCGAAAGTTTAACTTTTTTGGGGCAATTTGATGTTATACGTTTGACCTTCGCCGTTCAAAGTTCATACTTCTTTCATTCCTAAACCATTGCCATTAAAATTATATAATTCCTATCGTTTACAAATCCAAACTTTACCCGACATACGCGGTTAATTCCTGAAAACGGTGCGAAGCTTACCGACCTCCAGAATCTATTACTGTCAGGGTCACCAGTCCATAGAATAATTTGATGCAGTCTCCATCCTGGGCTAATGTTTTTATTTCTGCATTATTATTAGCAGATTCTACATCTGCTCTGATATATTTGTCATGTTCATATCTGGTCTACCCACACCATTCTTACCTCCTACACTGTCCTCAAAAAGTAACTGGGGCGTTTAAAGATGTGTCCTACCATTTTATCGTCTGTTCGAATTTCACTTAATCGTTCTCTCACCGACGCGATTCAGTATCTCTTCATTCGTGATCCGATCTACCCATTACATTTCAAAAGTTTCTATTCTCTTACTTTCTGAGCTGGTTACTATCCATATTTCACGTAGATACAATGCTATGTTCCAGACAAAGGTCTTCAAAACATATTTTCTTCTTCTTTATCCGTTTACTCTTCAGGTTCGATTTTTCCCTCGGACTCAGCGAGAGATCCAACATTCTACCACCTCAAGGGCAGTGTCCTGGAGCTTCAGACTCTTAGTCGGGGGATACAACTCGGGAGGATGACCAGTACCTCGCCCAGGCGGCCTCACTTGCTATGCTGAACAGGGGCCTTGAGGGGGGATGGGAAGATTGGAACAGATAGACAAGGAAGGGGGAAGGAAGCGGCCGTGGCCTTAAGTTAGGTACCATCCCGGCATTTGCCTAGAGCAGAAGTGGGAAACGACGGAAAACCACTTCCAGGATGGCTGAAGTGGGAATCAAACCCACCTCTACTCAGTTAACCTCCCGAGGCTGAGTGGATCTCGTTCCAGCCCTCGTACCACTTTTGAAATTTCGTGTCAGAGCCGGGAATCGAACCCGGGCCTCCGGGGGTGGCAACTATTTACACTAACCACTAAACCACAGAGAGGGACAACATATTTTCAACACCTGATATATAAATATTTTTACCGTTTGTTTTAAGTCACACCAACTCACAGGGAGCGGTCATAGCCTACGTCCAAACGATTTCAATGAGCTTCGATGTACCTGTTATGGGGACACTCAACAGGTTAACTCGTGTAGGGTTTGGGTCAACACGCTTTCGTTTTAGAAAAAAATTGAGGTCAAATGTCATGACGCAGATTCCTTTTTGGACCAAGTGGAGGTGATAGAACAGTAAAAGGTAATCAAATTTTACTTAAACCTGTCAGATCCGCAACCTAATAATTTCCAAAAAAATTGATGAATCCCCGATTCCACCGCAACGCATAATATACTTGGAAAGTTACACAGCAATCAGCCGAACCGGTAACTGATTGGTCACCGTACTTGTCTGCGAACCTCGACGCCGTGAGTTTGAGTCTTGTCGCAGCTACGATTTTAGTACAAAATATATATATTTTTACAAGTTGCTTTAAGTCGCACCGACACATATTAGGTCTTATGAAAACTTTCGGGCCTATATTTATTTCTTCTTTCTTTCTATCCGTTTACCCTCCAGGGTTGGTTTTCCCTTGAACTCGGCGTGACATCCCACCTCTATCACCTCAAGGGCAGCGTCCTGGAGAGTGAGACTTTGGGTCGGGAGATAAAACCGGGAAGGAGGACCAGTACATCGCCCAGACGGTCTCATCTGCTATGCTGAACAGGAGTCTTCTGTGGGGGAAGGGGAGAGATTGGAACGTCCGTAAGTTAGGTACCATCCCGGCATTTTCCTGGAGGAGAAAGGGAAAACCACTGAAAACCACTTCGAGGATGGTTGAGGTGGGAATCGAACCCACATCTATTCAGTTGACCACCCGAGGCTGAGTGGATCCCGTTCCAGCCCTCATACCACTTTTCCAATTTCGTGGCAGAGCCGGGAATCGAACTCGGGCCTCCGGGGGTGGCAGCTAATCACGGTAACCACTACACCACAGAGGTGGACTATATTAATTTCAGGTAGAAAATAAACGGTATTGCAATTTACATAATATTTTTGTACCATTTTTATCTTCACGTTCCCTCAAATACTAATGGGTAGATGACCCAGATGTTAAGGCCCTTTAAACAACTAGCATCATCATCATCATCATCATCATCATCATCACTATTTATTTTGTACGAAAAGCATAGCTGTGACAAAATCAAACTCACGCCGTCGAGGTTCGCAGACAAGCGTGTTAACCACTCGGCCACCGTTCCGGGTGATTACGGCTCAACTGTCCAAGTATATATGCGGTGCATTGGAATCGGGGATTCGTCAATTTTTCGGAAATTATTAGGTTGCGGTAAGATTGCTGCCGGTGCGTGTCGCGGGTCTGTCTGTGTTATTGCGCCATAAACCATTGTCTAAAACAAAGTCTAAGGTTACTTTTGGAGTGTTCGCGCTAACTTCATTTGAACTGTAGAAATGTGAATAATAGTTTTTCTAGTGAGATTAGATTTGATTCGTCATAGTGCGGTCATGAACATGTAATTAATTAATTAATTAGAAACTTGCCAGTGGCACAGACTTCTTCACAGAAGTGGTACGGGTTAGCTCGTAGTATGATTTAGATCGTCAGTAGACTGTAATCTGCGAACTGAAATTATTTATGTGTTTCAGAAGAACGCACGTGTGTAGTTGAATTAGAATAATCAGTTTAACTCAACAAAATAGGCTATGGACTAATGTATAAATAAGCCTTGACACACCTTAGTGCGTGTTGTTTTTAACGACACCCAAAACTATGTCTTCAATTCAGTACAATTTGAATCTGTCTAGTGTACGCTGGAAACGACGTCTGTATGATGACTGTGCTGTGCAGATAAATAATTGAATATTTCATTCTAGTAGGCTAATTCGGGAACCGAGTTTCAAGACAGTGTGGACAAGAACGTCAAACGGAGCCTCAAGATGATGCCGATAATGGATCAACCCGAAGACATCATTATGAGAGGACCAGCAGTTATGAACAACGTCTTCACCATGCTTGGCTAAATGGCATAGCCGAGTCCTGAAGGATGGAGGAGAAGGTCACCGAATATGAGCTAAATAAACCAAACTTGTAAGCATGTGGTAGGAATAGTGACAGTTACGCAGAAAATTAGCAATTAATTATGTAAATAGTAGCCAGTTAAGCAATTTGGCAATTAGAGTAAAACTTAATAATGACGTAGGAGTCCATCAGGCGATTTTGTTACGATGATTTTGAAGTCACTAATGTTTTCTGTTACGGAATTTTCCGTGGTAGGTAGAGGTGAAAGAAGGTGCGGGTGTGAATGGGTTTCAAGCTACGAAATATAGTGCAACGTAAAATTAATTTAAAATTCAACAAGGTTATATTTTCTTTTCGAAAACAAAGAAATAACAAGCATGGCAGGTACAAAGTAGCAATTCAAAAGGGGTTAGTTACAATATTTACAGAATTTGGGCTTCGCGCCCTGACTTCACAATGCTTGGGCAATCAGCTCAGTTTTACCCCAAACACAAGTTTTAACAGAGGGGGAGAAAACCCCATTCATACCTAGGAGCCCTTGCTCCAAATTACACTGAAAAACCTCCATGAGGCATACAACCCAGAATTTTCAAAAGAGCCACTCGCTCTCAAAATTTAAGCCTCTCCCAGGCCACACCAAACTCCACCTTCAAGTTGTCCTCAACGGACATAAACACAGGGGTAAAATACCCAATCTACTGAGGTCTATTAAAAGAAAAGCAGGTTAATTAAATGACCTCAAAAATAACAATTTGAGAGGAGGCGAACTTGCACTCCTAATACACTTTGATTAAGACCTACTTGGCACTAGGCCGTTAATACAAGGGCTAATCCCATGCTAAAGAGGTGACTTAAGAAAAGAACAATTTGTTTTACATTAACGAAAAATAGGTTGAGAAAATAAGTTCACCTCAAGACAATGTGAGTGCGAGCTCGAGAGGGTTAGCACTCTCTATCCCAATATGTCGTTTTAAAAGAGAATATATGAAAGGAGTAGTTACATATTAGGAAAAGGTTACATGGCTGAACGCTTAGAACCCGCCCCGAAAGTTAAACTGCTGAGCTAGTAAAGAAAGAAGTTATTAATCGGCCATTACCTTGTGTTGAACGGCTGGAGAAGAAAGAGGCGCTTCCCGCCCCCTGCTATGTACTTAACACACTGAAAGATGGAACAGAAGTGGCCTAGAGACCCAAAAATCAGCAGTTTAAATACTCTCGCGGAAGTTTCTAGGCGTTAGGGGAAAGAAAACACCCTCCCACAAACTCATTATTGGATAGGACCCCGCAACAGATTAAAGTTGGGGGAAGATACATCTGATTGGATAGAAATTAATTTAAGAAATTCGGGATTGGTTAGGTTCAACACAAGGGGAAGAAAGGGGTAAATATTGCCAACTTAAACAATGATAGAAAGAAATTTAACAAAGAACAAACTCTTGAAATTAAATTTTCTCCAAAAAAAATAGTTCTTTGACTCCGCACTAGGTTGCACTATTGTAGATCTTCAGTAGTGTCCTCTAGAAGAGAAAGTTCACACTTCTTACTTCAAGCGAAACAAAAACACATCAAAAATGACACAGTTCAAAAACTCAAAATTTTCCACGTGGTGACATCTTCTGAGACGGTAGAAAATTAATACTGTCAATAAAGTTCAGACTTCCTCCAGCAGAGGAGTTTCAACAGGCGCACATTTTAAATTAGCGGAGTGGAGGTGTACCGCCCGGTACATTTTCAATGTACATAACTTATCATTGGGGGATTTGCACCGTGTGTTATATTATTTTATGAGTGATCCAGGAACTAGGAGTAATTTAAGGTTGTTTATTTTAGTGTTAGGGCAGTATTTTCTCTATGTTTCCTGACTTATATTTTTGCTGTAAATAAGGGTCATCTGAGGAAAGCCTGTCATACTCTGATATCAGGAAGAATAGTGAGATTAACGTAGCGTTATAGTTGCATGATGCATGTGCACGATTTATCTGCATGTTTCGCTGTGAATAAAGTCTGTTGAGTGAATTAAAACGACGTTGTAGGCAATGCCATCAAAATTTCAGACCAAGTTTCGCATTGCCTAAGATATAGCTCGAACCGAGGTCTAGAGGGCATGAAGTCGCGTCCTGTGTGGAAAGCGCTGTGTTGTTATGAGAAAATAGTACGGGATAGTACTGTGAATTAAATGAATTAGACTCGGAAGTGGTCCGGTAATCGAGCCTGATATTTAGGAAGGGAATCGGTTCTTGCTTGTTGTAAGAAGTTGTGTAGAAGCTCATATGTTCGTCGAGGGAAGATGAAAATGAAAGCCTTTATGTGATTTAGAGACTAGACGTGCACCCGAGACAAGGTCAGTGTTAGCGTTGTTTACGACTTTTTGTGTGGCTGGGAGACCCTCACACTCCAGACAGCCAGGTCATTGGCACAGATACCGCACTCTAGGAGGTGACGGCCATTTTTTAAAACCGCTGGTAGTAGTGCATTCCTTCTTTTTCCGGCTGAGATTTATTGGTGACGAAGATTTTTTCATTCCACTTGTTTGTCCATATCGGTGTGTATTGAATGTGTGATATTTTTGTGTACTAGTAGATTAGATGTCAGATTGTCTAGTAACTATGAAGTTTACCCAGGGGATATGAGTTCACACTCTTATAATTTTAAGTGGAATCGGGCCACAAGTAGCTTCAGTGTTTGTTTTCTTTTAGTTGGGTTGTATAGCGTTCATTGTTTTCTGTTTATATGTAAATATGTTCCAGATGTAAGGGAACCTTAATGGTAAAGTTATTTCTGCGAAACGTCCCTAATCCTAGCACCATGCTTTTTTTTGTAGGTCCAATGGTGATGTTCACCGAAGGACTGTCTAACCTGTTCATTTGTTCATCCATCAGCACGTCGACGTCATTTTATTTTTATTTTTTAAATGATAATATGCTTTGTCATTTAAATAAGATCAATAGAATAGTACAGCCTACTTGTCCTATTATACTCTCGTCACAAGAACCCGAGACGCCTATTCTCCGGTTGCAGCTAGCCTGGTGTAATTTATTTCATGGACAGGTAAGCAGGTAAGTTAGGTAACCCACCACTTTTTTTGTGTGATTGATCCATTCATTTAAGCTCTCAAGGGTATACTATATATTTCACTATTTTATTTCATTTCATCAATAACTTCGCTAAATGTTATTTTCAATTTCCATCAAATAAAAGCTAAACCAAAAGATATTTGATAGCATATTTGCAATAAAATGTCGTATTTTATGTTTACATACAGAATGTACAAGAAACGTTAGTGCTATTGTTCTGCTGAAAATACAAAATATATTTATGCCAAAGCATGTATGTTTGGAGAAATGCTATCCCAAAGAAGTAGTTGTAGCTTCGTACATAATTTACACATCAATCTAATAAAGAAAGAGATACCATGAGCTCCATAATATTGGGGATCAGACCTGTTCTCCTGTCACACATTATATATACAATTGGCTTTAAGTTGCACCGACACAGATAGGTCTTATGGCGACGATGGTATAGGAAAGGGCTAGGAGTGAGAAGGAAGCAGCCATGACCTTAAGGTACAGCTTCAGAAATTGCATGGTGTGAAATACATATAACAGTATGCAGAAAATGACCTCTTACTATCAATATTACCGACTGGGATCCACATAGCCTTCACTGCAGCTTCCACAAAATACCCGTATTGTGATATCAAGGAAAGAAGACTGGCAATCGTATCAATATCTTTACTTGCTGTACATGAACTACCAGCTATAGAGATCCCTAAACACTGTGTATGGTTCAAGATATTCTGATGTTGAAAATTCTCGTAGGAGGGAAATTTCAATTATTAGATGAAAGACTTCATTAGAATGTTGTAAGTTATGCGTCTTGGATCAGAGAGTGATTCCACATGATTTCGTCAATTATTTCGCGATTTTGCTTTAAGGTACGGTAACTAGTTTCGTGTTTTGAGCCAAACTTGCAAAATTTCGCGAAAATGTCGGGATTTCGCGCTTAGTGAAAAACTAGTGCCTCTACCTTTAGTAGATGTGTTCAGCTGGGCGCCCGTTGAGGCTAGTACAGTGTGGTTGGGCAGGTTTGACGTCACTGCGGGCAGCTTACGTATTAAGAGTACTGTACGTCAGAGTGAAGCGATAGAACGAGTGCCGTTCGATTGTGACTACAGAGGTTTCCTCGCACCTTTTTCAACGAAATGTTGGTTGGGATACAGACATAATCGCAAGAAAAACCTATTTTTCATATATTTATGTGTGATTTATACTGTGTTAAATATTAACAGACATGGTTATATTATCCGATATTTACACAGTCAAAGAAAATTGACACGTTACAATATACAGTCAGTCAAAAAGAGAATGTGCTCATGGTGTTTTATGTTCCTGGCACTTAATATTTTATCATACATGATTATTATTATCAAATTCACCTCACATGTGGATAAACACCCTGTGGATGCCCGCAACAAATATTACATGTATAGATTCAATTGTTTCTGAAAAAATGTATCTGCGAGGAACTTTTACGACACCGTGCGCTATTCGTTTTTCTTTCTTTTTCTTCGAGTGACTCTACAAATATACAGGGTTGAAGCGTGCAAGCTGTGATTTACAATTTCTGAGATGGGAATGACAGAATTTACAGTAAGAAAAGTAAAATCCCCAGTTCAATGGCGTTCCACATTTTAGCTTTTCGATGTAACAGACTGCCCTCATAGTAGGCATTTTGGACTGTCCACTGGTAGCAAAAAGGAATAATCTGTTCTTCCCACTGGCTCTCTGCAGCGAAATTAGTTTCTGGAACCATTTCGAACTTGGTTATCGCTGTAGTCATAGAGTCTGACTGGCAGGCCTTCACCTATCACAGCCTGTGACGTAACCGCAACGTCACTGTGGCTGAATAGTTTACGCTCATCGCCTGCTCGCCCGTCCGCTTACAACGCTGTGTGCCCGTGGGATGAAATGTCCAGTGTGAGCACCTTTGCCCTATAGGGAGAGATGTTTTCATTAATGTGTTTTTGTATCATGATTCGTGTGTGTATAAAGAGGACTGCGTTAGAACAAACACACAAACACTGAGTCTCCGAGTCATTTGAATTAACCGGATGCGATTAAAAACCTCGACCCTGCTGGGAATCGAACCCGGGACACTCCGAATCGAATAATAATAATAATAATAATAATAATAATAATAATAATAATAATAATGACGAAGTGTCATAGGCTTCTCATGTGGATATATCTCCTAAAAAACAAACACCATGGCGCAACAGCCCCAAATGGCCATGGCCTACCAAGCGACCGCTGCTCACCCCGAAGGCCTGCAGATTATGAGGTGCTCTGTGGTTAGCACGACGAATCCTATCGGTCGTTATTCTTGGCTCTCTACCCCGGGGCCACTATCTCATCTTCAGATAGCTCCTCAATTGCAATCACGTAGGCTGAGTGGACCTCGAACCAGCCCTTAGATCCAGTTAAAGATCCATGAGCTGGCCGGGAATCGAACCCGGGTCCTCCGGGTAAGAGGCAGGCACACTACCCCTACACTGCGGGGCCGGCGGATATATCTCCAGCGGGACAAAATACATTATTATTCTCTAGAGACCACACTTAGGGAGAAACGGAATGTTAGAACTTAGTGACTAGGAATACTGAAAAGTGATTAGAACTGTTGTAGAAAAGAACAGTCCGGCAGAACGACGTCTTATAGTGTGACGTCGTTCCTGACTTTAGTCTCTGCACTTCAACGTCTGAACATTGGACGAACTGGTATCAAAGGTGTTGATGTATTGTTCACAGACTATTCAGCAGGCAACATATTACGTAGAAACTGATAAAATCAACTCTAGATAACAATTATCCATTTTAATCCCGATTTAGTCCCTAAAATGTAATGTTTTATTTAACAAATCTATAAGAGGTTAGACGTACAAAATGTAACGGTATTCTTGAGATAATCCATGGATATCAATATACGTCCTATAATTGTTCGTTCGTCCGTTCGTTCGTAATCTGTTTACCCTCCAGGGTCGGTTTTACCTTCGGACTCAGCGAGGGATCCCAAATCTACCGTCTCAAGGGAAGTGTCCTGGAACTTCAGACTCTAGGTCGGGGTATACAACTGGGGAGGATGACCAGTACCTCTCTCAGGCGGCCTCACCTGCTATGCTGAACAGGGGCCTTGTGGGGGGATGGAAAGTTTGGAAAAAAGAGTGAAATTTGGATTTTAAATTTAAAAAAATCAAAAGTAGTCTATTCAAATGAAGTGAATATTTAAAAAGAGGAAATTATGAAGAATGAATTAGTTCAAACTTAGTTTTTTAAGGGGTATAAAATGAATACATTTTTAAAAGAGCTATGGGATATTTTTGTAACTTCTCTTCACATCATGTCTTACAATGCTCTCGCGGGCCACAAAATATGGCTTCGCGGGCTACTTGGAAACCCCTGCTATACATTTTAAAAGACGCCAGTGTGTCATAATTTTTTCCCTCTTTTAACCTGCCAGAAGCCGATGACACGGAGTTTTCATATTTAAGTACCCTAAAAAGAATCTCGAAAAATCCCTCGACATAGTGCGTCATATTCTAATATGGTATGCATTAAGATCTTTTAGCGTACCAGGGTTACAGGTCTGGTGGATTCATTTCCTCTACCTCACTGTAAATGAACAAATCCAAAACAAAAGTGATAGAACGTAGAAGAGTAAGTTCAAGTAAAACACGTAATATAAGACTAAGAAATTAAATCATTAAGGAAGTGGAGGAATTTTGCTACCTACCGAGCGAGTTTGCTGTGCGGTTAGGATCGCGCAGTTGTGAGCTTGCATTTGGGGAGGTCGTGGGTTCGAATCCCACCGTCGGCAGCCAGAAGATTGTTTTCCGTGGTTTTTCATTGTCACACTAGGCAAATGCTGGGGATGTACTATAATTAAGGATACGGCCGCTAACTTCCATCATTCCGTCACCGAAAGCCGTTGATGTGTTGGTGCTACTTCCAACCACTAGCACAAAATTTTCTACACAGGAAGTAAATTAGCACCGAGCGAGTTGACCGTGCGGTTAGGGTCGCGCAGCTGTGATCTTGCATTCGGAAGGTAGTGGGTTCAAGTTCCATTGTCGGCAGCCCTGAAGATGGATTTTCGTTGTTTCCCATTTTCACACGCCTTAATCAACAACGCCACGGACAATTCCTTCCCGCTCATAACCCTTTCCTGTCCCATCGTAGCCATAAAATCTGTGTCGGTGCAACTTGAACCCCAAATTTATCACTTTTCTTAATTATATCATATGTTCTTGAGTTTCAATGTATTATTTCGGGTCACCAGAGATCTTTTACGTAACGCCAGTGTACGTCATTGAGTTTGCAATGAACTGAAATGAAATGGCGTATGGCTTTTAGTGCCGGGAGTGTCCGAGGACATGTTCGGCTCGCCAGGTGCAGATCTTTCAATTTGACTCCCTTAGGCGGCCTGCGCGTCATGATGAGGATGAAATGACGATGAAGACCGCACATACACCTAGTCCCCGTGCCAGAGAAATTAACCAATGATGGTTAAAATTCCACACCCTGCTGGGAATCGAACCTAGGACCCCTGTGACCAAAGGCCAGCACGCTAACCATTTAGCCATAGAGCCGGACTGCAATAGACTGTTTTCATTTGACGGTGGAGGGATGCGTATGGCATAGAAATGGCCGAGGGAGACGAAAAGATCAGTATGGCAGACAGATTAGGAAGGATGTAAGATGTAATGAAGGGATTGGCCAAGGATAGAGTGGTGTGAAGAACTGAATAAAACCAGGCCAACCAGGCAATAATAAGGTTCACGGTAGAAGGCCGGCAGCAGCATATAGTACTGTACCTAAGTCGTGGCAAGTTAGTGCGAAGGCTAGTATGTGCATTAATCGGAAGAGCACGGTGGTGTGTAAATATCAAGCTTTCGCCTAATCGCTTTTATTCTTCACTATCTACGCGGATGCAATCAAAGAGGACTTACAGACACCATATCCTTTGTGTTACGACCAGGGCTCGAACATTTTTTTCTGACCTAGGCACCAGTTCTGAAAACCAGGACACAATAATACAAAGTAGTTACTGGAATAAAAGTTATAGGCTGTTTCTCGAAGATTACAGTAGATGAAGGCAATATGAGTGAAGTTTAATAAGCAGCAGTATGTATTTTGTATGCTTTATGTCCATGCACATGTCTTGTAATTTGAGCATTGAAATACCAATTTTTCATTTGTCTGGATGGATCAGAATTCTCTATTCATGGGATATTCATGTTAATAAACATTAAATTATTAAGGCTGATGACCCCACTGATGACCTCAAATAACTAGGTCATCAAACTAAACCCTCTCTCATAAGAAACGAAGCAACTTGCCTAAAATCGGAAACCCGTCCTTTTTTTTATTTTGACACAACTTTCCTCAAACACTCGCTTAACTTCATCCCCATGCCAGGCACTTTTAATTTCATGTCATTTGTGTAAAGTGCTTTGCTTTCTATTTTCAAAGTCCATGGTAAAACCCACAATTTTTCTTATCAGTATTTCAATTTTCTTTTCTCCAAAATTCTCTTTTTCCTTCCCTTCTGTCCAGGTAAAAGCATCATATACCCTGGTGCACTCTTCAATGCTCTGTTCACCCTTGAGAAACCTTTCCTCTAGGCTCTTGTTCCATCTTCTACCAAAGCTTCTTTGTCACTTTGAAGAGAAGAACTGGTACTAATATTCTACCCTTGTAGTGGCAAACTCGTAACTCAACGAAATTGAATACATTTGACGTACAAAGTACATTTCTAACTTTTAACTTTGTCCAGTAAAGAATTTATTATAATTTGTAGTTAACCCATCCATTCACACAGAAGTCAGATCTATTGGCAGGTAGAAATTGGGATTACCACCGTCAGAAAAACCTAGGCACCGGACTCGTATTTCTAGTTCCCCAGTCGCCATGGCGACTTGGCGGTCGGGATTGTTCGACTCTTGGTTACGACTGGTGGTGGTGATTATTGTTTTAAAAGGAAGTACAATTGGGCAACCATCCTCTATATAACACTAATCGGAGAAAAAAATGGAAGGGATCCGACACTTCGAAAAATGAAGGTATTGGCCAAAGGAAGACAAGGGCCACAAAGGCGCGAAATTGAAAGACTCCTTAGGCCTCCACACGTAATACCGTCGGGGTCGGAAAAGAACAAGAGTGTACCAAGAGGGGCGGATAGGATGAAAGTGAGGAGCCTGGCAGAAGTTTGTGGAAGCAATGCCAGGAATCAGCTACGGGCCCCGTGGTCTCCAACCCACGCTCCAAAGTTCAGAGCAATTGGGGCCCCTTTTGGTCGTCTCTTACGACAGGCAGGGGATACAGTGGGTGTTATTCTACCGCCCCCACCCATAGGGGTTCCTGGTTACGACTGAACTTATTGAGCGTGGAGAACAGTTTGAAGAAACAATAAACACTGATGACTGAAAACTCAAAATGCCTGACATCTGCTACCTCGGATATCGTCTGATATAAGGACTCTGACACTTCTCTAGGCTCCTAACATGGAGTATGTACCGCCAAGATGAAATGGAGGCAGATTACTGGAGTACTCTGTGAGAGTAAAATGTCTGCATACCGAAAGTCATAAACCTACAAAACATTACAGAGAGGTGGTTGTGGTGATAATTGTCTTAAGAACAACTGGGCAACCATCCTGACACTAATCAGAGGGGAAAATGAAATAGATCCAACACTTCGAAAAATGAAGATATCTGTCAAAGAAAGACAAGGGCCATCTAGGGCGTGAAAATAAAAGACTCCCTTGACCTCGAATTCTCTAATGTCGTCGGGGTCGGAAAAGAATAAGAGTCGACCAAGGGAGGTCGGATAGAATAGATGAAAGTGAGGAGCCTGGCACAAATAATTCGAAACAACGTCAGGACTAAGGTAAGGGCCCCGTGGTCGCCAATCCGAGCTCCCAAGTTAATAGCCCCTAGGGCCACTCTTAGTCGCCTCTTACAATAGGCAGGGGATACTGTGGATGTGTTCCACCCCTCCTATCCCCCGCACAGAGAAACACAGTAGTCAGAACTGTAATCTATTATTGTACACATATTGGTCCTTTAAAAAGAAAGTAAGAACAAATGGTTCGTGTGCGTGAAAATGATATTATCCTAGTCATTGTGATGTACCATATTTGGCCACTAGCAAGATACCCGTGCTTCGCTACGGTATTATACTGAAATGTATAATTGAATGCTTATTGTTTTAGATATATAACCCGATAACCCGCCGAAATTCGCGATCTCACTCGTTTTCTGCGAGAATCCGCCAAAATTCGCGATCTGACTCGTTTTTAATAGATTACGGCAAGTTTTCTCCCATTATTCAATCTTGTTTTCCAGCAATCGATTTCGTACTTCCCGGGCTAGGATCAGGTATACCACCCGGTCAGTTGGGTCCATAAATCTTAGCCATCTTTTCCTATAAACATTTTAAATATGGATCAAATCCTTCAGGAGATCCGGCGTGGTGTCTTCTTGGGTGCCTTGGCGGTACTGAACCCGCGGCCGGACTGCATTCCTAGTCATTACCCGTCCAGGACACGTTTCCTGCGCGGTCCGCACATTTGACGATGGTCCAGAACATTATTATTAGGCCTATTATTATTATTATTATTATTATTATTATTATTATTATTATTATTATTATTATTATTATTATTAAATGTTCTGGACCACACAGCAAGATGCAGGACCGCTACTTGGCGGTAAATTACATCTGCTGCCATTGTCATTGTTGACAATGTGACCAGCACCATTGTCGCGCATAGGCTAGTGTGCGGGATTTCTGGCGATACGAATGACATACTTCCGTGCAGTATTGACCTTATTATAGAGGTGAACAATTTGACGGTCAATCTCATTCCTATCGTTTATTTCAAATCTGTTTAAATTTTTATTTATATGCCATGAGAATCTGCTGTAATCTAAAAACGTTCTCCGAAGGAAAGATGGGTGTTGAAAACGAACCCAGGAAAGATTAAAAATGATCGGTTTATGATTGGAATAAGTACATCGAAAATCTACAGCCTGTTTCCAGTCATTCGACAGGGTCAGGAATGGAATGAATAAAGCCCCCATCTAGCGGCGACAATAGGAATTGTGTCGGCTGCCGAAGCCTGTCGCACGCCTCTGGGACAATGGATAATGAATGACAAATAAAATGATATTGGACAGTGTGGCTGGAATGAATGATGACAGGGAAAATCCTGTCCCGCCTCCGTTTTGTCCAGCACGAATGTCACATGGAGTGACCGGGATTTGAACCACGGAGCCCAGCTGTGAGAGGCCGGCGCGCTGCCGTCTGAGCAACGGAGGCTCCTTATAAGTACAGGGATTGCAATGTTTTGTAAGTTCATTCTTGTATTATTCAGGAAAATACGATGCATTCCCTTCGATGATACTGATCGTAGAAACATTCGAAGTCCATCTCTGTAGTCTAGTGGATAGTGTGATTAGCTTCCACGCCCGAAAGCCCAGGTTCGATTCTCGACTCTGCCCCGAAATTTGAAAAGTAGTACGAGGGTTGGAATTGGGTCCCTCGGCCTCCGGAAGTCAACTGAGTAGAGGGGAGTTTGATTCCAACCTCAGTCATCCTCGAAGTGGTTTTCCGTGTTTTCCCACTTCTCCTCCAGGCAAATGCCGGAATGGGATGGCACCTAACTTAAGGCCACGTCCGCTTCCTTCCCTCTTCCTTATCTATCCCTTCCGATATTCCCATACCCCCTACAAGGCCCCTGTTCAGCATAGCAAGTGAGGCAGTCTAGACGAGGTACTGGTCCTCATTCCCAGTTGTATCATCCTTTCCTTCAGTTGTACACTCCAGGACATTGCCCTTGATGTGGTAGAGGTGAGATCCCGCGCTGAGTCCAAGGGAAAAAACCAACCTTGGAGATTAAAGAAAGCAGGAAAGGAAGAATGAAAGATTTGAAACATAGAAATTTCGCACATCACGAGCATTGCGCGAAGGCAGGTTTACCACATTTAAATTTCTGGGTGGGAATGTCACTCAGGAAAGAAACGTCGTTGACATTACTAACGATGGAAAATTCTAAATTCCCATGGAGGGAATTAGATATTTTTCACCAATAGAGCATGTCAAAAATGTCAAAGACATATCAGATGTAAGGCTGACGTATGCAGTTATCAGACTGTACCTCTTGTAAGGGCTTCTGATAAGTTCACCTGCATACACCCCAGCGTCAGTGGGTAGGGTCTGACACATCCCACTCTGATGAGTCTAGTGTCAGACCTAAGACGAAACGCTGGTTAATAGAGCAAACCGCCTGAAAAGCCTTACATCTGATATGTTTCTGACATTACTAACGATTTCACGCGTTGGCAATAAGTTTGCAACACACCACGCATAACAGATCATTCCTCCAAAAACTGGCGTTTGTGATTTATTACGAAGCAATGTGTTTTATTTTTTTGCATCGCGCCTAGTCGTGACATCCCTTTGTTGTGCAATGAGTGTACAACAGTTGATGTTTTCAGATTCATTTAATTAGACAGAACATTAATAGACGAAAAAGGATAACGATATTTCAAAACACATTGAACAAAAAAAATCGTGTAATAATCGTCAATAGACAAAAGTCCTTCTTCTTCTTCTTGATCTGTTTACTCTCCAGGATAGGATTTTCCCTCGGACTCAGCGAGGGATCCCACCTCTACCGCCTCACGGGCAGTCTTCTGGAGCGTGAGACTTTGGTTCGGGGGATACAACTGGGGAGAATGACCAGTACCTCGCCCAGGCGGCCTCACCTGCTATGTTGAACAAGGGCTTTGTCGGGGGATGGGAAGATTGGAAGGGATAGACAAGGAAAAGGGAAGGAAGCGGCCGTGGCCTTAAGTTAGGTACCATCCCGCCATTTGCCTGGAGGAGAAGTGGGAAACCACGGAAAACCACTTCGAAGATGGCTGAGGAAGGAATCGAATCCCCCCTTTACTCACTTGACCTCCAGAGGCTGAGTGGACCCCGTTCCAGCCCTCGTACCACTTTTCAAATGTCGTGGCAGAGCCGGAAATCGAACCCGGGCCTCCGGGGGTGGCCGCTAATCACACTAACCTCTACATCACAGAGGCGGACAATAGAAAAAATCAATAAATGAAAAAAGAAAAAGCAATTAATTGGGATTTGTACACGCGCCGCAAAAGTACGACGTCGCTGCGAAAGCCACTGCACCATCGTGTCGGTTGAATTTGCTAAGCGCTAAGGTCGTCGGAAACTTCGTCATTTTCTTCGAAATGGTTGAGTGTCTACGGATAAGGCGAAATATGTGTTCGCTTATTTCGGCCTGTCCTTCAGTGAGCGAAATTTCTGGTAAATCGGGTTTTTACACGTGGCGGTTCCCTTCGATAGTGTTTCCTGTATTCTTCAGAATATTCTCTCTGGTGCTGTGTGCTTGTGAAGTACGCGGTGTATTGTGATAGCTCTGTGATTTCTAATCCTTCCTTTCTATCGAGTGCTAGGTGTTATAGAGAAAGGCTGGGGGATGAAGTCCATACGTTTACACTTTCCAGGAAACGATCGCATTGTGATGAATATTTCATAAATCCTTCCTTCTCAACATTCTTACAAAGCATCTGCTGTTCACGGACGTAGAAAAGTTTCACGGAATCCTCAGTAGAATTAGGATAGCATCGTGACAAGAAGCTGTTTGTTTTTTGTTTTTGTTTTTACTACTCGCTTTACGTCGCACCGACACAGATAGGTCTTATGGCGACGATGGGATATGAAAGGGCTAGGAATGGGAAGGAAGCGGCCGTGGCCTTAATTAAGGTACAGCCCCAGCATTTGCCTGGTGTGAAAATGGGAAACCACGGAAAACCATTTTCAGGGCTGCCGACAGTGGGATTCGAACCTACTATCTCCCGAATACTGGATACTAGCCGCACTTAAGCGACTGCAGCTATCGAGCTCGGTGTGACAAGAAGCAGTGTGCTTGTTATCTACAAGAACATTTTATTTGATCTTCCCTTTAACCTTTTTTACTCCCCAGTGCTCTTCAGCCTAATGTATTGTTACGAATAAAACTTCATTTGTTTCATTATTCTAATTTATTGCAGGATGATCTAGTAAATGCACACACAATTCTAACATGTTATGAATGGCCACACATACTAAATACAGTACTGTCTATTTACAAATTGCTCTTCTTATGGCGCAGCGGGAGGTCCAGCCCGTTACTCTGCCTGAGGACACTTAATCCTTACTTTCACTTCCCCATGTCCAGTCACCTCATGCAGCAGCTATGTGTAGACCGCTGGATCTGAACACAGGGCGACGGACCAGTCGACACACGACCACTGTTCGTTGGTTCGACTCCACAGATGGTCCAGTAATTCAAACAGTCACATGCAGCGAACAACTAAACAGCTCAACAGTATTCAACACCAGGACGATACTCACAACAGCGACCATTAGCACAGGTCCATTTTTCCTCGCACTCACCACAGCGGGTTTCCACGCTGGCTCACAGCGATCCTCAGTCCACAGAATTATACGAACACAGTACAGTCTTCCGTTCTGTCGTCTCTACCCCACTCACTGAACTCTCAGACACCACAACAACAGCTCCTGGTTCAGACCTCGGTGGGACACTAGCGATAGCAAACACCTCTGTCGCTCTCAGCCCAGCCGCCGAACCCCAACGTAACGAATCTCACACCGACTCTATCTCAGAGCCCAAACTATCACTGCGAGTACAGCACTGACTAACTGTCCGCGGCTAGCCTCCCTTTTTATAGCTCACGTGATGCGAGCCAGAAATTTCGCGATGTTACTAGAGGCAGAATATTCCCGTTGAATCTCCAAGAAACTCACAGGTAAGCCGGCCGACGAGAAAAATACACGGAAAGGCCGGCCCCACCCTACAGCCGGCTGGGAGATCCCAGGTCGTGTGAGTCACCAGCCCCTCCCTGGAAGTACCGAAAGGATCCACCATGGGGCTGGTAGGTAACAGTATGTCCCACATAAATTTTTTATGGTTATTTCGACAATGGTCGTGTGAACAGTCAGGACTCTCGCTATTGGTGTGCAGAAAATACTAATAGTGTTTATGAAGTCCCTCATTATGAATGATGAAACTTCCACTCGTATAAGGTAATATTTCATGTACGATTGTATGCAAGCTTAAAGCAGGGCGGCCGCGCGTGACGTAATTTGGGCTGAGGCAGCTGCCGTAGCGCAGAGTACAAGCACCGTGCGCTCGGTCTGGGTTTATAAGACAGACCCTGCACTTGGAGTTGGACGACATCCGGAATGTCAGTGTTCATTCCAACGACCCCGAAAACGATGGGTTCTGGAAATTTATTCCTCCGAACGGCTATGCTTACGCAGGCAATCATTTGTCCAAGTTGCCTTGTAGGAGCACATTGAGTCGTTGCTGAGGAGACACATCATGCCAAACAGGAGTCACAGATCTCTTCAAAGAAATAATTCATAGAAAATGAAAGAATGAATGAGAATGTCCGGTCGGTATATTATTGCTGCGTCATCGATCCATCGCGTATGCTCATATTTCCCCGCTAAATAGATTAATTTTACAAGGAAAAAGTATGGAAACTTAATTTCTGGATCGCCTACGTAGTGGGCGACATGCAATTTTAAATATTTTATTTACTCAGCCAATCGGGTCGGATGCGACATGCTGTGCTGTCGTTCTGAGGGAACAATGGATTCCTCCTAGCACGTGCTCATAATCAGCTTGAGATTACAGTGACAATGCTGAAGTGTCGGGTTATTGGTCATTATAATTTTCCTTTTAAATCTCTGGAACTCAAAAAAAAAAAAAAATTGAGACGAATTCAGGTAAGAGAAGTGGACGGAGGCCACTTCATCTTGTTGAGAGTAGGTATTAATTTTCTAACCAATTTCATGCCAGGTTCAACGTGCTAATCTCACGCGACATCTTCAGAAAGAGAGCACTAAGAGTGATAAGACATAACAATAGCAGAGTGCGTGATAACATTGTGTTTCAAGATAAAGATGATCTTGTGGATCCACCCAGACAGCAAGCACTCATTACGGAGACATTTCCTTACACATTCACGGCTTGACTTTGAACCTTCTAATTCTGACGATTTCGTATTAATTCCCGATAGCCCAGGGATTGTAAAAGAACAGAGTCCAATACGATGGAGTGAACTACTGTAGGAAATGCGTGAAACCAATGTCCACGTGCTTGCTATAACTAAGAAAAGTGATAGATCATCGTATTCAGGGATTCGAGCTTCACAATGTTTGAAAGCGTGGATTGACGACTATGGGCTTTCGTTTATAACTTCGATTTAGATTATAAGTTTGATCTGTTCCGGGCGATTTCCCACAAACGAGTAGCGTTACGAAAATGTTGCAAATTGTGAGCTGGGAAGATACGGGAGAAAGGAGATGGGCTGCTCGACTAAGGGATATGTTCCGAGCTGTCAGTGGGGAGAAGGCGTTGAACGACATTAGTAGACGAATAAGTTTGAGTGGTGTTTTTAAAAGTAGGAAAGATCACAATATGAAGATAAAGTTGGAATTCAAGAGGATACATTGGGGCACATACTCGTTTATAGGAAGATAAATTAGGGATTGGAATAATTTACCAAGGGAGATGTTCAATAAATTTCCGAATTCCTTGCAATTATTTAAGAGAAGGCTAGGAAAATAACAGATAGAGAATCTGCCACCTGGACGACTGCCCTAAATGCAGGTGATTGATTGATTGATTGATTGATTGATTGATTGATTGATTGATTGATTGATTGATTGATTGATTGATTGATTGATTGATTGATTGATTGATTGATTGATTGATTGATTGATCGATCGAATATTAGCATACAACTTCATTGTTTGATGCGTCGGAAATATTTATTTTCTATGAGTAGTGTTGGTAATAATTATAATGCCCGGCTCCATGGTTAAATGGTTAGCGTACTGGCCTTTGGCACAGTAGGTCATGGGTTCTATTCCCGTCCGACTAGGGGATTTTAACCTTCATTGGTTAATTCAAATGGGTTGGGGAATGGGTACGTACGTCGTCTTCACCATTAGAACTCATCCTCACAAACACGCACGTTGGCTATACGGCATCAACTCGGAAGACCTGCTCCAGGCTCCAGTAAAGCAGACCCATGGTTGAGAAAGGGTGGCTTCTGTCGTGGAGGGAAACTGCAGTTCATATCTGACTAAGGTAGTCTGGTGTTCGAAGGACAGAAAAGAGTCCATTGCAAACCCTATGACGCACATCGGCGTTACATAAAAGGTCTCTAGTGAAAAATTTGGAGTTTACCCGATATGGTCAAGAATAGGTTGCCCGATAGAATTTTAGTTTCTGTGCTGCCTGGTAGAGTAAACTGCAAACTCAAAATAGGTTGATATTCAGCCTAATTGGCGTAAAATTAACATGAATGCTCACAGGAGCTAGGAACATGCTATTATTATTTAATAATAATAATAATATTGACTGTTATACGTTTCAGCTTTCTGTCGTTCTGAGGGAACTATGGATCCCTCCTAGCACGTGCTGACAATCAGTTTGAGTTTACAGTGATAATACTCAAGTGCTGGGCTGTTAGTCATTATAATTTTCTATTTAAATCTCTGGAACTAAGGAGCATTGAGACGAAATCAGATAAGATGTTCGGACGGAGGCCACTTCATCTTATTTAGAGTAGGTATTAATTTTCTAACCAATTTCATGCCATGTTCAACGAGGCCACTTATCCATTGAAAGGACGCATGGATAGATTTTTGCGATTGTTGCGAGTGTTAAAACGCCACTGGGTTATGTAGGATTCGTGTCAAAATTTTATTCTGGAGGAAAATGATAATTCGTCATATTTTCTTGGAAGATTAATTCAGTTGCAGTATAAAGTATGCTTGCGATGGAACCGTGAAATTTGAGGTGTTTCTTAGTGTGTTATGGGGAAGGGGAATTTTTAAACATGTCATTTTGAGGTATGTCATGTCCATAAATGCAGAATCAGTCGCCTACGCGAGTCTGTTTAAATATTGTCAACGCGTTATTTTGAAGGTTTAATAATAATAAAAATAATATAAAATTGAGTTTTGAAATTAATGAGGAAGGAAACGCTACATGTTATATATTCGTGTGATAAATTGTCTGTTTTGGAAGAATGTCATTTGTGAGAATTTTGACAAGTGGAGATAGTGTCAGGGTTCGATTATTATTATTATTATTATTATTATTATTATTATTATTATTATTATTATTATTATTATTATTATTATTATTATTATTATTATTATTTATTTATTGTCTTGTTTTATATGGCGGGACTCAGGCTATGAAGCCTGCTATTCTGTCCGACCATACATACACCTACATGAAGAGTTAAATATACACTAAATTATCTACAACTTAATATATTAAGGTATAAATTAAATGTTTTAATTAACCTAATAACTTATCTATAATCTAATCCTACTATATTATAAGAAATTATTATTATTTATTAACCAGGTTTGACAGAGTTTCTTAAAGCGAAGGTGGTTTGACACGCTCCTGATTTCAGCGGGTAGGGAATTCCAAATTCGGCTGGCGGCGACTATAAATGATCTACTGTAACCAGTTGAGCGGTGAATGGGAATGCTTAGTACTGAGGTGGATGATGATTTGGTAGGAATACTAGAAGGTGGTGATAGGTAATGGAATTGTGTGGCAAGGTATTCAGGTATGTTAAGGTTCAGTATACGATGTAACAGGGAAACAGTGTGTAAGTTTCGTCGCTCTCTTAAGCGTAGCCATGAAAGCCTACCAAATGCGGGAGAAATATGGCTAAACCTTGCTATATCTGAAATAAATCGAACGCATGCGTTATGTGCCTTTTGGAGCTTGATGGAAAATGAGGCGTTCAGGTTATTGTATACTACGTCACCGTAGTCGAATATTGGCATGACCATACTTTGGATAAGCACTTTTCTTACATTTTGGGGGAGTAAATCTCTGAGTTTCTTAAGGGAATGTAAGGAATAAAACACTCGCTGACATATACCTGTTACATGTTCGTTCCAATTAAGGTTTTTATCCATTATCATCCCTAAGATTTTAACTGTGTCTTTGAATTGTAACTGAGTGCCTCTTAATGTTACTGAGTGGGTCTGTAAGTCGTGCGTGGGTTTTTTGGGTAGCTAAAAGAATACACTGCGATTTTTGAGGTTTGGGACAAACGTTAGAGCAGGTGTTATATGTGTCTGGAGTGTGGTAATTTCAGAAAGATTCTTTGCTGTGAGTTAGAGTTGTTCTAACTATCCGAGGTCGTATTTATATTTTTGTCCATGTAGTTGTGAGACCATGCTACATAGAAGATGAGAGGTGTTCCTGGCAGATAATCCAGATGTACTGTAGTTTATTCCTGGTAGGTACTCCAGATGTGATAATATAGTTGATGCAGGGATTTCATGTGAAAGGATCGAGGAAAATAATAGGACAGTGTGTTTTGGAATATGGGGATGCCCACAGTTCAGATTCTATATGAATCGTAAGAAACGGATCGTTGGTTAAATCTAGTAATTTCTGTATCCGTATCAATAAACTGTCTTTATGTCCTACAATAAAAATATAAATATTTAAACCAAGAAATAGAATACTACCTATATAACATTTTACCGGGCGAGTTGGCCGTGCGCGTAGAGGCGCGCAGCTGTGAGCTTGCATCCGGGAGATAGTAGGTTCGAATCCCACTGTCGGCAGCCCTGAAAATAGTTTTCCGTGGTTTCCGATTTTCACACCAGGCAAATGCTGGGGCTGTACCTTAATTAAGGCCACGGCCGCTTCCTTCCCACTCCTAGCCCTTCCCTGTCCCATCGTCGCCATAAGACCTATCTGTGTCGGTGCGACGTAAAGCAACTAGAAAAAAACCCAAATGAAATACCAACTCTTAATACAATATTAGCTTCAGGTAATAGTGACGATACCGGACGAGATGGCCTTGTGGTTAGGGGCGCGTAGCTGTGAGCTTGCATCCGAGAGATAGTGGGTTCGAACCCCGCTGTTGGCAGCCCTGAAAATGGTTTTCCGTGGTTGCCCATTTTCACACCAGGCAAATGCTGGGGATGTACCTTAATTAAGGCCACGGCCGCTTCCTTCCCACTCCTAGCCCTTCCCTGTCCCATCGTCGCCATAAGACATATCTGTGTCGGTGCGACGTAAAGCAAAAAAAAAAAAAAAAAAAAAAAGAAATACCAACTCGTAATACAATATTAGCTTCAGGTAATAGTGACGATACCGGACGAGATGGCCGTGTGGTTAGGGGCGCGTAGCTGTGAGCTTGCATCCGAGAGATAGTGGGTTCGAACCCCGCTGTGGGCAGCCCTGAAGATGGTTTTCCGTGGTTTCCCATTTTCACATCATATTCAGTATGAATGCTGGGCTGTACCATAATTAAGGCCACGGCCGCTTCCTTCCCATCCATAGGCCTTTCCTATCCCATCGTCGCCATAAGACGTATCTGTGTCGGTGCGACGTAAAGCAAATAGCAAATAGTGACGACACATTGCCTAAATTTTCTTGTGCGACTCCTCACAGGCTTTTGAAAATTATGAACTTACGTGTCTCGAAATCGCCAGTGGGCGCTTAATTAAAGAAAATAATGAAGCAGTGTTGTGGAGAAGAAAGTATTACGTCAGATTAAGGAATTTCGTGAAGAGGATAGATCTATGCATTTCCTTGATGAGACGTGGGTAAATGCAGGGCACACTACTACGAAAATTTAGAACGATGAAACTATAAAATCTAATAAAGATGGATTTCTTAGGGGATTATCGTGTGGGTTGAAATCTCCCTTCGGCAAGGGTAAGCGGCTTATTGTTCTCCAACATAGGAAATGAAACCGGTTTGCTCAGGCGAAACAGTCTAATGAACGAAAGAGAAATATTTTGGAACAGGTAGCACTTCAGAATACACGTGCTTGCGTTTGCCCTCTTCGGCTCTCAAACATGGTGAGACAGACTGTAGTGAGTCAGACGACCGGGAATCTCCAAGCCGCACTGGAGGGCATGGCCGGCCTTTCTTTGTATTGTTCTCTTCGTCTGGATTCCCCCTGCGTTTCTGCGAGGTGCAATGATAATGTTCCGTCTCTAGCTACATCGCAAATATTCCGGTACTCGTCACTCAAGCTATAAAAAGTAGGCTAGCCGCGAGGAGTCAGTCAGTATTGGACTCAATGTTGGAGATGGACACCGTGTGTTCGGGTTTGGTGGCTGGGCTGAGAGCGACAGCGTTCTTGGCTGTCGCTAGTGTCCCACGGGAGTCTGAACGAGGAGTTGTTATTGCGTCGGAGTATCCAGTGAGTGGCTGGTCTGAGGACGCCTGTTGGCCACCGTCACTGTCCCGCGGGAGTCTGAGTATCGTAGCTTACGGAATGGAAGACTGTCCACTGCCTTAGAGTATATTCTGTGTGTATTATGTACCTCCGCGGACTGAGAACAGTCGTAGAGTCAGTGACTGGAGTAACTATCGTGAGTGTAACTGGAACGGTGTTAATGATCGTTGTTGTGAGGAGTACTGTCCTGCTGTTTAACACTGTTGCTGTTTAGTTGTTCGCTGTGTTTGACTGTGTCAATTACTGGATTGTCTCTGGAGTCAAGCCAATGACCAGTCATCGTGTTTTGTATGGCGAGTAGCCCTGTATTCAAACCTAGCTGTCTGCACGCAGTTGCTGTACGGAGTGACTGACCTATGTGCACAATTTAAAGACCTGTCAATCAGGATAACCGTCTCCTAGAGACAGAGACTTGTAAATAGAAATCAATTAGCGAGCGTGGTCATTCGTGGTTCAATAGAAATGCGTGTGTGCGCCTTTATTGGCCCATCCTAAAATAAATTACAGCTAAAAAACAGACTTGCCTTACTCGTACTTTTTTTGCTATTTGTTTTACATCGCACCGACACAGATAGGTCTTATGGCCCAGCATTTACCTGGTGTGAAAATGGGAAACCACGGAAAACCATATTCAGGGCTGCCGACAGTGGGGTTCGAACCACTATCTCCCGGATGCAACCTCACAGCTGCGCGCCCCTAACCACACGGCCAACTCGCCCGGTCTTATTCGTACTAATATAACTAATCTTAACTGCTATCAACAAACACTAAACACCAATATTTGTGGCACACACACACAATTTGCCAAATTTCAATAGGTAATAACTACTTAATTCCTACGATAAGACAGAGCACTTTCAATAGCCGACCATTCATCAGCGCGTCCGACAATACCTTGAGTCCATCCAGTTTTCACCATAGACAGATCTGGAGTGGGCAGATCAAAGGCTAATTTAGGCAGATGGGGATACTCTGATAAGAATGATATTCAGTGTTAATGTGGAGAAGTCCAGGCTGTAAAACATTTGCTGCAATGCCAACTGTGTCCTGCCTCATTACTTCACAGTAAATGCACTGGAAGTAGGCAAGTTCTGGTCACAAATAATATATATTTGAACTTGGCCTTGTATGTATAGGTTTCTGACACGAGAATAAATAAATAAAATACCCAGATTTCACTGTCGCGTAGTCCGACTCGTTTGCTGAATGGTCAGCGCACTGGCCTTCGGTTCAGAGGGTCTCGGGTTCGATTCCCAGCTGGATCTGGGATTTTTACCTTCATTGGTTAATTCCAATGACCCGGGGACTGGGTGTTTGTGCTGTCCCCAACATCCCTGCAAGTCACATACCACACATAACACTATCCTCCACCACAATAACACGCAGTTACCTACACATGGCAGATGCCGCCCACCCTCATCCGAGGGTCTAACTTACAAGGCCTGCACTCGGCTAGGAATAGTCACACGAAATTATCATTATTATACTGTCGCATAATAAAGTTGGCTGAATATAGATCGATGAAGAGATAGTTTCCTTTTTGTCTCAGAACTCACCTTCATTACAATTTTGAACTCGCTCCACAAGCTTGATTAATTTTTCTTCATTTTTTTTTTTCACTATTCGATCTACAGAGAATACCCCTAAATTACCTGAAATAGTCATCCCATTTTAATTTCATATTTATTGCCATCCACTGTAACTTCTTACGCTTTTCTCCCTAATCAATGTAACTTTGAAAACGTTCTTTTACATGACCATATTCGCCTTCAGGAAGAGATGAAACAAACTACGTTGAAGATTGTCTCTATTTAAGACAGACGGTATCTTTCAGAGAGTAATAGATACTGTATTAAGAGAACAAAAACTGTCTGAAACAAGTACGGATCATGTAGCTTCATCTTAAAGAACAATTTACCATTAAACATCTAGAAATAAATAATGAACTGTACCCTGCCTCTTTACACATACGAACCTGAGACAGGTTACCCCAATAATGAAGCAGATGAACCAACTTCAAATCTGTCAGCGACGGATAGACAGAAGCTTAGTGAGTGTCTCTGAGTCTTCGAAACACAATCAAAGACAAAGAACTGATATGAGATGTCCAGGACGAGAAATTATCCAAGAAGTGGAGCTGGGCTGGGCATACAGCAAAATCTGATCCTCAGAGATGTTCGGAGGTCGGGGACCATTGTGGATTGTGGATGAGAACTTCACAAGGAATGGAAATATGGAGGAGGTTGGTACAAAAAAGAGATTTGGTGATGATAAACTATGATGATGACAATGGTCCACTGAATTCTGATTCTAGTACAAGAATATTTTTTCCATTGAGACCAAGTCATCTCAGATTATTGTTAACTCCTATTCATGTTTCATTTTGAATTATTATACTAAATAACTGAACTAGAATAGAGTCTTCTAAATATTTATTCTTACCAGGCAATGCCATCTACCTGATAGTTCGCAACGTTGGTTCTGCTTTCATAAGAGGTTCCTGTCGCCACCTCGTGGTCATTCTTATACAGATCACACAGACCAGTTAGAAGATTTCCGTCTTCCCCTTATGATCACTGTTATGTAGATCGCAATGATCAGTGAGGAGATACCCGCCTTCCTCTTATTGTCACTGTTATGTAGATCGCAGTGATCAGTTAGGAGATTTCCGTCTTATGATCACTGTTATGTACTCACTGTTATGTATTCACTGTTACATAGACATTATTAATCACTTAGGAGATCCCCGTCTTCCTCTTATGATCACTGTAATGTAGATCGCAATGATCATTTGGGAATTCCCGCCTTCCTCTTGCAGTCACTGCTGTATAGAGCGTACTGCTCTGTTACGTCATCTTCTAAATAGGATAATTACTTTTAAGTAGCCATTACCAGGACGTAATACAAGTGAGTGGTTACAATGGTCTATGGTGCTGTCAGCCGTCGATGGCCGAATTTTGACTCTTCCTCAACAGAAAATCTTGTAATCCTGTATTTTTGGCGCATTTCTTAAACCATATGAAGACTTGAGTTTAAAGTACCAAGACAAATGCTATTGGCTGGCTGTTTTGAGTCATATACCACCTCCCCAAGATAGAAGAAGGAGTGCCCTTGTTCGAGAATATCGGAAGATCGTTGCCCTACAACTGCCGGTTCTTACTGACATTCCGAACATCGAACGAAACAGGCTTAGATCCAGACACCCAGCCATTCTCACAGCAAAAGCTTTACTCGATGATGGCTTCAACATGAGCAACTCATGGAAACAACAGTGGCTAGAAAATTGCCCCCCACAATGCAGAACTTTACTGTGCTTGACAAGAAAACTTCCAGGATTCGATCAGCGACGCTCGGTTTGGTCCACTCTGAATCGCATCCGTACGAGCCATGGTAGATGTGCTGATGCCTTCTTCAAATGGGGGAAAATACTATACGCAAGATGTGACTGTGGGGCTGAAACCTAATCTGACCGGCACAGTGATGGAGTGCACCAAGAGAGCCTATATTGGAGACTTGCATGACTTCCTGAATACTACGCCAGTTGCTCTAAGTTACATAAGCCATATGGACTTATCCTTTTAGTACTCAGATCTTTATTTTGTATTATTTTGTTATAATTTACATTTACTGATGTAAATGAAATGAAATGGCGTATGGCTTTTAGTGCCGGGAGTGTCCGAGGACAAGTTCGGCTCGCCAGATGCAGGTCTTTTGATTTGACTCCCGTAGACGACCTGCGCGTCGTGATGAGGATGATATGATGATGACACATACACCCAGCCCCCATGCCAGCGGAATTAACCAAAGATGGTTAAAATTCCCGACCCTGCCTGGAATCGAACCCGGAACCCTTGTGACCAAAGGCCAGCACGCTAACCATTTAGCCATGGAGCCAGACATTAACTGATGTGTCTATGGCATACGATAAATAAATAAAATTTCTCTTAAAACTGTTGGCTTTTTCTTATAAACTATAGACAATTAAGATGCCTCTTCCTCCACTAATGGATGCCTGGAACCAAAAATGATACTTCTCGGTCTTTGCTGTTTGTCTCAGGCTTCTGAAGGTCCTTTCTCAATTATTCCACAGCCATGATATTCTACTTCCCAGTTTGCTACTTTTACCTCGAATGTTCCCCACATGGCATGGTCCGAGGAAACAGTACTTTTTTCTGTTGCTCCTAAAAGGTCTCAAATAATGTTCGTCAATCTCAGGACATACTCATTTGTTCTTTTTACTGTCCATGGTATCATCAGCATCCGGACCGAGCAGGTGGCTGCCCGGTTTGGGTCACGTACCTATCAGCTTGCATTCGGGTTCGAAGCCCACTGTCGGCAGCCCTGAAGATGGTTTTCTGTGGTTTCCCAATTTCAGACTAGGCAAATGCTGGGGCTGAACTTTGATTAAGATGCTGAAGACGGCACAAACACTCAGCGGAATTAACTAGTGAATGTTAAAATCCCTGACCCGGCCGGGAATCGAATCCGAGTCCCTTTGGACCAAAAGCCAACATGCTAATCATTTAGCAATGGAATCGGAAATACATAAATAAATGAAGAGAAGCCACCTTTCATTAAGGCCACGGTCGCTGACTTTGCACTCCCAGTCCTTCCTATCCCATCGTTGCCATAAGAACTGTGTCGGTGCGACGTAAAGCAAAATTGAATTGTTTATTTCAGAAACCACCTAAGTGACACTTTTATCAAAATGGAGTTGTTGACGGGATGTTACTATTCTGACATAAATACACAGTTTTTTTCAGAAACAACCTTTGTTCCATATAAGCAATGCTGTTAGGCAACTGTGTAAATAATGTGTTTATTTCAGAAAGAACCCAAGCGCCGTCGCTTAGGTTCTTTCTGCGGTAAATTCATTCCTCCACTCATGACGGTTGGTGGCCCTGTTTGTACAACCTGCTTGTTTTGTTTTTACTGAGTTTGTTGTTACAGTAAACACGGAGTGGTCGAGTGTGTGTTTGTAGTGGAAATAATAGTGTATTTATTGATTATTAAGTAGTGTTTAGTTCTTAAACCATGTCTGACATTTCAAAAGATGAACCTAATCCTAAGCGTAAACGTGGAATGAGGCATGAAGAAACATACAAGCGGAACGTTTTCCGGAAAGCTAGAGTACAAGGACTGAGATACGGGTCCCACAAAGGAAAAGAGGTCCGCTAGAAAGTGCCGCCGAACAATGTAAACTATGTGTAACTTTAAATGTTATTTAAAACTCACTGACGAAACTATACAAGACCTCTGGAATAATTTTTATTCTTTGGACAGTAAAAACTTTTATGACAGCATCATTCAATGGCCAACAACCGAGAAAGAACATGCCGAGGATATGCCAGAGGCTGAATAAAGCCAGATAGACTATTATTGTTCTAATTTGTACTTGTGATTCATTAACTGATGTCCATTAAATTTTGATGAATGGAACAATTTTTTTTTTTTTTTTTTTTTTGCTAGTTGCTTTACGTCGCACCGACACAGATAGGTCTTATGGCGACGATGGGACAGGGAAGGGCTAGGAGTGGGAAGGAAGCGGCCGTGGCCTTAATTAAGATACAGCCCCAGCATTTGCCTGGAGTGAAAATAGGAAACCACGGAAAACCATCTTCAGGGCTGCCGACAGCGGGGTTCGAACCAACTATCTCCCGAATACTGGATACTGGCCGCACTTAAGCGACTGCAGCTATCGAGCTCGGTAGGAACAGTGTTACTTACTTACACTTTAATCTTAAAAACTTGCATAGTTTAACCAATTAGCTGTTTTTATTAATAATTGCTACATAAATTAGCAGAAAAATTTGTTTATTTCAGAAACAACCTAAGTGCAGTGTTTAAAAAAATCTTTATGGCATTTAAAAATGTTAAAAAAATATTTCATGTTTACTACACTTTTCTAGCACATTAAAGATTCATTTTTAAAAATTAGAAGGAGATCAGACTTCAACTTATATTACCACACGGTTTTTTAATTTTCCCAACAGTTTGGGAAAGTGCACTTATGTGGTTTCTGCAATTAGCGATTCAATTGTAAAATAATAAAAAAAGGAATAAAGCCAAACCGGCGGCGCAATAGCTCGCGAGAGCTTTGAACTGCCAAGACAACTGCTGCCCATCCAGACGTATCACGACGCGAATGCATCGAGAATGCTTATTTGCTTCATCGTTACTGATCCTTTACTTAAAAACTTTCGACTGAGTTTCTGACTGAGCGTAAATAAATAAATAAATAAATAAATAAATAAATAAATAAATAAATAATGGCGTGTGGCCTCCGAAGGGGCCTGGTGCACGTCTTCCGAACTGACGCAGTATAAACGATCTGCGCGTTTGTGAAGATGTAGTCTAACGTGCAAGTTGGTCGTGCGATTAGGGTCGCGCAGCAGTGAGCTTGCACTCGGGAGATAATGGGTTCGAACCCCACTGTTGGCAGCCCTGAAGATGGCTTTCCGTGGTTTCCCATTTTCACACGAGGCAAATGCTACGGCTTTACTTTTATAAAAATGCTGAAGGCGGCACTAACACTGAACGGAATTAACTAGTGAATGTTAAAATCCCTGACCCGGCCGGGAATCGAATCCGAGTCCCCTTGGACCAAAAGCCAACATGCTAATCATTCAGCAATGGAACCGGAAATACATAAATAAATGAAGAGAAGCCACCTTATAAGTATGCATCACAGTTTCCTCTCTTTATGATGATGATGATGATGATGATA
This sequence comes from Anabrus simplex, assembly GCF_040414725.1. NCBI lineage: Eukaryota > Metazoa > Arthropoda > Insecta > Orthoptera > Tettigoniidae > Anabrus > Anabrus simplex. The sequence goes on along the minus strand of NC_090267.1, from coordinate 419,010,527 downwards.
ATAATGATGATGATAACGCTTGTTGTTTAAATCTAGGTCATCGGCCCCCTCTATTAATCCATAGGTGCCTAATCTATAGGGCAGTTAATTTCCTCTCGATTCCAGCTATACTATAGCCACACAGGCTCCTGTACAGATTTCAGATGGATTAAACAGACAGGACTGCTGACCACATATTCCTAAAGTAAAATCAAACGTAGCATTGCTATCAAACCACCATAAGCTGTTGTCAAGGCTTATCGTTTCTCTTAACTGGCCCAAGTCTTCTTCTCGTTGCCGCAATAAGCTAATTTAATTTCCGCCACTTGCGGTGATCAATTCGCGTAGAGTGAGGCCACTTGCGCCAAGTGGGAGGAGGTCGGTCACTGATTGTGATCTCTTGCTACTTGTCTTCGCTCTTACATTGATGAGCCCAACAGAAGTCCGTATGTGGGTAGAGCTTCAGTAAAGGTGAACAGTGAGTCCAGCACTGTTGTTGTTTGAGTTATCAGTCCATAGACTAGTTTGATGCAGCTGTGCTAATCTTTTCATTTTTACGTAACTACTACATCCTACATCTGCTCTAATGTGCTTGTCATATTCATATTTTCGTCTACCCCTACCGTTCTTACCACGTACACTTCCCTCAAAATACAACTAAACAAGTCCTGGGTGTCTAAGATGTATCCTATCGCTCTATATCTTTTCTGGTCAAATTTAGAAAAATCTATCTCTCCTCACCAACTCGATTTAGTTTCTCTTCATTCGTGATTCGATCTACCAATATCATCTTCAGCATTCTTGTGTAACACCAAATGTCCAAACCTTCTATTCTCTTTCTTTCTACCGAGCTCGATAGCTGCAGTCGCTTAAGTGCGGCCAGTATCCAGTATTCGGGAGATAGTAGGTTCGAACCCCACTGTCGGCAGCCCTGAAGATGGTTTTCCGTGGTTTCCCATTTTCACACCAGGCAAATGCTGGGGCTGTACCTTAAGTAAGGCCACGGCCGCTTCCTTCCCACTCCTAGCCCTTCCCTGTCCCATCGTCGCCATAAGACCTATCTGTGTCGGTGCGACGTAAAGCAACTAGCAAAAAAAAAAAAAAAAAAAAAAAGCTCTTTCTTTCTGAGCTAGTTATCGTCCATGTTTCTTTTCCAAACAATGTCACGTTCCAAACGAAAATAATCAAAAACATCTTTCTAATTCCAAGTTTCTTCTCTTAAGAAAGGCCCTCGTTGCTTGTGCTAGTTTTATGTCCTCCTTACTTCTGCCAACATTATTTATTTCTCTACCCAACTAAAAATATTCATCTACTTCCTTTAAGACTTCATTTCCTAATCTGATATTTCCACCATCACCTGACTTCGTTCGACTGCACTCCATTACTTTTGTTTTGGACTTATTTATTTACATCTTGTACTCCTTCCGCAAGGCTCTGTCCATACCATTCAGGAATTTCTCTAGATGTTTAGCAGTCTCAGACAAAATAACAATATCATCAGCAAAGTTTAGGGTTTTGATTTCCTCTCCTTTCCCTTTCCAAATTACTTTTTGATTTCCTTTACTGCCTGTTCTACATAAACATTAGGGACGAAAACATAGATGTTAGCTCTCTTTAAACAACAAGTATCATCATATTATAAAACAAACAAAAACATAAACATATACAAAGATTGAAAAGGAGGGCTAACAATCTGCGGTTTTGCCTCACTCCTTTCTGGATTGCTACTTCTTTTTCCATGTCCTCGATTCTTATCACTGCAGACTGATTTCTATAGACTACAGATTGTAGACAATTCTTCATTCTCGGTAGTCCAACATTATGATCCTAGTTAGATGTGTTATACCTTAGAAAATACGCCACGGGGTCTCCTAACTGTCAGAGGGTGACACCTGCTGGTTTGCCTGTTTTCTATTCTTAACTACAATAACCCCCCCAGTACACTCGCGAAGCACAATGTGTGAGCTTCAGGAAAAGTAGCATACGGCATTACTGGTTATTGCAGGCATAAGTTTAGTTTTACCTCTTTTCTCCATTCAAAACCACAACAAGATCACTTATAAATCATACTTTCCCATGAATGCAACTATGTTTATGTTAACATTGACTTATATCAATATTCTTACCTCCCATATATCTGCATGGCGTTCCGTGAATGGGCTAAACATAAATGTAAATATATTAGGATAAGTAGGTCAAGAAACTGCCTAGAGAACAAATATGAATTAAATATGTAATACCGCAGTGCGCAAACATCAAACTTTTAGGATTCATTATTTCTAGGGATTTGAAGTGGAACCTGCAGGCGGAGGAGGCAAGGCTAAAAGCGATAAGAGTCATGGGATTTTTTAGCAGGAATCTAAAAGGCTTCAGATCAGGGGCGCTACGAACAGCCTATCACAGTACGGTAAGACCCACATTAACCTATGGTTTTCCTGCCTGGAGTCCCACCACAGTCGCAGATCAGAAAAAAATTCAGAAAATTCCATGCACAAATCTCCCCAATACTAACACACGGAATAGAATTGATTTGAGGAAACCCTCTTTTACTGATTTAACTACTCTGGCAAAAATAAAAGCAGCATAGCTGAAAAGAGTGTTGGGAGCCTCGAGAACAACATCCTCTCGTCTAGTTTGTGAACTGGCAAGATAACAATCTACAGTATTTAGAATATCTACGGCTGAATCTACCACTACCTGCTACCGATCTAGCAACTAAAGTGATACAGAGAAGAAAGCAAAAACGCGCAGAAATACCTCAAGGCCTCTACGCTACTGACGCTATGATTGACTGGAGGTGGACGAACGAAAACCAACCATTAAGATATGTTTTGACAAGACTCGCAATTCATGGCTTTCATAATAAATTGTGTAGTAAAAGAATTCGCGAGCCAAATATTGAGTGTGTGTATGCATTATGTGGACAATACTGTGATAAGTATCATATAACTGTTTGTAACAAGAGTCAGATCGATAGTCGATTACAGTAAAGACTGAATTTCATAATTTGTACTTTCACATTTATGCGCGGTTTCAAATATATATAAAGCTGAACATATAACAACAACTCTTCATCTACAAAATAGTTCGTAGAAGATCAATCAATTGCATCCGGGAGATAGTGTGTTCGAACCCCACAGCCCTGAAGATGGTTTTCCGTGGTTTCCCATTTTCAGGCAAATGCTGGAGCTGTACCTTGATTAAGGCCACGGCCACTTCCTTTCGGTTCCTAGACCTTTCCTATCCCATCGTCGCCATAAGACCTATCTGTGTCGCTGCGACGTAAAGTAAAACAAGAAAAAGATCCATCAACGTCACAATAAAGAAATGTACAAATAGTTTCTTCACACATAATTAACAGGTAATGCAAATCCTACAAGTAAACATCCAATAAAGTACCTGGGCAGTGTCGAGTAATACAACTAGTAATTATATAAATGGTGTTGTAACTCATGTTGTAAAACATACTATACTCCTATAAAATCTTTGTTTGTAGTTTTACGTGACTGTCGATATCGTGATCATGGACAGGAGACCTCAAGATTTACGTGAAATCCAAACCACAGGAACATAAATATTCATTTTTTTTAAATCCCACTTGGATTGCCTGGGATTCGAACAGCATCCGCCTCGGTGAAAAACTAGTGGCAATGTCACACGACTATCAACCCGTGTCAAGAAAGGCAACTATAGATCAGAAGCAAGTAGCACGACGGGGTTCGGTTCACATAAATACACGCTTTCTTTTTCGTATTGTGCTGAGGAAGGTTGCGTTTCACGATCTTCAAAGTCCTCGTGTTTTGTTGTGTCTTACGTCAGGAGAAGCACAAACAAGCATTGATGTGACTACCTTTGTCCTTACAGCAAGCGGTCCTTTGACCGATATACAATATATAAATCAATATTGTCTGAAGAGCGACACGAGATCGCGGCACGTGACCACAGTTACCAAGTTTACTTCTTTTGTGCCGAGCGAGCAATGTGAACGCATATACTGTCTTTTGCAGGACTTTCTCTCGCACCGGAGGTTGGCAGTCAACACGGTTTTAAAATGGGCAGCGCGAGAAAAAGAGCCAACTGATGGTTTAAACAAGGAGTGGCAGGGGCGTAACAAATGTGACACGGGCCCACCTGCCAGAATAAAAATTCGGGCCCCCTCAAATGAAATATAAAACCTATGAATAACTCACATAAACGTAGAACTAACGCAGTCCGCCTCTGTGGTGTAGTGGTTAGTGTGGTTAGCTGCCACCCACGGAGGCCCGGGTTCGCTTCCCGGCTCTGCCACAAAATTTGGAATGTGGTACGAGAGCTGGAACGGGGGTCCACTCAGCCTCGGGAGGCCAACTTAATAGAGGGGTGTTCGATTCCCTCCTCAGCCATCCTCGAGCTGCTTTTCCGTGGTTTCCCACTTCTCCACCGGTCAAGTGCCGGTATGGTACCTAGCTTAAGGCCACGACTGCTTCCTTCCCTCCTCCTCGTCTATCCCCTCCGATCTTCCCATCCCCACCACAAGGCCCCTATTCTGCATAGCAGGTGAGGCCACCTGGGCGAGGTACTGGTCCTCCTTCCCGGTTGTATCCCCCGACTCAAAGTCGCACGCTTCAGGACACTGCCCTTGAGGCGGTACTGGTGGGATCCCTCGCTGAGTCCAAGGGAAAAACTGACTCTGGAGGGTAAACGGATTAAGAAAGAAAGAAATAGGAAGAAGATGATTAAGTTGCGGAGAACAATATTTAAGGCATATTGTGGGAGCGTTCTTGATTTTAATTATAAAATGAGGGTTGGAGGGAATCAACCAATAATTTTCAAAGTGTGGCTGTGTGTATGAACAACTCTACAGTAGCGCCCTGTAATTAGTCTTCAGAGAAAAATGTTATCATCACGGATAAATGTCTTAGAATATTAGGACGGACAATCTGAAGCGTTGCAATTTGGGTGGGGGGGGGGGTGCTTAGTAGGAATAAATATAATTAACTTTAATAAAAGGGTGAATTTTAATAAATATGATACCATCATCACATAAATTATCGAATAGTTTATAGAACAGTCTTTTTTCCAAAAAGATCTTTCAAGATAGGATGTAAATGAAACCTAGGATGCTTTCTTTTCTTCTTTCCTTTCCACAAAAACTAAAGCAGCAAGAGACACTCCTCTGCCCGAGGACTCATACCGAAACTGGCACTAGGCCGGGGAAGGCGGCTGAGTAGCGTGGCCGGCTACCACTCGGCGACACGGAATTCACCTGAACTACTCTGTAGCAGATTCCTGGCCCTAAACCTCAACAGCTCCGCCATCAGATGTCCTAATCATTGAAGAGGCGTACTAGGGGAAACAAGGAACGAGGTACTTTCACGTTGCTTTTCTCATTGAGCCAGAAGTTGCTGTTACATATTATTCTGCAAAGCCCACTGAGAGACTTGCACCAATCGACCCTTTGAGCGAAATTTACTCACTATTGATGACAGTAACTGGCTGCACAAGGAATGGTATTACTAGCATCGCTCATACCTCAGTCACTTTCATATTGTCAAAGCCAAGGAGAAGATTGAGAGAGGTCAGTGAAAGTAAGAAAATTGATCTAGCCTATACCAGAAGATATAGTGCACTATAAACACTAGGTCTCGTGAGCAAAGTCCACTTTAAATGTGAAAGGAGGCGATTTAAAATAATATCAGTATTTTTGTACACTAATTATTATTTATGCCGGCCCCGTGGTATAGGGGTAGCGTGCCTGCCTCTTACCTGGAGGCCCCGGGTTCGATTCCCGGCCAGGTCAGGGATTTTTGCCTGGACCTGAGGGCTGGTTCGAGGTCCTCTCAGCCTACGTGATTAGAATTGAGGAGCTATCTGACGGTGAGATAGCGGCCCCGCTCTAGAAAGCCAAGAATAACGGCCGATACGATTCGTCGTGCTGACCACATGACACCTCGTAATCTGCAGGCCTTCGGGCTGAGCAGCGGTCGCTTGGTAGGCCAAGGCTTCAAGGGCTGTAGTGCCATGGGGTTTAATTATTATTTATTTAATACGTTTACCCTCCATGATTGGTTTTTCCCCCAGATTCAGCGGAGGATCTCACCTCTACCGCCTCAAGACCAGTGTCCTGGAGCGAGAGACATTTGGTCTGGGATACACCTGGGGAGAAGGACCAGTACCTCACCCAGGCTGCCTCACCTGTTGTGCAAAACAGGGGCCTACAATTAGGTACCATTCCGGCATTTGCCTGTAGGAGAAGCAACCACGGAAAACCACTTCGAGGATGGCTGAAGAGGGAATTGAATTGAATCTCCACTCTAGTCAGTTGACCACCCGAAGCTGTGTGGAGTCTGTTCCAGCCTTCGTCCCAATTTTAAAATTTCTTGACAAAGCCGGGAATCGAACCCAGGCCTCCTGAGGGTGGAAGCTAATCACACTAACTATTACAACACAAAACGGGTCAATTTTTGTATACTTACGTAAGAAAATATCATTGCATACTTTTATGAATTACATACTATTACAAGCCATTTCTTGAAAATGTTGTGTTCCAGCTCACATTCTTTTCAGAAAGAACAGATCAATAATTTACCTCATTGCACTTTACCACAAGATGCTCTCCCAACTTCTCCATGTTCAAACACTGCTCCTATCATCAAAAACAAGTTTTCAATGCTGAAAAAGACTGTTCCACGGTAAGTGATGTCATGGGATGGTATTTGAAACAAGGCGGTGCAGATGGAGCTATTGTACGTTTACGATTACTAAGAGATCACCGTCCAAAATTTGTCTTATGTTCTAGAATTCTAAATTTCCAAACATAGCCCATTTGTACTTCGCACTTACAATTCTTCCCACTTCAAGATTATGCTCATCGTTTCTTCAACAATACTGATTGAAAAAACAAGAGGCCTTCATATTTTTTCAAGTCTTGTTACCACTTTCGGAAATTCAGCATAATGGATTGCTATGAAATTTAGACCGTATCCAACATTCTGCACGGGTCAACAGTTCTTTCACATCATGAACTGATGCAGCGTCATCTTGAGGGGATGCAGCAACCCCTTCTATATCTTGTCGAAATTCCGCAAACACTAGAAAGCAGAAATTTACAGTGAGTTTCTCTTACGGTTGGCCGGCAGGTGCGCCCAGCTTATCTGCCTCCCGTTGACTCATCACTTCCCGTTACACAGCGCAGCGACAGCACGGGAATGCTCGCACTTCGCAGTTCAGGTCCGTGCTTAGAACGTGTATTAAGTGTTGATCTGTCGCTCCATCTGTTATCGAGTTGTGCAGTGTTACTTCGGGGGTATAATTCTCACAATGCCTCCTCATGTGTACACGGTAGAGGATAGGTTATTTATGTACGATAATTATGTGAAAACAAAGTCTTGCAGGAAGTCGTTAAGCGATTTGTTACACATTTTCCAGATGTACGCCCTCCACATAAAGAGACCGTGCGGAAACTCGTAAACAAATGGAGAGGAACTGGTTCCTTACTCGGTAAGGAGCTAGGTGTTAGAAAACGTGTACTTAACGAGGAAAAAGTGAATGAAATCGCAAAAAGATTAAAACGTACGCCTACAAAATCCCTAAGACGAGTTGGTCAAGAAGCCGGGATTTCGAAGAGCTCAGCATGGCGGACTATGAAAATGTTAAAATGAATCCATACAAGAGCTGAAAGGGCCGGGCTGAGTTGCTCAGACGGTTGAGGCGCTGGACTTCTGACTCCAACTTGGCATGTTCGATCAGTCCGGTGGTATTTGAAGGTGCTGAAATATGTATGCCTCGTGTCGGTAGATTGACTGGCACTTAAAAGAACTCCTGCGGGACCATATTCTCGCACCTCGGCGTTTCCCAAATCCGTAAATGTAGATAATTAGTGGGACGTGAAACAAATAACATTATTATAGAACCGAAAAAACATATTCGGAGAGAAATAGCCTCAATTACGGAAGACGAACTTACCCGTGTGAATCCGAGTGTCCTAAGACGATGCCAGAAATGTGTGGATGCAGGAGGAGAACATTTCCAACATCTCCTTCATAAGGTAGGAGCTTATTTTCTTCATTATTAATGACTAATTTTCTTAATTCTTGTGTTCTTAATTTTGATTGTTATTTCATGTCATGCACGGATAAAGTGAGCGAAGTGCTATCCTTATTGCTATGCCGTGGAGCGGGCAGTGATGAGTCAACGGGAGCCAGATAAGCTGGGTGCGCCTGCTGGCCAACCGATGAGAAAAACTCATTGTAGAATAGCATCGTGTTTTTTTATTTTTTTATTTTTTTTTACAATTTGCTTGATGTCACACCGACACATATACGTCTTCTGGCGACGATGGGATAGGGAAGGCTTAGGAGTGGGAAGGAAGTGGCCGTGGCCTTAATTAAAGTACAACCCCCAGCATTTGCCTGGTGTGAAAATGGGAAACCATAGAAAACCATCTTCAGGGCTGTCAACAGCGGAGTTCGAACCCACTGTCTCCCGAATGCAAGCTCACAGTTGCGTGACCCTAACTGCACGGCCACTTGCTCGATGGTAACAGTTTCGTATGTAATGCACTGTTACAATGTCTCAGTACTGTTATTTTGAAAATAAAGATGATATGTTATAAATTGTGTTTGAACTCTTGGAAATACTTCACATTTGATATTGTAGTTAGAATAGGGGTCCGCCTCTGTGGTGTAGTGGTTAGCGTGATTAGCTGCCACCCCCGGAGGCCCGGGTTCGATTCCTGGCTCTACCACGAAATTTGAAAAGTGGTACGAGGGCTGGAACGGGATCTACTCAGCCTCGGGAGGTCAACTGAGTAGAGGTGGGTTCGATTCCCACCTCAGCCACCTTGGAAGTGGTTTTCCATGGTTTCCCACTTTTCCTCCAGGCAAATGCCGGGATGGTTCCTAACTTAAGGCCAAGTCCGCTCCTTTCCCCCTTCTTTGCCTGACCCTTCCAATCTTCCCAACCTCCCCCTCCCCCCACCAGGTCCCTGTTCAGCATAGCAGGTGAGGCAGCCTGGGCAAGGTACTGGTCATTCTCCCCAGTTGTATCCCACGACCCAGAGTCTGAAGCTCCAGGACACTGCCCTTGAGGCGGTAGAGGTGGGATCCCTGGCTGAGTCCGAGGGAAAAATCAACCCTGGAGGATAAACAGATTAAGGATATCTGCTACGACAAAGAGCATCAGACCGTATAGAATTTGTTGAGCGACAGCCTTGAGATATGCTCGCATTCCAACAGTGCATATCAGACAAACAAACGTCACGTATGTTGTCTGTGGTGTTCCGGAGCAAGTAGTATACAAGTCACAGGTCAAAGCGGACCGGACCATACTTGTTTCATCCAAACAACAGATGATTGACAAACAGTTAGTTGAAGGATTATTATACACAAAACTCATATACCCCTCAAAACACGAGTGGGTCTATCTTTACCGTTAACTTCCCAACCTCACAGGCTGGGTTCTTATCCTACAAGGGAAATCGCGCGGTACGCGAATAATATTAGTATAATATTCAATAATACGAGAACGTATAGTTGTAAGGTGCTTATTGTGATAATTTCAGCTGCCCTTAGCGTCAATTAGTACTTCTCTGCGAATGGATCATTTAGGACCAGCGGCAACGCGTGAACTATGTAAGGGGGTAGACAGAGATTTTTAAATTTAAACTATTTTAATCATATTATATATGGAATTTTGTTTTCGACGTTTACAGACCAGTATTCAATATTATATTAATGACTCTGAAACTAAGACAAACCCTATAACAACCTACAACCCTACTGCGCTCGTTTTATTTTTAAATATGGACTAAATGGGCAGCGGGATTTGTCGGATAACAACATACTTTTAGAATAAACAAATTATATTTAATAAGATAAATAAGAAATAAACAGATTTTCGTGTAAGTCACCTTAAACAATATTCTTGTAAATGAGTTCAATCCGCCTGTCCTTCATTTCAGCAAATACTCTCGTCTTTAAGTAAGGCGTCTTGCTAAGATGCCACAGCAGTTCTTCCCTATAGCTACAGTTCCCTAGTTAGACAGTCTCTGGTTGGTCATCGAATTCCTTAAATAGGTTTTAATTCGTTTGAAGGCACTCCTAGAGCGTTCACTAGAAACTGGCGTTAACGGAATATACAACATCAAGTTAAGGAATTCTGTCGTTTCCCTATGCACACTCTGGAGTTCATTTTTAATTATGTAAGCCAATATTTGTTTGGGCTTATAATACCGTAACTAATATTGGTGGGCAAGAAAATGTATGTATTTGAAGGGTTCTGATACAATCATTCATTTATTAGGTGAAAGTTTACTAAGCTTCGTATTTTACTATTATTATTTTATTTTTAGACGTGTCTTATAATAAGTAAATTCAAAATAATTGCATTATAAGCATGACTGAGATGTTAGCCAACAAGAGCACTTTTATAAGTAAGATCCAAATACTAGCCAATGAGAGCAAGAAGAGACGTTGGTAAGTCTGTCTACTGGGCGGTGATATCTCGCTATAGGAAAGTAATAGTTTCGCAGTGAGCATCTACAGATAGCGTTAGTGTTGCTCTACCTGAAAGCTTTGAAAATCAAAAGGAACGTACACAGAATGGACAGCGTCTACTTTCGCCTACGTGCTTCGTGTAACTGACGCGAGCCCGAGCATTGCCGAAGTGAGACGAAAATAAGTAAAGCGGAGAATACAATAATGTCATATATGTGGAAATAATCAATGTTCTAAAATTAATTGAATTAACTGGACAATGTTTCATTCACAAAATGTTAAGGGTACACGCTGTCTACCCTGTCTCCCCTGACGCTTCGCCCCTGTTTAGGACACCGCGGAATCAACATCGAGCTCTCCTCCTTGCCCAACAGTTCTTCATTTTCATCGATTGTTGTAATTTCCGTTCCTCGACCAAGTACCTCGTGTTGGTTTCTTCTCATCTCCCTCAAATCCCCTTGAGTGAAGAATTTTCCTGATTACATTTCTATCCTGCAGATTTGGTGAGCCTAATTCAGTGAGGTCTTACTCTACTTGCTTATACCATTTTGATCCCGTACGTTTGTTTTGTAAAAAAAATATGTATTCGATAAGCAAGTCTGTTGTTACTCCTTCTTTCCAATTGGTTTAAAACTGAATTCGTTGCAGTCTCATTGTATCAGTAAGTTCTACTTTCTTTCTTCCATAAGCCCTTATTAATATTGATAGCTCCCCATCCAGTTCCATTTGTTTCCAACGAGTCCCTCGCCTGTCAAATGGGAGTGGGACTCCATTACTCCCATAGGTCCGAGGCTTGCTTAAAATGTTCTGAGTTCTGTAAATTCATGAAGCACATAGTCCAAGTGGGGATCTCTTCTCTAACGGGTTAGGGACCACGATGGATTGTATAGTCCTAGCCGTCTGAACACAAAGAGGGCCATGACTCAGAATATGTTCGAGATGCCCACATTATTATTATTATTATTATTATTATTATTATTATTATTATTATTATTATTATTATTATTATTATTATTATGTCCAGCTCCATGGATAAATGGTTAGCGTGCTGGCCTTTGGTTCGGGGGATCCCGGGTTCGATTTCTGGCAGGGTCAGATATTTTAATATTCATTGGTTGATTCCAATGGCTCAGGGACTGGATTTGTGTGCCGTCCTCACCATTAGAATTCATTTTAGGCAGGGCGCCATTTTCATAGACGCGCAGGTCGCCTATACGTTGTCAACTTGGAAAGCCTGTCCCAGCCCTTCCCGAGATCGCAGTTTTTACGCGAGATTGAGGATGGTAAATAAGTCGAAACCGTTTATAGCGACATCGCTTTTAACGACGTATTGGATATAATGGCGAAATCTAATGGTCCCGTCTAAATCCTATACAGACACTGTATTTAAAAATCGCTTTGTACGACATCGCTTATTACGCTGTATAGTATAAAACGACGTATTTTGATTACATTTTCGGAGAAATGTATTGACTATAACTTCCAATGTTAATTCTTGTTTGTTAAGTATTTGGGGATTGCTGACAACAATGTAACGCTTAGTATTGTAGATTTCGAATTAGTCTGTCTGTTAAATAGACAAGGCAAGCATCGCTGTAAAGATATCTCAGAAGGAAAGGGTTTCATGATGACTTTTCAAAGAAAATAAACCGATGGCACACTAGACAGTAGAAAATAATTGACACGACCGTAACTGACACACTAGTCGGAAAAGGTTTGCCATCCCCTTCCTAGGGACTGCAAGAGTGTTACATGACGGTCTTGTAGGCGAAATACTGACCCGCTCTACACATACCAGTCCGTGAGAGAATGGTTTAATGTAGCTCGTAGAATATTCTATATTGTGAAGAGGACTTCTCAATCACATTTGTAATATATCATACAGAAGATTTTGCAAGAACAACAATGATGTACAGCATTAATTTAAGAAATCAATATTTTTGGTGCAGATGTTTTTAATCATGGACCAAGACGTGGCGAAATAATTTGCCTTCCCTTTCATGCTATTCCTACCATATCACCATCTCAAATGCACAACCTACATATTATTGGCACACTTCCAGGTTCGATTCCCGGCCGGGTCGGGGATTTTAACCTTAATTGGTTCATTCCAATGGCACGGGGGCTGGGTGTATGTGTTGTCTTCATCATAATTTCATCCTCATCACGACACGCAGGTTGCCTACGGGAGTCAAATATAAAGACCTGTACCTGATGAGCGGAACCCGTCCTGGGATATCCCGGCACTAAAAGCCATACGACCTTTCATTTTTTTTATCGGCACACTTTATCTGGATGAATTTGTGTACGGGGGTGAGGAATAAGGAGGTAGCTATCCCAGTTCCGGTAGTGCTGCCAACTGAATGAAAAATGAAATCTGAATTGAATCGAGAATATGATCGATCAATATAAAAGCAAAAGCAAAGTCATCTCCCTAGAGGCCATGAAGGCCCTTGGAGGGGTGGAAGGTAAAGGCTTCCACTATCCGTAACCTCGGCACTTGATGGGGTAGAGTGGTTAGTTCTACGCCCGGCCGCCTTTGCCCCCAGGAATTACCCTGGTACTCATTTTTGGTGTAGGCTGAGTGAACCTCAGGGCCATATGCACCTCCGGAAGTGGAAATCTCATTTCTTAAATTTTACGACTTCCTGACGGGGATTCGAACCCACGTCCTTCCGGGATGATCGATCAATATGAAGTTTCTAAACCGTTATTATCTTAAGCCAACAACTGTGTCACATACACATCATATAACATTATATCACATATCTCGATGCGAATCTTGTTCCTAGCATGAATTCTATAGTTTGGCTTTGCTGTGTAAACAACAACAGTACTAGTCCGTAAGGAGTACGCCAGATGTCACACAACTAAGAAGGAGGTGCAGACTGGAAAGAAATATAGAAATGGCTGTGGAAGTAAGGAGAAATTGAAGGAACTTACTAGAAAATTGAATCTAGCAAAGAAGGCAGCTAAGGATAACATGATGGCAAGCATAATTGGCAGTCATACAAATTTTAGTGAAAAATGGAAGGGTATGTATAGGTATTTTAAGGCAGAAACAGTTTCCAAGAAGGACATTCCAGGAATAATTAATGAACAAGGGGAGTATGTATGTGAGGATCTTCAAAAGGCAGAAGTATTCAGTCAGCAGTATGCAAAGATTGTTGGTTACAAGGATAATGTCGAGATAGAGGTGGAGACTAAGCCCAAAGAAGTAATAAAATTTACATATGATAACAATGACATTTACAATAAGACACAAAAGTTGAAAACTAGAAAAGCGGCTGGAATCGATCAGATTTCTGGGGATATACTAAAGACAATGGGTTGGGATATAGTACCATATCTGAAGTACTTATTTGATTATTGTTTGGTCGGAGGAGCTATACCAGATGAATGGAGAGTTGCTATAGTAGCCCCTGTGTATAAAGGAAAGGGTGATAGACATAAAGCTGAAAATTACAGGCCAGTAAGTTTGACATGCATTGTATGTAAGCTTTGGGAAGGCATTCTTTCTGATTATATTAGACATGTTTGTGAAATTAATAACTGGTTCGATAGAAGGCAATTCGGCTTTAGGAAAGGTTATTCCACTGATGCTCAACTTGTAGGATTCCTGCAAGATACAGCAGATATCTTGGATTCTGGAGGTCAAATGGACTGTATCGCGATTGACCTGTCTAAAGCATTTGATAGGGTGGATCATGGGAGACTACTGGCAAAAATGAGTGCAATTGGACTAGACAAAAGAGTGACTGAATGGGTTTCTATATTTCTAGAAAATAGATCTCAGAGAATTAGAGTAGGTGAAGCTTTATCTGACTCTGTAATAATTAAGAGGGGAATTCCTCAAGGCAGTATTATCGGACCTTTATGTTTCTTTATATATATAAATGATATGAGTAAAGGAGTGGAATCGGAGGTAAGGCTTTTTGCGGATGATGTTATTCTCTACAGAGTGATAAATAAGTTACAAGATTGTGAGCAACTGCAACGTGACCCCGAAAATGTTGTGAGATGGACAGCAAGCAATGGTATGTTGATAAACGGGGTTAAAAGTCAGGTTGTGAGTTTCACAAATAGGAAAAGTCCTCTCAGTTTTAATTACTGCGTTAATGGGGTGAAAGTTCCTTTTGGGGATCATTGTAAATATCTAGGTGTTAATATAAGGAAAGATCTTCATTGGGGTAATCACATAAATGGGATTGTAAATAAAGGGTACAGATCTCTACACATGGTTATGAGGGTGTTTAGGGGTTGTAGTAAGGATGTAAAGGAGAGTGCATATAAGTCTCTGGTAAGACCCCAACTAGAGTATGGTTCCAGTGTATGGGACCCTCACCAGGATTACCTGATTCAGGAACTGGAAAAAATCCAAAGAAAAGCAGCTTGATTTGTTCTGGGTGATTTCCGACAAAAGAGTAGCGTTACAAAAATGTTGCAATGTTTGGGTTGGGAAGAATTGAGAGAAAGAAGAAGAGCTGCTCGACTAAGTGGTATGTTTCGAGCTGTCAGCGGAGAGATGGCGTGGAATGACATTAGTAGACGAATAAGTTTGAGTGGCGTTTATAAAAGTAGGAAAGATCACAATATGAAGATAAAGTTGGAATTCAAGAGGACAAACTGGGGCAAATATTCATTTATAGGAAGGGGAGTTAGGGATTGGAATAACTTACCAAGGGAGATGTTCAATAAATTTCCAATTTCTTTGAAATCATTTCGGAAAAGGCTAGGAAAGCAACAGATAGGGAATCTGCCACCTGGGCGACTGCCCTAAATGCAGATCAGTATTGATTGATTGATTGATTGATTGATTGATTGATTGATTGATTGATTGATTGATTGATTGATTGATTGATTGATTGATTCATTCATTCATTCATTCATTCATTCATTCATTCATTCATTCATTCATTGAGCGATTCATAGTTTGTGTTTCAAAGGTTGCCAGTATGAATCTCGAAGATTGCCGAGGTCGACCGATTCAGCACTAGGGTGTAAATGCATCCAGATAAAGTGTGCCGATAATATTTGAAGCTTTATAACTGCTCCAGTTTCGTATTTAATACGTAATATTCAGTCACCACAGATCTCTCTCCTAATCACTCGAGTCCAGGGAAAGCTGTTTTTCATAGCATATTCGCTCAGGATAGCTGGATGTCTGTCTGCCAAGTTATCAACCTAGATGCTGCTTGTATCCTAAGATAGCACGACCAAAAGGTATGCCTGTTATTAAAAAGACCCGCAGAAACAAAGAGCGGTGCTATGCCGAAGTGAGATATAGATGAGAGAAGTGAGTTAATTTCCCATTGCTTTCCTCAATGAACCAGAAAGTTCTATTGCAGCACGACATTCCCTAAATACTTCTACAGCCTCCAGACGCACTACTCGTGTTTAGATACTGTCACAGCAATAAAATGAGACTGAAACTTCGGTGGAAGCTACGTGTTGTTATTGCCTGCTCCAGGAGACAGATGTAAAATACTGTGTCTATCAAGAAATAGTGACAGATGGTAACAAATACAGTAGATAGCTATTTGTATTTTAATTACAAAATTTCCCTCGGCTGAAAGTTGTCACAATGGACAAAGCATAACGAAACAAATGAAATTATAATTTTAATTTACAATATTGTTCATTATGTCTCTTAATGTCTTTAAACTATACGAGTTATAACAGGTAACAATGTTTTCTCAATAATGAAATGGAACCTTGTACATCTAACAAAGATATAGTTTGTAGTACCGGATCCTCTAAATTAAACTGCTTCCGAAAATTCACAATGAAACGATGAATAGTCCCTCGGGCTCGTATAACTAATCCTATCACTTTAATATCTTTCAGTCCAGGTATATCATTTTTGTTTATATATTTCGATGTACATTTCGCCTTTAATGCGGATTAAGTATTGAAACGTTGAAAAGAGTTTCTTATATGTTCGCCGTTTTTTTCTTCTTCCTGTTGTATCACGAGAGAACTAAAGAGCTTATTAAATGAAACTCGGTATTGCATTTGAGAGGAAAGGAAATTGTGACTTAAGCCTTAAATTATTTGATTTATTTGGCGTGGAGTAGTAGCTTATAGGAATACCGAAGAATGAACACCATTCATACAAGTTTCTTTTGAAAATTACTAATAACAGCTGCAGAAAATATTTTTTATATCGTCACTGTATGATGGAGACATCTTCCAATATATAGATCAGCGGGACTGAGTAGCTCGGCCGGTATAGCACTGGCCTTCTGAGCCCTAATTGGTAGGTTCGATCCGGGCTCAGTCCGGTGTGGTATTTGAAGGTGCTCAAATACGTCAGCCTCATATCGGTAGATTAACTGGTACGTAAAAGAACTCCTGCGGGACAAAATTCTGGGAACTTGGCGTAAACCGTAAACGTAATTAGTGGCGCGTAATAAGCCAGGAACATTATTATTATTATTATTATTATTATTATTATTATTATTATTATTATTATTATTATTATTATTATTATTATTATTTAATTTCAGTAATACTTTTCGAATTTTCGAAGGCTCTGTCAGGGGAAAAGAGAAAGATCGATCTACGAAGATACGCTTGGCAGTCATAATTAACAACAAAATGGCATGTGAAAGTTGTACGATTATTATGGTGATGATAATGATGATGATGATGCAAGGAGTAGCACAAGATAGAGAACCATCATTGCATCGACAAAGTATAGTCTTCAGGGCATGTGTAAATAAATTTTCTTCATTGAGTCGCTATAAATTTTAAGACACGTAGTAGTTTTGCCTAAAAATAAAACCCATCAACATGCCAGGATATCGACGGTCATAATAATCTCGCTTGTTTTAAACAAATCTTTCATTCCTCCCGAATTCTTAGGCAGTCGATTCCCAAATATAAGAAGGGAGTCGACGTCTAACACAAATATTCTACCTAGGCGGTCATTAATTGTATTTATTAATACCCAAGGCAAGACAAGAAGTTAATTTTGTTTTGTTAGCCGTTCAGCTCGCATTAACTTGGATAGGTTTTTGGTGACATTATAATAGGAAACAGCTACGTGTGGGAAATCAGCGGTGGGGACTTTAATTATGGAACATTCTCGAAGTGTGAAAGTAGGAAACCATAGAAATTTATATTCAAGGTAGCCAAATGAAATACGTAGAGAGAACACAAGAGGATATCATAAACATAACCGCATAATCGTATTCACAATACACGATCTGGCTCCTCTATAACTATATCTCTGCCACTCCAGGGCTTATAACCACTCCTTTGTAATCACTGCCGCTAGGCTGTGGAATACCCTCCCTGCTACCATTAGGGATTTGCGTTCTCGTAGGAGATTTAGGATGGATTGCCAAAATCACTTGCTGGATACTTCTAGCTGACTTGTACGATTAGTGAAGTGTGGATGAGTGCGTGAATGAGCATATTTTGATAAAAATTAGAAATATATTTGCTAGTTATAGTTTTTTTACTGTGTATCCT
The DNA here is from genome assembly GCF_040414725.1 of Anabrus simplex. Lineage (NCBI taxonomy): Eukaryota > Metazoa > Arthropoda > Insecta > Orthoptera > Tettigoniidae > Anabrus > Anabrus simplex. The sequence goes on along the minus strand of NC_090267.1, from coordinate 418,992,594 downwards.
TACTTATTTTTACTATTGTTAGTTTTATAATTATTATAATGTTCAATTTATATTGTCATATTGTACATTCTATAATTATTACTTTCTCCATATTTGCTATTAGTACTATATCATTAAAATATTTGTTGTATTAAAAATATATTCTGTTAATTATTTTAAATGTTATGGTTAAGTGTAAGAGAGGGCCTACACCCATATCTTCGCCACGAATAAAGACGAATTACTTACTTACATTCTTACTTATTTTTCTTATAATATTTCATATCAATAAACTATGAATTATTTCTTAACAAAAGAGATAATGGTTTCTAAAATATTGGGCGATTGCTACAAAAGAGGTCAAGTCAACTTTTTCGTGAATCGTGAATAATGTAAAAAAAGGAATGTCCTTAAAAATGAATGTTCATATAGTATTATTGGGTTTAAATATAAAAATATAAAATGGAGATTTTAGAGAAATCCTTACCTTCGACGATTTAAAAGCAAGCACTGATAGTTATATAAATTCTGAGGTAATATTTTACCACGAACCAGTTGGCCAACTACAGGCTTGAACGTCATCAGAAATATCAGTAAACAATGGTGTGTTTTATGCAACTGTTGATGTCTTGATCGAAGCAACGGAGCCTATAGTTATACATGGAATCTGACATTATCTTCTTTCAATTAAAAAATTCCCGCATACATTAGCCGAGATTCAACCTGCGACCGACTTGGTGAGACATCAGCGGTTGAGGCTTTAATTATAGAGCATACTCGAAGTGTGAAACCATGGAAATCTATATTCAAGGTAGCCGAATGAAATACGTAGGGAAAATCTTTCAAATCAAGAATCAATTATTTCTTAACAAAATAAATAAATAATGGTTTCTAAAATATTGAGCGATTGGTAGAAAAGAATCAATTCAACTTTTTTGTGAATCGTGAATTTAAAAAAGTAATATTCTTATAAATAAATGTCAATAGAGTATTATTTTCAAGAAAGTCCTATCCTTCGAAGATTTAAAAGCAAACACTGATATTTATACAATTATACAATACGCTCGTTCAAGAGAAATCAGAATCTTGTAACAAATTATCAGTCACTTACAATGAAACATAAACTTACTGAGAATTTCACTTGAGGCCACGTCACGAACGTTCTTCACTAATACGAGAAAAGTCACTGTTTTATACTTGAAACGTAAGATTTACAATGAGGAGGAAATCGCTGTAAAACTAAGCTCAGTTGCAATAGCAAGACTGAAATCTACATCTCTTTAGATCGCCCTGTTGTCGAATAACTTCTCTGTTAAAATTTAACACAGAAATGCACACGAAGTCACGTAGAGAACTGGACATACAAGGCTGTGAAAACTGACAATGATGGCAATGCTCGGAAGAAAATTGAAATACGTACGTATTGCCTGTGGCTAGTGGAGTTGCGTCTGCTCTAAGCCCCCTGTCAGCTGCTACTGCATGTGCTCCCGCCAACTCCGGCACAGCCAATTACAGGAGGCGCTGGGGACGCTTAACAGCTGGAAGTGGTCCAGAGGGACGGGACGGTAGCACTGTCATCTAGTGACTTAGTCGGGGTTCAAGTTCACATTTTGGGATGTGTTGTCAGCCAACAACGAGAACACGGCAATGTTATCGCTACTGTATCACATACATGTGGAAGTTGGAACTGCGAAGCAGATCTTTATTGAGGATATTTCAATAGTATTATTATGTAGGAAAAACAAACAGTGAACACTTACGACGTTATTCCATACCTTCGCGCATCGCCATAATGTAGGCAACTTGTTCCACACTTGCTAATGTTTACATATCTTAACGTAGGCCTATGAGTCAATATATGCAGTGTACGTCCTGCGGGTAGGGGCGCGCAGCTGTGAGCTTGCATTTGGGAGATAGTGGGTTCGAACCCAACTGTCGGGAGCCCTAAAGATGGTTTTCCATGGTTTCCCATTTTCACACCATGCAAATGCTGAGTCTGTACATTAATCGTTATAGAACGTTACGCCTTTCAGCGTTCAGTTTGCAAGCCTCTGTAAATTTATTAAACGTCGCCACAATCCTCTGTTTGCTACCAATGCTATGCCCTCATATGGTCCTATAACTCTTATCTTTAAATCGTTAGAAACTGAGTCTAACCATCGTCGTCTTGGTCTCCCTCAACTTCTCTTACCCTCCATAACAGAGTCCATCATTCTCCTAGGTAACCTATCCTCCTCCATTCACCTCACATGACCACACCACCGAAGCAGGTTTATGCGTACAGCTTCATCCATCGAGTTCATTCCTAAGTCAGCCTTCATCTCCTCATTCCGAGTACCCTCCTGCTATTGTTTCCATCTGTTTGTACCAGCAATCATTCTCGCTACTCTCAAGTTTGTTACATATGAATGAGATATCCTGAGTCCACCTAGCTTTCACTCCCGTAAAGCAAAATTGGTCTGAAAACAGACCGATGTAAAGATAGTTTCGTCCCGGAGAAAAAATGCACTGTAGCGCCGTTTACCATTTACATTTCTAGAAGACGGTCGAGGTTTTGTCTTCGAGCTCAAGCAGGTGGTGGGGGGTGAGGGGTTCGACCCTGACTCAGTCTGATGATACATGAAGGTGCTCAAATAGAATAGATCCACGGTATCCCCTACATGTCGAAAGAGGCAATTAAAAGGAGTGAACCATAAACTTTCTCAACAAGGGAGCTTGGTTATGATACCACGAGGCTCTTAGCCGAGTCCTCTCTTTCGTCTTTCCTACCAGACGCCCATTCTTCAACGCTTGTTCCCTTCCGACAGAAACGGTATTAGCTTTAATAATAATGTTATTTGCTTTACGTCCCACTAACTACTCTTACGGTTTTCGGAGACGCCGAGGTGCCGGAATTTAGTCCCACAGGAGTTCTTTTACGTGCAAGTAAATTTACCGACACGAGGCTGACGTATTCGAGCACCTTCAAATACCACCGGACTGAGCAAGGATCGAACCTGCCAAGTTGGGGTCAGAAGGCCAGCGCCTCAACCGTATGAGCCACTCAGCCCAGCAGGTATTAGGCTTACGAGGCCTTTGGAGTCTTCCATTTTTACGCCCTTCTTGACCCTTCCTTTTGTCGATACCTTCATTCTTCGGCGTGTCAGAAGTCTCCCTTTTTCTCTTTTGATTAATAATAATAATAATAATAATAATAATAATAATAATAATAATAATAATAATAATAATAATAATAATAATGCTTCGGTCATCTGAACATTGACTCTTTTGATGCAAATTTCCATACCACCCTATACTGTGCTAAACTCTTTATCTCTACATTGCTATTATATCCTATATTTACTGTAATATATTTGTTGTATTTATATCCTGGCCTCTACTAACCGCTTTTTACCAGCAAAATCATATGCATATATCCTAGGTGTCTCAAGACGTGCCCTACCATTCTATCTCTTCTTCTGGTCGAATTTCACCAAACAGTGCTTCTCACACCAAATTGATTCAATATCTCATGCCGTTTAGCCATATGTCATATTCTACAGCAACACCATATTTCAAAGGCTTCAATTCTCCATTCTTGTAATCCAGTTATTTTCTTTCACATTCATAAAATTGCGCACAAACTACTTTCGAAACAATTTTCAGTTATGCAAACGTATATGTGTTGTGAATAGATAGTTTCTCTTAAGAAAGACTTTCCTTGTTTGGAATAATCTACATTTTATACCCGGCTTTCTGCTTGCTACACAAGAAGCAACGCATATCTACCTCCTTTAGGAGTGAATTTCTTAATCTGACAAGCCTATTTAACACGACTTCATTCGACTATTGACCACTGAGTTGCAAAAATTGAGTAAACCTAATGTGTGGCGTGAAAGTATTGTCTTATTGCATAAAGTTGCGGCTTATACCTCCCAGGCGCTCGAAAGTAAACCTGCCACACTGTTTGCCTCGTGTTTACATTTTAGCTGCAGAAAATGAAGAGGGAAAAGCGTACAGTACCTCAGAGCAGACTTTTTGAAATATCTCCCAACTTGGCGGCACAATTCACATCGACGCAACAATGATTCGTGTATTCTTCAGAATATTCCCGACGCTTCTCGGACAATTTGACCAACCTCAACGGTCCGCGCGATTAGGTCCTCACTCACACAGAGATCGAGCGGACAGCACCTCGGCAAAAACAGTGTGGTTTGTTTACGCTAGAGCGCCTCGGCGGTAGGCAGCTGAAACTTATCACCGCATATGGTTCCTATGTTCACAATACTTGTATTCGTACCGAGTGAGTTGGCCGTGCGGCTAGGGGCGCGCAGATGTGAACTTGCATTCGGAAGATAGTGGCTTCGAACCCCACTATCAGCAGCTTATTCGTGGTTTCCCATGTTCACACCAATCAAATGCTGCGGCTGTGCCTTAATTAAGGCCACGGTCGCTTCCTTCCCACTCCTAGCCCTTTCCTCTCACATCGTCCCCATAAGGCATATTGGTATCGGTGTGACGTAAAGCAAATTAAGGAAATAAAAAATTATAAACTAACTTATTTGCACCCACTAACAATCCTCTAATTTACGATCACAGTTTCTCAGAACCCTTTATGAAGAAGGGGGGTTTAAATGCCATTTTGCTGAAAAATTTTCATTTTTGTTTTTGTATGCAGAAACATTGTTTGAAATTATGATTAATTTGGTGTATGATTTATTAAATTTGGCCGGCTGGAAGTACATATAATTTAATTCAATTCAATTTGTTGCATAGGGTATTTTTACGATTTCATAAACCATTGATCAACCAAAAATTAATATCTCAAGAACTATAAGGCTTGTAAAGCTGTGGTTTGATTTACATTCTACTGAAAACCTTGCTGCATAAGTTGGTGGGACTGGCATAACAGTTGTGATTCTTGTTTAAGTTGTGCGTGCGATATTCTGGGTGTGGAGCTGAAGTACTGCGTGAACTTACATTCCTAACCTCACTCGCAACCTCTGATACACTAGGATAATTTTTGTAGTACCGATTTCATCGGCGTTTTACATTCTTGAGCACTCATTTTGCTCTCGCTATGATCAACTGTAATAATTAACGCACTATATCAATAGTACACAAGCACAACAGCACAAAAATAAAAATGCACACGTACATTTGCACTTCTGTTCCTTTCTCGCCACTTTCTGGTTTTCCTTTTTTGCTGTTTTTGCTGCCAAAACTCTTTGAGGAGGAAAAGAATGCACTCGGACAATGTAGAAGATGAGGGCTACAGTTCTGACACGTTCTAGATGTTTTACCTATTAAAACGGGACAAATAACCCGTTTTCTCAGGATCTATAGTCCGGCTCCATGGCTAAATGGTTAGCGTGCTGGCCTTCGGTCACAGGGGTCCCGGGTTCGATTCCCGGCAGGCTCGGGAATTTTAACCATAATTGGTTAATTCCCCTGGCACGGGGACTGGGTGTATGTGTCGTCTTCATCATAATTTCGTCCTCATCACGACGCGCAGGTCACCTACGAGGGTCAAATCAAAAGACCTGCACCTGGCGGGCTGAAGTCTTTGGACACATCCCGGCACTAAAAGCCATACGCCATTTCATTTATTCTCAGTATCTATAGAAAATAGACTCTCGAGTGTTTCACAGTTCATTTATAATACTCTTGTAATAAATACTATATCCCTAGAACGAGAGATATAGCTCGTATATTTGAAGTAAAATGCACAAAAATGTAAGGAAATATTGTAAAAAAAAATAAAAAAATTCTATCCTAACTCCTAGAATATGCAGCCTATTGCAATAAAATTAGAGGAGTAAGTAAACGAAACACGTATAAATAACCTACAAGAGTTGCATTAAGTTTAATTGATTCTTGAGAAAATGGGCCATGAAATTAACAAATTAAACATTCACGGGATAGGTCATTCATACACCCCTTAAAACTATGTACCGCACATTCAAAATATTTTTATATGCTTCAAAAGGTGCTGACTTTTGGATTCGTAGTGAATGTATAGTCCGCCTCTTTGGTGTAGTGGTTAGTGTTATTAGCTGCCATTCCCGGATTACCGGGTTCGATTCCCGGCTCTGCCACGAAATTTGAAAAGTGGTAGGAGGGCTGGAACGGGGTCCACTAAGCCTCGGAAGGTCAAATGAGTAGAGGTGGGTTCGATTCCCACCTGAGCCATCCTGGAAGTGGTTTTTGGTGGTTTCCCACTTCTCATCCAGGAAAATGTTGGGAGGATACCTATCTTAAGGCCACGGCCCCTTCCTTCCCTCTTCCTTGTCTATCCCTTCCAATCTTTCCATCCCCCCACAAGGTCCCTGTTCAGCATAACAGGTGAGGCTGTCTGGGCGAGGTACTGGTCATTCTCCCCACTTGTATCTCCACGCTCCAGGGCACTGCCCTGAGGCGGTAGAGGTGGGATCCCTCGCTATGTCCGAGGGAAAACCAACCCTGGGGGTAAACAGATGTATAGAATTATATCAGCTCAAAGCCTCTTACTGAAATAATATTGTATGATTTTTTCTTTTAGATGTTTATAATGTATTTGTTATAGGTACCAAGGGCTTGTAATAATCTGTAACAACTGGCTCAAAATAAGAATGCATTTGAGTGTTTTTCTATCGCCAGGAAATACTAAATGAACTAATATCTTCACGAAATTTTATACTCCTTTTATTGAATATTGAAAGAATGAACGAGTAAGTATTCAAAGAGTAAAGTTTAAAACATTCACCGAGGTGAATTGTGTTAGAGTGGAACAAGGTGTTGATGAACCATGACACGATCAGAGTACACGATAGGAACTAGTCTTTCTAGTGTACGGAGCACAATTCAGGGTCAAAGCTCAGATGCGCTCGGTTATGGATAGAGAATATTCAGGATATCCATGAGTTCGTGATGTTTCTTTATATGTTTCACGCGTACTTTCTGTTACTATGAGGAAGCCCCGAGTTAAAATCTGAGTGGAATGACACGGTCACTGTGTGTTTACTCTCGACGAGGAGCGTGACCTTTACAATGAGGCCATAATCAGCGTCAAGAAGTCTACTAACAATGCACAGATACAATTCTTGATGTTCTTGTCGATTAATATAGGCTCAGGTCTTCTTTGCAGGAATATATAAACTGTCCGATAACCTAACATTTTCTGTAATCTGACCGAGCTAGTTAGGGCCATGCAGCTGTGAGCTTGCATTCGGGAGATAGTGGGTTCGAACCCCACTGTCGGCAGCCTTGAAGGTGGTTTTTGTGGTTTTCCATTTCTACCCCAGGCAAATACTGGGGCTGTACCGTAAGTAAGGCCACGGCTGCTTCCTTCCCACTCCTAGCCCTTTCCTATCCCATCGTCGCCATAGGACCTATCTGTGTTGGTACGACGTAAAGCCAATTATAAAAAAATAAAAAATAAAATAAAAAATCTGCAATCTAGGATAGGTTTCCTGCCTTGGTGGAACAGCTACTGTATATTGCACTAACCAGCCCTGTCAGAATGGGGTAGTAGTCCTACCCCTTACCCGGAGACTTCTGCTTCGATCACTGGAGATTTCGATCCTGGTCTGATGGAAGCAAGCTTGTAGTTGTATATGACTCGATATCGTGACCATAGCTACTAGACGTTCAGTTTTACGTGAAATCCGAACAACAAGTACGTGACTTTTCATTACAAAAATTCCACAAATATTAGCCAAGATTCGAACCACGGACGCCAGAAATCAAACCAAGTGCCCTTTGAACAGAAGGCACAGGACGAAAAGGTTTACTTAGGAGTAATTTTCATTACACTACTCCCCTATAATAGTTATAATGATATATGTATGTATGTGTGTATGTATGTATGTATGTAGTCTATGTATGTATGTATGTATGTATGTATGTATGTATGTATGTATGTATGTATGTATGTATGTATGTATGTATGTTGGGTATTCAGCCCGAAGGCTGGTTGGATCCACCATTACCTGTCATAAATGGCCTAGGTGTCACTGAAGAGGCGTACTAGGGAAATGAGGAGTGAGGTAGATTCCCGTTCCTTTCCTCACTGAGCCAGAAGTTGCTATTGCACATCAGTCTGCCAAGCCGACTGAAATACGTGCACCAACCGACCCTATGAGTAGAAACTGTAAAGTCTTAATCTCAACAGCCTTCTTCTTATTATCATTTTTCTTCTTTCCTTCTGGCCATTCTGTCAGTAGGACCATATTACCCTTCAATTGCACAACAGTACAGACACCACAGAATTAAGGTACCGGAAGAGTTTGCCGTGTGGTTAGAGGCGCGCAGCTGTGAGCTTGCATCCGGGAGATAGTGGGTTCGAACACTACTGCCAGCAGCCCTGAAGATGGTTTTCCGTGGTTTCCCATTTTCTTACGAGTTAAAGGCTGTAACTTAATTAAGTGCACGGCCGCTTTCTTCCCATTCTTAGGCCTTTCCTATACCATCGTCACCATAAGACCTATCTGTGTCGGTGCGACGTAAAACAAATGGCATAATTAAGGTTTCAGATACACTATACAGTAATAATAATAATAATAATAATAATACCGAGCGAGTTGCCCATGCTGTTAGGATTGCATACCTGTGAGCTTGCATTCGAATCCCACCGACGGCAGCCTTGAATATGTTTTCTCGTGGTTTCTCATGTTCATACCAGGCAAATATTTAGGCTGCACCTTAATTAAGGACACGGCCGCTTCCTTCCCAATCCTAACTCCTTTCCATCCTTGCGTCGCCGAAACCCTTAAAAGTGTTAGTGTGAAGTTAAACCACTAGAAATAATAATAATAATAATAATAATAATAATAATAATAATAATAATAATAATAATAATAATAATAATAATAATAATAATAATAATAATTTCCCTTTCTCGTGATATTTTTGCAGTTATCTGGAGTAGGACATGTTGTGTATTAAGCCCAGTTTTACGAACGGCTGCCCTTTCCGGCGTCGACCCTATTTGGAGATATGTATTTACTATTGACTGCTTCTTTGGTGGTTGGTAGTGTGATGCTGTATCTAAATGAATATGTCTATTAAAACGAACACAAACAATCTGCTGCCGAACTAGAGAATTTAACCAAAGATGGCAAATATCCCCAACCTGGCCGGGAATCTAAATCCCGACTTTATGAGCAGAAAGCTAATACGCTTACCATTGAGCCAAGGAGCCGGACTATAAATAATAATCAACCGAGCAAGTGTCTACGCAGTTTGGTAGCTATCAGCTTGCATTCGGGAGGTAGTGGGTTTGAATCCCACTGTGGAGAGACATGAAGATAGTTTTCCAGGTTTTCCCATTTTCTTTCTTTATAAAAATTTGTTTTACGTCGCACCGATACAAATAGGTCTTATGGCGACGATGGGATAAGAAAGGCCTAGGAGGTACAGCCCCAGCATTTGCCTGGTATGCAAATGGGACACCACGGAAAACCATTTTCAAGGCTGCCAACAGTGGAGTTCCAACCCAATATCTTCCGGATTCAAGCTCACAGCTGCGCGCCCTTAATCACGTGGCTCAACTCGCCAGGTTTTCCATCCCATTCCTAACTCTCTCCCATCATTCACGGAAGAGCTACTGTATGTGTCGGTAAGACGTGAAGCAAATTATTAAAAAATATAAATGAAATGATTAGAAATAGATAAATGCTATATGCAAGGTCGAGTTTTTAAATGATTTTTTCAATCGTGAAAATATAGGAAAGAGGTCGCATTTTCCATTAAAAAGTAATTTTGTAATTTCTGCGAAACGTAGCACTGTTTGTAAATTATTTATACTAGTCCAGTTTTATACAAAATCAGGATTAAAGAAATAACGTTCTCAAATAATTTGTTTTTCTCTTCGTCCCAGTTACGTTGTCACTAACATTTTCATTCTAACGTATAGGGCCTATCTTAAAAGGAAATCATTTTTAAAATCCCCTGAATGACGAAATGAACGGTCGAATTTCACGAATATTCGCGAGAAATATTTACTGGCATAAACTACTTTTCATAAAAATATTGAAAATACTTGTTGGTGCACCTTTGAATCATGCGTTAAATTATCACTAATAACAAAAGGAACACGTGACCATGGCTGCACGGGTTGAATGACTCTGCTAAGTTCCGCTCTGAAAGTTCCGAGTGCTTGTGGGTTGTCATCGCTAACAATATGCAAACAAGTCTTCAAAAGTAAACCTTGTCTTTTAAGCTTTAACGCCGCAAGTTGTGTCATCCAACGCATGTGTTGGACAAAACGTAAGCTAAAGTAAATTAAACTTACTTTTAAATTACTTATATTTTTACTTGAGTGCAAGGGATATTCTGGGTTTTATGTACCTGTTTTTTATTTTCTTCTTTTTGGCTTGATTCTCACTCTTTCTTATTACCATTCAGACATCTTCAGTTTGTGTTAATGACCTACTTTGAAGAAACTGTCGTATTATTTAAGTCACTTAACTAGGATTATACAGACGTGATCATCAAATGATATTGTCATTTACTTACTCTGAAAGGGTATTTTCTGAAGCAGTAGAAGGCAAATAGGAGGGCATCATTGTTGACGAGATTACAATAAACAATCTGCGATATGCAGATGATACTATTTTACTTGCAACACGTGCTTAAAATCTGCAGACATTACTAAACTGTATGGTTGAACAGAGTGCTGCAGCAGGTCTGTGTTTAAACACGAAAAAGACCAAGGTAATGGTCATAAGTAAACATGTCATTTAACCTGTTAACTTGACAGTAGCTGGCATATGACTGGAGCAAGTAAGTATCTTAAGCATCTTGGCAGCGTATTTGATCACACCTGGAACAATGCTATTGAAATTAGGTCCCGGATTTTTTTTATTTTTTTTTATTTTTTGCAAGTTGCTTTACGTCGCACCGACACAGATAGGTCTTATGGCGACGATGGGAGAAGATAGGCCTAGGAATGGGAAGGAAGCGGTCGTAGCCTTAATTAAGGTACAGCTCCAGAATATGCCTGGTGTGAAAATGGGAAACCACGGAAAACCATCTTCAGGGCTGCCGACAGTGGGGCTCTAACACACTATCTCCCGGATGCGAGCTCACAGCTGCGCGCTCCTAACCGCACGGCCAGCTCGCCCGGTAGGTGGTGGTGGTGGTGATTATTGTTTTAAGAGGAAGTACAACTAGGCAACCATCCTCTATATAACACTAATCAGAGGGGAAAATGGAAGGGATCCGACACTTTGAAAAATGAAGTTATCGGCCAAAGTAAGACAAGGGCCACGAAGGGCGTGAAAATGAAAGACTCCCTAGCCCTCGCAAACCTAATAGCGTCGGGGTTGTAAAAGAACAAGAGTTGACCAAGGGAGGTCGGATAGGATAGATGAAAGTGAGAAGCCAGGCACAAGTAAGTGGAAGCAATGCCAGGACTCAGCTAAGGTCCCCGTGGTCGCCAACCCACGCTCCAAATTACAGAGCCCCTGGGGCCCCTTTTAGCCGCCTCTTACGACAGGCAGGGGAGACCGTGGGTGTTATTCTACCGCCCCCACGCACAGGGGGGTCGCCCGGTAGGTCCCGGATTGAAGAGGCAAGGAGTGCATTCAAGAGAATGAGCAAACTTCTCCGTAACAGGGACTTTAAGATCAATCTCCGTCTCAATTTACAACGGTGTTATGTATTTTCTGTCTTATTTTATGGTGCTGAGACTTAGACCCTAACTGAGAACACCGAGAAAATCTGCAATCTTTTGAGATGTGGTGTTACCGAATATCAGGGGTTGACAGAATACGTAACAGTGAAGTACTCCAACGCCTGGACAAAGAACTAGATGTCATGTACAACATCAAAAAGAGAAAATTTGTGTACTTTGGCCATATCATTTGAAATGATAAATATAGACTTCTTCAGCTTATCTTACAAGGTAAAATTGAAGGACGGAATAAAAGGGGAAGAAGGAGAATATCTTGGCTACAGAATCTACGAGAATGTTATGGGCTCAGCACACCTTCTCTTTTCCGAGTTGCTGAGAACGAGATTCAGATCGCCCTGATGACAGCCGACATCCAATGAAGGTATGGTACAAGAAGAAGAAGAAGAAGAAGAAGAAGAAGAAGGAGGAGGTTTGATTCCCGACGACGACGTACCCGTTTTTAAAAATTAAATATCCTGTCTTGGTGTCAATTCTTCTTATTCTTCTTATTCTTCTTCTGCTTGTTCTTCTTCTTTGTCTGTTTACCCTCCAGGGTAGGTTTTTCACTCAGACTCAGGGAGGGATCCCACCTTTACCGCCTAAAGGGCAGTGTCCTGGAGCTTCAGACTCTGGGTTGGGGAATACAACTAGGGAGGATGGCCACTACCTCGCCCAGGCGGCCTCATCTGCTATGCTGAACAGGGGTATTGCGGGGGGATGGGAAGATTGGAAGGGATAGACAAGGAAGAGGGAAGGAAGCGGCTGTGGCCTTAAGTTAGGTACCATCCCGGTATTTTCCTGGAGGAGAAGTGGGAAACCACGGAAAACCACTTCCAGGATGGCTGAGGTGGGAATCGCACCTACCTCTACTCAGTTGACCTCCCGAGGCTGAGTGGACACCGTTCCAGCCCTCGTACCATTTTTCAAATTTCGTGGCAGAGGCGGGAATCGAACCCGGGCCTCCGGGGGTGGCAGCTAATCACAATAACCACTACACCACAGAGGCAGACGATTTCAATTCTTAAGAAATTTAATTTTTTGGGCCACCTTTCAATACTTGATAGACTAACACATTTAAGAGATATAGTTTCGACCTATTGTGGTCATCATCAGCCAAATACAGTTAATAAAAATGGAATGATATCTTAAAATCTATTAATGAATAAAATGATGAGCATCGTGTGTGGGCGAAAACATTATTTAAAACACTCAGTAAATCTGTCATAAAATTTTCTTGCTTCTGTCCTTATATAATTGTTGTAACTCCTCTTGTTGATTCGATAGTGTTGTGAGATGGACGGTGGGCAATGGTATGATGATAAATGGGGTTAAAAGTCAGGTTGTGAGTTTCAGAAATAGGAAAAGTCCTCTCAGTTTTAATTACTGCGTTGATGAGCTGAAAGTTTCTTTTGGGGATTATTGTAAGTACCTAGGTGTTAATATAAGCAAAGACCTTCATTGGGGTAATCACATAAATATGATTCTTAATAAAGGGTACAGATTTCTGCACATGGTTATGAGGGTATTTAGGGTTTGTAGTAAGGGTGTAAAGGAGAGGGCATATAAGTCTCTGGTAAGACCCCAACTAGAGTATGGTTCCATTGTATGGGACCCTGACCAGGATTACTTGATTCAAGAACTGGAAAAATAATCCAAAGAAAAGCAGCTCGATTTGTTCTGGGTGATTTCCGACAAAAGAGTAGAGTTAAAAAAATGTTGCAGAGTTTGGGCTGGGAAGATTTGGAAGAAAGGAGACGAGCTGGTCGATTAAGTGGTATGTTCTAATAAGTTTGAGTGGTATCTTTAAAAGTAGGAAAGATCACAATATAAAGATAACGTTGGAATTCAAGAGGACAAATTGGGGTAAATATTCGTTTATAGGAAGGGGAGTTAGGGATTGGAATAACTTACCCAGGGAAATGTTCAATAATTTTCCAATTTATTTGCGATCATTTAAGAAAAGGCTAAGAAAACAACAGATAGGGAATCTGCCACCTGGGCGACTGTGTAGGTGTAAGATGCCGTTTGGGAGATAGTGGGTTCAAATCTCACCTTGGGTATCCCTCAAGTTGGTTTCCTGTGCTTTTCTCATTTTGAAGTAGAATTTGTCTATCGTTTCGTTCCAGTACTGGGTCCATCGAAAAATATACACATGTCATAAAACATTGTAATGAAGAGGGAATATTTGAGTTAACCCGTAAGGACGCGCGTATGGGTAAAAATTACCCAGGCGAATTTGAAATGTATATTTCAGTTACTTCTAATGTGCTATTCAGGCCTTCTCTCTCAGTACCTTTCGAGCGAACCCTTCCAAATATCGTGACCTTGAATCAGCTGTCCCGCTCATAGTGTGAAACATCGACTGGGTAAATTTCACATGCGCGCGCTCTCATACGTTTCAGAATGCCATTCTTGTTAACTACTTTGTTTCTACGGACGAACAGTGTAGTAATTATTATTAGATAAGTGTACTTTATAGTATGTGTGGGTGTTTCGGCAAGTTTACGCGAAATTTTAGTGAATTTCAGAGACTGAAAATGTAGTATTCTATGTCACAGAACGAAATTATAAACGGGCCGATGACCTCAGATGTTAGGCCCCTTTAAACAACAAGCATCATCATCATCTAAATTATAAACCTGTTTCTCCCAAGGAAGATAGCGACGTGGTGGCTACTGTTGACTCAGAGATCGACGATGTCGAAGAAAGCGATCAGGCACTTTCTTAATATATTTATTCCTCCATAGGAATTAGTAATTAATAATTGTGTCCTATTTCAAATGTTCAAGTCATCTATAAAGCAAACAATCTCAACTCAATTCTGAACCTACTGTACATTCCATCGAAATTGCTTTAAAATTCTGTCCTTGGAACTCACAAAGGAAATACTGACTCCACCAACAAATCTCCGAAGTCGTATTCAGCTGCTTTCTGAAAATCCGAGCAAAGAAAGAAGTACAGTCCGCAGAAAGCGTCAACCAGGTTGGCACGAAGACCGTGGAAGTAAGAAGGACAGGAAAACCATAACGTGTTGTATACTTTGCGAAAAACTAATTTGCCCGGAACATGCGAAGCCAGTGTCTAGGGAATGTGTGGAACAAGTGAATGAGCAACAGGAAGTAATGGACTAGGAGTGAAGTGTAATCAAGTCTGATCTTTGAACATCATCTACAGTTCTTACTCTCTGCTTTTCCATCTATACCCAACTGTTGTTTATCATAATTATGTCACCCTTTTGATACAGAAAATGTGTGCCTAATATAAACGATGTAATATAAACAACTGAGTGATGCCAGTGTATGAGTAAGCGTTATGAGAGCATTAATATTTCAATATCCATTCTTATTATCACTTACTCCAAAACTATTAACATTGATTTACTACATAAATGTATCATCATTTACATGATTACAATTTAGAATAAAGGAGGATTTTTACGTGGACAATTTTCACCCATCGCGCGTCCTTGCGTCTCGACAGAGTGATTAGCAAAAACAGAGCTAGTGGAAATCCTTCGCAGTCCATGAGATTCAGTTCGTGTAAGCGTCCTGGACTTTAGGTACGAAGATATCGCTGTTGCTACACGAAGACAACCCTGCATGTCACTCTGCGCCTGTCCAAGAGGAACTGGCAAGGTGACAAGTCACCATTCTGCTTCACCCCCGTACCTTCCTAATCTCGCATCTTGGGTTTTATTTCTATTTCTCCGCCTGAAAAGAAACTTCTGTGGCCATAGATTTCATTCTGCAGAGGAGATCATCGCTGCCCAAGAACAGGTTGTAAAAAAAAAAGCTTCATCCAAGCACAGGAGAGGATAATTTATTTACAAGTAGGGAACCATATAATAATTTATTTAACGCGCACAATGTGCAAAGAATTACTGTATAAAACAATATTCTTCGTTGCAAAATTTCACCAGTGATTCTGATCACTGTTTACAATTTAAAACATGGTACCTAGTACAGTGTGCTCCACATCTTAAACATACACAGTTCAAACCTGGTTCATGATAACGCTTTATATTACACAGTTTATAATGGAACCCATGAACGGAGAACCTTGTCAGCAGGTGTCGCAGTTCATATCCACCTTGAACCCACTCGCGATTTAGCATGGCATCGGTAGCATGGCATCGGTAGAGTAGAAATCTTCCCAGATGTCAGCCTTCTTCGATCGTAGGTCTCGAAGCAGATGTAAATAGGGTGTTGTTGCTGGAAGTAACAACTGTAACCTTAGCTCTTCCACATAAAATCCCTCTCTGGATAGCTCATACACGAGCCGGGAAGGAGAATAATTGGAGAGGCACAGAGCCCGTTTCAAGTAGATTGCCTTCAACTTCTCGATTTTATCTAACTGTTTCATACTCAAATGTTCCCAAATGTTTTCCAAGCCATATGTTGCTATAGGGCTGATTTTAGATGAAAGAGTTTTATGGCCGTTTCTAAAGACAAGTTTCTCAGGTGCTTGATGTCAGATATTGCTTTCATAGATGCATTTAGACGGTCTATGAGATGGAGGGTGAAAACATTACCTTGGGTTTGAAAAATTACACCCAAGTATTTAAAATGCTTTACGGACTTAAGTTCTTGGTCTTCATAATAGAAGATTCCATGAGGTCCCCCTCTTCTAAACGTCATGGACACTGTTTTTTCTACATTCAGTTTGAGCTCATTTTTCTTTATCCAGCCTACTATTTGGTTGAATGATTCCTGGAGTTCCTTCTCTGACGTTGATGTTAAGACCATATCATCAGCGTACATTAATAGTTTGACGCTTTCCTGGTTTACCAAGTCTACCATGTCTGCTGTCGCAATGATGAATAATAATGGACTTAACGGGTCTCCCTGTAATACCCCGGTTGTTTGATCCAAAATAATAGATTTGGTAATGCCATCATCTACTTCTATTGAATTGTTGAGCAGTAAGTTCCTAATCAGCGGCATAAGGTAGTTCGTACTACCAATAAAACTCTCCAATTTTTCTAACAGTATGGTTCTGCTTATGGTGTCGAAAGCTCTCGAATAATCTATAAAGATGGCATGCAATTTACCCCCTGGTTTCTTAAAGGCTTCTTCTATGTCATTCTGGAGACAGCGGATAGCTAAAGTCGTTGATTTCCCTTTTCTAAATCCGAATTGCGACTCCGGTAGATTATTTTCCACCAGTTTAATGAGACGTTTACCCACTAATGAAGTTAAAGTCTTTAGTAGAGTACACTCTAGCGCTATTCCTCTATATGAGTTGGGATCTGCGGTATCACCTTTGCCTTTATATAGCATTTTAATAGTAGATTTTCTCCAGTTGTCTGGTATCCTACCTTGCCGTAAGCATTCATTCATTAGGCGAGTGATGGATTCACCCAATTTTGGGAGAGCAGCTTTAAGATGTTCATTAAAAATGTGATCTGGGCCACATGCCTTGTTATCTTTAGATGCTGTAATAGTTGATACAACCTCATTAATTGAAAATTCGTCAATTTCAGGGATTATTTGAAAAACTGGCATGAAATAATTAGTAGGTCGTGTGTCTCTCTCTTGAAGCACTGCACTCAAGTGCTTTTCCCAAACTTCCATTGGTAAGTTCCTGGAGAACTTCGGTTGTCTAGGCTTCAGAGCCAGGTAAGGATCTAGACTGGCACGTTCTATAAGTTTCTTTTCTTCTTCCTCTCTATAATGATTTTTGGCTTCTTTTAGTAGTAGTTTGTATGCTCTCCTTTTACTGGCATATATTTCAAGGAATTCTTTTGTTTTCTCTCTTCGGGCTGTATTTAATGCTTCCAGCACATCTCTACGACATTTATAGCATTCATTGGTGAACCAGGGTTGAGATTTCCTGACCACAGGTATTGTTGGTAGAGTAGCATTCTGGAGCAGCACTTCTAGATATAATGCAGCCTCATTAAGATTACCCTCTCGTAATAGGTTAAGTATCGTTTGATTATCTTCACCACAGATAAGAGACGGATTACTTTTTCTACTTATTTTTGTACGGTCTCTAACTGTATCAAGCGTACTAGGCCTATTCTCCAGCTGTAAGGAAGTTGCATCTGGTAGGTGTTTCCGTTGCGCCTCGAGAATAACCTCCTGCTTGATCGACACAAACTTAGAGTTTATAAACACCAGATCTATTGTGCTAACATCATTATGAGACATGTAGGTATTCATGTCAGAGGCATTCACCAACCGAAGACCATCCTCTTCTAAGAAGTCCAAAACTTCTGTTGATTTTCGATGTTCTGCATCGATGCGACAATTTAGGTCTCCGGCAAGGATAATGGCATCATCCCTAGTAGTCACAGTTAAAGCTTTACTAACTTCCTCAATAATCTCAGTTGATGAGATATCTGGCTGGGAATATACACATACACAAACACACGGCTTGGTTCGAACTACTAAAACGTTCGTAGATCTGTATTGTACACTAAATGGTGAGAACTGATCAGTGAACAGACATGCAATGCCTCCTTTGGGCCTCCCTACTGGAGGTTTTTCTGCCATGACGAATGTTGAATAATGTCTACTAGTTTGCCACGCATGCGTTAAAAATGTTTCCACTAGGATTATTACATCAAATTCCTGTATCATCTCTTCCAGTGTGTTTGTCATGCTCAGCAGTCCTTCAATATTCCATAATAGTAGCTTAATCTTTGATGTAGGCAAAACGTTGTCGTCCTTATCGGGATTTGGTTGAGAGCATTGTACCCGAGTCGTTATGGGGTCGAAAATTATACCTCCTCACCAAAATCCTCCCTGGCCAGAATTCTGGGTTATTTACTTTTTCTAGGTGGTCAAATCCAATACCAATTCGGAACGCCTTCTTTGTACCTTTTGTGTCTAATTGGTCACAAATAATGTCATCAGATATATTGTTATCTCGAAGGAATTTAATAATATCCTCCCTCTCCGTGTTCTGATGAAGTTTGCCTATGTACAACCAGGCTGTTCTATTAGCCGCTCTTAGGTTGCTAGTTTCATCAGCCTTTCTCGAACCTATGATTACCTGTCTACGGTGCCGGTTTCGCTTCACAACCTCCGTCCAAGTCCCCTCTTCGGTGTTATCAGATGACGTTTCTTTGTCTTCAATTACTCGAATGCTTTGTTCGTGGCTATTTGACTCCACTTTTGGTGGTTTCGGGGCCATTCCTTTCTTGGCAGTGATTTGAGGATGCTGAACTATAACAGAAGTACTGGTTCCTTTAGAACTGTTCTTATGTTCTTCATTTTGTCTAGGCATCGCTTTATTTATCTCTTCCGCAACCGTTTGTTTGATGCTTTCCTTAAGACTTCTTATTTGTTCCCATATTGCTTTTAATTCTTCTTTTCCATGTCTTAACATAATTAAATCATCTTTGCATGTCTTGCACATCCATAGCAATGTAGTGCTAGGCTTTTTGAGAGTCGCGAAGTCACCCGCATTAACTCCGGAACACTCCTTGTAAAAACCACTTACGACAGTTTCCATCACAGCCCACAGCAGCACTGGTCTCTGTTATCTGTTTTCCACATTCTCCGCACGGAGTGTTGTCTCCTGTGCTCTCGGTATCGTCCTTCCCTGGCATTAGGAACACACCCTCGAAGACGTTGCAGAGCAGAGCAATATGGCTACCACACTAAAAGAATTTTGAAATGCTCGTTTGGCTGATATTTACTCCACTACACAAATAGACTCGAAGATAACACTTATTCAGATAGAAGTTCACTATAGAAAATAAACTTTACCGTATCTGGGTACACTGGATGAGTTTTGATATCTGGTAGGCCGTGATTTCAAATAGTAAACCGTCACTATCGATATACTTGTTTAAATCAACAATCGCGCTCGCTCACGCAGTCCTTAATGGAAGGATATTCGCACTAAGTCGTACACACTTATCACGAGTAAATAATATAATGCCTAAAATTAGTTTATCCTTATATCTACAAAACTGAAACACTCGAATAAGGTGTAATTCTCTTGTGGTTTCCAAATGTTCACTTTATCAGATGAAACACACACTCAGATCGATGGATAATCACAAGTCACATTAAATTTAAATTGATATAGGCCCTAGCCTATGTTTTCCAGAAAATTGAGTACGTCTCTATCACATACACCAGTCACAAATTTTACACTGCTCTTGCACAATTATATCCCCACATTATAATTAACAGACTATATACAACACTGAACACTATGATAACACGACGGGGTATTCAGTTCCAATACTTTAAGAATGAGACATTTTACGACACTATTAACAATATTTTATATGAGTACAGTGGTTAATGCATTGAATTATTTATTAAAATTTGTTTCAAATGTTGTGTTGTGTGGAATGATGATAATGGTAATATTGGCAACACTAAATGTCAAATATAAAATAACGTTTAATATGAAACAACAATAATATCATCTGGTCCACCCTAAAATTTTAGTCAGAAGCCGCCACTAGAAGTAAGTATTAAAAGGGTACAACGGATACCTACATTCACCAACCTAACATCATTAGGAACAGCGTCCGCCTCCATAGCGGTTAGCACTATTAACTGCCATCATTGGGGACCTGGATTCGATTCCCGGTACTGCCAGAAATTTAAGAATGTCAGGAGGACTGGAAAATGCAGCTCACCTATTAAGGGTGTGTCTAAAAAGGGCTACTCTATATCCGGGCGAGGACATTAATTTACTTTCATTATCAACAGCTAGATCTCCACGTCTGGCAACGCTGTATGCAACAGATTTCATTTATTTTCTATAAGTTGTGTTTAGTTCGCTTTACGTCGCACCGTCACAGATAGGTCTTACGGCGACGATGGGATAGGAAAGGGCAAGGAGTACGAAGGAAGTGGCCGTGGCCTTAATTAAGGTTCATCCCCAGCATTTGGCTCATGTGAAAATGGGAAACCACGGAAAACCATCTTCAGGACTGCCGACAGTGAGGTTAGAATCCACTGTCTACCAAATGCAAGCTCACAGCCGCGCGACTTACCGCACTGCCAACTCACTCTGTTCCCTGTTACCAATACAGGAGAATGTAAAAATAATTTTCTGAAGACTTCTTGGGATTTCTTTCCTCAGATTTTTCTCTGTCTTCTAAATGCCTTTGCGATAGTGTCTGATCCAGTTAGACCAGGAGTTTATAACTGGTGGGCCACGAGCCACACAAGGTCCTCGAAGCTACATTTTTCGGCGTGCGAACGCTTATTGAAAAAATATTTAAAGAAATATTAAGACAATTTACGAAAATTCATAACTCGTTCAAAAATTATTCATTTTTACACCCATTATAGATCCCAGTGAGAACTAATTCTGTAATATGATTTACTGTTTTTACGCATTCACTTGATCGAAATAGAGTATATTTGATTGATTATAAAAATGTAAATCCAAGATTTCTGGGAAAATGAGCCCTCATAAATGTCAGTGTTAGGTCTTAATCATTATAAAAGGTTATGGGATCCATTAAAAGTCTTGAACTCCATGCCAGTCTCAACCATGGACAGTTTATGCAACCAGGTATTCCAAGAGTACTTTCATTTCTACTGGTGTAGGAAGTGGCTTCAGTTCTTCATTGTTCTCTTATTTGTAGTACTAGCTGGTACACAGTGCAGCACTTTCGAATACATTTTTAGGGATGTACTCTTAGAAGTAAGTGGCTGAGATTTTAGACTCTTGCAGCTGAATATCAACGTTCTCTGTACAAGGATGATGTACCAGACAAGAAAAGGGATCACATTTTAAAATCTGTTATCCAGTGCAGAACTACCAAAATTTAAGAGAAAGAGTAAAATTTACTTCAGTGTATGGGAACACGCAGGCCTACATAATGTGCAAGTGTTTGTTCTTTCTATGAAATGAATAAAGTAGCACTACAGAAGTCGGCTTGCAGATTCTTCCTTGCCGTACCTTATGAGATTAGCAACAGCAGAGCTGGAGGAAATCCTTCGCCGTCCATGAGATTGAGTTCGTGTAAGCGTCCTGGACTGTAGGTACGAAGATATCTTGCCACATGAAAGTACCCCTGCACATCGCTCTGTGATTGGTCAAGAGGAACTGGCAAGGTGTCAGGTCAGGTCACCATTTTACTACACCCCCGTACCTTCCTCATCTCGCATCTTGGGTTGTATTTCTCTTTCTCCGCTTGAAAGCAAACTTCTGTGGCCATAGATTTCATTCCGCAGAGGAGATCATCACTGTCACAAGAGCAGTCGTACAGGATGTTCCTTCCAATATATTTAAGCAGTGTTCCCAACAAATGGCAGGCGTGCATAGCGGCTAATTGTAATTCTTCTGAGAGATAGTGTGGAGATGCGGGAGTACGCTGTGTTGCGTGGCTGCCTACAATCTTGGCGCCAGTTCACGTAATTATTGACTGTGCTAGTAGAACGTTAATACTGTGCAATGAGCATCAAATTAGCAGCCCCTCTTATTTGTGCCAGGCTGTTAACTTCCTTTGTAATTTCAGATTATTTTGCAAAGCTACTTTTGTTGGAACTTCCGCAGGAGTTATCGGTCACCAATTGATTGGTGTTATGGCCATGTATCTTATGGTCTACCTGCATGCAAAATTTCAGCCGACTAGCGCTTCTGATCTATAATTTATTTTGAAACCTCCATAATTCTAAGTTCTTGAGCGGAACTGCCCGGGTATGTCACAACATTTGTCGTGGTTTTATTTCCTCATCAGGTACTTTGGCAAGCGCGAAAACTCTTTCTTTCCTTGAAATAATGGAAGAGTGCTTTGATGCTGTTTATTCTAGTCCTGTAACAGGAGCTTTATGTATACGAAATTATGAAAAATTGTATAACACTGATAGTTATGTTCCTGGAGTCCTGTGAATGGGTTCTCCGGAAAGTTTTGTAGAATGATTTGCCTTTGCTTAGTGTAAGAGATAAGGGGTATAGAACTCTTGCAATTACTCCTCATCGTTCGACCAGAATCGCATAATTAACATGTTATGATCATCTCGCCGAGTTCCTCATCTGTGAAAGGAAATCTATATATTTCTGGGTCCACTTCCATAACCTTTGTTCAGCAATCTTACATAATGTTATTACTCTTTTTGCAGCTAGTGTTCTCATTAGCTAACTGTATAATCAGAACAACTGGCATCTGTATTTGAATATAGCTATGTGAAAGGTATTCTTTAAATCTATATACAGCAAGCTTCCGATTAATCGGGTGCGGATTATCCAGTTTGCGGGTTATCCGTGCACCCCAGAGATTTACTGTATTATTATTATTATTATTATTATTATTATTATTATTATTATTATTATTACTATTACTATTATTATGTTATTTTTACGGCATTTTGAATACGTGTAAATTGTGCGCTTGACATTCGAGCGCTCTCACGACTTCAGGTGTTCTGGCAGCATGCTTTGTTCGAAAACTAAACACTAAGCGATGTACTGTAAAGCAATTCTATGTTGGTGTTCTGTGATAGCAGTCATGGCTACGAAGGGAAATAAAGTGCTTTTAACTTTAAAAGAAAAGCCCGAATGAATTGACGCATTCGAGAAAGGAGAATCAGTAAAGAAATTAGCGAATGATTATAGGATTGGTGTTCAGAGAGTAAGATACATTAAAAATAGCAAACAGAAACTCTTAGACGTTGTAAGTAATTTTAATGTTGGTTAACATTTTTGATAAAAGTGGTTATTGAATGTTTAATTGTTTGACATTATTACATTTTCAAACATTATTGTATGATATGTATTATTAAAGTACGCCTCTATGGTGTAGTGGTTAGTGTGATTAGCTGCCACCCCCTGAGGCCCGGGTTCGATTCCCGGCTCTGCCACGAAATTTGAAAAGTGGGTCGAGGGCTGGAACGGGATCCACTCAGCCTCGGGAAGTCAACTGAGTAGAGGTGGGTTCGATTCCCACCTCAGCCATCCTCGAAGTGGTTTTCCCACTTCTCCTCCAGGCAAATGCCGGGATGGTACCTAACTTAAGGCCACGGCCGCTTCCTTCCCTCTTCCTTGTCTACCCCTTCCAATCTTCCCATCCCCCTGCCAGGCCCCTGTTCAGCATAGCAGGTGAGGTCGCCTGAGAGAGGTACTGGTCATCCTCCCCAGTTGTATCCCCCGACCCAGAATCTGAAGCTCCAGGACACTGCCCTTGAGGTGGGTTCCGTCGCTGAGTCCGAGGGAAAAACCGACCCTGGAGGGTAATCAGATTAAGAAGAAGATATATTATTAAAAGTCTCGTTGTGCATTAAAATGCACAAACTCATATTAACCGTGTTTTCAGTTATCCGTGCGAGTTATTCCGGTGTAGGTCGGATAATCGAGTGTTTTCTGCATATAAAATAAGAGTTTTATCTGTACATTGCTCAGAATTTTAAAAGAATGGTATTTCTGTATCGGTCGTGCCCACAGTAATAAGGAAATTCACTTTTTAATTTTTCGTCATTTTTGTCTATCTAACTGTCTGTCTCTCTTGTATGTCCTTACCTCACGAGAAAATGGCTTAAGAGAATTTAATTACGAGTAAAATCGCTATGTAAAGTCTGGGAATAAGGTGGTACGTTCTAGGTTATAAATAATTCGTATTAACGCTGGATGAAATGGTAGTTTAGGGGAAAGTGTCCAAAGTGTATTTTTTTAATAGCTATGTTATTGATCTTATAGAAAAGTATTACATACGGTACCGTAATAAAAGTTATAGGGAAGACATGTTCCAGTCATTTATGTCTTATACAGTTTTACCGTACCGACTGTCCGACTCGTTGGCTGAATGGTCAGCGTACTGACCTTCCGTTCAGAGGGTCCCGGGTTCGATTCCCGGTTGGGTCGGGGATTGTAACCTTCACTGGTTAATTCCAACGGGCCGGGGGCTGGGTATTTGTGCTGTCCCCAACATCCCTGCAACTCACACACCACACATAACACTATCCTCCACCACAATAACACGCAGTTACCTACACATGGCAGATGCCACCCACCCTCATCGGAGGGTGTGCCTTACAAGGGCTGCACTCGGCCAGAAATAGCCACACGAAATTATTACCGTACAGACTATGATAATAGAATAGACTGTTGTTACCTAGTGCATATCAGCGCGGAGCCTTGTTAATATGGACATAGTGTTTAATCTTGTGAAGTGGCGATGGTTTCTTCATGACTAAGATGTAAAACCGCATGGTCATTGGTCCGTTTAGACAAAGAAAATGTGCGGTTCTTCACAAACTACTTCATTAAGTCAGAAAATGAGTCTGAATTGTCTTAAATCCTTTGTCATAGATAATACAACTGTTATTGAAGAAATAACTAAGTGAGGATATCACGTCATCGTATTCAATTTCTATTCGATGCTCCACCATGTGCTGTTGATCATATCTGTCATTCACTCATACCCATACTCGTAATTCAAGCATCATTTTAAAATATATTTCTCTCTATGTATTTAATATTCTAAATTACCACACACAAGGTTTCACCTTACGTGGTATTTTACTGATATCTACTCTACTCTGTTGAGGTTGGTGTGATTTTGTTATGTAGAATAATAATAATAATAATAATAATAATAATAATAATAATAATAATAATAATAATAATAATAATAATAATAATAATAATAATAATAATAATAATAATTTATTTCATGTGCGCAAGAGATAGTTACAAGTTCAATTTATGTTAAGTATTAATATGTTAATAATAATACTACTTCTGTAATATATATGTGGTTTAGTTACAAGATTAATTTTTGTCAAATAATAATGTTATTAGAAGAGTTGTATCTTTATAAGAAACAGAGTCCTGTAAATATGTAAACAACATAATGAGTGAATAAATACCACTACTACTTAATGGTTAGTGTTCCGTCACCCCACCTCTGGGAGTATTTAGAGTCTCATTACCTATTATTATTATTATTATTATTATTATTATTATTATTATTATTATTATTATTATTATTATTATTATTATTATTATTATTATTAATTATCAACTATCGTCTTCAAGCCATAAGTTTGAAGTCTGACGTCCATGGGATATTGCTTACGGAGAAGTATATGAGCACGTACGTATTTATATTAAAATTCAGGTGACCCGGCACGTCACATATTGTCGCACATCTGTTGGCAAGAGTGGTTACGTCACACACTTGAGCATGAGTACTCGTTAGGAAGGACTCTCGATGTAGTTTTGAGAAAGATGATGACACCACTCGAAATGATGTATTATACTTAAGCACTCACAGAACGATACTTGTAACGGTACTCAAACGAAATAAATCGCATGTTGAGGAAGTATCACTCACGAGTCCGGCAGCTGGTGAAACCTTCGACATTTATATACATCATTAGCGAGGAGTTTGAGAAGCAAGCAGAATCTTTTGAAAAGAAACAAACTCAAATACATCTGGCAAAAGATGTATTTAATTGTATATAATTATAATAATAAATATTACCGAGCTCGATAGCTGCGGTCGCTTAAGTGCGGCCAGTATCCAGTAATCGGGAGATAGTGGGTTCGAGCCCCACTGTCGGCAGCTCTGAAGATGTTTTACCGTTGTTTCCCATTTTCACACCAGAAAAATGCTGGGGATGTACCTTAATCAAGACCACGGCCGCTTTCTTCCCACTCCTAGGCCTTTCCTGTCCCATCGTCGCCATAAGACTTATCTGTGTCGGCGCGACGTAAAGTAAATAGCAAAATAGTAATAAATGTTGTGTACATTGTAATCAATCTCATGGTTTATTTCCCCTTCATGTCCTAAAAGTTCCCTTTTATGCATTTCGTGAAGGAACATTTTCAATGGATTTATTATTATTATTATTATTGATTTTATGTCACACCGAAACAGACAGGTCCTACGGCGATGATGGGAGAGGGAAGGGCTAGTATTAGGAATGAAGCGTCCGTAGCCTTAAATAAGGTTCAGCATCATCATTTCCCTGCTGTGAAAAAAGAGAACTTCGGAAAACTCTTTTCAGGGATGCCAACAGTGGGGTTCGAACCTATCATCTCCCGAATGGAAGCTCACAGCTACGTGATGCAAACCTCGTGGCCAAGTTGCTCGGTGTGATTTACTTTTCGTACACTAACAGTAGTTATACGTAATAAGGGTGGGCCTACACTTGTTAGTTAAAAGGCCTTTGGCACTAACCTCAGTAAGACGCTTCATGTTTGGTTGAGATATGACCTACCATCGAAACTGGACTAGCATATGGTCCAAAATTCTTAATTTTAAAAGTAAAATTTTGGGACTGACAGTCTTGGAAGTCATTTACCTCCTGACATCCAAGGAATATTATTGCGGGAATCCTAAACACATGAGTCTGAAATCACGTGACGTACCAGACTGGAGATTCACGTGTGTCCTTGGCCCACAGTTGAACGCAGGGTGCTCCCCTAACTGAACGATTAGGTTACGTTAAACTGCATTACATTTTAGTTTATGATCTGTCACTGATTTGTTCTTTCGTTTTTTATCAACCATATTCATGAACGTAGACATCTGACTGTACATAGGGAAATGTTTCTTATCTCGTTGCCAGATTCATTACGTAAACTAGCAGTATCCGCAATACGTTTGGAGAGAGAAGTTCTACGAAGAATGCCTATTACCAGGGCTAGGATTTTGATGACATGTCATCTTTTAATTGGTTCGCAACAGACATTGCCAGTTTGTACAGAAATCCTGAACATAGTTCCCACGTTGTGTAAATGGTAATTAATAGGTCATTTGTGTCATTTATTGTTATTTTGTATGCTAGGTCATTTTCTAAAATTATACGTCATTATTTGGTCATTTTATGGAATTTATTTTACAATTTTTTTTTTAGTCATTTGAGGATTTCGAAGCATTTTCTAGTGTGCTATTGGATATTATAGCAACTGTAAGTGAGGATGAATACGGAGACTTGAGAATCTTCACAACGCTTTGTCAGTCTGGGGACTAAAGAAACTTTGTTACCGAGCTCGATAGCTGCAGTCGCTTAAGTGCGGCCAGTATCCAGTATTCGGGAGATAGAAGGTTCGAACCCCACTATCGGCAGCCCTGAAAATGATTTTCCGTGGTTTCCCATTTTCACACCAGGCAAATGCTGGCGCTGTACCTTCATTAAGGCCACGGCCACTTTCTTCCCACTCCTAGCCACTTCCTGCCCCATCGTCGCCATAAGACGTAAAGCAACTAGCAAAAAAAGAGGCTACTTCTTGGAAATGTCCACACTCCAGGAGACACCTCCATATAAAATCATTCTAATGTATGAATTCACGGAAGAAAGCCCCATCGATCTACAGCTCTGAAGGGTCTTGGACTAACTCAGTCTGAAGGCCTGCAGATTACGAGGTGCGTGTGGTCAGCGTAACGAAACATCTCGGCCGTCATACTTCACTTTCTAGACCGGTCTACCTCATGATGATATAGATGTTGATTCCCATAGGGAATCTGAAATATTTGTCCTGAATGAGTAAATTTATAATACCAATATAAATGGTCCGTTATTGGACATTATAAATTTTCCAGCTAACTCATTCTTGGTTGCCAGCGTTTCGCCCTCGTGTGCTAGGGTGGGCTCATCAGTTGGTACCTAGCACACCTACCAATACGCTGGCTAGTGCATACCGTGGAGGCCACTGCGTAGGCTAACTGGAGCCACCGGCAGTGCCAATGCACTAAGAGACTTTGTCTCATTATCAAAAATTGATGCCTGCTTGGCCATCAGATGATATAGATGTTGATTCCCGTAGGGAATCTGAAATATTTGTCCTGAATGAGTAAATTTATAATACCAATATAAATGGTCCGTTATTGGACATTATAAATTTTCCAGCTAACTCATTCTTGGTTGCCAGCGTTTCGCCCTCGTGTGCTAGGGTGGGCTCATCAGTTGGTACCTAGCAGGCATCAATTTTTGATAATGAGACAAAGTCTCTTAGTGCATTGGCACTGCCGGTGGCTCCAGTTAGCCTACGCAGTGGCCTCCACGGTATGCACTAGCCAGCGTATTGGTAGGTGTGCTAGGTACCAACTGACGAGCCCACCCTAGCACACGAGGGCGAAACGCTGGCAACCAAGAATGAGTTAGCTGGAAAATGTATAATGTCCAATAACGGACCATTTATATCGGTCTACCTCAGTTAAAATAAACTGCAATTGTTATCACATAGGCTGAATGAACCTCGAACCAGCTCTCATATCCGGGTTCGATTCCAGGCAGGGTCGGGAATTTTAACCATAATTGGTTAATTCCCCTAGCACGGGGACTGGGTGTATGTACCGTCTTCATCATCATTTTATCCTCGCCACGGCGCGCGGTCACCTACGGGCGTCAAATCATAAAACCTGCACCAGGCCTCTCTCCGAACGCCACATGCTATTATTACTACAAAGAAACATACCGGGTGTCTCACTTAAGAGTCGTCAGGTGCCTTTTGTGAGGGGTGTTTGGCAAGATATTTTCAGTTTTGTTGTTGTAATGTGTATGTAGTCAGCCCAAACAAAGACTCATCAGCAGGCACGTCATGCGACATCCAATGTCAAAGGAAAACGTCGTTCAGGTTTAACTGCAAACAAAACGTTGTTTAAAGTGTTAGATAATTCTTTCGACATCTTAATAATAGGGCTGTAAATAAATTAGTAGCAACGTAGTCCATACCTCGCAGAAGATCGGGTATGCGCAAATAGGATATGAGAGCGGTTGTTGATGTGTGGCGTTGAAGTGAAGAGTGTCGATTTCACCGCTCTAAAGCATGTTTCCAAAACGTGATCAGCGTTCGTGGATTAAAATCTTGGTTTCCCGTGGCAAAAATTTATCAGAATGTTATGGAGGATTACGTGAAGCCTGTGGCGAGAATGCATTGCCACATAGGACGTTTGCACGATGAGTCAAAGCGTTTCGTGCGCGTCGGACTGAGACTGCGGATTTGCACAGAACAGGTCAAGATCAGATTGACGTCGTGAGTGGACTCGATTCCGTATACCATCGATGGACTGTCGGGGAATTATTCGTAGACGTTGGCCTCAGTCATCAGTGTGGCACATACTGACGAAATGTCTTAACATGAGGAAAATTGCTTCTCGTTGAGTTCCACATCAACTCACTGACGTGACGTATAGGAATGGCACCGGTATGCGCTGGTTGGCATCCACCTGGTCGGATACCGCAACGAAGAAGACACATTTCTGCAGAGTATTGTCGCCATTAATGAGAGGTGGGTACGAGCCTACGAGCCTGAATTAAAGCGTCAATCGAATGAATGGCATCACCAGGTTCGCCATATCCACAGAAATTTCGACAGGAACCCAGTAGGGTGAAGCTTATGCTGACTGTGACATACGACTGAGAGGGTGTTGTTCTTATGCATGCTGTGCACGAGGGACGAACCTTCAACAGCAGCCACTATTGCCGATTTCTGGAATGACATCTGCATCCGGTTATTCAGCGCAAACATCCACGTTTATCGAGACGATCGCTGTATCGTGTTGCATGACAACGTGTACGTTGTCCTGTCGCAAACAATGACAAGCTCTTATTGCAACGGTGACATTGGAACACCTTCCGTACTCACCAGATATGAGTCTTTATGACTTCGATTTGTTTCCTAAGTTGAAGGAAACCTTCCAAGGCCGCCGATATCCTGACGCGGCATCTCTACTCCGCGCAGTAGGTCGCACCGTCGCTGCCATCTACAGAGAATGCCTTGCCAACTGTCTACAGTGGCTTCCCGACATTTGGCAAAAGGTAATAGACTTTGTGCGTCACTACATTGGAGGAATGTAATGTACCTGTACTTGTTAGTTCATTAAATGTTGCGTTCTATCAATATTGCCACTATTTTATTTGCAGCCGTCGTATACATCTTTTGCAAAGTAAGCATCCTAATTAATACCGGAGCGATTATTCTCATCGGCATATTCACCATAGATTTGAAGACTATTGAAGATGTATTGTTGACCCCGAAGGCCTTATTTCCGACACGAAGTTCAGAAATGTGTGATGGTTACAGTCACCATTCACTCAATTGGTCACCAGACTAATAGGCACATCACTTCTCCGTTGTCATTATCGACACTTTCTAAAGAACTCCTGCAGCATACTGCGTTAGGCAACCAATCCAAGTTGAAAACAAGCGCCTAATCTTACGCCGTTATACAGGTTAGGCTACTATTTTACGAAGAAAATAGTTCCCCACACTTTATTTACTTGACACTGCTTTCACAGCAAATCATGTTCACCAATGGAATGGAGTTGTGAAAATTAATAATAAAGTAAGGAACTCTGCGTGTATCGATTATAAAAAATACAGTATTCCTGTGATCTCCATAGTGAACCCATAATTCCACGATGAGAATTTTTTTTCTCAATATTTATTTCAAATCAACAAGCTGCTTTTATTTTTGAGGGCAGCCATGTTGCGCTGCTATGAGCCTCGATGTCGCGTGGGAAGGATCTCACCTCGATGGACTTCGAGTGCCCGATAATTCTTTAAATTCACGGAATTCTGCGTAATGAGGGATTTTGGCAATACAGTAAATAAAGAAATAAATAATCTAAATTATTCTTAAACCCTACGTGAAGACAGAGCCCCCAGGGTAAATTATAAGTGCAGTTAAGCCTAAGTACAAGTCAGCGTCAGATCAGTGAACTAGCACCACGTGCCAAGGTCAAGGGATGAAGAAAACGCGCGAAACGTCCGGGCAGAAATAATTTATTTCACCTGTTGTGAGTGTGGTAAAATTATGAGATTAACATCAAAAATAATTACAAGTCTGTCCGGAATTCTGGGACAAGTCTCATAAAAATCGGTATATTGGACGCGAAATTAGCAGATTACGCAATCAAGCTTAGTAGTGTGTGTAGCGTCCCTCCTAAGACTATAAGAGGAACCCCCCATTGCATATGTTTCAGTGTCGATCTGGTTTTTGAAGCGGCGGTAGCTTACGCCCGTCGTCAGCAGAAAATTGTACCAGATTGATCTACAAACGACTTAGTACATGTTCGTGGCTGAGGTCCACCCAGTCGGTTAGAAAGGGAAGGTGACAGAAAATTTCTGAACTATTGCCGACAAATTGTGGAAGTATAGGCGTCTGTTAAAGTACACAGCAAATGTTACTGTATCACCTTATGTGCCATTGAAAGTGGTAAGAGAATTGGGAAGCTAGTCAGAGTAGTTTTGATTTCGTTATCTGTTGAACACCTGGTGTGGTTGTGGGTGACAGAGAGAGACAACTCTGGGACGAAAGCAGACAGTAGCAGTTGACTGCAGAACACGGGAGGTTCGTGGTACACATTATAACGAGGAAAGTGCGTGATTTGTGTTGTAATTTTATATCGTGTGAAAAAGGCAGTGTTTGTAAGAGTGATATGTTGGAAATGATGATGTTATTTGTGCAAATGTACGGCTAAAGGCACGAGGTCAGCTGGCGACGATGTAGCCAGAATACTGGGAATGACGCCATGTGCAGGTCTGTCTATATTTGTGTTATGTTGTAGTTAGATTTTTTTGTTCTGTCCCAACATACTTTTCAAGATGATTGTCGGGTTGATATTTGTGATTATCAGGCGAAAAGTGTTATAATTTTGGTCAGCGTGTAAAAATTTTAGTTTGAAAATTTCACGTCAAGAAACTGTAAAAATGCGACGTTTAAACCTGGTGTTAATGTTCTATGAGATATTGTCCAAAGCGAGAAAATTTAGGAAAGCTATAATTGTAAAATAGTCGTGAAGAGTGTCTTAATTTCAAATATCAGTTGAATTCAGAAATGTTTGCCGATAATAATAATAATAATAATAATAATAATAATAATAATAATAATAATAATAATAATAATAATAATGATAATCATAATAATAATGTCTACTGCGGGATAAAGAAATTTGTCAATGTTAAAAGTGCATTTAACCTGTATATTTTACAAGGATCACAGGCACTTAGAATTTTAGTGAAATTCGATAGAGTTAAATTTTATTTATGGGAAGTAAAAATTTTGGGACATCATGTATATCAGTGATACGGAAAGTCGCGGTGTGTTCTTGGATTCTCGAGGTCCGAAAGTCGTAGTAACAGTAAAATAAAGAGGTGTATTTCATAATGGTTGTTGTTTTCACTAGAGGATTGAAAAATGAAAGGGGTCTTGGAAATATAAGAAAAATGGGTTGAGAGCGAAGAATTTATATATGTGGAGATGAGAGGGATAGGATATTGAAGATGAAATGAAGCCTGGATTTTAAGTGATACCGCTGGGATAAGGCGAGGAGAATGAGTTTGAGACAGGCTATGTTTGCCGAGGAAGTATTTGTGAAACAGACTGTATTGTGACAGGCTGTAGAGTATTCCGCTACCAATCCGAAATTTGAGACGACTACTGTGTGAGGCATCGTAGATTTCTAGTAAGATCCCAAGTGAAACGACTCTAGTAAAAGGTTAACAATCTTGGTAGTAAACGTCAGGTGACTAGTTACGTATAGCCCGTATGAATATTAAGATAATGCGACCTCAAGGATAAAAGAGCATTTAGAATACATGGTTGGTGTTGTATTGAATTTCGTTTCACTGGATATGTCATTGATATAAATATTTGGAATTGACGGTAGGCGATTTGATTTTCTAATGCGGTAGTGATGATTATTATTTTGAATAGATCCACTAAATGGTAGACATGTGCTGGGAGTTATCATTGCTTCCCTAAAAACTTCATGGCACAGGCTGAGATTGTGTTTGAGTTGGAGAATTGTTCGTCACGTATATTTATTTTCGAGTTCACGTATTGTAACGAGATGGAGACTTACTGCATTTTTCGACTTGCATTCGT
Source organism: Anabrus simplex (assembly GCF_040414725.1). NCBI lineage: Eukaryota > Metazoa > Arthropoda > Insecta > Orthoptera > Tettigoniidae > Anabrus > Anabrus simplex. The sequence goes on along the minus strand of NC_090267.1, from coordinate 418,959,220 downwards.
TTAATAGTAAGAGACGTGGTCCCATGTGTATTGAAATGTCAGAGTTGGTTTGAAATTGTTAGTTCGCCTGATATGCTAGGGGATGCGTAGTACGATTCATTTTGACGCCCGACAATAGATTTAGGACGTCACATGTTATCCTTGGAGTTACTGATGATGAGATGTCCTAGTTCACGCCCGACGATAGAATTTGGAAGGTGTCATGTACATAGAGATTAGTGTTAGGATGTACAGATTTTAAGTGAGCCCGACGATAGGTCGGGGATGTCAGCTGTACATACTCAAGTCTCAGATTAGATGTTTCTTTTGTTTTCGCGAAGTGACTTGGGCGAAGGTAGCCTCTGCAGTAAAATATGGAATATGAAGAGGGTTAGATCGACAATAATGAGGCCAACTAGTGCGTAGCTCCAACAGCTGAAGGGTGTTCCTTGAGATAACGGGGCCGCTATCGGTGAATGAGGGTTGCCCAAATATTGGATATCGACCTGATGGAGATTAAATATTTTTACTGTAATTCTCCATGCGTGTTGAGTTTTAATGACTGCGATATGTTATTTTATTTTACGGACTTAATTGTTTTGTCGTTCTGACGTCCGTTTCGTTTTGATAGTGTGCATATTGGCACTCAGTGTATTAGCGTGAGACTTGAGTTGCGAATGCGGTTTCGATTCGTCAGCCAGTAATATTATTTTATTTTCAATCTTTGTCTTACTTTCATTTTATTCGTAGTTGAATTCGATTAAGTAATCATCTTATAGGTAGTGTGTTGGGACAGACAATAAGTAGACGGATCTGTAAAGGTAGTCATTGTTTTTTTTAAGGAAAGAATTCCTTAAAGTTGTAATATTTTTTCAATGTGGACTGGTAATTTCATTAAGCGTAACATAACCATTTCTAACCTGAAAATCGGTTTGGTAATAATACTTTTCAAGTGATTTACCACTTTTTAATTAACTTCAGTGTTTGGCATTTCTTCTAAATGCGTGATGAATAAGTGTTTCCTGCATTTCGCAGTTTTGTTCCTTTAGAACGACGTAACGTAAGATCCTCGCGGATCATGTTGTTGTTGGTTCCTTCCGAACAGCTGTTTGGGTGATGCACATTTGGCATCGGGATTACCTTATCACTTAAGGGTGTCATGAATGACAAATACATGGTGGAATTTTATTTCAATTGTGAATGATGCTGTTAACTTGTAGTGAACACCATGCTTTCCCATAATATTTCGCAACCTATCCAAAGCAACTGATAGTCAAATTGGTTCGATTAAGGGTCCATTCGGCGGGTGTTCCGTATTCGTAAAGGGTATTCGACTGGTGGATAACCTTAATTGAGAGGAAATCAAACGTTCTACTTGTTGAAAGTCAGATTTTCCACGGATCGTGTGGATTAATTCTCAGTTCTCGTTTGGAGTAATAGGTGCCCGGTTTTCAGGTCTTTCCTTTTTCAGTTTTTCAGTTTCGCTGTCCACTAATGTACTAATTTCACCGAAGCAACTCTTCGATATTGTGAGAAATAAATCAACGCTATGCAATGTGACTGCGTTTGAAACATTCAATAATAGATAATTTATAATTTTTTTCTCTCAAGGATTTATATTAAAATAACAATGTTGTCGTGTCATTTCGATTTTAATAAAAGTCAGTAAGCACATATTTGCTCCTCATTTCAAGTAGTTAGGCTCTCTTCTGAACCCCATCGTTTGGTTAAGATCGTGACCGAATTTATTCCCGCAACGACCCATGATTTAAGAGTTCTATATTGTTCTACTGTAGCAGCCGTGGCCGACCAACGATGGAATGGTAAGTTCAAGGGTTCAATAGATAGCCCTACATATTTGATTAATTTTCTTTTTATACTTTTTTCACCAAGACTATAACTCCCTCTCTGGTAGAGTGTCGGCTTCGGAATACCAAGATCCCGGATTCAAACTCGGTAGACGTAGTCGGTTTTTTTGAAGAGTGGAAAAAAGCCCATTCTTCAATTATTGTCGTACAATATCGGCATGTAAAATATCTCTGGGTGACACAGGAGGTGTGTGCCCGACAATATAGAATCTTAACCATACACCACCTAAAATAGATCTATTCTTCTGCCACTTAGGAGGGAGTAAATCGAAACGTCGAATTTGACAAGCAGGCAGTCAAGATGGCGTCAAATAAAATTATCTGTACATGGTATCTAAAGCCATTCAATTATAATTATAATTATAATTATAATTACCACCATCGTGGTGTGGGTTGCTGAGGTCACGTCTTACGGTAGTTCGTTAACCTTGGACAGCGATTGAGTGGCCTAGTAAGTGTTCCGGATCGTCGGGATACCAGTTAATATGGAATAGGAGTGGGTATCTCCGACATATTCTAAGTTATGACCTTCCTTTTGCTCAGAAATCCAGAACTATACAATCCACCGATGGTCCTTAACCCGTCAGAGGAAAGCTTCGGGACTATGTGTAAGTAGTGTAGCATCCTGCTTCACACAATTTTTACCACCGGGCGAGTTGGCCGTGCGCGTAGAGGCGCGCGGCTGTGAGCTTGCATCCGGGAGATAGTAGGTTCGAATCCCACTATCGGCAGCCCTGAAGATGGTTTTCCGTGGTTTCCCATTTTCACACCAGGCAAATGCTGGGGCTGTACCTTAATTAAGGCCACGGCCGCTTCCTTCCAACTCCTAGGCCTTTCCTATATCATCGTCGCCATAAGACCTATCTGTGTCGGTGCGACGTAAAATCCCTAGCAAAAAAAGCAATTTTTACCGAGCACACTCAGAACGGTTCACACAAGCCGCGGACGTATGGAAGAAACGGAGTACCACTTCCATTTAACAAGTGAGGGACTCCGAAACAAATCAGCGAACGAAATGGGTTTCGATGGGGTCTATTTATATCAATGGGGCTTATGGAAGAAAGAGTCCGGCTCTATAGCTAAATGGTTAGCGTGCTGGCCTTTGGTCACAGGGGTCCCAGGTTCGATTCCCGGCAGGGTCGGGAATTTTAACCATCATTCGTTAATTTCGCTGGCACGGGGGCTGGGTGTATGTGTCGTCTTCATCATCATTCCATCCTCATCACAACGCGCAGGTCGCCTACGGGTGTCAAATCAAAAGACCTGCACCTGGCGAGCCGAACATGTCCTCCGACACTCCCGGCACTAAAAGCCATCCACCATTTCATTTTTTCATTTCATGGAGGAAAGAAAGTAGAACTGGCTGAGTCTGTAAAGAGGATGCGTGTGGATGTTTTAAGAGTTAATGGCATTCGAGTAAGTGGAGATAATGGGGAAGAGATAGGAGATTATAAGTGTTTCTAACGTGTGGTAAAAATGGAAGGGCAGAGTGCAGGGTGGGACTGTTTACCAGGAATACTATTGCACGTAAATGAGCGAATTATACGTGTAGACTTGGCTGTTGGGAGAATTAGGACAAGAATTGTCTATGGGGATAGAAAGAGAATGGGTGGAATTCGGAGATGCTGTAGTGGAAACAGCAACGGAAAATCTGGGAACAACTATGTGCGAAGATGGAAAAAGTGAACATCTTGGTGGACTGGTGAAGTGAAGGAAGCTTGTAAACGTAAAAAGATGGAGTAATTATAAATGACTGCAAACAAGGACTGATGAAGACAGGAATTTATAATAGATGAAAAATCAGACTGAAACAAATAATTGTTGAATCCAAGAAGAAGTCGTGGGAAGATTTCGGTAATAACCTGGAAAGGCTAGGTCAAGGGGCAGGGAATCCTTTCTGGACAGTAATAGAGAATCTTAGAAAGAGAGGGAAAAAGGAAATAAATAGAATTTCTGGTAAATCAGGTGATCTCATAATAGATCACAGGGACAGGTGGGAGGAATATTTTGAAAATATTCTCAACCTTAAACGAAATCTTCCTGGTGATGTCGCAAACAATCGAGCTCATGGGGTTGAGGATTATGATGTTGGTGAAATTACGCTTGTGGAAGTATAACGTTTTGTAAATAGGCTCCATTGTCATAAACTAACAGGAATAGAAGGAACTAGGCTTGAAATGGTGAAACATAGTGGGAAGGCTGGAACAAAATGCTGCTTGTTGTTTTAAGGGGCCTAACATCGAAGGTCATCGGCCCCGGAACAAAATGGTTTGATGGAGTAATGATACGCATGCAATGTTCGTAAGCTACTTGCTGATTGAACAAAGGCGGTAACTGCACGGGAACGGGAAGGATTGCAACAAATATTTCATTGATCAGTATGCCAGGCAAGGTATTACCACATAGCGGTTTCCGCAGGCGCAGCGATGACGAGACACTAAAAACAAAATCAGCCATTTAATTGTTGCAATATTTACATTCGTTATAGAATTTTCACAACTTCAAACATTTGGTTGTTATGTTCCTGATAGTATTCATTATTTTAATAGCTTTACTGGGGTGTTCAGATATTGTTACTCAAATAAAAAATAACTGAGACTTGTATGCATGTTCAGTCTTCAGCCATAAGGCTGGTTGGATCCTCAACAGCTCTGCCATCAGCTGTCATAGATGGCCTAGGTATCACTGAAGAGGCATACTAGTTAAATGAGGAGTGAGGTAGTTTCCCGTTGCTTTCCTCACCGAGCCAGAAGTTGCTATTACATATCTTTTTTTGCTAGTTGCTTTACGTCGCACCGACACAGTTAGGTCTTATGGCGACGATGGGACAGGGAAGGGCTAGGAGTGGGAAGGAAGCGGCCGTGGCCTTAATTAAGGTACAGCCCCAGCATTTGCCTGGTGTGAAAATGGGAAACCACGGAAAACCATCTTCAGGGCTGCCGACAGTGGGGTTCGAACCTACTATCTCCCGAATACCGGATACTGGCCGCAATTAAGCGTCTGCAGCTATCGAGCTCGGTCTATTACATATCGGTCTGCCAAGCCCACTGAAATGCATGCACCAACCGACCCTATGAGCGATATTTTCACACCATTCATGGCAGGGACTGGCTGCACAAGGAATGGCATTACTAGCATCGCTCATACCTCAGTCACATTCATATTGCCAAAGCCAAGGATATTTTTTTTTTGCTAGGGGCTTTACGTCGCGCCGACACAGATAGGTCTTATGGCGACGATGGAATAGGAAAGGCCTAGGAGTTGGAAGGAAGCGGCCGTGGCCTTAATTAAGGTACAACCCCAGCATTTGCCTGGTGTGAAAATGGGAAACCACGGAAAACCATTTTCAGGGCTGCCGATATTGGGATTCGAACCTACTATCTCCCGTATGCAAGCTCACAGCCGCGCGCCTCTACGCGCACGGCAAGACAAGGATAAGACAGAGACAGATCTATGAAAGTAACAAAATTGCTCTAGCCCATGCCAGAGGACATAGTGCACTGTAAACACTAGGTCCTGTCAGCAAAGGCATAACTGAGACTTACTGAAATGTTTTTGTACTATTTTCAAGAATATAGCAGGTTTCATTTATCTAGACCAGGGGTTTCCAAATGGCGGCCCGCGGGCCGCATGTGGCCCGCGATGCCGATTGTGTGGCCCACGAGAGCACTGTAAGAGATAATGTGAAGAAAAGTCACAAAAATATTTATTAGGTAGTTCAAAAACGTATTCATTTTTATACACCTTATAGACCCAAGTCAGAACTAATTATTCTTTAATACTAGCTCCTCTTTCAACTATTCACTTGTTCTGAACAGATTATTTTTGATCTTAAAACATTTAAAATCCAAATTTCAAGTAATAATATTATTATTTGAGGCCCATTGACGACTTTTGATGATTTCGGAGACGCCGAGGTGTCGAAATTTTGTCCCTCAGGAGTTCTTTTACCTGCCAGTAAATCTATCAACACGAGGCTGATGTATTAAGCACCTTCAAATACTATCAGATTGAGCCAGAATCGAACCTGCCAAGCTGGAGTCAGAAGGCCAGCGCTTCAACAGTCTCAGCCACTCAGCCCCGCTCCAAATTTCACTCTTTTGTGCAATTTTAAAATAATGTTTTAAGTAATTAAAATGATCAAACCCTCATTTCAATTATTGAACTATGCATATTATTTCATAATGGTGCTCCTTTACTATTTGGAGAATTTTACGAGAATTGGCCTTTTCAAGTGCGGCCCGCGAACATGACTAAGGTTTCCAAAATGGACCTCGAGCCCTTACAAATTGGAAACCCCTGATCTAGACGCATTGAGATCGTATTTAAGGGTCAGATGAAGATACTGTTATGTAACGCCTAACAGTAGGTAACTCACACAACAGCACCGTTGCAGTGCTTGTCCGTTAGCAACAGAGGTTCGAATGAGACTGAACTACGAAGCTCTGTTAAGAATTATATGTCTGTTTCACTTCCTCAATGAATACGTTTGCTTGAATTTACTGATCTTCGAGTTATAGTGTATTCAGGTATGACAGTACATAATAAACATGCTCCGGTTTGAAAGCTCAGACTGTCTCCCTTCTAATTCTACTGGATACGATTACGTAACGCCTAACTGTAGGCATCCCACACAGCAGCACCGTTGCAGAGCTTGTCCGATAGCAACAGAGGCTCTGAATGAATCTTTCTCTGTACTACAACCAACGGCCTGTCATAAACAGGCTGATATATTATATGAGTATACTAGCAGTTACCCGCTATCACAATGTTCATGTTGCAAAGTGGCAAAGTTTCGATGTAATGGAATAATACGCATGATCAGTTGTGGTAATAAAATGTAATATTCCCCTAATGATGGAGTTGATGTGAAAGACTGAAAGCAGACATTCCAATTGCTGTAATGTATGGCTATGGTAAAGAATAAATAATATTGTAGGATTGCTTTGAATGCTATATGTGTTCATAATTCAATTTTGAAGGTTATCTGGTTGCAATCGGTTGATTTATTAATTTACAAATGATAACATTTACGAAAATATGATCTATATAACCATGCTTTTCTTCCATTTCGAGTAGATATGAATAAACGCCATAAGTCCTGAATCAACAAACAGCTCAGCCCGGTACCTCTGCAATCACTATAATGATGATGATGATGATGATGATGATGATGATGATGAATATACGGTTGGTCATGACACCCGAGTGTCAAAGATTTTATACAAAGGTGTGAATAAAATACGTCCAACAAACAAACTGAGTATTATAAACGAAAATCTATCGTGGAGTAATCAGGTGGAAACTTTCCGTAATGAAATTATCCCTGTGATTGGTATCCGTAGTAGATTGAGATATAAATTCTCTCGTGGGTTGTTGAGGGGTATTTACTACGCTCTTATTGAAAGCAACATCTCTTATATTATACATGTCTGGGCATGCTGTAATAAAGAACTATTTGGAAAGGTAGAAGTCCTTAGGAAGAAAGCAGTAAGATCATTTTCAAATTGTCCATTCTGACACCGACTAAAGAATTGTATGAGCATTCTACGCATAAACGTTTCTGTAATTATGACCTATAAATTTCAAAATAAATTAGTCCGCTCAAACACATCAATAATTACCAATTCACGGATTCATAATTATGAAACAGGAATTAATTATAACATTCCCTACAGTCAGATTCATTTTGCTAGTTATGGTCAAAATTCTCTATGGAATTTTCGTATAACTATGTATAACTCACTTCCAAAAACTATAAACATTTAACCATTCACCATTCGCCATTGTAATTCATTTGTATTGCACCAAGAAGAGCCTTAGCTCAGGTACCTACATTGAAAAAATTATTAAAAATAAAGAGTTTATCCCGATAACTCTGTAATATCTATGAAGTTAGGTATGGCGCCTGAGTGACAAGTATGGTAAACAAAACCGTGAATAAAAAAACGCCATGCACAAGTAATCACTTTAGCACATAATCAAGCGAATACGTAATAAATAAAGAAAACGTCTTAGAATGAAGAAACGAAGAAAATGGAAAACTATGGCAAATGCGATTAAAGAAAGTAATTCGCACCTGACGATATAACAACCTCGATGACCTATCCGACTAGTTTGTGGGATTGAGTTTAATTTTTCAGAGAAAATATTCTTACATTGTTTCATAGATAAAAATGTAGGGAAGTGCCAACGAAGAGTTTAGTCCTGTATCTGTGTACTACCGAGCTCGATAGCTGCAGTCGCTTAAGTGCGGCCAGTATCCAGTAATCGGGAGATAGTGGGTTCGAGCCCCACTGTCGGCAGCCCTGAAGATGGTTTTCCGTGGTTTCCCATTTTCACACCAGGCAAATGCCGGGGCTGTACCTTAATTAAGGCTACGGCCGCTTCCTTCCCACTCCTAACCCCTTCCTGTCCCATCGTCGCCATAAGACCTATCTGTGTCGGTGCGAAGTAAAGCAACTTGAAAGAATATATATATATATATATGCGTGTGTGTATACAAACATGTGTCGGCTTAAATTCTAGCTAAACATTACGACGACATGTTTCATTCTAATTTGGAACATCTTCAGCTTAAAAAATGTATATTAAGTTCAAATATTAGTACATATAAAATAATGAGAACACTAAAGTATCTGTGTAGTAGGTACATTCCTTGTTATTATAAGTTCCATGCTCATAGATTCCTGTTTCAAACCTCTTAGATCGTGTAGAGATGTATGCGATATGATATGTATGTACAAAATACCTGCACATGGTACTTAAGCTATCTAATTATTATTATATCTGATGCACAGGAACAGATTGCTATACAGGAAGAGAAAGCAGCAAAAATAGGACTTAAAACCTCATATTAAACAACTACGAGTAAATTTATGACAAATTCCAACACCAATACTACCTGTACATTTCGGTAGCCCCATTAATATTTTGCAAAATTCATTATCTATTACATCTAGTTCTTTACTGCCTTCCTTAATGCCTCATACTTGTGCCGCTTACAATGCTCTGGACTGTACAGGCAAATTTAGAATATCTTTCTGAAACTGCAAGGATATTAGTTGACAACGAGTTTAATATTAATGACTGCTGGAGACAGACATGGCAGATTAGTGCTACAACGGAACAACTTAAGATGCTGCGTTTATCGTCCAAGCCGCCTGGCTTCTAATTGCCGCGGAAGATCTGGTCGGTTCTTAACTGAATAAGAACCAACACTGGCATGTGTGCCGATTTCCCGTACAAGTGGAAGAAAATAACTGCACCATGTTGTGACTTTAACGCTGAAAAGCATTCTGTTCAAAATGTAGTCCAAGGATGTCCTCTGAGAGCGTTCCCTGGCGATCCAAAGTGTTTCTAGTAATGTCAGAGTGATCAATGGACAACATTCGTGGCCTCGATATTAGTTTGTAATTGTATTATGAGATAATTGTAAATATTAATTCTTTAGCCACGTAGCCATACGCTAAATAAATACATAGCAGTCCCCCATTTATATTCTACCTCGCATCCTTTTCACTTTGATTACCCATTAATCATCGTGTAGATGTTTCATCTGATGTTGGTATGCTAAATAAATTCAATACTTTCCTCCCTTTTCTCCCTCTTTAATCTTAAACAATATTGTATTATCTGTTTAGCTATATATGCTTGATATTTCTCTTGAAATGTCATATTACCCTTCTTACTTCTGTTCTGGTCAACAGCGGACACAATGTATGATAAAATACTTCCAAACACTTGAATCTATTTGGAAACTTGTTTGCTTTTCGATAATGGAGGCAGCACAGTTTACCAGGAGAAATGTTTGATCCTTTTCCAAAATCTGTACGGATATTCAAGAAAAGAATTAACAGCAACAGAGAAAAGAAATGATATGTTAGACGGCATTCGGCCTGTGCAGGTTATTGTATATAAATATTTTTTGTGAATAAATTAATTCCATCCCCTTGTCTATGAAGATTGAACAGCTTGTAGGGGTGAATTACATTGGGGACTTCGATGGCTCTGGGACCGTTACGACAGCCGTGAAGTCCTCTCAGCAACTCTGAAATTTGGTAGTAAAAGGTGCTCTGGTTAAGTCGCAGCAGCTCGTTATGCATATTAGGTACCAACATGGGTTAAAAAGAAAGTAATATAAGTTTATATCCTATAGCAGTTATATAGTATTATTCGAAATGATTCTATATACTGTATATGAGTTGGTTATGTGGGTAAGTACAAAGGATATTACGGTATAAGTAGAATTTTGTAAATAATATAAATTTATTAAGGATGAGCTATGTGTTTAATAGAGAAATTGTTAGTGTAAATTGTACTGTATTTTAGAAAATTTTCTTCTTAAAAAAAAATTAAAATTTAGTGCTGGTTAATAATGTATTCTTTGTGTATCATTTGCCACCGAGTTTTGCAAATAAAGTGATTTTGACTTTGATTTGTTTTTCGTGCGTCAAGGTGAAAAATTTAAGATTCAAATTTAGATCGAAATGAAAACATACTTTTGATAAAATGAGATAATAGAATACATTCATGGTGAATACAGAAGTGAATGGTAGCCTATATCCCAGATAATGAAATTATCCAAGGTTTGAAAATCTAACATAACAGCGAAAGTTGGTGAATACGAGCTTTAGGCGTACTGTATGATCACTACTAAAAATACCAGAACGATCACTCCAGACTACTGGTGGAAACCTGTGGAGCATTCCATAGGTGAAACAAATAAACACTTCACATTTTGTGCAAGAAAGCAATGTGAACCCACTAAATCTAGGAAACTTGCATCGATTGTGTTTGCTATTCCATTTGGGCCAATGATCAGTTGAGTCATCTATAAAATGCCTTCTAGAGAGGCAAAACTAATTCCAGATTTCAACTCAATGCAGTTGAGACCTCCTCCGCCTCATCGGTAGATACCACTGTAAATGCACAGGACAGCCAACCACTGAGCAACCAATGTCAATGATATCCTTTTAACAACGTGAAGCACGTACTAGGTCACGAAATTCCCTCCAGAAGTACCCATATCATTTTAATTTATAGCTCCAACTGAAGATCAGTGATTAGAGTGTCGATCTCCGGATCCCAAGGTAGCGGGTTCAAAGCTGGCAGTGGTAGTCAAATTTTTGAAGGGCGGAAGAAAGTCCATTCGACACTTCATGTCGTACGACGTCGGCAAGTAAATGATCTCTGGTAACACATTTGGTGCTTACCCGAAAAAAAGTAATTAAAACTCAGCGATAGACGTCCAAGGGAGATTCTGTTTACTCTGCCATTTAGTAGGCTTAGAGTAAAACGGTTCATCGAAAATGACGAGTAAGCAGCCAGATGGCGTCCAATTAAAATGCTCGCATAAGGTATCTGAGGCCTTATTATTATTTATAGTTTCAGAAATGCTACACCATGCATTTAAGGGTTAACACAGTTGAGCGGTGCATCTAATAAGACGCCCACATCGTGTGGTCACAATTTGTGAGATCGAAATTGAATAATAATAATAATAATAATAATAATAATAATAATAATAATAATAATAATAATAATAATAATAATAATAATAATAATAATAATAATAATAATAATAATAATAATAATAATAATAATAATATTTTTACGTCTCACTAACTACTTTGGACGGTTATCGAAGACGCCGAGATGCCGGAATTTTGTCCCATAGGAGTTCTTCTACGACTCAGTAAATCTACTGACACGAGGCTGACGTATTTGAGCACCCTCAAATACCATCGAACCTGCCAAGTTGGGGTCAGAAGGACACCGCCTCAACCGTCTGATCCACTAAGCCCGGCAGATCGAAATCTGGCAGAGTCCTTCATCATATAAGTATGTAGGAGATCTGTGGTGGTGGATTTACTGGCTCATTGTAGAGGCCATTTACAGGGTAAATTACTGGCACTCTGGTGTCCCCCGAGATGAACAGTAGTTAAACGTACGTTAAACACAGAGTGTATTTTAGGAGAACTTCGTTAATTCGAACTTGGAGTGTCCAAGAAAAATATAATCGACCACGAATTCGAATTAAACAAAATCACACACCGTACTTACCCGAATCTCTAATTCAAAATGATCCTAACTTTGTCAGTGATGGCTTGAGTTGCAATGACAGTAGAGTGAAAAAGCGTATGTTCCTTTATTAGTTTTGGGTGTCTAGCAAAGTCTGTCCGTTGTCGCTGAATTATTCTGCAATTAATCACGGATATTTTACTAAGTATCCCCATGTTGCGCACTTCAAGCCTTCAGTATCCAGTGGAATATCTGACATGTTGACAGCAGTTATCTGATTCCACATAGAGTTCTTGGTTCGAGTCTAATGAGCGGATTTTCTTGGTTATCGAAACACAAAGCTCCCTACATAGTAGACTGTTCAGGATAAACACCATAAGATGGCCAAGAGCTTGAAACGATTCCTAGCTTCGCAACAACCGAGCGAGATGGCCGGGCATTCATGACTGTACCTTAATTAGGACCGCTTCCTTCCCACTCTTAGCCCTATCTCATCGCCACCACAAGACCTGTCTGTGTTGGTGCGACGTAAAGCAAAATTGTAAAAATAAAATAAAAAGAAAGAAGCAACAATTACATCCCCGTTTCCAGCACCAGCACTATTCAACACTAATTTTCTCTCCCGCCTAACCAATGTCACATCACGAAACTTAATTTTTTGAATATAAGAGTTCTTATACACTGACTGACAGAGCAAATGCAACACCAAGAAGGAGTGGTTCGAAAGGGATGAAAGTTGGGATAAAAACAGAGACGGCACGGACGAATAATTGATGTTTATTTCAAACCGATATGCAGGTTACACAATGCGCACGGCATCGACTCAGTAGGATGTAGGACCACCGCGAGCGGCGATGCACGCAGAAACACGTCGAGGTACAGAGTCAATAAGAGTGCGGATGGTGTCCTGAGGGATGGTTCTCCATTCTCTGTCAACCATTTACCACAGTTGGTCGTCCGTACGAGGCTGGGGCAGAGTTTGCAAACGGCGTCCAATGAGATCCCACACGTGTTCGATTGGTGAGAGATCCGGAGAGTACGCTGGCCACGGAAGGATCTGTACACCTCGTAGAGCCTGTTGGGAGATGCGAGCAGTGTGTGGGCGGGCATTATCCTGCTGAAACAGAGCATTGGGCAGCCCCTGAAGGTACGGGAGTGCCACCGGCCGCAGCACATGCTGCACGTAGCGGTGGGCATTTAACGTGCCTTGAATACGCACTAGAGGTGACGTGGAATCATACGCAATAGCGCCCCAAACCATGATGCCGCGTTGTCCAGCGGTAGGGCGCTCCACAGTTACTGCCGGATTTGACCTTTCTCCACGCCGACGCCACACTCGTCTGCGGTGACTATCACTGACAGAACAGAAGCGTGACTCATCGGAGAACACGACGTTCCGCCATTCCCTCATCCAAGTCGCTCTAGCCCGGCACCATGCCAGGCGTGCACGTCTATGCTGTGGAGTCAATGGTAGTCTTCTGAGCGGACGCCGGGAGTGCAGGCCTCCTTCAACCAATCGACGGGAAATTGTTCTGGTCGATATTGAAACAGCCAGGGTGTCTTGCACATGTTGAAGAATGGCGGTTGACGTGGCGTGCGGGGCTGCCACCGCTTGGCGGCGGATGCGCCGATCCTCGCGTGCTGACGTCACTCGGGCTGCGCCTGGACCCCTCGCACGTGCCACATGTCCCTGCGCCAACCATCTTCGCCACAGGCGCTGCACCGTGCGATTTGACGAAGCGACCAACCTGCCCTTCTCAGCTCGATCACCATACCCCTCGTAAAGTCGTCTGTCTGCTGGAAATGCCTCCGTTGACGGCGGCCTGGCATTCTTAGCTATACACGTGTCCTGTGGCACACGACAACACGTTCTACAATGACTGTCGGCTGAGAAATCACGGTACGAAGTGGGCCATTCGCCAACGCCGTGTCCCATTTATCGTTCGCTACGTGCGCAGCACAGCGGCGCATTTCACATCATGAGCATACCTCAGTGACGTCAGTCTACCCTGCAATTGGCATAAAGTTCTGACCACTCCTTCTTGGTGTTGCATTTGCTCTGTCAGTCAGTGTAAATATGATATTTTGACTTCGACTTAAACAATATAACATTCGAATTAAGCACACATTATTAATATTGTGTTGTATAGGAAAGTCAAAAGACCGTAAGAGAAGTTCGAATTGTTAATGAATTCGAATTTTTAAAAATACAAATCATTCTTTTACAGTATTATCTATTTAGTCCGCCTCTGTGGTGCAGTGGTTAGTGTGATTAGCTGCCACCCCCCGGAAGCCTGGGTTCGATTCCCGGATAAGCCACGAAATTTGATAAGTGGATCGAGGACTAGAACGGGGTCCACTCAGCCTCGGGCGGTCAACGGAGTAGAGAGGGGCTCGGTTCCCACCTCGGCCACCCATGAAGTGGTTTTCCATTATTTCCCATTTCTCCTCCAGACAAAAGCCGGGTTGGTACCTAACTTAAGGCCACAGCCTTCCTTCCTTGGCTATTCCTTCCGATCTTCCCATCCCCCACAAGGCTCCCGTTCAGCATAGCAGGTGAGGGCGCCCGGATGAGGCACCTGTCCTCCTTCTCAGTTGTATACCCGACCCAATGTCTCACGCTCCAAGACTCTGCCCTGGAGTGTAGAGGCGGGATCCTTCACCGAGTCCGAGGGAAAAGCCAACCCTGGAAGTTAAACAGATAATGAAATTAATTAATTAATTAATTAATTAATGTATTTATTTATTTATTTATTTATTTATTTATTTATTTATTTATTTAATCTATACCGGGACTGCACGTCTGGTGTCTATGATCGTTAAGGCGTTGAAGTATAAACGGTCTGATACCGTGGTTAGCCAGTTCGAGTCCCGTTGATCGAAAAAATGTTCACCATCAGAATGTTTGCCGGCAGGGTAGGGGAGGTGGTGGTATACAATTTCTAATCACTAGATTGCGCGTCAAAAGCCTAGATTACCGAGCTCGTTAGCTGCAGTCGCTTAAGTGCGGCCAGTAATCAGTATTCGGGAGATAGTAGGTTCGAACCCCACTATCGGCAGCCCTGAAAATGGTTTTCCGTGGTTTCCCATTTTCACACCAGACAAATGCTGGGGCTGTACCTTAATTAAAGCCACGGCCGCTTCCTTCCCACTCCTAGCCATTCCCCGTCCCATCGTCGCCATAAGACCTATCTGTGTCGGTGCGACGTAAAGCAACTAGCGAAAAAAAAAAGCCTGGATTAAATTACAAACCTCTCCGCTGTGTTCATGTGGAGTGACGGCACATGACACTGTTGATGGCGATTCATCCGTCTGATGGGGACGTTATGCCTTGAACAGACCCCTTGGTGCTATTCGACAGGAGTAGGCTATATGCCGGCACCGGGTTTCGCCGTCCCCCTTCCTACTGTCATATATCACGTCATTCATTTCATCTCGTTAACTCCTCTGATGAGGTTGATGTCAGGAAGGGCATCCGGTCATAAAAACCTGCCAGGACATATTCATTTTTCCCGTCCCCGTACAGAAACGGGACTATGATTGGACAAACAAACAAGTCTATTCCTATTGATGTCCGAGGACATGTTCGACTCACTAGATGCAGGTCTATTAAACGTCTATGAGTGACCTGCGCGTCTGCGAGTGAGATGGTGATGGGATAGGGATAGGATGAAATCCGGTGTCAGTGCATAGCCTACTGCTGAGAATAACAGCAAGGGTTCTGATCAAGGCTTAACATCTCCATCCAACGGACGGATCATCATCAACAGCGCCATATGCCCTCACTACATATGAACACTGCGGACAGGTTTGGAATAGAATCGAGGCTTATGGCAAACAATCTAGTGCTTGTAAATTATATTCCACCATCTCTCCCACCCTACCGGCCAATATTATGATTATTTTTCCACCAACGGGATTCGGACTGGCCAACTACTGTGTCAAACCATATAGACTCCTGGCCAGAGAGATGGCGTTACCCTCTAGGTGGCCCGCCCCACCCCTTCCAGGTGGGGAATGAAAACCTTTCGAACGATATAGACTTGTCGCCTTAATGACCATGGCCAGCACGCAGGGTAGCAGTATTAGTAGTAATAGTAGTAGTTAGCAACGGCGACTGGGAATTAGAAGTGAGAGGGGGAGGAGAAAAATTTATAGACGACAAAAATTCCTCAGTTTCAAGGGATATTGCTCTGTATCCGTTAGACATCAAAACTGAAAGGAATTACTATGAAATGGTAAGTTTTTGATGCTCTCAGAGTGAATTTCAATGGAGGGTTGACAGTCTAGCAACATATGTGCGGTAATAACAGTATTATACAATAAAACTCGCACTAAATGACCAATAAACTCACATGTACTACAATTATTAATTACAATTATGGCGTGATTATAGAATTAAAAAGTCATTTTGTACTTCACTACATACTAACAAAGTAGTAGAGAAACTAGATAGAACTGAATAGACACATTGGTGTGAGACTGCCAGATTGACGAATGTGCGCGGTAAGCGGGTGACCTTGGCAAAAATATACCTCCCGTACCCTTCGTCGCAGAACATGCTACATATTGCTCCGCAGGTCTCCACTACTTGCGGTGGCGCTGTACAATTCAGTTAGCCGCCATAAAAGACATTTTGCGCGTATTTCCGCTAAGTATTTTTCTTAATAATTAAAGAAATTAAACGAAAAAATTAGCCGAAAAGACAACAGGATTTGTACAAATTGCTTTTTTTAAATATTCCCAGTTTCAGGCGGTTATAATGGAATAAAGTTATTTTCTCCACAAAGTTGCCCCCAAAGCAAATGTCTGCGTGAAACTGAAGCGTCATTTCCATATTGAGACACTGGCTTTCCGTAATTATAATTTACCGGGAGGTACACCTCAACCCCGCGCATTTAAAAGAAGCGCCTTAAGGAACTCTATCTAACAAACAAAGCGCGAAACAACTAATGCATGAAGTTGGGACATTGACCAGAAGATGTCACCATTGAATTATTGAGTAATGTGTTATTTTTGCTATTTGCTTTACGTCGCACCGACACAGATATGTCTTATGGCGAAGATGGGAGAGAAAAGGCCTAGGAATTGGAAGGAAGCGGCTGTGACCTTAATTAAGGTACAGCCCCGGCATTTGCCTGGTGTGAAAATGCGAAACCACGGAAAACCATCTTCAGGGCTGCCGACAGTGGGGCTCGAACCCACTATCTCCCGATTACTGGATACTGGCCGCACTTAAGCGACTGCGGCTATCGAGCTCGGTCGTACGATATCGGCACGTAAAAGATCTCTGGTAACACATTTAGTGTTTACCTGACAAAATTAATTAAAACTCCGCCATAGAGGCCCTTCTAGCAAGCCGAGAGTAAAACGGAATGTCAAAAGTAACAAACCGGTAGCTAGATACCTGCGCACGGTAGCTGAGGCCTTTTTATTATTATTATTATTATTATTATTATTATTATTATTATTATTATTATTATTATTAAAAAGCTTCGTTCAGTCAGGTAGACCTAATTTTCAGATGGATGATAACATCCTTTCTTGAGTTTTGGTCAGTGGTTGAAGGGCGGATTCCCTTCCTGACGCCATGAGATATTTTAGGCGAAAAAATTCGAAACTGACTGGATTTATTTGTTTGGTTTTGGTTTACGTCAAGAAGTTTGAACTTTTCTCCATAGATGTCATTACAAAAAACTGAGGTAATGCACTCTGGTGCAAGGTAGAAGAATTAGTGATTTAAAGAAGTTTTGTGTTTATAGGTTTTCACGACTAAACTAACTTTCATTTATTTCTATATTTCAAGGTTTGCAACAACTCCTTCTCATTCCGCCAGCTTTTGAATCTGGCCAATCACAAATTTTCTGTAACTATTTTTCAGCCAATAACAGGCTTCTTGTACCTTTTTATTCGGCCAATAAAAAATGACAGGGTGTGTCCGGATTTAGTCCAGAACCTTCTCGACCCATACTCTCGAGTATATAAACTGCGGCTTTTTCAAGCTACCTTGTCTTATTGATCGTCGTCTTACTGAGTGTGTGTGTTAAGGCAGGAGGCGGGGCGCCTCATTCTTCGCCAGGCAGTACACCAGCCCAGGTACTGGCCACCAGTTTTCTCTCTCTGTAGCTATCTCCGCCAACTTATCCGAGAGGAAGGTTCTGAATTTAACTATGTAATCATCTCATTTCTGAAATGTAATATCCTTCTTTTCTAATGTAAACTTCATAAAAGCCTTTAAGTGTAAATCGGGGATAGAGAGTGCGTTACCCTCTCGAGTTCCCCTTCAATTTATCTTGAGGTGACTACGATTTTGTATGTTTCTCTTTCCTGTAAAGCATTAAATTGACCTTCATTCTAGTCACCTCAGTAGCTTGGGATTAGCCTCTCCATCATCGGGCCGCGAGCCCAATTAGGGTTTTATACTTAATTTTCTAGGAGCGCAAGTGTTCGCCTTCATACATTTTGTGTTCGGGCCAATAATTTAACCTGTTCTTCTTTCCACGAAGGCCCAGCAGTTTGGGTAATAGATACCCCTGCGTAAAATTTGTAAATTGTAGGTTGGGCATAGAGAGGCCAGAAATTGTAGGATTTTTGTGTAATGTTGCTTGAGTAGGCTGTACGAAATTGGGAGCCAGTCTCCTTTGTTGAATGTGGAGAGATTGTAAACTCTCTCTGGTTTTTGTGTAATATCGAGGGGGGCCTTTGGAAGGCAGTATTTGTAACCTTTGAAGCAATGTGCTCCTGAACTGGGAGATTTCTCTCCTCGTCTAACTAAACGCAACATTTGGCGATGTGGTAAACTTGTACATTTGGAACTGGAAACTCAGCACTTGTAATTTCCAAACTGCTATTTGTGCCTGTAACCTTGTTATTTCACTAAGTGAAAAGTTTGTTAAGTTTGTTATTTGAAAAGAAATGTAACCTTTATTTAAAGTTGTTTATAATAATAATAATAATGTTCTTTGATTCACGTCCCACGAACTACTTTTTACGGTTCTTTGGAGACACCGAGGTGCCGGAATTTAGTCCCGCAGGAGTTCTTTTATGTGCCAGTAAATCTACCGACACGAGGCCGACGTATTTGAGTACCTTAAAATACCACCAGACTGAGCCAGGATCGAACCTGCCAAGTTGGGGTCAGAAGGTCAGCGCCTCAACCGTCCAAGCCACTCAGCCCGACATGTGATAATTGACTTGGAAGCTTCTAGTTACTGAGAAGTGGTAACCACGACCCTCATTTCTAACTTTAGAGTGCAGTCTCCTCCTGCACTCCTCCGGCACGTGATTAAACACTACTAGGCTTTCTTCGCTTGAGATTTGTCATTAGCAGAACAAATTAGGTCTGGCTTCTTGAGTTACATCACGGCTGTAGACATGTTAAGGTACGAAAGTCAAGACCAAATCGAGAAACTATATCTTATAGAAAACAGTTAATTGAAATAAAGTAATATTGAAGTACCAACTCATGATGCACGTGCAGGGAGTCTGCCGCTTAATGGCGTTGTATTATGGCCAGTCTAAGGAATTTAATTCTAGACCGAGGGCTTGAACGGGGTTCAGTAAACTTCTTGAGTTCAACTGAGTAGCTATTGATATGAGAGGCAGAGGACACGGTTAAAAAAGACAAGCAATACAGATGAGGATGCCGTCACGCTGACCACGTTACACTCCACTACTGGCAGTTGTCTTGCCAGGTCAAGGCCCATAATGGGATGTATGTGTCATGGCTTTACTTATCTATCTATCTACCTATCTATCTATCTATCTATCTATCTATCTATCTATCTATCTATCTATCTATCTATCTATCTATCTATCTATCTATCTATATACCGGGGGGTTCACCAGCCCCTTATTTTTTCTGAGACAGGCAACACAAATAACGCTTATAACCCAAAGATCCTTGTAATTTAGTTTTTTG
Organism: Anabrus simplex; assembly: GCF_040414725.1. Lineage (NCBI taxonomy): Eukaryota > Metazoa > Arthropoda > Insecta > Orthoptera > Tettigoniidae > Anabrus > Anabrus simplex. Next base: position 418,939,429 of record NC_090267.1, on the reverse strand, counting down.
ACCACCAAGTTGACATTGCTCCTAACTGTCAAAAAGGCCCTCCCTTATTGTGTGTCATCACTGTAAATTGATCCGTGGACCTAGCAAAGGAAGAAACTTCTATACAGAAAAAAAATAACCACAAAAACCACACGACACCTCGTAATCTGCAGGCCTGTGGGCTGAGCAGCGGTCGCTTGACAGGCCAAGGCCCTTCAAGGGCTGTACTGCCATGGGGTTTGGGTTTAGACACTTTTCACCTCCATTTTTCGGTTTTAACTGCCCGCGTTAGTAATGATGCACAAAGATATTCAGAATTCACAGACATAGCACTTCCATTCGCCAGTGCTAGCCCTGGACCACAAGAAGGAAATAAAAGACGGCTCGATGAAGCGGAATGCTACAGAGGGGAGTCATGTCTACAGCGAAATACAGTATTCGCCGTAGTTACGCATCTATATTTCTCTAGTAATAATGGTATTTATTCATTTACCGCTAATTTTGCTATTGATTTGCGTGAAAGCAATCATCTTCCATTTAGGACAACAATGAAATTTCAAATATACGATTCGTTCACATAACGGGACACAATCACAATCTGGAAGTAACATATGTGAAAGTAACGGGAATGATTACTACTTAAACAAGTGGGAAACAATTGCAGGAGGGCAGTCGCAAAGAGGACATAGAGGTCGAACTGGAAATAGACTGGATGATCAACCTATGGGTATTTACCGGGTTATAACGCAATGGAAGCTGAAAGGAGGAGGATAGGCTACCGAGGAGTATAATGGACTCGAGCATTGTGGGTAAGGGAAGTAGAGGCAGACCCATACGACAATGGTTCGACTCAGCTTTTGGTTATTTAAGTGAACGAATTATAAAATCTGAGGAATTTTATGGGCAAGGCTAGAAATTGAATATATTATCCACTTACGGGAAAGTTTCGAGGAAACTGTTATAACGTAAGGCAGTCATTATTTGACATAAACTCTACAAAACTAAACTATCAATATGTGTTCGTAATTTCGTCCCCCATCAAATTTATGAACAGTACAATTAATTTTATAGTCCGCCTCTGTGGTGTAGTGGTTAGTGTGATTAGCTGCCACCCCCGGAGGCCCGGGTTCGATTCCCGGCTCTGCCACGAAATTTGAAAAGTGGTATGAGGGCTGGAACGGGGTCTACTCAGCCTCGGGAGGTCAACTGAGTAGAGGTGGGTTCGATTCCCACCTCAGCCATCCTGGAAGTGGTTTTCCGTGGTTTCCCACTTCTCATCCAGGCGAATGCCGGGATGGTACCTAACTTAAGGCCACGGCCGCTTCCTTCCCTCTTCCTTGCCTATCCCTTCCAATCTTCCCATCCCCCCACAAGGCCCCTGTTCAGCATAGCAGGTGAGGCCGCCTGGGCGAGGTACTGGTCATACTCCCCAGTTGTATCCCCCGACCAAGCGTCTGAAGCTCCAGGACACTGCCCTTGAGGCGGTAGAGGTGGGATCCCTCGCCGAGTCCGAGGGAAAAGCCGAACCTGGAGGGTAAACAGATGATGATGATGATGATGACAATTAATTTTATTATATTTTTCCTTTCGAATCTTACCAAACACTTTCCCTATAATGAATTAGACTACTCGAAGGCCATTTATGAAAAAATGTTTTCTTGGTATTTTTAACGTAGTCTTTCAGCGTTGCTCGTGGGATGTTAAACGTTTTACTTGCACGTTTGTAACCCATTATCTTGTCCCTCACTGTCTTAACAGCCTTTCTCATAGCCTCCTTATCCCACTGCTTGCGTGTTCCAATCTGAAAATAATAATAATATACGTCATAAATAACAAATAAAATGAAAAGGGACAAAATTACGAACATTCCCTGATTTAGTATAATGGCCGCTATAGTAACTCACGTCAACCACCTCACCGTAACGATTACACGCCAGGAACTACACCACACGATTGAAATGCAGTGCACTAACTCAGCTCAGTATGAAAAATGAATCCTCCTTGAACACGGAAATCAAACGTTGTGGACACAACCAGCTCTCACAACAAGATGAGGGATGAGGCTACGCGTGTGCGCGCGGGTAAACAGGTACCAACCATGAAAAACTGGAAATCCCTCGGGGGACGAAATTAGGTGTGTGGACAGAACCCCCCCCCCCACCTTACTGGCTACAAAGGGCCTTAATTCTCAGAGGCTTGCAGACTGGACGTTGAACGGTATAACAGTTCATAATGACGATGTATGTTATTATTTGCTCCCTCTGTGGATGAGTGGTAGAGTGTCGGCCTCATGAACCCAAGATCGCGAGTTCAAACCTGGCAGAGATAGTCGGATATGTCGTACGATATCTTTTTTTTTGTTTTTGCTTTACGTCGCACCGACACAGATAGGTCTTATGGGGACGATGGGGCAGGGAAGTGCTGGGAGTGGGAAGGAAGCGGCCGTGGCCTTAATTAAGGTACAGCACCAGCATTTGCCTGGTGTGAAAATGGGAAACCATGGAAAACCATTTTCAGGGCTGCCGACAGTGGGGTTCGAACCTACTATCTCCCGAATACTGGATACTGAGCGCACTTAAGCGACTGCAGCTATCGAGCTCGGTCGTACGATATCGGCACGTAAAAGATCTCTGGTAACACATTTAGTGTTTACCTGACAAAATTAATTAAAACTCCGCCATAGAGGCCCTTCTAGCAAGCCGAGAGTAAAACGGAATGTCAAAACTAACAAACCGGTAGCTAGATGCCTGCGCACGGTAGCTGAGGCGTTTTTATTATTATTATTATTATTATTATTATTATTATTATTATTATTATTATTATTATCCGACTCCATGGCACAATGGTCAGCGTTAAGGCCTTCGGTTCACAGGGTCTTGGGTTCTATTCCCGGACGGTTCCGGGTTTTAATCCCGTCTGATTAATTCTTCTGGCTCGGGGACTGGATTTTTGTGTTTGTTCCAACACGTTCCTCTTCATATTCAGACAACACGTCACACTACCAACCACGACAGAAATACGCAATACGATTACATTCTTCCATATACGGTTGGCGTCAGGAAGGGCATCCGGCCGTAAAACAGGGCCAAATCCACATGTTCGACACAGTTCGCATCCGCGATGCCACAGGTGTGGAAAAGTGGTTGAAGAAGTTGATTAGGGCTATTATTATTATTATTATTATTATTATTATTATTATTATTATTATTATTATTATTATTATCTTGCTATGCACCTCAAACTGGATGCACTGAGGATGAGAAGGATGAATTTTGGAACAGTCTGGATGCCCTCCTTCGAGCAATTCCCCAGGATGAGTCCATTATTCTTGGAGGAGATTTAAATGGACATGTCGGGTCTCACAAAGAAGGATATATGCGATGCCATGGAGGACATGGGTTTGGTGTGCGAAACGACGACGGATGTCGGATACTCGATTGCGCAGAGGCTCATGATCTGATTGTTACCAACACATATTTTAAAAAGAGGCCAACACATCTGGCTACTTATACAAACGGTGGTCATGCTACTCAGATTGATTATTGGCTAATCCGTCAACAAGATTTTAAGCTGGTAACGGACACTAAAGTAATTCCGTATGACAGCATTGCCCCTCAACACCGATTGCTTGTCCTCGATATTCGTAGCAATGTTACACAACCCAAACCTAAACCTAAGACTGGGCCTGACCGAATTAAGTGGTGGCGGATGAATGCCCAACGAAACGAGTTGATGACAGCCTTGGCAAACTTCTCCGTGAAGTCCGATCAATCGGTTCAAGACATGTGGAAAGATGCTGTGGAACAAATACATCAGGCGGCGACAAAAACGTTGGGAAAAACCATACCCGGACGAAAATATATTGATAAACAAACCTGGTGGTGGACAGACGAAGTCAAGCAAGCAATCAAGGAGAAAAAGATAGCCTACAAGACTTGGTGGAACTCACGTCTTGATACTGATCTTCAGCAATATCGCAACCTGAAATCTGCAGCAAAAAGAGCTGTAGCTGCAGCAAAGGACCATTATTACCAGTCACTATACGACCAGCTTGACACACCATCAGGAGAAAACAATATATATCGTCTTGCTAAGTCCCGTCACCGTTCAACTCAGGACATTGGACACGTAATGCACATCAAGGGAGCCGACGCCAAACTGCTACAAGATCAACAATCCATTCTCCAGCGTTGGGCAGATTACTATAATAACATCAGCAACAAAGAATTTACGCATCCACCAATTTCTAGTCCTGATCCTATCGTAGGCCCTGTTCCCTCAATTACATCCGAGGAAGTAATGCTTGCCATTAGCAAAATGAAAAATGGAAAAGCAACTGGTCCAGATGACTTACCAGCGGAAATCTGGAAAATGCTCGGAAAGCCAGCTTCAGAGTTCCTTGTCTCACTCTTCAACCAAATCATCGCCGAGAAACAGCTTCCAAACACGTGGACAACTAGCACAACAGTTCCAATCTGGAAGGGAAAAGGAGATGTGAGTGATTGCTCGACCTATCGCCCTATACTCCTCTGTCATACTTTCAAGATCTTTGAACGTGTACTTGACAGCAGACTCAGATGTATTGTCTCTGTAACACCAAACCAGTGTGGATTTGTTAAGGGATGCAGTACCATCGATGCAATCCATGCCACACGCCTCTTGATGGAAAAGCACAGAGAGAGACAGAAGAGTGTACACATGGCATTTCTAGACCTAGAAAAGGCTTTTGACCGTATCCCACACGAACTTATTTGGCGAGCTCTTCGCTGTCATGGCGTCCCTGAAGAGTATGTAAGCTGGGTGCAACTTCTGTATCGCAATTCCACTAGTGTTGTCCGGAGTCCTGCTGGAATCTCTCCGCCTTTCGATATCACTGTGGGTGTTCATCAAGGTTCTGCCCTTTCACCATTGCTATTCATCCTCTGCATGGATACGGCAACAGCTGACATACAGACTTCACATCCCTGGACCCTTCTTTATGCCGATGATGTGGTACTTGCACAAGAAACCCGTCCTGAACTCCAGCATCAGGTTCAAACGTGGAAGGACAGACTGGCTGAAAATGGACTGCACCTCAATATCCAGAAGACAGAATACCTGGAATGTGGCCCCCAAACCAGAGGTACCATAAGTATCAGTGAAGAAGACCTGCAGAAGACCATGCAATTTAAGTACTTAGGATCCGTCGTCACCTCAAACTGTGACACCACTCCTGATACTCGGATGAGGGTAAATGCAGCTTGGCTCAAGTGGAGACAGGTCACTGGAGTCCTCTGTGATAAAAAGATGCCTCAATATCTAAAGGCAAATAAGAGTGTGGTACGGCCAGCAGCGATCTATGGGACTGAATGTCGCCCCATGACGAAACAACAGGAGCAAATGTTGACAACCATGGAGATGAAGATGCTTCGATGGTCCATGGGGCTGACCCGATGTGACCACATAAGGAACACGGACGTCCGGCAAAGGTTTGGTGTCGCGCCCATCATAGACAAAGTGAGGGAAGCCCGTCTCCGCTGGTACGGCCACGTCATGAGAAAACAGGACGACTCAGTTGCCAAAACAGCGCTCCACATCAACCCAGAGGGAACAAGACCACGAGGAAGACCGGCAAAGAGATGGACTGACAACATCAGGGCAGACATGCACAGTGTTGGCTTAACACCAGAAGATGTCAACGACAGACAGAAATGGAGGAGATGTAGCAAAGCAGCAGACCCTGCAAGTCGGGATTAATGCTAAGGAAGAGAGAGATTATTATTATTATTATTATTATTATTATTATTATTATTATTATTATTATTATTATTATTATTATTATTTAATTACCTGTGATTGTTAACAGTTTTGAATTTGGAATACTCAAGCATTGCGCTCAAGTAATGGTTTATCCCTACGGACCGAAATTAAGTCGCATTTGTGCCCACAGTACCTGACTATATCCTCGTGCCAAGAATGTGAGGAGTATAAAGGGATATTATTAAAGTCCACGCGCTCTTTTATTAAGACTGTCTGACATACATAAATATCCACTGCTCTCTACCCGTAGTGAATGTCTCATTGTGAGTGCTTCTGGGATCACTATCAGTTGTAAATTTGAAAAGCGATACCAGATTACTTGTTGTATTATTACAATTACTAAAAGTAAATGATGTGGCGTAAGAAGTGATATTACAAACCATGACAATTAATTAATTAATTCAATTAACTACAATTAATTTATCACTTCTGGAGGTGCACATGGTCCTGAGGTTCACTCAGCCTACACCAAAAATGAGTACCAGGTTAGTTCCTGGGGGACCGGGCGAGTTGGCCGTGCGCGTAGAGGCGTGCGGCTGTGAGCTTGCATCCGGGAGATCGTGGGTTCGAATCCCACTGTCGGCAGTCCTGAAGATGGTTTTCCGTGGTTTCCCATTTTTACATCAGGCAAATGCTGGGGGTGTACCTTAATTAAGGCCACGGCCGCTTCCTTCCAACTCCTAGGCGTTTCCTATCCCATCGTCGCCGTAAGACCTATCTGTGTCAGTGCGACGTAAAGCCTGTAGCAAAAAGTTCCTGGGGGGAAAGGTGGCCGGTCGTAGAGCTAACCACTCTACCCCATCACGTGCCGCGGTTAACAATGGTGGAAGCCTTTACCTTCCACTCCTCCAAGGGCCTTCATGGCCTGTACGGAGGTGTCTTTGTCTTTGACAATTAATTTACGATTTCTAATTCCAGCTGGAATAACCCACTTACTCCTCGTATCTAATGAACACTGTTTTCATTCGTCAGTTTGTATGCGAGGTCTGCACAATGTAACGAAGGTAACATCCGACGCTCAGTATCAAAGTGAATAAAGAACAGGCGCTATATTAAAATGGTTGACACTATGTACTGATAAGCGCTTGTTAAGAAAAATTACTATTTTCTCAGCTACACAGAGAAACATCGAATCATAGACACGCTTTTAGTCTTGGAAGGCGAAATAATTTTCTCTTCCTTCCGCGTATTCAGAATTATAATTTTAATGTCTTTCCGTTAAAATTATTTGCCATTGCTTGTTTACAGCCTCCCTATATAGCAGAGGTTCTCAAACTTTTATGAGATTGTACCCTTCACTCATGTCTAAAAGTTCAATGTATCCCCGCAAAAAAAAAAAAAAAACCCTAAATGATTAGATTTAAAAATATGAGTACCTGGCTAAATATGGAGACATTTTAATTTATTATAAACCATTTTTAAAACATATCGTAAAAAAGACGAGATTGTGAAATGAAATACATTTTTATAACACATCAGAAGAAATTTAAGTTTTTGTGTCTGTATCAGTATAATACAAAATAAAATAACGCAGGATGTCTGACTCGTTGGCTGAATGGTCAGCGTACTGGCCTTCGGTTCAGAGGGTCCCGGGTTCGATTCCCGGCCGGGTCAGCGATTTTAATCGCTTCTGATTATTTCTTCTGGCGTCCGGCTCCATGGATAAATGGTTAGCGTGCTGGCCTTTGGTCACAGGGGTCCTGGGTTCGATTCCCGGCAGGGTCGAGAATTTTAACCATCATAGGTTAATTTCACTGGCACAGGACCTAGGTGTATGTGTCGTCTTCATCATCATTTCATCCTCATTACGATCGCCTACGGGCGTCATATCGAAAGACCTGCACCTGGCGATCCGAACATGTCTTCGGACAATCCCGACACTAAAAGCCATACGCCATTTCATTTCAATTCTTCGGGGACTGGGTGTACGTGTCCGTACCAACACTCTCTTCATCATATTCAATCAACATACTATACTACCAACCACCACAGAAACACGCAATAGTGATTACATCCCTCCATGTAGGGTTGGCGGCAGGAAGGGCATCCGGACATAAAACAGGGACAAATCCACATGTGCGACGCAGTTCACACCCACGACCCTACAGGTGTGGGAAAAGGCGGTAGAAAAAGAAGAAGAAGGAAAATAAAATAACACACTATGAAAGCTTCACAAAACGCCAGATTTTAGCCTGAAACATTTTCTATCTTAATTCTAGAATTCAGACATTGTGAACCATCAACATTTCAATGGGATGGGTGTGCCTGCATGTCGCGACACAGTTTTCTGATGTGTCGTAGTCCAGGTAAAACTTTCAAGCGAAGCGTAGTTTCATATATATAGATATTTAATTTTCTATTTTCTCATTTTCATATCTCATTTTTTCTTCATTTTTCCTTGAGGGCTGCTAGTGTACCCCATTAACAGCCTCAGGCGTAACCCTAGGGGTACGCATACAGTTTCAGAACAACTGCTTTATAAGTCTAATACGTCCAACATCAACATCTTCCAAAAGCATGTCCTTCCCTCCACCAAAATGACTTTGTTCTTCCATCCATAGACATACACTGGTTGCCTGGTTACGGTGTCGGGTTTTATTTTTCCCACGAAAAACTGTCAACGCTCATTTCATACAGACCTCCAGCGCAAAAACATATTCTTTCATAATCCGTTCACTCCCCAGGGTTAGTTTCTCCCTCGGACTCAGCGAAGAATCCCATCTCTACCGCCTCAAGGACAGTGTCCTTGAGCGTGAGAGTTTGGGTCGGGGGGATACAACTAGGAAGGAAGACAAGTATCTCGCCCAGGCGGCTTCACCTGCTATGCTAAACAGGGGCTTTGGAGGGAGGAGATGAGAAGATCGAAATTGATAGACAAGGAAGATGGAAGGAAGCCGTCGTGTTAGGTACCATTCCGGTATTTCCCTGGATGAGAAGTGGAAAACCACGGAAAACAATTTCGAGGATGGCTGAGTTGAGAATCGAAGCCCTCTACTCAGCTAACCACCCAACGCTGAGTGGACCCCATTCCAGCCCCGTGAGGACATAACAATCTATAACTTTGACAAATTTCAGCCGTTGGAACTTCCCGTTTTCTCAATATCGCTGTGAAAGACAGACAGAATTAGGGAGTTTATATACTGTATAGGCTATAGATAAGTTTATTTTGACTTGGACACACATACATCCCTCAATAAATTTTAGCAGTATGATGTCGACCCCTTAGCCCCGTTTTCTAATGCGGAGTCGAGTATGAGGTGAGATGAAGTTATATGGCATGTTTTTACGTCTGGATGTCCTTCTTGACCCCAGACTCAGTTGAGGAGCTGATGAAGATGAAGTGAATGATGGTGAATAAAACTGCGTAAGGAAATGGAAGGTATCGGTTGTGGCCTATGAACAGGAACTCTCTCTGCATTTGCCTCGAAGTGAAAATGGGAAACCACAGGAAAACATTGTTGGGATAACCGACGGTGTGGTTTGAACAAAGACGTCTCCCGAATGCAGAGCTTGGCTCCTTTTAGTCGCAGCGCATTAACACGCGCGTCCACGTGGCTCGGTAGATACATATTAACAGTAATATGTAAACTATTAATTATTATTTATGCGTTATGTCTCTTTAAAAGCATATATAGGTCTACCTTAATCTCATAACACTAAAGAAATTAGCTTGTCCCTAAATTCTCTTCCGTCTGCAATAAGAGCAAGACCATGCCCCTTCTGGATGGGCCTGCTATAAATAGTTTCCTACCAAAAAGTTCAGATTCCAAGGGTCATCAAGAGGCATGGAAGGAAGGAAGGGGAGATGGAAGAAAGAAAGAAAGAAAGAAAGAAAGAAAGAAAGAAAGAAATTAAAAATACAAGGAATGCAGCTGAAGATGTAGGCAAGAAGGGAGGAAAAAACGGAAGACAAGAGCTAAGGGAAGGAAAGAAATAAGGACGGAAGTTATGAAGGATGGTAAGAAAGATGGTAGGAAAATGGAATGAATGATAGGAGAGACAGTTGGTAGGAAGCAGGGAAGGCAGGAGGGAATATAGGAAAAAAGGAAGAAAAGAAAGAAAAGAAGGAACAAAGGAAAGATGAGTGGGGGAAAGAAGATAGGAAAGAAAGGACGAAAGAATGAAGAGAGGGAAGGAAACGAAAGAAGGGAAGGTGGGGAAAAATGAACCAAAGTAGGGAGGAAAGAGCAAAAAAAGAAAATAGGAAGGTATGAAAGAAAGGAGGGAAATAGGAAGGAAGAAAGAAAAAAAGAGAACTAAAGAAAGTAGAAAAGAAAAAGGTAGGAAAGAAGGAAGATTGGTTAGTTCCCATTGCTCAGCTGTCCGGCTCCATGGCTAAATGATTAGCGTGCTGGTCTTTCGTTACAGGGGTCCCGGGTTCGATTCCCGGCAGGGTCGGGAACGTTAGCCGTAATTGGTTAATTTCCCTGGCACGGGGACTGGGTATACGTGTCGTCTTCATCATCATTCCATCCTCATCACGAAGCGCAGGTCGCCTACGGGTGTCAAATCAAAAGACCTGCACCAGGCCTCTCCGGAGGCCACACGCCATTAATTAATTATTATTAGTGTCCAGCTTTTGACAACGATGTCATTGACTTTTGAGTCTTCCAGTAGTTGGCGGTTGTTGTTGGAAAATGTTTGCCTCTTTTTATTGGCATCGTCCATCGGGAATTGGTCCGATCAAGTACATCGCCTTTGAATGAACTCCAGATGTCTAACAAAAATGAACTTAGTACGCTTTTCTGGATAGATTTAACATCATTTTCCAGTTGATTAATCAGGACCAGACAAGTAAAGCGTGAAGTGTGCGTACAGACGTGCACATTAATGGTGTCCCGACATAAACAATCAACACTGCCCCACTCAAGTACTGAAAAGAAGGGGAGAGAGTGAAGGGGTAGTGTTGAAGGCCAATTCAGTACAAAACATGGGGGAAGGGAGTGAAGGGGTAATGTCGAAGGCACAATGACTCACCTTCTCGCTTAACGCATTGCTGCATGGACTGCATATAGACAGCCCGCTACAAGACTTCGTTGTGATCGAAATGGGCACAGTGGCGGATGTATTGAAGTACAGCATTAGGTTACCTACTCGTCCGGCCCCGCGGTGTACGGGGCAACGCGTCCGGCCGCTCCGGGTTCGATTCCCGGCCGGGTCAGTGGGGTTTAATTGTAAATGATTATATCCCTGGCCTGGGTACTGCGTGTTTGTGTCGTCCTTAACGTTTCTCACATTCAACACTCAACACTTCCGCAGTTCCAATTACATGCAGGTTCATACATTGTGCAAGTAGAGGCAAAAGAACTCTACAAGTCGACGCCCCGAACAAACAGCATTTTAACATTAAAAAATTAAAAAGTATCCTACTCTGATAATTACAGTATTAAGAGGTAAAGGAGGTTTTTAACCGAAAAGTATTTTATACTAGTTAGGAATATTTTGTAGCTGCGTTATATGGGGTCTACCAATCCTTCTTCACCTCGTTCTTGCCATATTTCTATCCATCTCCAAACTGTCTTAAGACTGCATGGTATTGCTTGTGCTATTGCTTGGGGGACCATGTGAGCCTCCCACATGCCAATAATACGTCCTCGATTCACCTGTGATAGGATATGAGCCATATTATTACAATGTTACAGTATAACGCCGGAATACACACACTGTGTATTCAGCACTACCTGTTCACTCCCTTCCCCTCCTTTTCAGTACTGGAGTGGCCATCAACACTATCCCTTTACTCTCTCCCCTCCTTTTCAGTACTGGAGTGGGGCAGTGTTGATTGTTTATGTCGGGACACCATTAATGTGCGTGCGTGTACAGTCTTAGTTAGCGCAGATGATCCGCCACCAGAAACATTTCAGCCGCTGTGTGTCCCATCTTTAAAGTAGAAGTGTCGAGTGTCGTGAAAATATGATATCGACCCATCGCGACTTGAGTGTAAAAACGTGTACAGTGAGAATACATAGATTTCTATCCTGAGTCACGGCTAGATTAGGCGTTTGTTGTGAACGTGATCTTCTTAAACCATCACTTCAGAGCAGTGACGGGCATCCATCTCAACGAAACCTGTAAAGTATTTGTTGCTGTTGCTTCATTTAAGTGACTTAAAACATCGTAGTTAATAAACATTCCGTGTGATTGCGGTGTCTGTACTGGTGTGAGCATATTTTATTATTTGAAGTTAATAATAATATGTAGCCCCCCTGGTGGCCATGATCGTTCAAGGCGTTGAAGTCTATTCGATCTGACATCGTGGTTAGCCGGTTCGAGTCCCGTTGGTCGAAAAAGATTTCACCATCAGAATGTTGGCCGGTAGGGTAGGGGAGGTGGTGATATACAATTTCTAATCACTAGATTGCGTACCAAAAGCCTGGATTTAATTCCAAACCTCTCCGCTTTGCTTATATTGAGTGAGGGTCTATGATGCTAGTGATGGTGGTTCGTCCGTCGGATGGAGACGTTAAGCCTTGAGCAGACCCCGTGGTGCTATTCGACAAGAGTAGGCACCGGGTTTCACCATCTCCATTCCTACTATCATATATCACGTCATTCGTTTCATCTCATTGACGTCAGGAAGAGCATCCGGTCGTAAAAACTCGCTACGAAGATTCATCTCACTTCATACCCGACCCCGTAGAAGAACAGGACAAGGGTTGGACAACAATAGTGTTGTTGGTTTCTACGTCCCACTAACTACTTTTACGGTTTTCAGAGATGCCGAGGTGCCGAAATTTAGTCCCGCAAGAGTTCTTTTACGTACCAGTCAATCTACCGATACGAGGCTGACGTATTTGAGTACCTTCAAATTCCACAGGACTGAGCCAGGATCCAACCTGGTAAGTTGAGGCCAGAAGGCCAGCGCCTCAACCATCTGAGCCACTCGGCCCGGCGATGAGATTTGTACCTGTAAAATGACGTAGTCAGAAAAGATATCCGATCACAAAACACTAGTCAAAACCCATGTTGAGTCAGGTTGGCATCAGAGACCCCAGAAATATTAATATATTTAGTTTTGGAACAATGTGACTATAGTCACTGAATGGGCCAATGAACTGAATTATGCAGTGTGACTCCTTACGTTACCATCCTTTTGTTTTTTATAGAAGTACCACGAATGATGCTTTTCAAAAAAAGTCCAGGAACGCAAACGGTTCTAAGGAGGAATGATTGGTGCAGCGTGCGCATGCATTTCAATTGCTAAATCGAGGAACACTACCGGCACAACATGTTGTCACTAGCAGCACGCATGGGCTGTCTAATCTTTTCATGTACTGCGGCACATCTGATTCCTGCCTATGGAGGCGCAGGCTCCGTTTGATTTTTACAGGAAAAAGAATAATACAGAAACACATAAGCTAATCCTGACTGAATATTTTTAAACATACCATACTTATGTAATTAAGAGTGAAATCTGACAATGCAAGTTGAGGGACAGTATTGCTACTCCCATTCACTATTAAGACTGCAGGTTCGTAACAGTTTAGTCACGATTATAATAACTGTATAAAATAATACTGTGAATTAATAACTGATATAAAGCCAATTTAAATAAAAACTGAAGTGAAATGTCATTTCTTCACTGAATATGAATGCTTAAATCTGTACGTTAAGCAGAAAAGTAAATAACATTCATTTATAGACAACTAGCACACTGCTTCTTCTCACGATACAAGACAAATTCTCCCTAAGCGTGTTTAATAGGATAAGACAAGTATCGAGGATATGTATTAGCAATGTAGATAGAACTGGTGGATTTTGGGCCTAGACAAAAACAAGGGGTGGATTCGAAAAGAGGATAATACGTTATGTTTATTGTGTGGAGAAGAGAGGGATGACCTGCATTTGTTAGCAAGATGTAAAGAAACAAATGAATGAGAGTGAAAATATTGAGTGAAAGTCAGCAGGAATTATTAAAGCAGAATGGTAATGATCAGAAAATTATTAGATGGGTGATAAAAGAATGGAATAGGGTAGGGAATTTAAATTGGTATTTAAGTGCTGTGAAAGAATTATACATAAAGAAAATGAAGTGGACGTGTGAGTAATGCTCAAGGGACACTTCGACATGAAATTAGATAAGTATGACAGTGTGTGTAAGAATTTGACATTTGTGTATGGTTAGATAATGCGTGTTGTTCGATATTGGGATTTTAGGTTAGAAAATCAAAGGAAACGAGGAATATAGGGCACTGAGGCTCAGCAGGGTACGAGAGAGAAGAGGGTTGAATCAGCAAGGTTTCAGATTACGGCGAGGCAGGTCGGAACCTGGAGCATGCAGCCTTGATGCAGCATTTGATCTTATGTAAAATTTAGGTTGTGCCTTGGAGAGGCTTGATTGTAATATGTTTGGAGAGTAGTCTCCTAGTGGATCAATTGAACGGAGCAGTGGTGCTCTTTTGAACATTGTAACTTTGGACCTTCAAGCTCACTCACTGATTGTTTTAGGGTTCTCAAATCATCATTGTTACTAGAGCTAACGAGCTCAGTTTTGCCTCTCCCATTGTTATTATTATTTGGTGTTGTTCATCAAGCCTTACCAAAGGATTCAGCTTAACTGTTACATAGTACATCCTACACAGATACGTAGTCCATGTGTCTTTATTATGGCTTGAGAGAGTGTGCGATTTACAAACATTGTCATTCTGCCTTTCGAAAAATCCGGGTTCAGATTTAACCTCCTTCAGACCGAAATAGTGAGGGATTACGGTTATTGTGCTCAGCGAGTGTGGATGATAGAATGGTTAGCCAGGTAGCTACAATTTCCAAAATCACAGATTCGATTCTTGGAGAGGTTGGTGAAAAAATTCACAACTAATTATGTCGGAAATGTGATGAGCCTTATAAGGGCCTAATTACAAAACGCAGTTTTAGCGGGCAAGTTTGCCGTGCGGTTAGGGGCGCGCAGCTGCAAGCTTGCATTTAGGAGATAGTGGGTTCGAACCCCATTGTCGGCAGCCCTGAAGATGGTTTTCCGTGGTTTCCCATTTCCACACCAGACAAATGCGTGGGCTGTGCCTTAATCAAGGCCACGGTCACTTCCCACTCCTAGCCCTTTCCTATCCCATCGTCGCCATAAGACCTATCTGTGTCGGTGCGACGTAAAACCAATTGGAAAAAAGACGCAGTTGGAGTCAATTGTCAAACGAATGGCAAAAAACTCTCTCTCACACACAAAAATCACTACGAACAAACATCGAAGTCAAGGGTGGGGAGACGACCGGGTGAGTTGGCCATGCGGTTAGGAGCGCGCAGCTGTGAGCTCGCATCCGGGAGATAGTGGGTTCGAACCCCACTGTCGGCAGCCCTGAAGAGGTTTTCCGTGGTTTCCAATTTTCACAGCTGGCAAATGCTGGGTTTTACCTTAATTAAGGCCACGGCCGCTTCCTTCCCATTCCTAGGCCTTTCCTGTCCCATCGTCGACATAAGACCTATCTGTGTCGGTGCGACGTAAAGCAACTAGCAAAAAAGAAAAGAAAAAAGGTGGGGAGACGAAAAAAAAAAATAAATAAATAATAAATAACATGTCCTCAGATGTTTTGAGGAAGCATTTCTATATGATGCTATTTAGACTGCCCTGCGTGTCAATTTTGACATTTCAATTTTCTTTTACAGGTAGCAGAGATGGATCTCTGCTGGGCGATCGATGGCTGAGCTGCTTTTGTAAACATTAAATGTTGCGCCAGAGATCCTTTACACGCCAGTATCGGATGACGTGGAGTACAAAAAGTTGTTTTTTTCCCCGCCCTTCAAAAATCCCATTGCCTCTTTCTACTATATACTTTACGTACGATGGGTTAGGAAAGGGCTAGAAATTGGAAGGGAGTGACCGTGGCCTAATTTCACTGCCTCTTCTGTGTTACCGTGATCTTGGAACCCGAAGGATCTCTACCACTTATCCGCAGAGTTAGTTTGTAACAGTGGTGATTCAGGAAAAGTACCAGAGAGCAATAAGTAACTCATTATTGCAGCATTGTTTTTGGAGACCGAAAAAATACTACAGAGCTATGCACGCAAGTTGTGTGTCGGACAACTCAGCTTTGACTTCCAAATTCCAATATTGGACGTTTGGGGCGATCCCACCTAACTGCGCACCATTCCTACAAAACGTTTGAACGGTTACAGAAGCAACTTTCTCCCCCTCATTTTATGCAGACTTGGGACTGGCAGGTACCGTACTTATTATTTACAGGTTGTTTTACGTCGCACCGACACAGATAGGTCTTGTGGCGACGATGGGACAGGAACGGGCTAGGAGTGGGAAGGAAGCGGCCTTGGCCTTAGTTACGGTACAGCACTAGCATTTACCTGGTGCGAAAATGAGAAACCATGGAAAACCACCTGCAGGGCTCCCGAGAGTGGGGTTCGAACCCACTATCTCCCGAATATCAGGTACTTGTAACTGATTTCCTACTATGATTAAAAATAGTGTTACCGAGCTCGATAGCTGCAGTCGCTTAAGTGCGGCCAGTATCCAGTATTCGGGAGATCGTGGGTTCGAACCCCACTGTCGGCAGCCCTGAAGATGGTTTTCCGTGGTTTCCCATTTTCACACCAGGCAAATGCTGGGGCTGTACCTTAATTAAGGCCACGGCCGCTTCCTTCCCACTCCTAGGCCTTTCCTATTCCATCGTCGCCATAAGACCTATTTGTGTCGGTGCGACGTAAAGCAAGTAGCAAAAAAAAAAAATAATAACCGCCCAAAACGACCTGTGTTATTCAGGTAAACAAATACACGGCCGTCCCAGTCGTCTCGTTCTCCCAAATTATCATGGGCAGCGTTGCCAACCGTACCGTTTGAACTGTACATTTACGGGTTTTAACCCTCTGTGGACGGTGTACGGTTCGAATATCAAACCGTACGCGTTTTATACGGTTCTGCAAAATTGTTAAAGGAACATTTTTATTATTAGAAATATTCAGATTTTGTAAGCAAAATTATTTTTCTCCTGTTTGAATATACAGTACCTCATTTCCTGGACATGTACGGCGTGGCCTCCTTTTCTCCAAGGGACTCCCAAGCTTTGAATGTCGTGACTCCCCTTTGAACTTGTTTCAAATCAACCAATGAAGTGCTTGAATAATCTGACACGTCCGATTTTTCTGTCTTACTCTGCGGCTGGGATTGCCCTACTTCAAACTTTATCAACTGTGGATCTCGTAGTCGTGTATTTGTTCACAGTCACACTCTTCAATCAGCCCGCACCGAACTCTGACAATCGTTTTTTAACCAGTGCGAAGTGTGGTGAAACAGCAAACTTGATGGATAACGTGATTTCGTTAAACTTTAATAATATTGTGATGTACTTACAAATTCTTTTGCGTGACAGTGCAGTACTTCAATTTCTTGTTGATTAGCTTACTATGTATTAATTAAGTATATATATTTTTTCTTTGGCGTTTGGCACTGGCCTTTCGTCCACAACTTGGCAGATTCGACCCTGGCTCCGTCCGGTGGTATTTGAAGGTGCTCAAATACGTCACTCTCGTGTCGGTAGATTTACTGGCACGTAAAATAACTCCTGTAGGACTAAATTCCGGCACCCCGGCGTCTCCGAAAACCGTAGTAGGAGTTGGTGGGACGTAAAGCAAATAATATTATTATTAACTTCTGATTCCAAAGATAAAGCATGTCCTTCAACACCAAAAACGTTAAAACTTTCTATTAAAACACCCATAAGGAAACAAAAGTACAGGCAGTCGTGGGAGAGTATAGACTTCACAGGAAGTGGCTGGGTCCCGATCCAACATGTGAAGAAAGGGCAAATTGTATACGGTATACTGCATTTTCTTACTTCTAGTAATATGTTTCAGTTAAGTATTCCTATTTTATATTATTGCTACTTGCTATTATTGCAGGCATTCTATTGTGAACCCATAATTCTACGGAGAGAAAAATATTTTTTTTCTCAATATTTATTTGATATCAAGAAACTACTTTTATGTTTGAGGGCAGCCATGTTGCGCTCCTAAGAGCCCCGATGTCGCGTGGGAAGGATCTCACGGCAAGCTCGTGAAATACCGGGACACCTCGGTGGAACTCGAGTGCCCGACAATTCTTTAAATTCATGGAATTCTACACAACGAGGGATTTTGGCAACACCGTAAATAAAGAAATCAATAAGCAAAATTATTCGTACACCCTACGTGAAGACAGAGCCCCCAGGGAAAAACTTAAATGCAGTTAAGCCTAAGTACATGTCAGTATCAGATCAGTGAACTAGCTACACGTGCCAAGGTCAATGGAAGAAGAAAACGCGCGAAACGCACGGGCAGAAATAATTTATTTCCCCTGTTGTGAGTGTGGTAAAATTATAAGATTAACATCTAAAATAAGTGCAAGCCTGTCCGGAGGTCTGGGACAAGTCTCATCAAAATTGGTCTATTAGACGCAAAATTGGCAGATTACACAATCAAGCCTCATAGTGGGGATAGCGTCCCTCCTGAGATTATAAAAGAAACCCCCCACCGTATATTTTTCAGTGTCGATCTGGAACTTGAAGCCGCGGGAGCTTGTGCCCGTCGTCATTGGAAATTCGCGCCAGATTAATCGACAAATAATTAAATACATGTCCGTGGCTAAGGTCCACCTACTCGGGTAAGAAGAGAAAGTGATTGGAAAAGTTCTGAACGTTTGCCGACGAACTAGGAACGTGTAGGCTGGTTGAAATATACACAGCAGGTTTTATTTATATCATCTCATGTACGTTTGAAAGTGAAGAGGGTTTGGGGAAGCTATTCAGAGTAGTTCTGCTCCCTTTATCTGTTGAACACCTGTTTTATTGGAGTAACGGAGAGAGACTCTGGGAACGAGTCAGACAGTCATAGCCGACTGCAGAACGAGGGAAGTCGTGGTGCAAATTACAGAGAAAGTACCTGATTTATGTGGTAATTTTAATATCGTGTGTGAGAAGGGTAGTGTTTGTATGAGTGAGATTTTGGAAATGAAAATGTTATCTGTGAAAATGTACGGCTAAGCCCGAGGTCTGCTGGTGACGATGTGACCAGAATGCTGGGAAAGGTACCATGTGCAGGTCTGTCTATATTTCTATTATGTTGTAGTTAGTTTAAATTGTTCTGTCCCAACAAAATTTTCAAGATGATTGTCGGGTTGATATTCGTAATTGTCAGGCGAAAGGTGTTGTAATTTTGGGTCAGCGTGTGAAAATTTCAGTGTGTAAATTTCATGTCAAGAACGGTAAAATGCGACGTTTAAATTTTGGTGTTAAATGTTCGATGAGATAGTGTCCAAAGCGTGGATTTTTGGAAAGTTATAAGTGTAAATTAGTCGTGGCGAATATCTAAATTTCAAATATCAGTTGAATTCAGAAATGTTTGTCGATAATAATAATAATAATAATAATAATAATAATAATAATAATAATAATAATAATAATAATAATAATAATGTCTACCGCGGGATAAAGAAATTTTTATATGTTAAAATTGCATTTAACCAGTATATTTATTTGTTTATAAGGATCGCAGGTATATTTAGATAATTTCAGTAAAATTTGATAGAGTTACCGTTATTAATGGGAAGGAAATTTTGAGACATCGTGTGTACCAATGATACGAAAAGTCGCTGTGTGCTCTTGGATTCTCGAGGTCTGAAAGTCGTAATAATAGTAAAGTAGATATGTGTTTTATAGTGGTTGTAGTTTTCACCAGGGGATTGAATTATGAAAAAGGGTCGTGGAAATATAAGAAAAAGGGGATTGAGAGCGACGAATTTATATGTATGTGGAGATGAGAGAGATGGATGAAATGAAGCCTGGATTTTAAGTGATTCCGCTGGAATAAAGCGAGGAGAATGAGTTTGAGACAGGCTATATTTTTGAAGAGGAAGTATTTAGGAAACAGGCTGTGTTGAGGCAGGCTGTATTGTTTTCCGCAATCAATCCGAATTTGAGACGACTACTGTGTGAAGCACCGTAAAATTTTCTAGTAAAATCCCAAGTGAAACGACTCTAGTAAAATGTTAAAATCTTGATAGTAAACGTACAGCGATTTTCTACTTAAAGCCCGTTTGATATTAAAATGATGCGACCTCAAGGATAAAAAGAGCACTTTGGACACACGGTTGGTGTTGTATTGAATTTGTTCACTGGATAGGTCATTGATAAAAATAGTTGGAGTTGATGATAGGCGATTGGAGAGTTTCGAATGCGGTAGTGATGATTATTATTTTGTAGGCATCCACTAAATGGTAGACGTGTGCTGGGAATTTTCATTTGCTTCCCTAAAACTTCAGTGCACAGGCTGAGATTGTGTTCGGTGGAGAATCGTTCGTCACGTATATTTATTTTTTGAGTTCACGTATTGTAATGAGGTAGAGACTTACTGTATTTTTCGACTTGCATTCATTTGATAGTAAGAGACGTTGGTTCCGTCGTGCGTTATTTGTCTGACCTGATTTAGTATTAAATGTCGGAGTTGTTTTAAATTGCTAGTTCGCCTGATATGTTAAGGGAGGCGTAGTACGACCCACTTTGACGCCCGACGATAGATTTAGGACGTCACATGTTATCCTTGGTGTCACTGATGATGAGACGTCCTAGTTCACGCCCGACGATAGAATTTGGAAGGTATCATGTACATATTGATTAGTGTTAGGATGTACAGATTTCAAGTGAGCCCGACGATAGATCTGGGATGGCAGCTGTACACACTCAAGTCTCAGATTAGATGTTTCTTTTGTTTTTTTGTTGAAGTGGCCTGGACGAAGGTAGCATCTACAGTATGATATGATTTATGAAGAAGGTCAATGCGTAGCTCTCCATTGAGATAACGGGACCACTATCGACGAGTGAGGGTTGTCCAAATGTTGGATATCGGCCCGATATAGATTAAATATTTTTACTGTGATTCTCCGTGCGTGTTAAGCTTTAATGACTTCGATGTTAATTTATTTTTACGGACTTAATTGTTTTATCGTTTTGACGTCCGTTTCGTTTGATAGTGTGCATATTGACACTCAGTGTATTAGTGTGAGACTTGAGTTGCGAATGCGGTTTCGATTCGTCAGCCAGTAACACTATTTTATTTTCAACTCTTGTCGTACTTTCATTTTTATTCATAGTTAAATTTAATTAAGTAATCATTTTATAAGTAGTGTGTTGGGACAGACAGTAAATAGATAGATCTGTACGGGTAGCATAGTTTTTCAAGGGAAAGAATTCCTTAAAGTTGTAGTAATTTTTAACGTGGACTGGTAATTTTATTTAGCGTAACAAAACCATTCCTAACCTGAAAATCGGTTCAATAATAATACTTTTCAAGTGACTTTCCACTTTTTAATTAACTTCAGTGTTTGGCATTTCTTCTAAATGCATGATTAGTAAATGTTTCCTGCATTTCGCAGTTTTGTTCCTTTAGAACGACATAACGTAAGATCCTCACGGATCATGTTGTTGGTTCCTTCCGAACAGCTGTTTTGGGTGATGCACATTTAGCATCGGGATTACCTTGTCACTTAAGGTGTCAGGAATGACAAATACATGGTGGGATTTTATTTCAATTGTAAATGATGCTGTTAATTCGTAGTGAACACCATGCTTTCACATAATATTTCGCAACCTATCCAAAGCAACTGATAGTCAGTTTGGTTCGATTAAGGGTCCATTCGGCGGGTGTTCCGTATCCGTTAAGGGTATTCGACTGGTGGATAACCTTAATTGAGAGAAAATCAGGCGTTCTACTTGTTGAAAGTCAGATTTTCCACGGATCGTGTGGATTAACTCTCAGTTCTCGTTTGGAATAATAGGTGCCCGGTTTTCAGGTCTTCCCTTTTTCAGTTTTTCAGTTTCGCTGTCCACTAACATATTAACTTCTCCGAAGCAACTCTTCGATATTGTAAGAAACAAATTGACGTTATGTAATGTGACTGTGTTTGAAACATTCAAAAATCAATAATTTATAATTTTTTATTTGCAAGAATGCATATTAAATTAATAATGTTATCGTGATATTTCAATTTAATAAAAGTGAGTAAGCACATTTTTGCTCCTCATTTCAAGTAGTTAGGCTCTCTTCTGAACCCCATCGTTTGGTTAAGATCGTGACCGAATTTATTCCCGCAACGACCCATGATTTAAGAGTTCTAGATTGTTCTACTGTAGCAGCCGTGGCCGACCAACGATGGAATGGTAAGTTCAAGGGTTCAATTGAATATTGGTGCATTTGGGTGAATATTAGTACTGTGCGGTTTTACGATAAAGAATACGGTTTATTTTTAATTTCTGTACGGTTTTTCAATTTTAGGAGGTTGGCGGTGCTGATCATGTGTTAACACGCAAAGTGATGATCATCGGATGGACTGAAGCAATTCAAGAGTACGTGTGCATCGAGTTCTCGCATTGTACGGCAGGTCAGGTACATCAGCTCCCCTTTCAAGTTCAAGGTGTGCCACTGTTCAGAGTACGGAAGCTAATACAAATTACAGGATTCTGTCATCTATGGAGTGTAGTTGCCTAGCCTATGGTCTAGGTCCCGAGAACGAAGGCTGGCAGTTTTTTTTTTTTTCGGGGGGGCCCCCGAAGCCCGCTCCCCCCGCGTGACCAACGACTCAATCTACATGGCCTCCGACATGCTATTATTTCTAAGAAGAAGAAAGAGATAGCAGGGAAGAGTGGGAAGTGATACAAGGAGTATCTGCCTGTTTCCATGTCAAACACGCTACCAGGCGATATTGTATTAGGTATATGGTATTGAAGTTTGGTATTGAAGGGTCAGGGAAAAACCACATAGGCAGAAAGAAGAAAGAGCCTACATGTAAAACCTGACATCTTGTGATAGCACATGCAAGGATGTGGGCTGGAAAAAGACCAGAGGTTGTGTTAGTTAGGAACAGGTAACATGCACAAAACATAAACCAATTCCTTGCCATTCCATCACCTGGGGATCAGTCCGTCTGGGCACTGCTGTGACTAGCACGGTCCTTGCCGGCTGCGGAGCCATGCGTCAAGTACCACTAGGGCCTGTCGCACGACTCCACCTCCTTGGGGTACCTCGTACCCAGTCTCCGATCCCGGAGAATGAGGCCAAGCCCGCCGAGGCGGGGGTCTCCTGGAAAGGGATGGGTCATGGCGCCGGGCCTCCTTCCTCTCTGCCCGCGCCATGGCCCGGTAGACAGGGCAACTGCGATGGGAGGCCGGGTGGCCCCCCGAGCAGTTGGCGCACACCGGCGCGTCTCTAAGTGTTGCGCAGGCCGTGTAGTAGTGATCACCACCACAGCGGTTGCACCTCACCTCGAGCCCACAGCTGACCTGACGGTGGCCCCACATCAGACAGCGGAAACACTGCAAGAGCTGCAGAGGGGGACGTTTCACTCTCACCTGACTGCCGCTACCCGCTGAGGTCCTCTCCTGATTGGCTCCTCGGTTGGCTGCTGTCCTGGGAGCAGTCCTGGGTTGGGGCTTGGCGGTCCTCTCCTGGTGAGCCAGCGTCGCCTTCTGCTTCCTGGTGCGGCGTCGTCTTCTTCTTCTTCCCGGGGGTTGCTTCTCGGCGGGGGAAGAGGCCTCGTCCTGGTGGCCCTCCTCCCGGCCTGGTGACCCCGGGGTAGCTGGTGGCTCCGCTGCGTCGCCATCTTCTTCTTTCCCCAGGCTGGCGGCGGCGTCGGTCAGTCCCAAGGGTTGCTTCTCGGCGGGGGAAGAGGCCTCGTCCTGGTGGCCCTCCTCCCGGCCTGGTGACCCCGGGGTAGCTGGTGGCTCCGCTGCGTCGCCATCTTCTTCTTTCTCCTGGCTGGCGGCGGCGTCGGTCGGTGCTAACACTCGACTGCATTCCCTGTCCTGGGGGGCGCACATCGAGGTCTGCAACTTGACAGACGTACAGGCAGGCTGGACCTGGGCAGCAGTATCAGTACGCCAGGGGGCGTCCTTCTCCACCGCTGTGCTGCTTTCCACCATCACGGGCGCGTTCCTGGTTTGCGCCCGGGTAACAGGCCCTTCCTGGTAGGCCTGCGTCTGCGACCACTTCGCCCTGGTTGTCGCCTTGTTGGTCTGCGTGTACTTCGTAAGGTACAGCTTTCCAACTGGGGTCGCGCCGTCGCGGCGCTCGGGAGCGCCGCCGTCGTCCTCATTCCTCGGCTCCGTCTGTGTGGCAGTCTCCTGGCTGCCGTAGACGGTAGTGTGGTTCCTCTTGCCTGGTATTCGGGTGACCTGAAAGTAAGCAGAGAAGCTCCTCTCGTAGCGGCTGATCTGGCCTGGGTCCGTGGGGCGAATAATTATCGCCCAGGTCTCGATGTTCTCGACGGCGTCGGGGGAGAGCTCCTTCTCTGTGGCCCCCTCGAGCCTTGTGAGGAGCTCGATGATGCGGTAGGCCTCCCTGTAGGTGTCCTCCCCAGGTCGGTACTGCACCAGCAGCGCAGGGGCGGCGTGGTTCAGTGAGACGGTCCTGTGGTGGACCCAGAGAACAATCTCCCCGAGTGCGTCCTTGAAGTTCTCTGGTAGGTCGTCTCGAAGTTCCATCATACCTGTCGCTTCCTGAAATAAAATCTGAAAGAAAATAGCACTAAAATTGCTTCCTGACAATGCTCGTACTGCGTACTTAAAAGTACAGACAGTAGACACAATGCTCTTTCGGAGATGTACTAACAAGTACAGCTGCCTGACTAGTACTGGGAAAGTACAGAGCGCCTGGCGAGGAGAGAGAGAGCGAGCGAGAGGAACACGTCCTTCCACTACGGCTGTCGAACTCGTCCTCTGTCAAGGCTGGCAGAGTCGGTTGGTTATTTAACTGTACATCCAACGTAGGGAGGGGAAGGAAAGGGAGGAGTTGTAGAAGACAGGTGGTCTAATGTTCTAAGGGGAAGGAGATTGCAGGCCAAGGGCTCTATTCAGGATCAGAATTCAGGACAGGTGTCTGTGCGAAATCGGTACGAGTCACTCCAGGTAGAACAACAGAGGGAAGATGAGGGACAGGGAACTGTTGCTGAGATGCGTGGAAGTAGGAGGAGGGGAAAAGGTAGGAAAGGGGATTGTAGAGTAGAGGATAGGAAAAGACAGGTGGAACAGGGTCATGGGAAGGAGAAAAGGGAGGAGGAAGTAGCTTCTGCAGCTATCAGTAAAGATAGGGCTGACCAGGAGGGGAGGGGATCAAATGAGGTGGGTAGGGTTGAGGCTCTGGTCATGGGGGATTCCATCGTTAGAGACGTGGGGAAAGTGTGTGGAGGAAAGGGAACCAGGGTAGAATGTTATCCAGGAATTAGGTTGAGGCAGATGTTGAGGAAAGTAGAAGAGAGGGAGGAGGGGAAGGAGAAAGTGGTAGTGTTTCACGTTGGTACCAACAACGTAAGGCAAGCTGATATAAGTACCAACATAGTTGGAGATGTGTGGGATCTGGTAAATGCAGCACGGGTGAAGTTTAAGAAAGCGGAGATTGTTATTAGTGGAATACTGTGTAGGAGGGATACTGACTGGAGGGTGATTGGGGATTTAAATGAGACTATGGAGTGGGTATGTGGGAAACTGGGAGTGAAATTTCTAGATCCTAATGGGTGGGTAGGAGAAAGGGATCTGCGCTCGGATGGCCTTCATTTAAACCGCAGTGGTACGTATAAGTTAGGAAATTTGTTTGGAAGGGTAATAGGGAGGTACATTCAGGGAAACGGGATGGCCTAGGGAGCGGTGATAAGGGAACAGGGAACTGGAAATCAAGTAGGGATGACATAAAATTGTTAGTGTTGAACTGTAGAAGTATTGTAAAGAAAGGAATAGAATTAAGTAATTTAATAGATATATATTTACCAGATATTGTAATAGGAGTTGAATCATGGCTGAGAAATGATATAATGGATGCAGAAATTTTCTCACGGCACTGGAGTGTGTATCGTAGAGATAGGATAGGAAAGGTGGGAGGGGGAGTTTTCATTCTGGTGAAAGAAGAATTTGTAAGCTACGAAAAAGTTAAAGATGAGACACATGAAATTCTAGGTGCAAGGCTCATTTCTAAAGATAATAGGCAACTTGATATATTTGGAGTGTAAGATCGGGAAAGGGTAGCACTGATGCGGATTCAGAATTATTTGATAGGATAGTCAGCTATGTGGGAAACGACATGGAAAGAAATGTGATTGTAGCGGGAGATCTGAATTTGCCAGATGTCAATTGGGAAGGAAATGCGAACGACAGGAAGCATGACCAACAAATGGCAAATAAGTTAATATGGGAAGGACAGCTGATTCAGAAAGTGATGGAACCAACCAGAGGGAAAAATATTTTGCATGTGGTGCTGATAAAACCAGATGAGCTCTATAGGGAAACTGAAGTAATAGATGGTATTAGTGATCATGAAGCTGTTTTTGTGGTAGTTAAAAATAAATGTGATAGAAAGGAAGGTCTTAAAAGTAGGACTGTTAGGCAGTACCATATGGCTGATAAAGCAGGTATGAGGCAGTTTCTAAAAAGTAACTATGATCGGTGGAAAACGGTAAATAAAAATTTAAACAGACTCTGGGATGGGTTTAAAGAAATTGTTGAGGAATGCGAAAACAGGTTTGTACCTTTAAGGGTGGTAAGGAATGGTAAAGACCCACCTTATTATAATAGAGAAATAAACAGACTAAGAAGGAGGTGCAGACTGGAAAGAAATAGAGTTAGAAATGGCTGTGGAAGTAAGGAGAAATTGAAGGAACTTACTAGAAAATTGAATCTAGCAAAGAAGGCAGCTAAGGATAACATGATGGCAAGCATAATTGGCAGTCATACAAATTTTAGTGAAAAATGGAAGGGTATGTATAGGTATTTTAAGGCAGAAACAGGTTCCAAGAAGAACATCCCAGGAATAATTAATGAACAAGGGGAGTGTGTATGTGAGGATCTTCAAAAGGCAGAAGTATTCAGTCAGCAGTATGTAAAGATTGTTGGTTACAAGGATAATGTCGAGATAGAGGAAGAGACTAAGGCCAAAGAAGTAATAAAATTTACGTATGATAACAATGACATTTACAATAAGATACAAAAGTTGAAAACTAGAAAAGCGGCTGGAATTGATCAGATTTCTGGGGATATACTAAAGACAATGGGTTGGGATATAGTACCATATCTGAAGTACTTATTTGATTATGGTTTGGCCAAAGGAGCTATAACAGATGAATGGAGAGTTGCTATAGTAGCCCCTGTGTATAAAGGAAAGGGTGATAGACATAAAGCTGAAAATTACAGGCCAGTAAGTTTGACATGCATTGTATGTAAGCTTTGGGAAGGCATTCTTTCTGATTATATTAGACATGTTTGTGAAATTAATAACTGGTTCGATAGAAGGCAATTCGGTTTTAAGAAAGGTTATTCCACTGAAGCTCAACTTGTAGGATTCCAGCAAGATATAGCAGATATCTTGGATTCTGGAGATCAAATGGACTGTATCGCGATTGACATGTCTAAAGCATTTTATAGGGTGGATCGTGGGAGACTACTGGCAAAAATGAGTGCAATTGGACTAGACAAAAGAGTGACTGAATGGGTTGCTATATTTCTAGAAAATAGATCTCAGAGAGTTAGAGTAGTTGAAGCTTTGTCTGACCCTGTAATAGTTGAGAGGGGAGTTCCTCAGGGCAGTGTTATCGGACCTTTATGTTTTCTTATATATATAAATGATATGAGTAAAGGAGTGGAATCGGAGGTAAGGCTTTTTGCGGATGATGTTATTCTCTGTAGAGTGATAAATAAGTTACAAGATTGTGAGCAACTGCAACGTGACCTGGAAAATATTGTGAGATGGACAGCAGGCAATGGTATGTTGATAAACGGGGCTAAAAGTCAGGTTGTGAGTTTTACAAATAGGAAAAGTCCTCTCAGTTATAATTACTGCGTTGATGGGGTGAAAGTTCCTTTTGGGGATCATTGTAAGTATCTAGGTGTTAATATAAGGAAAGATCTTCACTGGGGTAATCACATAAATGGGATTGTACCGATCTCTGCACATGGTTATGAGGGTGTTTAGGGTTTGTAGTAAGGATGTAAAGGAGAGTGCATATAAGTCTCTGGTAAGACCCCAACTAGAGTATGATTCCAGTGTATGGGACCCTCACCAGGATTACCTGATTCAAGACCTGGAAAAAATCCAAAGAAAAGGAGCTCGATTTGTTCTGGGTGATTTCCGACAAAAGAGTAGCGTTACAAAAATGTTGCAGTGTTTGGGTTGGGAAGAATTGAGAGAAAGAAGAAGAGCTGCTCGACTAAGTGGTATGTTCCGAGCTGTCAGCGGAGAGATGGCGTGGAATGACATTAGTAGACGAATAGGTTTGAATGGCGTCTATAAAAGTAGGAAAGATGACAATATGAAGATAAAGTTGGAATTCAAGAGGACAAACTGGGGCAAATATTCATTTATAGGAAGGGGAGTTAGGGATTGGAATAACTTACCAAGGGAGATGTTCAATAAATTTCCAATTTCTTTGAAATCATTTCGGAAAAGGCTAGGAAAGCAACAGATAGGGAATCTGCCACCTGGGCGACTGCCCTAAATGCAGATCAGTATTGATTGATTTGATTGATTGATATCCTCGTAAAGCAACGTGGCATTATCTTTCCTGACATTTATCTTCCTCTGTGGATGTAGAGATCGGAGGTTCAAACCTAACAAAGGCAGTCAAATTTTTGAAGGGTGGAACCAAGTCCATTCGTCACTACATGCCGTTCTATGTCGGTGCGTAGAAGCTCTACTGTGTTTACTATACAAAACTAAATAAAAACTCAGCAATAAGTCACCGTACAGAGTTCCAGGTTCCCTGGAATCTGGTAGAGTAAAACAGAACATACAAATTGAGATACATGTAGCCTAAATGTTGTCAAATCACAATACTTGCTCATGGTAGCTGAGGAAAATAATAATAATAATAATAATAATAATAATAATAATAATAATAATAATAATAATAATAATAATAATAATAATGAGAGTATTTAGCAGGATTTAGAAAGGGAAGGTCGTGTTCAGAACAAATTGTAAATCTAAATAAAATAATAGCTATGAGGAAGATCAGAAACTCTAAATTTGTAATCAATTTTGTAGACTTTAAAAAGACCTATGATTCAATTGAAATACTTTATTCGATATTTGAAAGGAATTTGAACTAGATAATAAAGCAATTGAAATAATTAAAGCAACATCAACAAACACAGCATCCAAGGTAAATTTTTTGGGAGAACTCTCAAACCCATTTGAAATAAGATCAGGTGTACGACAAGGAGATGGTTTGTCACCTCTACTCTTCAATTGTACATTAGAGAAGGTAGTTCGAAAACGGAGGAAAGTCAACGATACTAAAGGTGTTCAACTAGGAAAAAATCAAAATAAAATCATTATAGATTGTTTAGCTTTCGCAGGTGACATGGCGTTAATTACAGACTCATTAGATAATGCTCAAGAATAAATACGAGAATTACAGAAAGAAGCGGCCAAAATAGGATTGCAAATATAATTTGGAAAAACAAAGTGCATGACAAACTTCATTAATGTCCCTCAAAATATCAGAGCTAACAATAACATAACATCACACAGACAGATTGCTTCAAATACCTGGGAGAGTGGATAACAAACAACACAACAGAAAAGGTAGCTATACTGTAGATATAAGAGTAAACAAAATGTAAAGGATGTTTCATATGAAAAAGTATATACAATAAGATATCTCTATCCTAGAACTTGAAATGAATGCATTATCAAACAGTGGCCCGGACAGAAATTTTATATTCAGCAGAAACTCTTCGACTTACAAGAATTGGAGATCTCTTGAAAACTTAGAAAAAGTTGAAAGAAGAATTTTGAGGAAAATACTGGGACCTATAAGAAAAAAACAATGCCGATTTTAGATTGCGGTCAAACATAGAGCTATATTTAAAAGTTGAAAAACTGACAAGTGTAATGAGGAAAAGAAGACTCCAGTTTCTGGACACATTTATAGAATGAATAACAATAGACTAATTAAACAAATCTTCAACTTATTGAACAGTTTCAAATCCTAGCCAACGTGGTTCATTGAAATGGAAAAGGATACGAAAAACGCTAGAATTAAAATAGATAGGATAGAAAACAGAACACGTTTCTGAGAAGTAACACGAAAGGCAGGATTTCAGGAGGGAAAGAAATTAACAATTGGAAAAAATGGACTCAAGCGGAAAAGGAACAACATTTTCAGAAAATGAAGGAAGTTCGGAAGCGAAGAAAGTTAAATGCAAAGAAAAGTAACCGAAGTTTATTTATCGTACCCTCAAAAGGGTTATTCGAATAATAATAATAATAATAATAATAATAATAATAATAATAATAATAATAATAATAATAATACTTTACTTTGTCATACATACCGGGCGGTTTGGGGCGCGCAGCTGTGAGCTTACATCTGTCTTCGATATTGTAATCAATAAAAATAACGCTATGCAATGTGACTGCGCTTGAAACATTTAATATTTAATAATTTTTTGATCAAGGATTTATACAAACATTTTTTTGTGCAGTTAATTGATTCAATAAAAGTTAGTAAGCACATATTTGCTCCTCATTTCAAGTAGTTAGGCTCTCTTCTAAACCCCATCGTTTGGTTAAGATCGTGACCGAATTATTCCCGCAACAACCCCAAGACTTAAGAGTTCAATATTGCTCTACTGCAGCAGCTGTGGCCGACCAACGATGGAATGGTAAGTCAAGGGTTCAATATGGCATTAAAAAAGGACTGGCGAAGGGATCTAAAAAGAAGAGTCACTAAATCTGAGGGAGAGCAATGTGACAAAGTTTGATAGACACAGCTCGAGACACCCAAGATTTGCACCTCCAACATAGCTAAGGGATGCGACTCTTTGGCAGAATACCTCACTTCAAATTATAAAATTATTTCTTTTAGTTTTATTAATACAACTTCCCCGATGAGGCGGCTGCCACAAGGACAAAGTATGTCGACTACATAGTATTTTGTCTTATAAGTTACTGGTGAACGTTAGAGACGTAAAGGCTTTTAGAACTATTTTCAAGTCTTAAATTAAAAAACTGAAATCGATGTAAAATTAGTGAAGAAATAATTGTGTTTTCTTTCAAATGCGCTATATCCTTTAAAATATTTAAAATATGTAATATTTTGATATTTAATATACTTCGAAATATGTAAAAATATGTAACTTTAAACTCATAGAATAATGGTCCTTTTAGTGTGATTCGCCGACATTTTAGTTTTTCTTATAGCTACATATATGGAAACAGAATATGTAATTACATATAATGCGGGCTCTAGTAATGGCACAACGACGTACTGAGGAGATGCAGGAGATACGGATGCGCAGACATGTGG
The DNA here is from genome assembly GCF_040414725.1 of Anabrus simplex. Classification (NCBI taxonomy): domain Eukaryota; kingdom Metazoa; phylum Arthropoda; class Insecta; order Orthoptera; family Tettigoniidae; genus Anabrus; species Anabrus simplex. The sequence goes on along the minus strand of NC_090267.1, from coordinate 418,908,372 downwards.
TAGAAACCGATTGGTGCATCGAAATCATGGTTTCCAGCATTTCCTGTGATGCGCAGTTCATTAACAAGGGTCAATTCCGCGTCAGTCTATAAATATTTTCCGGGCCTGTTTTATTTTGCCCACCCTGTAGTAGCGCACAATAACAGCTGTAGACAGAGCAGTGTCACTGGCACGATAACTTCGCTTCGAAAGAGCAGTGGTAGCACACAGCAAATATTATAGACAGTCTGCATCACTGACGGAATATCCTCGACTTCAGTAGGTAATGTTTCTGCAGGATTATATCAAATACAGTAGAATCCCGCTTAACCGAACTTCGCTTAATCGAAACCCGGCTTAACCGAAATTCTCTGGCAATATTTTATTTTAATATTTTGTTTTTACCCTCTCGTTCTTAGCCGTCGATATTAGTAATTCTCTTGCTATACGTGCTGAGAGCTACTAGGCAAACCCTATGTTTATATTATGACATGCCAGAATGCACGTGTAGCATAAAACAAAACAGTTTCTTACCCTCTAGTTCGTTCCATGATACATTTTTTCTTGAACAAGCAGGAATTATTATTATTACTGTATTATTATTAAGATTATTTTAATTATTAATGTATTATTCATCATGAATATTATATAGACGACTCCGACTTTGGCAATAGCAGTTCTGAGAATTGAGTTGCAGCAGATGATGGATTTAATGCATTTGAGGTAAGATTGATTTCGAATTTTTATTAAAATACAGTACCATAGTCTTTAATTACACTACTGTAATAAAATTACTATATACAGTATTCAGTTCAGAAGTAACAAAAACTGGTTTCATTATTTCAGATTACTTTGCGCTTTGTTGAACAAAGCAATGAATCTACACCAGCTGATGTATGGTTGATTAAACGGTGGCGCGATGTAGCTGCACGACAGCGCTGCACCAAGACAATTCAGAAGAAAATCACTGATTTTATACAATGAGTGGCATTGTGTAAACATTTTAATGTTAATATACAGTATGCATCTTTGATTAACAGAGTTTATGTATTTTTATTTTGACATTTAACTTTCGAAAATATTTGCCATGTATCATCCGAAAAAAACGCGTCAACCGAAATGGGTCCGCCCCCTTTATTTCGGATAAACGGGGTTCTACTGTACTCAATACACATTTCTTGACTTTCGTACGTTCACCCGGTTTAAGTTGTAAAATGACCTATACAGTGATAGCTGTTGTCTTTTTAGCTTAAAATACTATGGATTATATTTCATTACCCTTCCTAAGAGTCTTCCACATGCAGGGTAATGACCAGGGCGTGTTCACCGAAATCACACGACATGTCTCCTGCATTAGGGAATGAACATTTTTATGTTGCCATTTATGGCTCTGACGGCGAACAATCAAGTGATCTAGAGTTCCGCGTCTTAATCCCTTCCTCTTAAAGAGAGTGAAGGTAGGCTGCAGTTGCTGTCGAGGACTGGTTTGATACAGCTCACCCTGTGTTAACGTTTTCTTTTCTACATCCTACATCTACTCTAATCTGTTTGTCATATTCATGCTTTTGTCTTCCCCTACCATTCCTACCGCCTACACCATCTGAATATGTCTGAAGATGCGTCCTATCACTCTATCTCTTCTTCTGGTCAAATTTCAGCAACTCGATCTCCTCTCACCAATTCTTTTCAGTGTCTCTTCATTCATGATTCGATCTAGCCATCTCACCTTCAGCATTCTTCTGTAACGCCACATTTCAATAGCTCATATTCTCTTTCTGAGCTAGTTTTTGTCCGTGTTTCACATCCATACAATGTCACGCTCCAGAATAATGGTTTATTCTTCAATCAACCACGTTCGGTGAAAATCTTATCAATAGTCGTCGGATAAAATATATGACACTCATACTTTATAATTTATACTTTCCTAAATCTATTAAGGCCAAAGGATTTTTCCCACCGTCCAAAACTTATTTTATTTTTATAGCTAATTTTTATGTGTACACAAACATGTGTCAGCTTAAATTCTAGCTAAATATTACGACATGTTTCATTCCAATTTGGAACATCTTCAGCTTAAAAATGTATATTAAGTTCAAATATTGGTACATATAAAATAATGAGTCCGCCTCTGTGGTGTAGTGGTTAGCGTGATTAGCTGCCACCCCCGGAGGCCCGGGTTCGATTCCCGGCTCTGCCACAAAATTTGAAAAGTGGTATGAGGGCTGGAACGGGGTCCACTCAGCCTCGGGAGGTCAACTGAGTAGCGGTGGGTTCGATTCCCACCTCAGCCATCCTGGAAGTGGTTTTCCGTGGTTTCCCACTTCTCCTCCAGGCGAATGCCGGGATGGTACTTAAGGCCACGGCCGCTTCCTTCCCTCTTCCTTGCCTATCCCTTCCAGTTATCCCTTCCCTCCACAAGGCCCCTGTTCAGCATAGCAGGTGAGGCCGCCTGGGCGAGGTACTGGTCATACTCCCCAGTTGTATCCCCCGACCAAGAGTCTGAAGCTCCAGGACACTGCCCTTGAGGCGGTAGAGTTGGGATCCCTCGCTAAGTCCGAGGGAAAAACCGAACCTGGAGGGTAAACAGATGATGATGATGATGATGATAAATAATGAGAACACTAAGGATGATAAAAAGAAATGGCGTATGGCTTTTAGTGCCGGAAGTGTCCAAGGTCATGTTCGGCTCGCCAGGTACAGGTCTTTTGATTTGACCCCCGTAGGCGTTATGATGAGGATGAAATGATGATGAAGACGACACATACACCCATCCCCCGTGCCAGCAAAATTAACCAATGATGGTTAAAATTCCCGACCCATCCGGGAATCGAACCCGGGACCCCTGTGACCCAAGGCCAGCACGCTAACCATTTAGCCATGGAGCCGGACACCAAACCTGATAATGAAGTTAAAATGCTCTTCCGTTAAAACACTGAACACCACATTGCTCGTATTGATAAATTAGTTCGTTGTGACATTAGTCTTTAAAGGGTAAGAGGTTCTTATAGTCGCTATAGTTTAAAATTCAAGACTCAGTACATATCATAAGTTAATGGAATGTACGTTGTTCAATAACTGTACATTTAGAAGCGCGAGGCGAGTATTATTATTATTATTATTATTATTATTATTATTATTATTATTATTATTATTATTATTAATCATATTAAGTAAATCATTCTTCGGGAGGAGATAGTGAATGATGTCAACAAATTTATATTGCTGACAGCTGGTGCAATTTACATTTAAAAACATGAAGTCAGACGATGCATTTAATATATATATATATTACTTGGAGAGATATCACGCTTTACATGAAACGTTTTGGTTCTACCTTTTCATCGAGAAATTGTAAGTCTGGCGCCTGCGGGAATGCTCCTCACTTTCATTTATACTATCCAACCTCCCTTGGTCAACTTTTTTCCGACCCCAACGATATTAGAGAATTCGAGGCCTAGGAAGTATTTCATTTCCACTCTTCGTGGCCCTTGCCATTCTTTGGTCGATATTTTCATGTTTCTAGGTGTCATTGTTTTCGCCTCTGATCGGTGTTAATAATGAAGATGGTTGCCAGGTCCTCTTAAAACAATAATCAACACCACCAGCAGCAGCCATAGCAACAGAAACAACAGAAATACACTCGGCAAGATACGGACAATCATTGCAGTCCGGGTTGACGCGACCAAAAGTGACTCGCCGGCAGGCTAGATTTTAAAAAAACCGGGCGAGTTGGCCGTGTGGTTAGGGGCGCGCAGCTGTGAGCTTGTATCCGGGAGATAGTGGGTTCGAACCCCACTATCAGCAGCCCTGAAGATGGTTTTCCGTGGTTTCCCATTTTCACACCAGGCAAATGCTGGGGGTGTACCTTAGTGAAGGCCACGGCCGTTTCCTTCCCATTTCTAGGCCTTTCCTATCCCATCATCGCCATAAGACCTATCTGTGTCGGTGCGACGTAAAGCAAATAGCTCGTGCGGTCAGGTGGAAAAGAGTTATATAAAAGGTAACATAGTCGCACAACCTCAAATAAGTTTTCGGCGACGATTGGATAGGAAATGTTAGAATGACAAAGAAGTGGCCGGGACATAAATTAACGAATAGCCTCAGCGTTCACCTGGGGTGAAAATGGGAAACCACAAGGCTGCTTACAGCTACGTGGCTCATATTACGCAGCCAGTTCGATCGGTGTGTCAAAAGTAATTTCATATATAGGGTGGTCGGAAACGACGTGAACCGGGTATGTCAGCATTAGAGAGTTTGTTATCTTTTTCTTTCTTTCTTTCTTTCTTTCTTTCTTTCTTTCTTTCTTTCTTTCTTTCTTTCCTAATCAGTTTAACCACCAGGGTTGGTCTTTCCCTCAAACTCAGCGAGGGATTCCACCTCTACCCCCTCAAGGACACAAGGACAGTGTCCTGGAGCTCGAGACTTTGGGTTGGAGGATACAACTGGGGAGGAAGACCAGTACCTTGCCCAGACAGCCTCACGAACTATGCTGAACAGGGGCCTTGTTGGGGGATGGGAAGATTGGAAGGGATTAGACAAGGAAGAGGGAAGGAAGCGACCGTGGCCTTAAGTTAGGTACCATCCCGGTATTTGCCAGGAGGAGAAGTGGAAATCACGGAAAACCTCATCGAGGATGGCAGAGGTGGAAATCGAAATCCCCTCTACTCAGCTGACCTCCTGAGGCCGAGTGGACCCTGTTCCAGCCCTCGTACCTCTTTTCAAATGTTGTGGCAAAGCCGAGAATGGAACCCGGGCCTTGAGGGGTGGCAGCTAATCATGTTAAGGGATTTGGTCATGCTTATAAATAATTTGAAAAAATAATAATTCGATATCTCGCACAGTTTTCATTTTATCAGCTTCTGAATTTAGCCCATCAGATCACTTCGCGGGCGAACTCAAATAGGCTTTTGGAAGTTATATTGCTAAATCCGCACGTGTCATAATACCGACTTGAGAGCCATGCAGAAAAATTAGCATCAAACACAAACACTCCGTTGGTTTCGGCCAGTGTCACTGTAACGTACTTGCTATGGCGCAATGCTGTCAGCTCGGAGGTCCTTGTTCAAATCCCTCAAGTTTTCTTTTTCGATTGGTGCTCTCAAGCCGATCTTAAGCCACATACTGATTTGCCCACACTGCCTTACTAAGCTCATTTGAATTCACACGCGGAGTGATCTGATTGGCTAAGTTGACAACGGCGCGAGATATCGAATTATTTTTCTTTCTTTCTTTCTTTCTTTCTTTCTTTCTTTCTTTCTTTCTTAATTCGTTTACCGTCCAAGGTTGGTTCTTCTCTCGGATTCTGCGAGGAATTCGACCTCTTCCGCCTCAAGGGCAGTGTACTAGAGCTTGAGACTTTGGGTCGGGGGAATACAGCTGGGGAGGAGGACCAGTACCTAGACCAGGCGGCCTGACCTGCTATGCTGAACAAGGGCCTTGTGAGAGATGATCAGAAGGGATATACAAGGAACAGGGAAGGAAGCAGCGTGGCCTTAAGTTGGTACCATCTCAGCATTTGCCTGGAGGAGAAGTGCAGAAACCATGGAAAACCTCATCGAGGATGGCTGAGCTGGAAATCGAACAGCCCTCTACTCAGCTGACCTCCCGTGACTGAGTGGACTCCGTTCCAGACCTCGTACCAATTTTTAAAATTTCGTGGCAGAGCCGGGAATCGAACCCGGGCCTCTCGGGGTGGCAGCTAATCACAGTAACCACTACACCACTGAAGCGAACTCGAATTATTTGTTCAAATTATTTATCAGTATGACCAATCCTCTAACGCTCATATATCCGGTTCACGTTGTTTACAACCAACCTGTATAATATGGTATACATAATCACATTGCCAACGGCCGTAGCCGTGTTGAAACACCGGATCCCGTGAGATCTCCGAAGTTAAGCAACATTGGGCGTGGTCAGGAGTTGGATGGGTTGCCACGCGCTGTTGTTGGGGGGTAAGGGAATGGAGGAGCGGAAAGGAACTGGCCACCCTACCGCACGTAAACTCCGGCTCAGGAACACCTCTCCGGAGGTTCTGACCTGCCTTCGGGCAGAATAACCCTTACCTTACCTAATCACATTAATCGGCTTCAGTAATTAAAGGGTGAATAGATTCCTTTGCCCCAAAGCCATGACGAGGTACGCTATTGTGAAAACAATTCAGCAAGTAATTTTCTGTTCATCTGAAAATACTTAACACTCAAAAGTCATCAGTAATCATTATTGGTTCTTCGTGGCACTAACTACATATTTTTCAGAGGTGCTTGAAATGTTGTCTCTCAGGAGTTGTATTAAGTGCCGGTAAGTCTACTGACATGAGGCTAGCGTGTTCGAGTTTCATCAAACACCACTGGAGGAAGCCGGAATCGAACCCGCCAACTGTAGCTCAGAAGGCCAGTTTCTGTTTCACCTGAGTTACTTGGATGTGATCGCACTCCAGTCTTGTCTCATAAAATATGCTTAAATTCCAGTCAGTGGTGAAGACCCGGGAATCGAATCTGAAGTGGAGAATGCGTCTTCTAAATTACTCACAACGAATTTATTTATTTATTTATTTATTTATTTATTTATTTATTTATTTATTTATTTATTAGTCATTTGTCTTTAATAGTGGCGAAGTTAGGACTCATGGTCCTCTCTTACTCTTAACCACATCATTGTACAGAAAAATTGTGGAGAATATTAACTATTTTTAAAGAAACCAATTGATAATTTAACTTAAAAATTAATGCAACATAATAATTATATGAATATATACATCATTTGTCAAACTACTAAGTGAAGTTTAATGAAAATTAAGTTTAAATTCATTTAATGAAAATTAACTAAATTATACACCCACATACACAACATCATTCCCTCATCAAGATTTACGCCGTTGTTTATGGATCTAAGATGTACTTTCTGTGGGAAGACTTGAAAGACTCTAATGAGTTACTGCTGCGGATGCTTGGAACAGAGTTCCATAATACAATTCCCGTCGCAATAAAATGAGCGATTATAGGCAGCTGATCTGCTAGAGGGAATGGCAAGTGTAGTAACGTAGCGTGTATTTTGCTGATGGAAAGAGGAAAGGTATGTAAAATTTGATGACAGGTACTAAGGAGTTCTTTCATTTAGTGATCTGAACACCAACACGGCTACTGAGGATTTCTGAGTTCTTCAAATTTCAGGAGGGAAAGTTGTTTGTAATAAGGTGTGACGTGTGTCATAGCGTAACGAAAATAATAATCTGGTGCAGGAATACATAGTCTTTTGTATCTTTCTAATTTGTTCTTTCGTTGCATCTATGGGAAGAACTAATCTTTCTAAAAGCCTGACTTTCATATTAAACGGTAAAATGTTTTGGTGGTATTTCAGAGGATGGAGTGAGGCATATACTCGGTTACGGATACGAGTGACAAGTTCATTCCAATTTAGGTTTTCATTTATAACAACACCTAGATTATTTACGGAACTTTCATGCGGAATTTTGGTACCAGATAGAGTGAGTGAAGATACGTCTAAAGTCTTTGTCATGTTTATTAATTTCGATTATCCAACTATAATGGAGGGATTTATTAAGATAGAGATTTCACATGTATATTAATGGAATGGTGAGGTATCAGTAGCTAAACCCGGAAGGTTTTCGTTTTTAAATCGTTTTCCGATTTTTAGATTTATTTTTACTTCTTCCTATTTTTGACCAATATAACCTCCAGTACGGTCAATACTCTTCCCCTAGGATAAATGCTTATGCGCTTGTGTAATTTCCAAGCGTATTTATTTGATTATTTGGCGAGTGTATTGTGTTTCCCGCTCACTACAGCAGCGTGTGTGCTTTACAGCTGGGAATTCGGGACGGAAATCGTCCTACAAGCGAGAGAGGCTAGCGTGCGCTAGCGACTCCGTTAATCGGGACGAAAGAATGAGTTTGTTACTTTGTTATTGTGTGGTTCGCATGCTGTTAACATCGTTTCTCTGCGTAGTTTCGTTGGAGTTGGAGTTCACGTGTTTTTTCTTGTGGTTCTATGCTTTGCCCCATGTCGAAGTCGTATGTTAATAATGTATGAGACATATTGATCTGTTTTATGTGTGGTAGTTCCGCATATTTCACTGCATTTGTGTTCATTCTTAGTTCATAATTTTTTTGACTTGAATGTATTTCAGAGAGTTGTATCAGTGACAGTTTCTGATATTTTCTTTTCACATTGTGGCCACAAAACCTATGAAATTTCCTTTCATTTTACAGTCTAATAAAGGAAATTATTATGCATTTTCTTCCGTGTTTGTTACATTTTCTTATATCAATTTTTATACTTTCTTAGTTTAAGATTTTAAATTTAATGGTCAGTTCATTATTGTAACTGTAGATATGTATGTCTTTTATATTGTCTTTTTTTTTTTCACTGAGACTGTGGCGCAATATAGGTGATCAAATTCATGAATTAAAATATCTTCCTATTTTTGATTTCTAAAAGTTGGCAGGTATGCATTAGTGACTTAAAGTGGAACTGGAGGTCCTCCCTGGCACAAGAAGGAAATACCGTGTAGCCGTTTGGAGGTTCACAATTGGCGGTTCCCTCGAGCGGGCGGCCCAGCGGATGTGCTCGCCATTACCCTGTAATACGTGTGGGAACGAGCCATCCTCGTTCGCCTGATTTATTGCTCTGCAGCTCTGGACTGAAGATTCTGTCACTGTGCAGCCTTAAATAGGGGTAGGGCACGGGTGACCTCAATGGCAAGGTCAGGTACAACACTGTTGACCTCAATGGTAAGTGCCAGTAGAATATTGGTGGTTAACGGGCCAGGTAGAACACTAGTGGTCTCCAGGGTAACGATCCGGAACAACATAACCTCAAAGATAGTCAATCAACGTTACCGATGTGAATACTTACAGGTTACTCAGACATTTCACATAATCTGTAGGCCTACATCGCCATCAGTTTGCAATTGCCCGTGTTGCTATTATTATTATTATTATTATTATTATTATTATTATTATTATTATTATTATTATTATTATTATTATTTCTGATCTTCGTTTTTCTCTCGTCTTCCGAGAAAATAGGTTTGGCTTTTAATGTAGATTTTTCTTGGTACCTTATATTTTCGTCTTTGGTTATTACTTTAGCTGTTCGATCGAATACTGAATTTTCTGTAATTTTTAATTATTTCTTTATTTCTTTTTCTTTCTTTCTTTCTTTCTTAATCTGTTTACCCTCCAGGGTTGGTTTTTCCCACGGACTCAGCGAGGGATCCCACCTCTACCGCCTCAAGGGCATTGTCCTGGAGCGTGAGACTTCAGGTCGGGGAATACAACTGGGGAGGAGGACCAGCACCTCACCCAGGTGGCCTCAACTGCTATACTGAACAGCGGCCTTTTGGGGGGCATGGGAATATTGGAAGGGTTAGACAAGGAAGAAGGAAGGAAGCAGCCATGGCCTTAAGTTAGGTAGCCTACCATCCCGACACTTGCCTGGAGAAGAAGTGGGAAACCACGGAAAACCACTTCGAGAATGGCTGAGGTTGGGATCGAACCCCCCTCTACTCAGTTGACCTCCCGAGGCTGAATGGGCGCCGTTCCAGCTCTCGTGCCACTTTTCAAATTTCGTGCCAGAGCCGGGAATCGAACCCAGGCCTCCGGGGATGGCAGCTAATTACGCTAACCACTACAGCACAGATGCGAACATTTTAAATTATACTAGGTCTTTTTAAGTTTCCTTAAACAAGTTGGGTTTATTTTGCGATTACGGAAGAAGACAAAGGTTTGATGATGATGATGCTTGTTGTTTAAAGGGGCCTAACATCTAGGTTATCGGCCCCTAATTGCACGAATTGAGACGAAATGTAAGGACAATTAAAATCCATAATCCTCCACTGACCAGAATTAAAAACGTGAGGACAAAGAATGAATGGATGGATATGAAGTTAAAACAATCAGTGGATCCGACCCGCAATGCGTCACATTTCCAAAAGCTGGCGTAAACAGTAGTATTACTGACCAAGGGACTGCTCCTCAAGCACAATACTGAATCGATGATGCTTGTAGTCTAAACGGGTCCAAAATCCAGGTCGTTGGCCCCTCATAATGGTACTTATCGTTAGGAAAGTAGAACCGTGGTATGGCATGTTGCGGTACTAATCAAAAGTAGCGAAGACTCACGGTATTCCACACACTATGATACTACTCACAGGTAATGTAATGCGCACATGTAACACAGACCTATGGTATTTCGCACATTGTGTCGAGATGTACAGGCAACGCAAACCTATACATGCAACGCAAACCTATGGTGTTCTTCACAAAAGTGGACTAATCACAGGGACTCGCACTATCCCGTGGTGTTCCTCACATAGTGGGTACTAATAATAGACAAGGCAGAACCATGGTGTCGCTCATATAGTGGTACGAAACACAGGTAGGCCTACTGTAAAATGCATCCTGAGCGCACACTGTCGCTACTAATCACAAAACTTTTGTGTACCTAACAAAGTGGTACTACGCGGAAGTAAAAGCGACCCATGGTGTTCCCTGCGTCGTGATACTAATTACAAGTAGTAACATGGTTCTAATTTGATCATCCCTTGGTCGACCCTTTTAGTCGGCTCTTAATGACAGGCAGGGGATACCGTGGGTGCATTCTTCATCTGCGTCCTCCACCCACAGGGGGGTTGTGTGTTTGGTCCGTGAGAGGTATTTTATTTCCCTCAAGTCCGCCGGCAAGCCGGTCAGGACCCCCCTACCCGCCACCTAGGACGCGCCAGCGTAGTAGGTTCGTGGAAGACAAAGGTTTGTTCGGTTAATCTATAAGAGTTCATTCTGAGATGACCGTAAAAATGTATCCTTCCTTTTTTGCATAGCAGGCTATCTGTATTGTAATTAGCAAGCTTTAATGTACCTAGACCCCGCCCATTTACAACGAGATGAACGATATATTACAAGTAATAAAAAAATAAATTATCGACAAACTTTGTTGGACAATTTAACGACAAAATGGAAAAGAAAGATGCCAAATAAGTTAATGACACTACGCGTGAAGTTAGCAAAGTCAGCATCGAAATTCCTTCTTTCTGGTCCGAAAAGCCTGACATATGGTTTTATCAGTTAGAAGCTCAATTCGCTACAAACAGAATAACTTCAGAAAAAACCCAAAATTAAACTATATGTGTCCGATAAAGTTCTGCGAACAATTTGGCTCGACACACTTCCAGATTCTATAAAGAATATCCTAATTGTGAATGAAGAATGCCTACATCGAGTTGCGGTAAGGGCTGATAAAATGTTGGAGATGAATGCTGTATTGTTGAAGGTCAGAGTTCAACGAATGCTTCATATGATGAACTAATTGCTCAAATTTCTAAATTAGAACAACAAAGTGCAGCTATTCCATTAGGCCGCCAATACGGTTGCAGACCAAGTCCATACCTCAGAACCAGGAACCGCAGCTCCAGTCGCAATACGCGAAGAAGATTTGACACAAACGATAAATATTGTCAACTCTTTCGTCTACAACCTCAATAGTAAGAGCAAAGTACCGGTTTTCCTCAATGGTACGTGCCACATACCGTTCAGTGGTAAGGGCCAGGAACAACACTATTCATTTGAATGGAAAAATAACGTGCAACGCTGATTAGCTCAGTGATAAGAACCAGGTACGACATTGATCACCTCAATGGCAAGGTCAGGTACAACACTGTTGAGCTCAATGGTAAGAGCTAGGAACAGTACTGTTGATCTCAGTGATAAGAGCCAAGTACGACACTGGTGACCCCAGCGGTAAGGTCAGGTACAACACTGTTCACCTTATCGAGCAAGTTGGTCGTGTGATTAGGGTCGCTTGCATTCGGGAGATAGAGGGTTCAAGCCCCCACTGTCGGCAGCCCTGAAGATGGTTTTCCGTGGTTTCCTATTTTCACACCAAGCATATGCTGGGACAATACCTTAATTAAGACTATAGCCGCTTCCTAGCCCTTTCCCATCCCTTCGTCGCCATAAGACGTCATATTTACGTCGGTGCGACGTAAAGCAAATTTTTAAAAACACTGTTCACCTCAGTGATAAGTAGGCCTATAAGCATCACCCCCTCATCGCTTCGCACGGCAATTTTCACTCACTTGGTGCATGCTGAAACCGCGCATGTTTTCAGTCATATTTTCCTCCTCTAATAATTGCACTCTCTTTTCTAAAATTCCCAAAAAGCATCTTACCTGAGATACATTGATTAAAGAAATACCTCCGTAATTGCAGTAATTTGTCTACAGGTCGTAAATAAATCATGGGTTAAGAAATTAGGCTCTAGTAAATTAAAATAATGAAAGAGCTCGTTCGAGTCTTATCCTTTTTTTTTATGTGTTTTCTTCTGGTTACGTAATTGCGTGCCTGCCTCTTACCTGAGGCCCCGGGTTCGATTCCCGGCCAGGTCAGGGATTTTACCTGGACCTGAGGGCTGGTTCGAGGTCCACTCAGCCTACGTGATTAGAATTGAGGAGCTATCTGACGGTGAGGTAGCGGCCCCGGTCTAGAAAGCCAAGAATAACGGCCGAGAGGATTCGTTGTGCTGACCACACGACACCTCGTAATCTGCAGGCCTTCCGGATGAGCAGCGGTCGCTTGGTAGGCCAAGGCCCTTCAAGGGCTGTAGTGCCATGGGGTTTCTTTGTTTGTTTGTTTACACAATTGCTTATTCAGTTAATTTCTTTATTATTCCTTAATCCGTTTACCCTCCATGGTTGGTTTTTGCATCGCCCTCTACTATGACTGCGCTAATACGCCTTCTCATTCCCCCGGTCACACATGCAAACGAGCGAACACGGCGTAGTTACCAGTTCAGGCGCTTGGAGCGCTGAGAAGATGGCATTAGTCTGCTTGACGAGACACGCTCAGTGATCATTGCTAAAAGTGCTGGTGTAATTTGAGCCTGTATTTACCTTATTTGGCTTATTTCTTTGGTCGTGAACCGTTTTAATGTTTATGGACGTAATATCTACTGCTGTGTGTCTTAATGTAAGGTGAAAAGCAGATCGGGAAGTGGGATTTCGTTTCATAAATTTTCTCTCAACGAGCAACAACGTCATAAATAGCTAAATGTTATTTCAAGAAAGGATTTCTCGCCGAATTTCAATTCGAAATCATTGAAACGATATGTTTGCCACACCGAATAAATCCACACTTTCACGCTACTTAGGAGATACGTATAAACTGCGAGACTGGAATAACACTCTTAGTAAAGGAACGCCTCTGAGCGGAAAGTCAGTGCCTAAATGAAGCAGAGAGGTTGTGATTGTTGGTAGTCCACCGAACAAGAAACTCTACACCTCTTTCAACAGAGAGACGCTTGATTCCATGTTGAGTGAATGAAAGCTACTCAAGATGACTGTCATGCAAGCGAAAGTAGAAGTCGAATAACCCTAGTCAATAACCTTTTCTGTTTTATACGGTAATTTCTGCTGTGACTACAAAATAAACGTTACAGCAACATTCTTCTTCTTTAAGAGGCTTTTAGGTACAGAGTTGCGTAGTATAACACTCAAAACAATACAGGAAGTCGAAGCTTGCGGTTTTTCGTGTTGCGCGTTGTGAGTGACAATCACAAAACAAATGTTAACATGATAAGAACAAATTCTTCTTCAAAACACATTAAACCGAAGATCTGTCATCCAGTTGATAGTGAAATGCCTCTTCTTGCTTTCGACAATGGCACATTCTGAAAAGTAAGAAATTCTTTACTCAAAAAATCTATGTTTGATGGTTCCCAGGATATAAATGGTGATTTTATCAAGAAACTGTATCAGATGCAATCAAATGAAACTGTGAAACCGGTTCATTTTTCTTACATGCAAAGATATCGAGCCGTCTACGTTTAAGAAAATGAAAGTGCGGCGCGCGAAAGATATTTTCGCGACTGGAGTAATAACAGCCCTAGAATATTTAAAAAAATGGTATACAGATATGCACGATTTTTTAATGCAGGTACCACTGTCAAATGCATGTTCTCGATAAAAGAATGATTTGACATACTTGTCAGTAGCACAAATGTAGCAACATTGCAACCGGACAAGATGCCTGATTCTTTTGACAAGACCAAGGTGTTCAGCAGTGCTAATGGATTTGATTTATAAAAGAGGCTGAAACAGCAGGCTGCAGTACCCTTGTGACTTGCCACTGTGGATTTTGAAAGTTATTAATAATTTTTCGTTGAAAGCACGACCATTTGTGCATAAAAGTCCTGTTGCGACTATGAGTGACTATTTAGTGCCTGTGTTGCGTGATTTTACTCACTTCAGTTGTCCTGAAATCGGACATTTATAGTTATTGAGTGAAGTTATTTGTGAGTGTGCTATTCCTGTATTCTTAAATAATATAGCCACACAAATAACATAGATCTTTGAAAGATTTGAACGCGAGAACGCGAAACATTTAAACAGAGAAGTGTGTGAAATTATTTTTCTGCAGTATTTACTACCTACAGTTAACATTATTTTGTACGGTTTTTCCTCTGCAGAGGGGTACGTTCTTCACTGAATTACTTTATTAAGGTGTAAGGTGTGATTCAAATATGTTTATTGAGTGATTGGCTATATATTTGAACAGAAATATACAAAACACTTAACGTGTGCTGTAATGAACAATCGTGTTTCAATGCCAGCGAATCAGCGCTCGGTGGTAAAAATGGGAACTAGGCAAATATCGCTCATATTGCTGTATTGGGAAGGCGTATTAACGCAGTCATAGTAGAGGGCGATGGTTTTTGCATCGGACTGAGCTAGTGATCCCAGCTCTACTGCCTCAAGGGCAGTGTCCTGGAATGTGAGACTTTGGGTTGGGGGATATAACTGGGGAGGAGGACCAGTACCATGCACAGGCGGCCTCACCTGCTATGATGAACGGGGGCCTTGTGGGGGGATGGGAAGATTGGAAGGGATAGACAAAGAAGAGGAAAGAAAGTGGCCGTGGCCTTACGTTAGGTAGCATCCTGGCATTTGCTTGCAGGAAAAGTGGGAAACCACGGAAAACCACTTCGAGGATGGCTGAGGTGGGAATCGAACCTCTCGCTACTTAGTTGAACTCGCACATCTTTTCAAGTTTCGTGACACAGCCTCCGAGGCCAGCAACTAACTACACTAACCACCATACCACAGAGGCGGACAGTTCATCAGTTACGGATATTAAATAGAAGCTTACCTCATCTACACAATACGAATACCGCTGGGGTAAGACACTCTCAGAGCCTTGTGAGAAACTTACTGTAGATCTCTATGAGTCAAGTTCACTATAACAATGTCATCGAAAGTTTATCCTCATGACCTTGAACACTAATGAAGCATTCATCTCAGAGAAGATTACATAAAATTATGTTTAATATGAGGCAAATAATTAGTCTGCCATCTCAAAGTGCGTTGACATCACCCGGCCAGCAGGTGGCGTATCGCTAATGAGAGAGAGAATAATTCTTCCAACCATTCAACTACAGTTATTTTGGCTATCTCCAGAAATAAATTGCTCCTTATTTGGGTACACAGGCTGTCAGTAGCAGGGACACTACACAAAGAAAGAGAACCTCCCACAAACAAATTCAAATTAGAACAACCTCCTAGTTTCTGGATTTCAGCTTCTCTTGCAACAACTATTCCGATTGTAAAATTTCGAAAAGTACATCTTATTAATTACTACATTTCAACAATATTCCCGTTCTTCGCAAAGAAACCAATTTTCCCTTTCCGAAAAATCAAATTATGATAAGTATATCTCTCAGTCACGGTATCCATCAACAGCTACTAATTTCAGATAACCACTAGCCATAAGCCATAGCTTGCAACTCTACTCTTCGTACAACTCTAACTACCAGGGCTAGGAAGATTTGTGAAGTGTCTGCTCTACAAGAGGAAATCAACAACTTAAGAACCACCATTGAGAGTAACGGTTATAGCAAACTTTGATATCTACGGTTCTGAAACGACGCATAATCGGACGTCTGTTGAGAAAAAAAGATGTAAGAGGAACTGCTTACCTACCTTACATAGGCTACGTAACATGGCGGATCGTATTGCATAAATCTTACATAGGTACAATATACGAACTGTATTTGGAACTTCAATTAAAATCAGGCAACTGCTGCGACCAACTAAGGACAGTTTGCCTAAATTGCAACAACCAGGTATCTACAAATTCTCTGTACTTGTGGCATGGTTTATGATGGGCAGACTTCGAGAACGATATCTAGTCGCATTAAGGAACATAATAGGTGTATCAGACTCAACCAACCTGATACATCAGCTGTTCCTTCTTCTTCTTCTTCTTCTTCTTCTTCTTCTTCTACTACTGCTACTACTACTACTACTAAATGTTTTCATTCCTCCCCTGAAGGTTACGTCTTCACCCTGGCCAGGAGTTTCGGCTGGTTGGGGAAGGAGCAATAGTGTAAGTAGGAGGGTAATTTGAAGTAAGGAATGAGGAGGTGTGCGTGGATATTATTTAAGTACCGGGGATGTGTGCAAGGATTGAAAATTCAGAGGAGAGTGCGAGGGTGGGCAGGGAAAAGGTGAAGTGCAAAGATGTGATAGAAGGAGAAGTATTTTATAAGGGATGTGAGCAGAAAGCAAAGAATGTCTGATGTGGGTGGAGGTGGGGAAAAGTAGTTGGGTGGGGGTGGTTAAAAACGGATATTGTGAGTAAGTGGTGGGGAAGGAGGGGCAGGCCAGCGACGCCGACGAGGCGAGGTAGGTCGGATCAAAGGTTGGGGAGGCGAGCGGGAGGGTTCTACTCGATGGTGGTGGCCGTATAGATGGATTCCATGAGCGAGGCGTTGACTGTCTGCAGACGTCGGAATTTGGAGGCGCACGAGATATGTGGGTCCATCGGCGTTGTGGATCCTGTACGTTCTCCACACGGGAATCCCTGCCAGGCGAAGTTCGTGGATGATGACGTCACTTGGGAGATTGGGATCAACACCGTAAACAACACAGCTGTAGATGGTATGATGGTCTGTCGGTGGTGATGGTGGAGATGATGGGCACGCGGTATCTTGAGCGGTGGCATTTTCCTCAGCAGGCGGCTAATTTGTTGCATGTTGTGGAGTAAGGGAGGGTGGGACGGGGAGAGGAAACGTCATAAGGGGGTAGGGATGGGACGTAACGGTAGTAGTTATAGGAATATTAGAGGAAGCATGTACAGAAGTGTTGGCGGTAGTGGTGATGGTGGTGGTGACAGGGGATAGTAGGAAGAGAGCAATGTCAGGGGAGGCGGAAGTCCTTGGGATAATATGGGTGTGGCGAGGGGCTCAAAGCCGTCATCAAAATATGGAGGACAACGTTCCACACGAAGTGTGGATAGGTCGAGGTATACACCGTCTTGGAGAAGTTGTTGTAAGGCATCTTCTGTTGGAACTTGAACAAGGATGCGACGAGTGGGAAGACAATTGCCCTGTACCCGAGATACTTTGGTAATCAGGAAGCAGTTATTGCGGAAGTAATGGATAAGTTCTTCATCAGAGTAGGTGAGCTCGATATCGTGAAGAATGCAGTTGGGCATGATGTTGATGGGAAGGCCGACTTCCTACTTGGTGTCAGCCGATATGCTTTTTTAACGCGGCTGAGTGCAGAAGTAAAGGTGCGGCGTCACCAGGCCTATCAAAAAGAAGATGTGGTGTTGAGTACGGTGGAGTCCACCTTGGAGAGGTCGATCGTCCCGCGCATCAGCTGTTGCTGATCATGCTTTAATACCTGGTCATGATGTTTTGTTCCAAGGGGTGGACGTTCTTGCCCGTATAAAACAATATCGCCTCAGAATCATGAGGGAGGCGGTTGAAATACATAAACACCTAGACAATTTCAACCGCGAATCAGGCTACAACCTCAGTGAATCATGGCTACCTATTATCAGAAAGTGATGCTTTACTGCTACCATTCCTTTACCCTAGCCTGGAGCAAAAATGACGTCCCTGTTACATCTTAGGGCACCATTTTAAGTTATTTGTTGCTTTCTCTTGGCAAGCATTGATGCGTCATGTTTCCGTTTTCTTTTTCTCCTGATGAAGATAGGCAAGGTATCTTTCGAAATGCGCGTTGAGTGTGTTTATATACGTTATTACACGTCATAATCCCAAACATATTACATCATGAATAGTTACGCAGGCCGTGAAAGTCTAAGTGATAATAAATCAAATTATATTACCAAGATTACATACAAAAAAAATGCTTATCCATTGCAGAAAACTCAAGACATTATGAAACAGTCACACAGCCTGAAATTACTTAGGCTATGCTAGTGAAACAATTTTTAAAACTACTAATACAGCTGAAATAGACAAAACACTTAAGACAGAAAGAAACAATATCAAGTTAATGGACAATGAAGAATAGCATCAAATAAAACTGTTAATTAGGTAAGTGAACTGGTATTGAGGACGATTAAGAGAAAACGTACATTACTTTTTGGACATCTTATTAAAACACCTGACTAGAATTAGCAGAAGAATAATTGAAAAATGATGGAATATCAAAACCAAGATTAAATTGATTACAGAAATTAAGGACGATAAATTAAATAACTCTAAATGGCAACAGATTATCTTAAGAACAAAACAGAAAAAATTACGATATTTCAAGACACATATATCTGGCTGCAGGCTAAGACTTTTTTTAAAAAAGTCTAGTGGAATGATGTTTTCAACTGAAGAAAGGTAAGACAGCATCTCTTAGAATGGAGAAATATTGGGCTGATAGAAAAGCAAACAATCCTTCGTGTAATGGACTAGAGCGGTCCAATGTAGGCCATAAAATGTAAAATAAATAAATAATAGATTATTTTTTCCGAATTGAGCCTCTATGAACTGCGTGTTAACAATCAATCTCATTTTCAGTGTCTGTGTCTTTGACATCCTGCCAGTATCTCTTGAACCCATTGATCAGCGATTTATTCCGCTCCTCTGGCAAAGAGCCTCTCCGTCTTCTGGATTCTGTTTCCAGCATAAAATCCTGATAGATTTTCACCATCGTTCTGAAACTAACCCTGGCATTGATTTTCTCCTCCGTAATGCCCGCCTCTCTCAGATCTTTCTCATACTCCTGGAACCATCTCAACTTAAATGCCTTCGGTTATAGAAAATTCCAGACCTACTTTATGAGCCGGTCATTATGCCAACGAAATAGCAACCATCTCTTTCTAATTGTTGTTGTTGTTATCGGTTCCATCTTGCTGTGTACTTCTTTATTGAATTTTAGTCAACCCACATGCAGTACAGTAGTTGAATATTATCGATTGCTATGAGCAACTCAGACCACGATCACGGGTACGTTCCTTGTGCCTTTTATTTTACGTTTCTTGCGCTTTTCCCACACATTTCTTAAGGTGGAAATAGCACCTTTTGAACAGACGCTCCTCAGTAAGTTAGGAAAGGAGAGTTTCTGCGTCCATCACTATTCTCCTTGAATTAGCATAGCTACTTTCCGTATGTTTGATCTGTATTCGATTTCCAGGTCTGCAACGATTTGGGGACGTTTAAGGTACTAAAAATATATCTGAAATAAATGAAACATGTCAGCTAGCGACAGTAAGTCCGATGGTACTGAGCGCACGCTTCGGCCTTGGACCGCGCATCGCAAGCGACGGATCACCCGGTGCATGAGGGGAAGGAGAGAATGGGCGTGTTTCAAACGAGAGACATCCGAGTAAAGAGTAGTTGCTACGTAACAACAGGAGAACAATTGCTTTGTGTTTTGTATTTACCGAACAGTAGACTGGCATAGTGCGGTCTGCTTTCGTTGCACAGTGTTTCAGTACATTCACCTCAGCAATATTTCACCTCCAGCCCTAAGAAGATCAGAAGTACTTCTAAAGTTATGGAAACACTTTCAAAAGAATCCAGAGTTACTCATTCACCAATTTGTTGCACAAACAGGACATCAACGCTTGAAATAAAGGGAACCACCGTAACGCACGGCATTTAACCTTGAAAGGTTCCTCTTTCAAAGTTACCAGTTCATGGAATATCCAATGGAAGCAGTCTTCAGTAGTCAATATACATCTAGTTGAAGACCCTTCTATGCGAATACAAGGATTCGACCTTCCCATACGTCAGTGGAGGATCATCAACTGAATCCGAACCGCACAAGGCCGATGTGGATATCTGCCACACAATTGGGAATGGGCTATCTCTGCAAATTGTGAATGTGGTGCCTCTTTGCAGGATGTTTACCACATTGTTGCTGGCTGCCTTCTTCGTGCTTTCAGAGGAGCGATGACGGACATCAGTTGAAGCAATAGAATGGGCTAGAGAACTAGACCTAGAATTGTTAGATTGTACAAGCTTGTGACTGTGCACATTTGACCACAAACTTTGTATATACAACGCATATGTAAATAACTTTGATTCATCATGCGATAAATAAATGAGCCTCTTAGGGCGAAGACGTTGCCACATCCAAAGGGGGCTGCCTAGCCGTAGCGGTAAAGACGTGCTCGTTCACTTGGAAGGACGTGAGTTCGATTTCCCACCGGGAGATTTGCACTTATGGAGACGCATATGGCCCTGAGATTCAATGAGTCTGCTCTAGCAATGAGTACCAGTAACCTGCAACAGAGCGAGTGCAACATATCGTACTCCATCCACGAATGCACTTATAAGGCGAATCGCGATTGTCACGTGAGTTACCGAATCTTTCCGATGAATAACGAATTAATGTGCATAACAAGCGCTCGGGTTATAGGAGAGCGATCGGTACAGGTTGAATGGTCGTCTCGTAGTAGTAAGTAAACTGAACCTCAACCCAATAGCCAATGCTAACTAAGCGTCAAGATGATTGTTGTTGATGGTACAATACTGTTGATCTCAAGAAGAAACTCGGAAACTTTCTGCTAATGGTAAGAAAATGCAAGCACAATGTCAAAATTATTTGCTTAAAAAAGAATAAATCATGAAAGTTGATGATGATGATGATGATGATGATGATGCTTGTTGTTTAAAAGGGCCTAACATCGAAGGACATCCACCCCTACATGAAAGTTTATAGTAGCAGAAAACACAAGACACAATGTCAAAATTATTTGCTAAAAAAGAAATTATAAATCATGAGCGTTTATAGTAGCAGAAAAAAGGAAAAAAAGCAGTTACAAACTCTCATCATCATCATCATCATCATCTGTTTACCCTCCAGGTTCGGCTTCTCCCTCGGACTCAGCGAGGGATCCCACCTCTACCGCCTCAAGGACAGTCTCCTGGAGTTTCAGGCACTTGGTCGGGGATACAACTGGGGAGAATGACCAGTACCTCACCCAGGCGGCCTCACCTGCTATGCTGAACAGGGGCCTTGTGGAGGGATGGGATAACTGGAAGGGATAGGCAAGGAAGAGGGAAGGAAGCGGCCGTGGCCTTAAGTTAGGTACCATCCCGGCATTCGCCTGGAGGAGAAGTGGGAAACCACGGAAAACCACTTCCAGGATGGCTGAGATGGGAATCGAACCCACCTCTACTCAGTTGACCTCCCGAGGCTGAGTGGACCCCGTTCCAGCCTTCATACCACTTTTCAAATTTCGTGGCAGAGCCGGGAATCGAACCCGGGCCTCCGGGGGTGGCAGCTAATCACGCGAACCACTACACCACAGAGGCGGACTAGTTACAAACTCTGCTTGGAGTAAATTCGCAGAAGGGATAATGATAGTTTAAAAAACACGGGATTTGTCCAGTGCCTCTCTTACAAAACTTTTCTTAAGAAGACAGCTTGGACTCTTCGTTCTTGTAAAACACTTGTGTTCTCAATCGAGTCTTAAGTTCATGAAACGCCTGAGATGAAATAAATATTTCGAGATGCTTGCATTGAAGTAAGTGCTGCGGATATAAGAACATTTAATATCTTCAACAGACATCAATTTACAAACGTAATTCAAAAAGCCATTGATTTTGGAGCAAAATAGGGTAATGTTGATGCTGTTGACATTTTAAATGACCTAACAACAATATCATGCACCGGGCTGAAAATTATGATTAAACGTTTTTGACTATAACAGTTTATTATGTAAATCATTTTCTAATAGAAGTATATTTTCTGCTGTATCCCTGAGACGGCGTTAATAAAATTACAAGGAAAGCACCAGCGGTTGAATAAAAGAAAACTGCGGTTTATCAGTTGGTAAGCAAAGCGACTCTTCGCAGAGAATACCATCAAACAATACTGACTTAACAACTTACTACACATAATAGCGCCAATTGAAAATAAAAATAATTGAATAAAAGAATGCATAAATAAATACATTACAGTGATATATTTTACGCTTACCTGCTTGTAGGCCTACTGCACATGCATAAACGTCACTAAACTGTCTCAAAAGGGACTGTATTTGTGGTACAACTTATACATATCCTGCCCCGCGGTGTAGGGGGTAACGCGTCCGCCTGTCATCCGGCGACCACAGGTTACGATTACCGGCCGGGTCAGGGGTTTTTATTTGTAAATGATTAATATCCCTGGCTGGGGACTGGTTGTTTGTTTCGTCCTTAATGTTCCTTTCCTCACATTCAACACTTTACACTTCCGCCATTTCCAAATACACACAGGTTCACAACATATTGTGCAAAGTAGAGGCAAAATATCTTCTTAGGTCGACGCCCCGAATAAATAGCATTTTAAGAAATACGCGTATCATAGAGTTCGAAAGCGACCGCTTCCTTACACCGGGCAGCGATAGGCCGAGCGATGCCGAGTAAGCGAAGGCCACATCCGAACGCGAGCGATTTCACACGAAGCGAGTTCGGATAAACCGATCTCCAATATCCTATGCATCAAAATGAGTGCCATGTTATTTTCTGGGGAGAGCTAATCACTATCTTCCACTCAGTGTCGAGGTTATGAAAAGTTGAAGTCATTACTTTCAACTCCTGTTCGGAGATAAATTTGCTTTGCGTTAAGGGACTAAGAGGAACTGTTATCAGCGCAGGTAAAAATATTAAATCCTATACAACCTAGAAGTGTGTTTCCGTGCTTACAACTCCAGGCAAGCAGTTCTATGTGACTTTTGATATCGTGTTCGTGACCATCAGTTTTACGTTGAATCAGAACCACGGCAGCGTCAGTATTATTTTCGAAAATCCCACATGCATTGGCCGGGATTCAAATTTACGACTTCAGCGAATTTCAGGATGGTACCCAGCATACCATGACCGCCTCTACAGTAGCCTGCCTAACAAAAGTTCAACAGCGAAAATCAGTTAATGAACTCCCGGTCCTACATTTGTTGTACGAACTGGTCTACAAATACTTTTGGTATGAAGGCTTTCACGGTTGGTGTCAGTATAATAAAAATCTTCCGGGCTATTATGCCGTGGTCCAGTGACTCAGTCAAAACGTCTGGACGAAATGAGAGGAGTGGACCACGGCATAATACCGTGGAAGATTTTTATTATAAATACTTTTGGCTTATTCGTTTTGATGTACAATTTATGAACAAGGAGCGTTGAAATAGCGAATAAAGTTTATGAGTTATATTTTTTGAAAACACTAGCGGAAAAAGTACGCAAACACCATGAAATAATGAATTAATGAATGTAGAATACGGAAATGTTTGCAATATATTTAACGAGGTAACATATTTAATTGATTAAAGGTACAAGACTACAGGTTAATGTCCGCGCAAGAAAAGCGATCGCAAATGTGCCATGCTGGTCCATTAATAACCGGTGCAATCGCCTGACTGTTGAATGCAGGCATGCAAACGTGCATGTATTGTGTCGTACAGGTGCCGGATGTCAGCTGTGGGATGGAGTTCCATGTCCGTTACACTTAGTCGGTCAATACAGGGACGGTTAATGCCGGTTGTGGATGACGCTGGAGTTGTCGTCTAATGATGTCTCATACATGCTCGATTGGGAACAGATCGGGGAATCGAGTAGGCTAGGCGAAGGCAACATGTCGACACTCTGTAGAGCACGTTGGGTTACAACAGCGGCATGGGGGCGTGCATTATGCTGTTGGAAATCACCCCGGGAATGCTGTTCATGAATGGCAGCACAGCAGGTCGAATCACCAGTGGGACGTACACGCCTGCAGTCAGACTGCGTGGGATAACCACGAGAGTGCTCCTGCTGTCATAGGAAAATGCTCCCCAGACCAGAACTCCCGGTGTAGGTCCGTGTGTTGACGCCGCAGACAGGTGGAATGCAGGCGCTCACCTGGCCTCCTTCTAAACAACACACGGCCATCACTGGCATCAAGGCAGAACCGGCTTTCATCAGAAAACACAACGGACCTCCACTCCATCCTCCAATGAGCTCTCGCTTGACACCACTGAAGTCGCAGACGGCGGTGGTTTGGGGTAAGTGGAATGCACGCCACAGGGCGTCTAGCTGGGAGCTGTCCTTCCAGTAACCGATTTCGAACAGTTCGTTGCGTCACTGTGGTGTCAATTGCCGCTCGAACTGCTGCTGCATACTCAGTCCACTGCGCCACAGCGATACGCCGACGGTCCTCCTTCTGAGTGATGCCACGGGGACATCCAGAGCCAGGTCTTCTTGCGAGCGTACTTTCTCGTGACCATTCCTGCCAGCACGCATGAACAGTGGAGACATTCCTGCCAATTCGTTCTGCAATAGCGCGGAAAGAAAATCCACCTTCACGTAGCCTTTTTATACGACCTCGTTTCAACTGCAGTGAGCTGTTGATATTGGCATCTTCGTCGTCGTAAAGGCATTCTTAACCCCCTCACAGTCACTCCGTCCAATCTCACAGGTAACTTAACACTCCGCACACTACAGCCCGTATTTAAAGCAAACCTGATGTGCAAAGTCACGGGACCGCTACTACCGCCTCGCTAATGTGATTGGCGGGAAATTTGAATCAACGTCATCTTTCAGATGTATAAACACGCCTACCAACGTTCGTTAATCTAGCACAACCCCTCCTTGGTGTTTGCGTATTTTCTTCCACCTGTGTATAAAGGTACCTCACTTTTGGGTGTAAAGGCCGCTCTGTTTACTAAAGTACAGCAGGGGTTATGGCTACTTTTTTTTCTGGATAACTATCCAATAGAGTGTATACTTCCGTAAAAGCCGAAAGCTGAAATTATCACAGGGTCGTTTTATCTGAATTTCTCATGACACTCAAATCCCAGTTCGGACGGTTATTGCAACCTCAAAGATAAGGCGTCAGTCAGCCACAATTTTCAATCTGTAGCAAGTATCGATCCCCGAGATCTGTTGAACGAAACCTGCAATACGTGAGAAGCGCAATTTCGGTGACGGTAGCTCATTCCAAAGATTTTGGACAAGCATTTCTAAATACGGTGCTATTTTTTTTGCTAGTGGCTTTACGTCGCAAAGACACAGATAGGTCTTATGGCGACGACGGGATAGGAAAGGCCTATAAGTTGGAAGGAAGCGGGGCCTTAATTAAGGTACAGCCCCAGCATTTGCCTGGTGTGAAAATGGGAAACCACGGAAAACCATCTTTAGGACTGTCGACAGTGGGATTCGAACCCACTATCTCCCGGATGCAAGCTCATAGCCGTGCGCCCCTGACCGCATGGCTAACTCGCCTGGTTTTTTATTATTTAAATGCATAATATCAAAAAGAACATCCCCAGAAAAACGACCCTATGATACTTTCATCTTTAAGCTTTAATGCCAATGTATACAATCTATTGAATACTTTAGAAAAAATAAAGTATCCGTATAATTTCTGTAGTTTAGTGAACAGGATGTTCATTATACCCAAAAGTGGGGTATTGTTATAATTTCTCAACATGTTTAAAATATTATAACTCTTAAACTTCATTCTATAATTATGTCAACGGTTGTTTTTGATAATGTGTGTGTAAACAAGAGTCAGCCACAAGATATTTTGCAGACCAATTCGCACCATTAATGTAGGATCAGGAAATCATTGACTGATTTTTTGCTGGTACTTAAATTTTGTTTAGGTACTGTGTCCCAATACTACACGAAATCCAAAATGTTCGCAGACAGAAACAGAAAGTAACGACAACCAAAGAAATAGAAGAAATAGAAACCAATAATTCTACACTCAGTTGTGGACTCTCCACGTCATCTGCGAATATCTCGAAGTCACTGGTAGAATGAGATGAAAGAGAATTATAGGGATGAAGAGAAATGTTTATTCCTGCCACAGTCGTTGGTCGGAGCTGTCTAGCGTCAGCCGGAAGTGTTGCCTTGGTGAGAGACGCTTTGATTAGACGGTGCGAGTCACACTGTAACGAGGCCTTCATCAACTTGCCGTCTGTGATCGTACTACTATATTAATTAAACACACAGTAATTATATTCTCTAGGATTCAGGATAATTAAAAAGAAGATGAATTCTGATATCTCATAACTTGAGATCGTCTTCAGTATATTGCATGTAATAATCAATATACAGCCCCTTCCTTCAGAATGCATGATTTCTAATTCATCCTTGAGATTCAAAGAATATTCTAACACTTGCATTTATGGTATCTACGTTTATTCTAAACCATTTACATATTATTAGTTTTTTTTTTAGCGAGCTCAATAGCTGCAGTCGCTTAAGTGCGGTCAGTATCCAGTATTCGGAAGATAGATGATTCGAACCCCACTGTCGGCAGCCATAAAGATGGTTTTCCGTGGTTTCCCATTTTCACACCAGGCAAATGCTGGGGCTGTACCTTAATTAAGGCCACGGCCGCTTCCTTCCCGCTTCTAGCCCTTTCCTATCTCATCTTCGCCATAAGACGTATCTGTGCCGGTGTGACATAAAATAACTGGTAAAAATGTTTAATTTTGAGAAAAGTAAAACTATCCCTAGCAATCCCTGGTGCCTTTAAAAATAAAGAAGGTTATGTGTCTATCGCATGAATGTTCGTCAATGAACTTGAGTCCGCCTCTGTGGTGTAGTGGTTAGTGTGATTAGCTGCCACTCCCGGAGGACTGCGTTCTATTCCCGCCTTTGCCACGAAATTTGAAAAGTGGCACGAGAACTGGAACGGGGTCCACTTAGCCTCGGGAGGTCAACTGAATAGAGGAGGTTTCGATTCCCTCCTCAGCCATCCTCGAAGTGGTTTACCGTGGTTTTCCAGTTCTCCTCCAAGCAAATGCTGGGATAATACCTAACTTAAGGCCACGGCCGCTTCCTTCCCTCTTCCTTGTCTGTTTCGTCCAATCTTCCCATCCCCCACTAAGTCGCTGTTCAACATAGCAGGTGTGGCCGCCTGGGCGAGGTACTGGCCCTCCTTCCCAGTTGTATCATCTGATCCAAAGTCTCACACTCCAAGACACTGCCCTTGAGGCGATAGAGGTGGGATCCCTCGCTGAGTCTGAGGAAAAAAACCCTGGGGAGGAAACGGATTAAAAAAAGATAGAAATTAACTTGGACTATACCTCTATGAACCTTCTGATCCAATTACAACCAAACTATAATATGATATCTGTACTTCAAATGTGCGTTGTCCCAGCCTTATCCTTATCCTGACATTGATTTGTCAGTTAAGTACGCCATGGTCCAGATAAGATTCAGATTCTCTTCACAAAATGGCATGATACCTGACCCCACGATAACTATCACAAGATTTCATCTGACCGAGGGAGTTGTCCGTGTGGTTAGGGTCCCGCAGCTCTGAGGTTGCATTCGGGATATAGTGGATTCAAGCCCCACTGTCGGCAGCGCTTAAGATGGTTTTCCGTGCGGTTGTACCTTAATTAAGCCCACCGAGCTCGATAACTGCAGTCGCTTAAGTCCAGCCAGTATCCAGTAATCGGGAGATAGTGGGTTCGAACCCCACTGTCGGCAGCTCTGAATATGGTTTTCCGTGGTATCCCATTTTCACTCCAGCCAAATGCTGGGGCTGTACCTCAATTAAGGCCACGGCCGCTTCCTTCCCATTCTTAGGCCTTTCCTATCCTGTCGTCGCCGTAAGATCTGTGTCGATGCGACGTAAAGCAAAGTGTACAAAAGAAATAAAAATAAAGAAAGAGGTTGGTCTGAAGAATGCTTGCAATGTGCTTATGGGACCTATCTAAGGTAGGTACAAGAGACTGGCCTTGAACACACAGTGCAGTTTTCTGCACATGCACCTTCATGAACCAACCTCTTATTGGTTTTAAGTAAATTCCGGCACACCGACACTAACCTATGAGCTAAGGTCAGTTCTAGGTGAGAATTGAAAAGGGAGGATTAAAGAAAAAATTAACCTGAGTAGTTGAAACACACACATCTGTAAAACCTGGTGGACGAATACTCTGAAGGCATGTAAAGATCTTTCCTCTCCCCAGCCCATTCCAACTTCAGTTTCATTATGCTTTTCTTTTCAAGTCGAAATCGACTAAACGAATAGAGAAAGAGATTTTATAAACAATGTTTTCATACAATTGTACAGTATCGATTTCTCACAATTAAACTTGCATTTTGCATTGCATGGAAGGGGTTGAAAAATATTTGGTTTAAGCTCTTTTGTTAGAAAACCACTGGACATGTAATTGAACGAAGATATACGATTGATTCCGAGTATTGGTTAAGGTTTCCCAGCCTATCAAATTGTTATAATGTGATCGTTTAACTGTCTTGACGTCATTAAGGCGGGTACAGACATGCGCGGTCCGCCTCTGTGGTGTAGTGGTTAGCGTGATTAGCTGCCACCCCCGGAGGTCCGGGTTCGATTCCCGGCTCTGCTACGAAATTTGAAAAGTGGTACGAGGGCTGGAATGGGGTCCACTCAGCCTCGGGAGGTCAACTGAGTAGAGGTGGGTTCAATTCCCACCTCAGCCATCCTGGAAGTGGTTTTCCGTGGTTTCCCCACTTCTCCTCCAGGCAAATGCCGGGATGGTACCTAACTTAAGCCCTCTTCCTTGTCTATTCCTTCCAATCTTCCCATCCCCCCACAAGGCCCCTGTTCAGCATAGCAGGTGAGGCCGCCTGGGCGAGGTACTGGTCATTCTCCCCAGTTGTATCCCCCGACCAAGAGTCTGAAGCTCCAGGACACTGCCCTGGTGGGATCCCTCGCTGAGTCCGAGGGAAAAAACGACCCTGGAGGGTAAGCAGATGATGATGATGATGACAGACATGCGCGCCTAAACTCTGTAGCGTAACCACGTGGCGCGCCAAGGTTAAACGGGGCAATGTTACGCACCGCGGTTGCGAGGTAAATTTTCTACCCCGCGCCTCAGATCGTAACGCGTAACCTACCAGCGTTCCGCCAGTTGAGAAAGTATAGCTTTGAAAGATGGACATAGCTGCAGCAGCATATATTCAAACATCGCAATATAGTACCGTACACACTGTTTAAAGCGGAAAGCTTAAGAATGCGTATTCGCATTTAAAGTCTGATGCCATATTTTATAAGTAATATTACATAGTTTTATTTATACACACCTGACCCTGTTCCCATGCACTTCATTATTTTGCATTTCTCCCTTCGGAGTGAAGAAAGCAAGGGCGTCATTTTCTTCCGGCATTCCTTGGCCATCGTGTTCAATTCCGTCGCCATCAATATTTACAAAGCCTATCTTCCAGGCAAGTTATAACTCGTCCTCTTTTTCCTTCTCGTTTTCCTTCTTTATTTTTACTTCTCGTTACAATCGCTCTCTCTCCTTCTAACTCCATTCCTTCATATTTTGATATTTTATGACGTTCTTTCCTATCTTTGTCCTCTGTACCTTTATTTTTCTTACCGCACAGATCTTTTAGACTCCTACTTTTTCCTTTCATCATAGTGTCTTTACCATTCTTATCACCACTCGACCCACCACCTCCAATATTATGCCCAAGTCCTCTGAACTCTGTATTTGATTTTTCTTGAGCATCACTCTCCACCCTCTCCTCCTGAATCCTTGTGTTTAGCCCCACACTGCACTGAACACTTGTCCCTTCATTGGATTCAGTCCTTACCTCGCCACCTTGCTCCTCTTGATCTGCAACCTGCCTTCCATCTTGCCTCTTCCTTCTTGAGCTTCTCTACCATAACTTTCAATTCTACTACCGTACAGATTCACCTCCGTTTTCCGTTGCATACGATCAACTGTTGCCCACTTAAATACGCCTTCAACATCTGAGATATGGCGCTCCCTTGATGTCTCTTCAGTATTCTCAAATTATCGCTCCTTTCTCTTCCAATGTCTCTCTTTTTTTGCTAGGGGCTTTACGTCGCACCGACACAGATAGGTCTTAATGTCTCTCTTCATGCAGATTGTTTTCCCTTGTACGTTGCTCGCATTTATTATTACTATACCGTCATTAGTGTAGATAACAACTTGACTTTTATTGGCCTGTGCCCCTTTACTTTACCTACGCTTTCAACGTAATCTATGTCCACTTCGCTAATATTAATTTTCGTTTTATTTTGGACAACGTCCACCACTTTGTATATAATATCTACTTTATTCTCTATCCCTTCTTCCTCCACCCCGTATATGTATAAATCTTTCTTCATCCTTTCCTGGCTGTTAACTACTGTCTCTCTTTTCAATTTAAACACCTCTCTTCCAGATTTTTAACCTTCTGTCTTAACGCCTGAATTTCTTTCTCATTACTTCCTACCTTTGTCTCAACCTCCACCTTATTATTTTTAATCCACTCTCTCAGATCACCGTGCTCCTTGATCTGAGCTTGCATCATCTCCATTAACTTCTCAAAAGGGCAGAGTTCTTTTACTACTACTTTCACCACCTCCCGATTCTTTGCCATGTCCTCCCAACTCATATTTCCGCTGGCGTTCGGGCCGGGGTTCAATTCCACCCTCCACCCCACGATCACCAGTAGCACCATTATTACCGCCGCCACCAACAGCACCTCGCCCAACTTCCCCTTCACAACATTTCCTGACACCGAGCTCGATAGCTGCATTCGCGTAAGTGTGGCCAGTATCCAGTATTCGGGAGATAGTAGGCTCGAACCCCACTGTCGGCAGCCCTGAAGATGGTTTTCCGTGGTTTCCGATTTTCACACCAGGCAAATGCTGAGGCTGTACCTTAATTAAGGCCACGGCCGCTTCCTTCCCAGTTCTATCCCTTTCCTGTCCCATCGTCCCTATAGGACATATCTGTGACGGTGCGACGTAAAGCCAATGGCAAATAAAATAGCATTTCCTGACGCCCGCTTCGAAGTCTTCTTCCACCTCCTCAGCCAGCTCCCGATGGCCACCCGGTACTGCTCCACTCCCACCATGACTCTCCGCACTCGCTATTCCACACGTCAGCAACCGTCGCTTGCTTATACTAGACTGATAACGTCTAATACTTCATCTGTGGGACAATAATTATGCGATCACCAAAAAATATAATTTTCAATACAAAGACATTGCTGGACTTCTACCAAAATTTGTCGAAGGAAGATTTTTCCTAAACTGCATCGAGAAGCAGCTGATTATTACTATGTTTCGTTCCACATACATATGTGAAATACTTTTCTGTTCTGACTTGTACGAAAACTAGATTGCGTGCGAGTATTTCTGATCGTAATTTAAGGAATGCTCTGAGAACTGCTGTAGGTCGATCCCTTGTTCCAGACATTACTGATATAATTGCAAAGGAAAAGGAAAAGGTGTACTAGAGAAGATAAATTGTCTGCTGAAACCGAATTGAAGGAAGAGATTTTTAACACCGATAACTTTGTCCCATACAACAGAGTAGGGGTGGGCGTGACTGAAGCCTGGAATCGAGAGTGTCGACCCCAACGACTCCGAACACCGGGTTCGGTTCGCATGAAGCCTCGCGACTCCAAGTTAACTTGATGCACATTGCAGGGCCGCACGGTCGCTTCGCATGAAGCCTCGCGACTCCAAGCTAACTTGACTTTCGTTGCGGGGCCGCTAGCATGCCGAAGCGCGGAAAATAACATGAAATATCATGCATGTGTCTGTTCATTTTCCCATTGGGATTTTTAAGAGTATTGTAGAATGATGGCCGCCTCTGTGGTGTAGTGGTTAGCGTGATTAGCTGCCACCCCCGGAGGTCCGGGTTCGATTCCCGGCTCTGCCATGAAATTTGAAAAGTGGTACGAGGGCTGGAACGGGGTCCACTCAGCCTCGGGAGGTCAACTGAGTAGAGGTGGGTTCGATTCCCACTTCAGCCATCCTGGAAGTGGTTTTCCGTGGTTTCCCACTTCTCCTCCAGGCGAATGCCGGGATGGTACCTAACTTAAAGGCCACGGCCGCTTCCTTCCCTCTTCCTTGCCTATCCCATCCAGTCTTCCCATCCCTCCCCAAGGCCCCTGTTCAGCATAGCAGGTGAGGCCACCTGGGCGAGGTACTGGTCATACTCCCCAGTTGTATCCCCCGACGAAGAGTCTGAAGCTCCAGGACACTGCCCTTGAGGCGGTAGAGGTGGGATTCCTCGCTAAGTCCGAGGGAAAAACCGAACCTGGAGGGTAAACAGATAATGATGATGATGATTGTAGAATGATGTACAGTATCGTTAACGAAGACGACGAACGTAATGGTGAAGTAGAAATAAAATGAAACGTGCCAAGTCAAAAAGTATCGGCATAGTAGATCACGGGCATTTCATTTCACGTCTTTATTTGTCGAGATCAGAAAACTGATAAACATATATCGATGGTACTAATACTAAAATGTTTTCATTCTTCCCCTGAAGGGGGAAGCGGGTCTCTTAGACGGTGGCGCCGTCTCTCAGGCCGGGAATTTGTTACGGTGAAGGAGATACTCGGAGAAGGTGAGGGGGTTGGTGGCCGTGACTTATACTAGGAACTGTCCCGGCATTCGCCTTAGTGCAGAAGAATGGAAAACCACGGAAAACTATTTTCAGGACAGCCGATGGTTGAGGCCAGCCGTGAGATCCAGCCCTACCTCGTCTCCCGAATGCAGAGGCGTAGAACCACGGTAGAGCCGTGGCCACCCCTCCTCTGCTCGGTTGGTCGGTCAGAGTGCACCAGCCGTGACCACTCATGGGCCGAGACCCACTCTGCATCTACCGACGATCGATGGTAAATCATACCGAACTGCAAATGAAAGATGAAAAGAAATCTAATATGGGTAAATCCACTAACAATTCGAACATAGATGAAACCATTAAAAATAAACACTGTGAATGAAGACTTAACCAAACCCGCCAATGTTGTCTATGCATGTTGATGGCTATATCGTGCAACAATGAACACTGAATAACATTCGTCCCACAAAAGACGTTTCGCCGGGCTGAGTGGCTCAGACGGTTAAAGCGCTGGCCTTCTGAGCCCAACTTGGCAGGTTTGATCCTGGCTCCGTCCGGTGGTATTTGAAGGTGCTTAAATACGTCAGCCTCGTGTCGGTAGATTATTATTATTATTATTATTATTATTATTATTATTATTATTATTATTATTATTATTATTATTACAAAAGACGTTTCACGAATGAACTATACTAATGACGCCCATATTATAATTTGCGTATGTTTCACATGGGATCAACCCTATGTGGAGGGATCTGTTTTCTATTGCGTGTTTGAAAGGTGGTTGTGAAGTGTCGTGTATGAATACGAAAAGGAATGTGTTGGAACAAACATAAAAATCCAGTCCGCGAAATGTGAAGTAACTTGCAAGTGATCAGGCTCTCGTAGTGTTGATCACGCAAAACTCTAATCTTGCTTTGCTTTTTTATTCACACTGCATACGTAAGTGACATCCATGGATATACTGCACGAATTAAAACTCAACTGAGTGAGAATGCTTTGTGTTTCATTCCGCGCCCGAAGGGCGGGGCGGGACCCTTAAACGGTGACGCCGTCTCTCGGGCCAGAGCTGCGGGGAGAAGGGTGGTGTGATGGGAAGAAGATGATGGAAGGACGAAGTGAGTAAATCATATGGGGTGTACCCGCTGTTAGAAATGATGGGGGATTTGTGAGAGAGGATGCGTAGAAAATGAGTGGGGTTGTACAAGAGTGCCAGGATGTAGTTGATTGGGGAGGAGCGTGTCAGCGATGTGGTTTAACGAAGTTGTGAGGAGTCTAAGAAGGGCAGCTTGCAAAGGCTGTGGGAAGAAGGAATAAATTGAGAGAGAAGGTGGGCGAACAGAATAGCAATATTGTGAAGGAGGGGCTGGCCGGGTGCGACGTCATGTGGGTCTAGGAGATGTTCGAGGAGGGGAGCGTGAGGGTTCAACTCGATGTCGATGCCTGAAGAGATATACTCCATTGACGAGAAGGTGGCGGACGTCTGCTTCTGTAGGTAGGTGAAGTCGAACCAAGAATGTGGGTCCAGTGAGGTTCTTAACAAGAAAAGCTCTGCGTGCCGGAATGCGGCCAGCGTTGAGTTCTCGTAGGATGGCAGATACCGAAATGGAAGGGTCGAAACTTCGGATGACGCAGCTATACATGCCTGGGCGAGACGGAGTTGGCGTTGGTGACGATGGTAGAGGTGCGTCGGCAGTCATAACTGGTGATATGGCAGGGGCGTCTAGAAGCGACTGACGTTGAAGATGACTGGGCGTCGAAGGTAGAGATGCATCGACAGTGGTAACTGGTGGGGCGGCAAGTTCGTCTTGAAGCGGTTGAAGATGACTGCGGCAGTCCAGTGGCGTGAGGAGAAAAGAGGACATGATCGGAGAAGGATGAGAAGGCGTAGACGAGCGAAGAGAAACAAAAGGACAGATGTGGGAGGAGGTTGTGGTGGTAGTGATGGTAGTGGTGGTGATCATGTTGGTAGGAAGAGAAAGGATCGTAGATGGGGAGGCCAACTGCCAATGCGGAGTCAGCCTATGTGCGTTCTTCAGGTCGACGGGAGCTGCAATTAAAGATGAAGAGCCACCCGGCCGAGCAAAAATAGGAGTTGCGGAGATTGAAGATACCCAATAACAGCGACGTCGACGTGCCTTACAAGTGGAATCACTGCAGAGTAAATCTGCTCTAGGGAACAGATAACAAAGAAGAGAATTCTTCCTCGGTGAGTAAAAAAAGAATTAAGACCCCGTCCTATATTGCCCTATTTTTCTTATCCACCAATAGGAAAAACACTCCTTCCTTAAAAGGACACATTAAACCGTAAACGTGTTATAGATCACTTGTTAATTGAACTTTCGTACGTAGCAAGTGATTATTGTGCGCTCAGATTCTTATATATTTGTAATGGCTACGCGGAAGAGATCAGCAGTGTGGGATCACTTTAAAATCGTTAACGAAAACACTAATAAAGTGATATGTTTTATTATCCTACAACATCGGGTATGATAAAGCACATGACGTCTATGCATCATACTACTGTAATATAAACGTTGCTGTGGGAGGAACTTGCAAGTGATGCTCATAGCCACTACCATAATGTTAATTACGGTCTTTGATAGATTCACAGTCACTCAAAAAAGGAATGAACGCATGATATTGTATAAGTTTCCCGCAGGTACACTTTTCTCAGAAACAATTCGACCTATAGATCTGATGTTTGCTGTGGGTAGCCACAAAGTTTTTATCTACATAAGGTGTACATTGTTGTTGTATGTTTAGTCCTCAGCCCGAAGGCTGGTTGGATCCTCAACAGTTCAGCCATCAGCTGTCATAGATGGACTAGGCATCACTGAAGAGGTGTACTAGGGAAATGAGGAGTGAGGTAGTTTCCCGTTGCTTTCCTCACCAAGCCAGAAGTTGCTATTACATATCAGTCTGCCAAGCCCACTGAATTATATTTTGATAATAATTAAGTCTGATATAATACTATATGCGAGGAAAATATTATAAGGAATAATTTGTGAAAAATTTGTTGCAATATTCCATTAGTAAATGAAAGTTTTTTAAATTATGTATTTCAAGTTCACGTTGGCGATTATTGAAGATTATTCTGTCAGAATATATTATTATTATTATTATTATTATTATTATTATTATTATTATTATTATTATTATTATTATTATTATTATTATTATTATTATTATTATTATTATTATTCACAAAAGACCCTTTTCGCGACAGCCCTGGCGGGCCTTGTCCTACCAAGTGACCTCTGCCCAGCTCGAGGGCCAGTAGATAACGAGGTGCCGTGTGGTCAGCACGACGAATCCTCTCGATCGTTATTCTTCGCTTTCTAGACTAGAGCCTCTACCTCACCGTCATCAAGAAGGCTGAGATACAGGTAAAAATCCCTGACCTGGCCGGAATCGATCCCGGCGCCTCCCAAGACTGTGGAAGTGGCTATTATGATGCACAATAATTGGTAAAATATTTGTTGTAAAATCATACTCTAAGCATTTGCTTTTTTTCTGTTTTACGTCATTGAAGTTAACATGGGCGATTATTTAAAAGTTTATTGTCAGATTATTATTACCACTACCATTATCGTAATCATCATCGTCGCCAAAATAGACCTACAACATTAACAATAACGATGATAATAACCCGAAACTATATTTAATCTTTGCTTGCTAATAATAATCATCTTGTATTCATCGTATCATAAGTTATCAAGGGAGGAACGTGGAACTATAATTCACCGCCGTCTCGATTCTCTTATACTACCTACTAGTGATGTGTGCGAGTGATGCCTGGAATCGCGGTACTCGACTCTTTCGAGTCCAGGCTCGGGCTCGTTTCGTTTGCGAAGACTCGATGACAGCATGACGTCACACGTTCGCTCTCTCGCCCGCTGTTGGATGGATGGATGGATGGATGGATGGATGGATGGATGGATGGATGGATGGATGGATGGATGGAGCATATGTACAAGTGGTAGCCGAGGTTTTATGGGATTGCGATAGACCGGTACGATATAAATATTCTTAATGAGTGAGCAAAATAAATAATCTGAATTTTATGATGACTTGCGAAAGATAATACCACAACTACATACGCATAATAAAGTATGAAAATATCCGTTCACGGCGTCTCTCACCCACTCCACTGAATATGCCCTATATTCTAATAATGATAGCATAGTTATCTGGATTTCTGAGCCCAACTTGGCAGGTTCGATACTGGTTTAGTCCGATGGTATTTGAAGGTGCTCAGATACGTCAGCTTCGTGTCGGTAGAATTGCTGGCACATGAAAGAACTCCTGGGTGACTAAATTCCGGCACCTCGGCATCTCCGAAAACCATAAAAATGTACGTAGTTGGACGTAAAACTCATAACATTATTATTATTATTATTATTATTATTATTATTATTATTATTATTATTATTATTATTTAAAATCACTACACGGTGTCCTGCTACATGGCTAAATGGTTAGAGTGTTGGTCTTTGGTCCCGGGTTCGATTCCCGGCAGGGTCGGAAATGTTAACCATCATTGGTTAATTTCCCTGGCACGGGGGCTGGGTGTATGTGTTGCTTCATCATCATTTCATCCTCATCATGACGCGCAGGTCGCCTACGGGAGTCATATCAAAAGACCTGCACCTGACGAGCCGAACTCGTCCTGGGATCTCCCGGCACTAAAAGCCATACGCCATTTCATTCTTTTCACTGTCACGGTATGCCTACAATCGTCCGAGGGGACAGGTGAATAGTTTATACTCACATCATACTTTCGGCAGATATAAGGTAGGGTATTAAGATTAGGCGTCCGGAATGTGATGTATGTACACGAAGCAAATCATCAGACAGAACGTCATTCTGTTCTAGCTAAACAATGAACGCAATGAACAAAATACACCCGCCGTTTTGGCGTTTATCATTGCAACACATGACTGTGCAAAGGAACAAAACCGAGTGTAGTCTTTAGAATTTGAGCGAAGGTTGATGAATAGCGGCGGGATGTAAGCAATACTTTTTTTGTTTTTTGCTATTTGCTTTACGTCGCACCGACACGGATAGGTCTTACGGCGACGATGGGATAGGAAAGGCCTCGGAAGTGGAAGGAAGCGGCTGTGGCCTTAATTAAGGTACAGCCCCGGCATTTGCCTGGTGTGAAAATGGGAACTCATGGAAAGCCATCTTCAGGGCTGCCAACAGTTGGATTCGAATCCACTATCTCCTGGATGCAAGCTCACAGCCGCGCGCCCCTAACCGAACTTTGTGTTTCTGTGGTGATTTGTAGTGTAGTGTGTTGTGTGAATATGAAGAGGAGAGTGTTGGGACGGACAAAACCACCCAGTCCCCGAGCCAGGAGAATTAATCAGAAGCGAATAAAATCCCCGAACCGGCCGGGAATCGAATCCGGGACCCTCTGATCCGAAGGCTAGTACTCTGACCATTCAGCTCATGTATGTTTCTGAACGCCCTACACATGTATCTTTGCAATAAATTCTCTGGCAGTAATAATGTCATTATTTCGCACAATATTATTACACGTTTTCCTACAAGGACGTCGCGGGAATAATATTTCATAGCTATCAACAAATCCCTGGTGGCTACTTCCAGGCTGCACAGTAGCCTAATAAAAGTAATAATAATAACAATAATAATCGAACGCTGCCGTTATCGACATTAGAAAAGATCCCCACCAAAGTGTGGAAATTAAAAAAGTAAACTCGTGTCCTCATCCTGAGGTGGTGCAGCTCTTGTTAGGCACACCCCCATTGGAGGGGAGCTGCATGTACCATTTCAACCACATACCAGCACTCCTGCCATTCTTACATTTCAGGCAGTACCGGGCCCCCTAGGACGGCAGCTAATAGCACTAACCGTTACGATACGGAGGCGGACAGTGTGGACATTGTCCCCATCCTACGCTCATCTTCGGTCCTACGTGTCTAATTTTGCCTACGATGAATAATTATCGTAGCAATAAAATTATTGACGACCGATGACTCAATAAAACCAATCATCAGCAGCAAACATATTGCAATCTACACCACAAAAATGTTCTGTGGGTGACCCTGAATGCCGTGCAATCCAGTACAATAGATTATAGTTCTAAGACATGTCCAAAGATAGCGACACTAGTATGCTTGGACTCGAGTCTGGAGTCGAGTATACGGTACCGATTCTAAGAGCACATTACTCGATTCCACTCGATTCCGTCGCTAGCCCATCACTACTACCTGCTCTATGCGACTAGTTTAGCACAGGAAGGCGCGATTACCAATATTTCTGCAAGTGGCCGTAAAAGTGCAGTGGCACACGCAGATGTATTACGAAGGCGGTGGCACTACAGTATCTTCGCTGTTAATGTGGGTTAGCATTGTGTTATTGGTGCATGCATGTGTGTGAAAAGCTGAGTTATTTCGTACAATGAGTAAACGTGTCTGTTCACTTCCCATGCCTTATCTTGATTTGGGAGAGAGCGGACGTGCTTGATCCTGGTCCCTTTCTGGGTGCATTGTTGTGGTGTAGCGGGAAATAGCGTGTGTGTATTTACTAACAAATTGGTATTGCATGCTCGGCTGTTGTTGGTAAGCGGCCTGCTGGTGTCTACCAGTGTAATTTTTCATTAATTACGTGGTGGTAAGTAGATTTAGTGTCTGTGTGTGCCTGTTTATTTGTGCTTGTTGTAGTTTGTATTTGGCATTGCATGGCATTTCCTCGCATGTTTTGAACACTAACCCTTCCGGCTCCTTGGCAAGCCTTTCCGCAAGTGAAAATAGTGAAATTTCTATTACCATCCTTCCGGATATTGAACCCAAAATGTTTACAACATTAGTTAATACTTGTAATGTCTCGGAAATCCTAGCCATGGTGAAGGGAAAAAGAAAACAAGTGACAAAAATGAAATTAAAGAAAATGAAAGCTAACAAAGCCACACCTACGACGACCGAAAACAGGTCCAACTTCTCTCCCCATCAGTGGGGAAAATAATAGAGAAGCCTACACTCCGACCCAGTCGGCAACCCCGAATTCGACTGTGGCTCAACCCGTAAGTGAGGTACCGGAGGCTTCTATGAGCTCCTCTCAATCTATCCCTCGTCGCTATAAGACCTATCTGTGTCGGTGCGACGTAAAGCAACTAGCAAAAAAATATATATATCCCTCAACAGAATGAGACCAGCTCGGTACCCGCTGGTGGCGGGAGCGAAGCGATGGAGATCCCCCCCCCCCCCCCCTCTGTTCCCCCTATAGTGGTTGCTGACAAGTCTCAGTACCAGCGCCACTATAGGTGGGCCGGCGTAAGGTTGCACATGACAGCTGCGCACAATATTGGTCACACTACAATGGCGCACGAAGCGATGTTGCCGCCGTAACAACAGCTGATTGCACGACACATGGGTTTTTATAAACATGGTAGAAATGTTTTTAATGTCATTGCGATGATACACAATACAAATGAGATCTGCCGACAAAAATTGAACTTTCAACTCACCGATTATTCATCACACAAAATTATACGAGATAAATATACTACGAAGTTCTTATCGCGATGTTAGAAAACACGGCAGAAATCGACCGACAAGGATCTCACTTCAAATACACCAATAAATGTTAGAATAATATACACCGGTGCTAACACAATGTTTCAAGTAAAATTTACGAAAATTCAGAAACCTTATTTTCATACCTGATTCACAAAGGCAGAGGCTCGATACCCTCCAGTTCACTGCCATCACTACCGTCGCCTTCGTTGTCATTGTCATCATCGTCTAGGCAGATCATCAACTCCTGAGAGTCACTGATGATGCCATGTATTGCCATTGCCGAGTTAATGAATGCTGCGACATGGCTAAAT
Source organism: Anabrus simplex (assembly GCF_040414725.1). Lineage (NCBI taxonomy): Eukaryota > Metazoa > Arthropoda > Insecta > Orthoptera > Tettigoniidae > Anabrus > Anabrus simplex. The sequence goes on along the minus strand of NC_090267.1, from coordinate 418,867,936 downwards.
TTCTTCCTGCACAAAGCCGCATCCATTCGAGCAATACTCTCCCGGAACAGTCCTTCCACTTCAGTAACTGTGAAGGACTTGTTATAAGTGCGTACGTAATGTTTTACTTCACCCCAGCTTAATTCATTTCTTTTCCGGAGTGCTGTGAAACAAGTCCCTACTACCAGTCCCGTTTTTGCTACTGCTATGTACCCCAGTCACTTTTTCCTTCTGTTCTTGGAGGCGAACACCTGTTTGAATGACAGTACGCTTTGAATGCCCTAATGTTTGAGATATGCGAACCACAACATGATCTACAGGAACGGAGAGATGGCTATACAAGCGTACGAATTTCGTCTCCCTCTCGTAAAACTCAAGAGTTCTCCGCATTAATTCTAATGCCTGACTATTAAGGGACACTCCGCGGCTCAAAGGATTATCACTTCGCGCTTGACTATGTTGTCATTTCCGAGACATCGCACTGCATTCGTTAAAATAAAATTTCACAATTATCTCACAATGAAAACAAAACTTTCATAAACGCGCGAATCTCACCTGACCACGTGCTAGCGGCGACAGACAAAACGGCAACACTTAAATACAGTAGTCAAGCTACTTATAGATGGCACCACTATACTACCTATATTGCCGCCAACAACAATCAACTGAAAATAGTTCGTATTTATTTTGTAGCTCGCTTAAACCTTATAATATCTTTTAAATGCTCATATTTGTGTAAGCAAATAAAAGATTATGAACACTATAAGGAATTAAATACGAATTAACATGAATAAAATGCGTAACTGTATCTGACATAAAAAGTAGCGGATTGGTGATTCTGACTGACGGGTGACGTTCTTCATTTCATTTTTGTAGTGGTGCCAACATGACTTACAACTGTCAAGTGCAACCTTGTGCCGGCCCACCTATATAAATATCTAACTATTAAATGCACTGGCGAAATCAGGGTCATCAATACTAGAAATGCCCTTAAATTTTATGCCGAGAATGTTGAGGATTATAACTTCATGAAGCAGTATTTTGAAAAGGCTAATGTCTCATTTTACACTCACCAATTGCCGTCTAACCGCATGCTCAAGGTTATAATTTGCAACATTGTCGCAACTGCTGGCATTGAGGGTTCGCGAGGAACTCGTGGAACTGGGCTATGAGCCTGGAGATTTGCATCAATTTACAAGAAAAGGATGCAAATAGTAATAAGGTGATTCCGCTCAGTGTCACAAGTGTCACGCTCCTTAATACGAAATTCAGCGAGACCATCTTATCCCTGCGATATCTTTGCGGGGCCAAGGTTAAAACTGAAGCATACAGAGGTCGTGAAGGGCCCACGCAATGTTATCGGTGTCAGAGATGGGGTCACACCGCTAACTATTGCTCTATGCCCTTTAGATGTGTGAAATGCGGGGAGAACCACGTGGCGGCTGCCTGCCCCTTAGCTGCGGAGGCCGCCGCCAAGTGTGTGAACTGCAAAGGGGAGCATCCCGCTTCCTGGAGAGGATGCCGTCTGTTTCAAACCATATTGGAACAGAAGCAGACAAACGAGCTCAAGAAAGCCCAGAAAAAGAGTGCTCTAGCATCCTCTAAAACAGTCGACCCCAATATCTCATTTGCACAGGTTACGGGCGGCTCCCCTACTCATCTGCTTCGAACCCTGCTCGTTCGACTCAGGCGTCACCCATCTCCGATCTGTCGGGCATGCGTGACATCTTAGACCTCTGCAGGAGTACCAATTTTACCAGGCTTATGTATATACTAAAAGACACATTGGAAAAAATAAAATCATGTCAGACAACAATGGATAAAATTACGGTTCTGCTGAATGCAGCTTTGCTGTACTTCACTGAACCTTAATTTGACGTGCATTCTTTTCTGACATGGTCTTGACAATCTGTGCTTGGAATTGTCAGAATATTGTTGATCAGCAGTATGAGTTTGAGGCTTTTATTTCTGATCACAATATCGACATCGTGCTACTAGGTGGAACATGGCTAAAACCTAATATGCCCTACAAAATTAAGAATTTTACGATGGATCGTAAAGATAAAATAAACGGTGAGCACGGGGGCGTAGCTGTGCCGATTAAATCAAAACTTACTCATCACGGTGTTATAGAGTCCCTCGGTATTGAGGTTAGACATGAAAACTATCATCATATTTTTACGGCCTATCTCCCTCCCAAAGCCCCGCTACATTGTGCGGAATTAGATACTTTATTAAATAACCCTCTCCATGTTCCAACTATTATCAGTGGTGACTTAAATTGCAAGCATCCAGATTGGAATTCACGCGTGACTAATTGTAAGGGAAGAACGCTACAACAATATATGAGGGACAATGATGTTGGTGTGTTTGCTCCAGTGGAAACCACTATTTATCCTAACAATAGAGCGCTCGACGTCATTATTGTGGCAGTAACAAAATTCTATAACAGTGACATTCAATTTACTGTCCCTAGAGAGCTAAATTCTGATCATGATCCCATTATTTTCAATCTTACATGGATTAGCTTATCTGAGCCATCTTTCCCATTGTTAAACTCATCTCTAAATTATAACAGGTTCTCTTGGCATGTCAACAAAAACCTAAAAACATTTCCGGTCCACGTCATAACTCTCATAATAATAATAATAATGCAGTGGCGGCTCGTGACCAAATTTTCAGGGGGGTTCACAACAAAATTTGTGTTCACGTTTCAAATATGCCAAAGTAAAGACAAAATAACTTCAGTCATTTCACTAAAAGTTCCCCTATAACCGAGGATGCACTTTTCCGTGACTAATCTGTGAGTGCACAACAAAACAATAATACGACTGCCGGGCTGAGTCGCTCAGGCGGTTGAGGCTCTGGCTTTCTGACCCTGTGATTACGAACACTTGTTCAGAATTAGCTACTAGCGGAACCTTCCGGCGATGCAGTGCTTTAGTAAGTTCTGGGGGCTGTGGCCAACAGTAACAGGGGAGGTGGCGGACTCTTGTGGTCAACTGTAATACTATCTCTGGTTTGAGGGTGGTTGTGGAAGGAAAGGCACATTCCTTACCGTGCTCCTCGCTTATGGAGATATCTGTGCATAAACCATGACGTTATCTCCATGCGCATGCGTATAGTCTTAAGGCTCGTAGCAAAATCTCCAGTGTGCTCCCTGCATTGTCCGTCGAAACGAGCAGCTGTCAGTGTAACGGACTTTCGATATATGTCGAATGCTTTCGATCGATTGACGAAAACATGTCGAAATGAAGGAAACAATGTTGAATTACCGCTATCCATGAATGCGTGAATATGCATTAGAACTGGGTGTTCACATGCTCATGTGCTCCTGAGAGCCCACCGCCACTGATCTTTCTAATAAGATACAGAATGCCCGTAAATACATCTCAAATGCTGCTAGGAATTCCATTTCGGACGGCAGACGCAACAATAACAATCGTACGCCCGCACAGCATGGCGGGAATACGATACGTCATAACTCTCATAATATTAATAATAATAATAATAATAATAATAATAATAATAATAATAATAATAATAATAATACAGTCGTCTGTGAGGCAGTGAGGTGAACGGATGTGTTGAATGGAGCGCGGAGCAATGGGTAACACGTTGACACAATATAGGATAGCGATTGGCAGCTGGAACTGTAAAAAGGGAAGTAGAATGGAAACAAGAATGGAGTTATAGGGTGAAAAAAGGAGGATGGTGGCTACGTTACTGGTGGCGGCGGTGGTGATGGTGTTGCTGATAATAGGAGGAGTAGAGGTTAATCCTGGCCCAGGTCCAGTAGGTTCCATTGGATGGGAAGAATTCGAAGCGATTAGAGAGATGATAAGAGAGGCTTGTCTGACGGAGTAAATAAAAGAAATGTTCCGAGAGTTATCCAAGGAATTTATGGACCTAAAATTGAGTGTTAAGGAAGATGTAAAGAAGATATTGGAAGAGGAAGGGTGTAATAAAGATGAACTAGACCTATTGAAGCAGAAGGTAAGAAATTTGGAGCGGGACCTGAGAGAAACGAAGAGAGAAGTTGAGAAGAGTGTACAAGAAAGTGTAAGAAAAAATATCTTCATATATGGTGTCCAAGAAGAGGAAAGAGAGTCGAAAGTTGAACTAGTGTACAAAGTGGTGGAAGTGATCCAGAGCAGGATGAAGATCAACTTTAGTGAAGTTGATATAGACGATGTTCAGCGTGTGGGGAGAATGAAAGGAAAGAGGCCAATTAGAGTGAAATTACTATCGACACTGATGGCGGATATTGTAATAAGAAATTCGAGTAATCTGAAAGGATAGAAAGTGTGGATAAAAAGGGAGATGGACAGGGAAGTGAGAGAGAAGAACAGAATCCTGAACAGACATTTAAGAGAGGCAAGAAAACAAGGTCTCAAGGCATATATTAGAGGGCAGCAGCTGGTGGTTGGAAACGACAGATGGAATCGTGTATGGGGGGTGGGTAGGCTGAAAAAAACTGGATGTAGAACACCAACAGGAGCAGAACGAGTCCTTGGCAACAGAGGGAGTAGCAAGGAAGGGCATAACGAGGAGTGGCAGTGACGTAGAAAAGAGTGATATTACGGAAGTGAGCGAAGTCCACATCACATCAGGTGTGGGAAGTAGGGATATGCTGATCAGCAGTGCCAGCAACCAGATGGGCGGAAATGCAAGAGTCCTTGAAGAGTCAGCACGACACAGAGATGGAGGAAGCAAGAAACGTGCCACAACTGGTGAGAAGTACGGTGAAAATTGTGAATGAAGGTAACAGTAGGCAGGGTAAGGATGCATCCTCTCCGAGTAAAAGGAATATAGAAAATAAAATGGAAAGAAGGCAGGCGCTAAATAAGGAAAGATCATTAAGTTTGAAAGATTTATGGGGAAAGAAAAAAAGCACAGGTATGGAGAAAGGGAAGGAAGGCGGGAGAAAAGAGGATGAGGAGAGATCTGGAGAGGACATACAGGGAAGAGTGACAAGAAGTAGAGGTGGAAGTGGAGAAGCACAGATGCAGAGAGGGGGAGGGAATAAATAACTAGATATGGCGATAGGGGTGTGGAATATTGAGGGGTTGTTGGGGAAGATAGGGAATAAAGAATTTGAGAGAATAGTAAAGGAGTATGAGATCATTGCCCTAGTAGAGACGTGGTTAGGGAAAGGGGTAGAAATTGAATGGGATGGGTATAGAGTAGTCAACGTGATAAAGAAAAAAATGGGGAAAATGGGAAGAAACCCGGGTGGGATAACAGTTTTAATAAAAAATGAGATAGTAGAGAGAGTAGAGAGAATACAAAATGAGGTAGAAGGGGTGGTGTGGTTGAGAATTAAAATGGGAAATGATGCGAAGGAGGCAATTTGTCTGGTTCTATTATACAACCATCCTAAAGACTCAACTTATGCGAATAAAACATTTTTTGAAGAACTGATTGAAGAAATAAACAAAATTAAAGGATTGTATGAGGAAGATGGAATGATATTATTAGGGGATTGGAATGCAAGAGTGAGTAATAGGGTACCAGATTATGGGAGAGAGGATAATGAAGTGAGAGAGTACAGAAGAAATAGTAAAGACAAAGATATAAATAGTTATGGTGTAATGCTGTTAGAGTTATGTGCTATAGAAAAATTATATATTTTAAATGGATGGATGAAGGGAGATAGTAAGGGGGAACTGACATTTATCACATGAAAGGGTGGGAGTGTAGTAGATATAGGAGTAAGCACGGAAATGCCTCTAAAGAAAATAATAAGTTTTGAGGTGACAGAATGTGTGATAACAGAACATATGCCCATCAAGATAAAATTAAGAGGGGATAATGATGGAGTGAAGAGAGAGGTAGGAAAAAGAGACAGGTATAAGGAGGGATGGAAGTACATTTGGAATGATACTACGATTGAGAAATTGAGAACAGAGTTAAAAGAGCGGGAAGAAAGTATAAGGGTTGAAAGTGAAAGGATGCTGGAAGGAGGGGATGTAGATGAAGTTTTAAAACTAATAGAACGCCCAGTATGGAATGTGGGTAAGAAAGTGAGGAGAAGAGAAGAGACAGAAACATAGGCACGGGGTGGTTTGATGAAGAGTGTAAGGGGAACCGAAAGATTGTAATGGCAGCTCTAGCGGACTTTAAGAAAGGAGGGGAACAAGGGAAAAGAGAGGAATATTGTAAATTAAGAAGAGATTACAAGAAGTTACTAAATGAGAAAAAATGCTGGAAAGAGGCGGAAGCTGAAAGAGTGAACAGATATTGTAAAGAGAAAAGATTTGATAGGATTTGGGAAACTATAAATAAGATAAAGAGAACTAGATCGACAGGGGAAGGAACAATGATAGCAGAAAATGAGTGGATAGGATATTTTGCAGAGCTTTTGGGGGGAGGGGGGAATGGCAGGGAGGTAGGGAGGTAGGGAAAAGACGAATATTGTAAAAGAAGTACAAATAGGAGTACAGTTACTAGATGAGGAGATAACAAGCCAGGAAATAGTTAAGGTGTTAAGTAAAGCAAAAACTAAAACAGCGGGTGGGGCAAATGGTATTACTAATAGGATATGGAAGGAAGTAGGAGCAAATGAAGCAATGCTGAAAGTGATGGCGAAATTTTTCAACAAGATATGGGAAACGAATAAATTTCCTAGCGAGTGGAGAAAAGGAGCACTATGTCCTATATACAAAAATAAAGGAAGTAGAAGTGATCCAAACAACTATAGAGGAATAATACTCCTGGATTCGCTGTCGAGGGTTTATACAGGAATTCTAGTTAATAGGATTAAAAATTGGGCAGAGAAGTATGGAAGGATTTCGGAGTATCAAAATGGGTTTAGAAATGAGAAAAATATTGTGGATAATGTATGGATTTGGGATACTTTCATTACGAAGTATGTGAAAATAGCAGGGAAGAGATTATATGTAGCAACAATAGAGTTAGAGAAGGCCTTCGAAGTAGTAAATAGAGAGGCGTTATTTACTAGATTAAGAGATGTTGGGTTATCGAAAAAAAATGAGATTGGCGATAGAAGGAATATATGAGAAAGTATTGGTGATGATTAAATTACAAGGGGGTGGGTTGAGTAAGTGTATGGAGTCGAAGAGGGGTGTGAGACAGGGTTGTAAGCTGTCACCGATATTATTTTTATTGTTTATAAATAATATATTAGATGGACATGGAGGTGAAAGATGGCAATGCCCTTGGATTGGGAATCGGGAGATACCGGGACTGCTATTTGCAGACGATTTATTGATCATGGCATTAACAGCAAATGGATTGCAAGAAGGGCTAAAAGAGGTAGTGGAATATACGAGAAGATGGGCGCTCAAAATAAATGTACGGAAGACGCAGATAATGATATGTAGGAAGAGGAAAGCCAAAAAAGAAAAGAAATTCTGGATAGTCGAGCAGCAAGAAATCAGACCCAAAAAAATGGAGTATTTAGGAGTAATAATTAGTAGTAACGGTTCGTGGGAAAATAAGAGCAGAAGAGCCAAATATAAAGGGAGGGGAGCACTTGCAGTAGTGGGGATATTAGAAAATAAATTCCCGGATATAAAGTACAAAATCCAGAGAATGGTGTTCCAATCAATGGTTAAAGGAAAAATGTTATATGGGGTAGAAATATGGGGATTGGAAGAAAGTAGAAAAGAACTAAACCAGGTGGTGGCTAAATTTAGTAAGATTATTATGGGGGTCCCAAACTGTACTGCAAATGTGGGGGCTAGAGTAGTATGTAAAGAATCGATAGACATTACTATAGCTAAGAGGGTGATGAAATATTGGATGAGATTGGAAGAAGGGAAGGGAGGGGATTTAGTACAAGAGACGTATAGATTCCAGAAAAATATGGAGAACGAGAAGTATTGGGTGAATAAGTGCAAAAATAAATTACGAAAACTAGGGTTAGGAGATATAGGGTATGAGAGATGGGGAGAGAGGAAAGAATGGGTATGGAGAAGGGTTATAAGGAGAGTGGCCGATATAGAAAGACAGAGTTTAATAATGGAATGTAGAGAAAGAGCCTCACTATCAGTATTAAACAAATTGGTAGAAACTATGAACCCGAAAACCGAAGGCGAGGACAGGAAGGGTAAAAGAGGTTTATACTGGTGGGTGTTGGGAATTCCAAGAAATAGAGGGTGGATAGGTAAAGAAAATGCCGGTAGATGTATTCTATATGGAGAAAGATGGTCGGACCTACATATATTTATCGAATGTAGGGAGTTAGAGGAGTTGAAAAAGAAAGTGTTGAGTAAGAAAAAGATAGAAAAAGTAGAAAAAAAGGAAAGTATGACGGTATGGCTAGCCAGAGAATGGGGAAGAGGAACAAATATTTCCAAATATTTAAATATGGTTAGAATTAGATTTATAATGAAATTAAGAGAACAAGAGGTAGAAGAGGATTGCAGAGGAAGGGGAGGAAATAGGTAGATGAAACTGCTAGGCTATATATAATTTTATTACAATAAGAGGAGTTTGGAATATAAACAGATAAGATTGTATGATATTTGGATATATTGGGAGAGCGCAGTTGCAATTTAGCTAGCGAGGTGAACGGACGTAGTGCTGAACGTGCGGGAATACAGGAGTGCGCGAGCATGGGAGTGTCAATTGAACAATACAGATGTGCTATAGGCAGATGGCAGGCCCGATGTAGGAAGAAGTCGTTACAAACGGTGAAAAACGATATCAACATCACTCATACAGTAGTGTCATTAGTTGTAGTGATGGTACTATTAGTGATTGGCGGAGTGGAGATGAACCCTGGCCCAGGACTGACATGGGACGATATTGAGAAGATTAAAGAGGTCATGCAAGAATGCCATACAGAAAAGACCAAAGAAATGCTACTAGAACAGAAAAATGATTTCAAGGACTTGAAATCATTTATACAAAAAGAACTGAAGGGTATTAAAGAGAGTGTATTACAAAACAAAAATGAAATATATGGTTTGAAGAAGAAAGCACTGGAGGTAGAAGAAAAATTAAGGAAACTCGAGGAAAAAGAAAAAACACGGTCGAAAGAAGAGAGGAAGTAAAACATAATAATCTACGGATTGGCAGAACCAGGGAGAGAGAACTTCAATGACTTGATAGATAGAGTACTCTCTCTAATCAGAGAGAATTTGAAAATAGAGTGCAATGATAGTGATATTGATAACGCCTTCAGATTAGGAAGTAATATGGGAAAAAGACCAGTAAAAGTCTGCATGGTATCTGGTTTGAAGGCCCGTAAAATTTTGGAAAACACCAGAAACTTGAAAGGCACGAAGATATGGATAAAGAAAGATCTCGACAAGGAAGAAATGGAGAATGTACGAACACTACGTTTTCATCAAGGAAAAGCTAGGTATTCGGGACTAAAAGCCTTTATACGTGGAAACAGACTTATTATATCAGACGATTCGTGGAGCAGGGCATGGACAGCTGGTCAACTACGTGAGCTAAGGCATTGTCCTGATACGTCAGATAAGCGGAAGTACAGCAGTACAGTGAGCGACGCCAGCACTCCTGAGTCAACAGGTACGTGTGCAATCCTACCAAGCAGGGACAACGAACTGGATGTTGTGACGACAGAAACCGGACATCACCAACCCAGGAGATCTACCCAAGAAGGAGATGTGATCCAGAGAAAGCAAGACACCGCAGGGAGAAAAGAAGAAAAGAAACGTAAGCCAGCGTTAAATTTAAAGGACATATGGGCAAAGAAAGGATTGACTAGGTCAGAGGAAGCTAGAGGGTCAGAGGAGGAAATAATTAGTTCCCCAAGTGCATCTATTATACAAATAGAAAAACCACGAATAACGAGAAGCAAGGCCCTGGTAGCAGCAGATATACCTATGAACAAGTGACTAGATTGGGTAGTGGGATTAATCAACATAGAGGGTATACTAAGTAAACTGGGAAATGATGAATTTATAGATTTAATGAGAGAGAGTGAGATTATTGGGATAGTAGAGACATGGTTGCCGCCTAGTAAAAATGTGATAATACCGGGATTTAAGGTCTGGAGTAAAACAAAATATAAAAGGAGTACGAAAGGGCGTCACCCAGGAGGGATAACAGTTATCGCAAAAGATGAAATTTGCAAACAAGTGGAGATATGGGAATCAGGATGTGAGGAAATGATCTGGGTCAAAACAAAAAAAGGAAATCAAAAGGGGAGAGATATGTTTATTGGCTTTGGCTACAACCATCCATCGGGGTCCCCGTTTGAGAAAGAAACTTTCTTTGAAGAACTCGTCGACGCAGTAAATCAGATAAAATTACTAAATGAAGAAGCAGGAATAATTATAATGGGGGATTTTAACGCAAGGGTTGGCCTAAATAATCCATTATACGATAAAGAAATCGGGGAAATATTAATAGAAAAAAGGAGCAGCAAAGACAAAGAGTGTAATAAAAATGGAGAGAAATTATTAGAAATATGCGCGATAGAGGAATTGTACATCTTAAATGGGGGATGGCCGGGAGATGAACCAGGCAACCTAACATATATAGTTGAGCCAGGAGGGAGTGTTATAGACCTTGTGCTGGCATCTAGAGAGGCTTTAACTCTTATTAAAGAAATCCAGGTAAAAAATTGGACAGCGTCTCATCATTTCCCAGTTGTTATTCGGCTACTGAGAGAGGAAGATAATAAAGTAGACAAACAATTCTTTAACTATGAACAGAGAAAATTAGTAAGATACAGGTGGAATGAGGAAAAGAGAGAACAATTTAGAGATTACTATAGGGGTAAAACCTTTGAAATTCTGAGAATAGGCATGGAGTATATGATAGAGGATAATAACCTAGATGAGGCAATAAGAATGCTTGAAAGATCAATAGATGTAGCTGGTAAAAAAATGGTTGTAAGAGTAGACAATATAAAAGAAATGTATGGTATACGGAGGAGTGTAAAGAGAAGAAAAATCAAGTGATTAAGGCTTTAAAAAGGTATAGAAATGAGGGATCTCAGGCCTTACGAGTAGATTTTTGTAACCAGAGGAAAGAATACAAAGATTTAATAAGCGATAAGAAAAGTAAATGGCAGGACAAAGAATCAAAAATATTACTAAAGTACTGTAAGGAAAATGAAACAAAGAAAGTATGGAACAAAATTAGCACAATATGTAAGGGTTATAAAAGCTATGATCAAGCAAAAATATCTAATGAGGAATGGTTAACGTATTTTAAGGGGTTATTAGGGGGTAAGGACACATGGGTAGAGAACAGAAACGAAATTGGTATACTGAGACAAATGGAGTGTACGCTGCCTTTACTAGACGATATAATAACCACAGACGAGGTACTAGATGTAATGAAAAAAGGGAAGGGCGGAAAATCAGGTGCTGCTAATGGAATTACGCATGAATTCTGGAAAGAGATAGGTAACAACGGTCAGATGATTGAAATAATAACTAAAATATTCAATAAAATATTTGAGGGAAGAAAAATTCCAAGATCTTGGCAGGAAGGAGTAATTTGCCCGATCTACAAAAGAAAGGGAGAAAGAACGAATACGAACAACTACAGGGGGATTACATTGTTGGACTCACTAAGTAAGATCTACACTGGGATTTTAGCGAAAAGAATTATGAAATGGGCAGAAGATTACTCTATTCTCTCGGTATACCAATCAGGATTTAGGAAAAGAATGAGAACTACTGACAATGTATTTATAATCAAAACGTTAATGGATAAGTACATAAGAAAGAAAGGTGGTAGACTATACATCGCAGCTATAGACCTACAAAAAGCTTTTGATTCAGTCAGCAGACGGGCTGTCGTTGTGAAGCTGGCCGGAATAGGAATGTCAATGAAAATGATTAAAGCCATAGAAGAATTATATGCCGAAGTAATATGTTCAGTTAAAGTCAAAGAAGATGTAATGATAGGAAAGATACACTCGAACATTGGACTTAAGCAGGGATGTAAACTATCACCAATACTGTTTTTGCTTTTTATTAATGATGTAATAGAATGCCTAGCGGAAGAGAATAATACTAGCCCTTGCTTATACAATAAAGAGATCCCCGGTCTAGTCTTCGCAGACGACATCCTGCTGCTCTCACTAACAACAGCAGGTATGCAAAGTAACCTCAAAAAATTGGTGGAATACTGTAATACATGGAATTTGAAAATAAATACCAAAAAAACAAAAGTAATGGTTTGCAAAAGAGGAAATAAATTAAAAAGAAATGAAAGGCGATGGCTGTTAGATGGTGTTGAATTAGAAGTTGTAAATAAATTAGAATATTTAGGAATAATATTAACAAAGAATGGGTTGTGGAAGGAACAGATACGCCATGCAAAAATAAAAGGTGTGGCCGCCCTATCAAGTATAAAGGCCTTAGAAAAGAAGATGCCTAATTTGCAATACAAAGTACATAAAAATGTTTTTAATGCCCTTGTGGTATCGAAAGCACTGTATGGGGTTGAAATATGGGGTATAGAAGTTGATAAAAAAGAACTAGATATCATAAGTAACAAATTCTGTAAAATAATAATGGGCCTACCAGAATGTGCAGCAAATAGTGGAGTGAGAACTATATGTGGAGATATCAGCATCCAAGCAGACATAAGTAAGAAAACAGTAAAATATTGGTTAAGATTAAAAAGAGGAGAGGGGAGGGAAATATTAAATCTAGCCTACCAGCACCAGATGAGACACTTGGATGAGAAATATTGGTTATCGAAAGTAAAAGGTATGCTAGACAAAATAGGAATGGGGCTATATTGGGATAAGGAGATGAACGGTAAAGAAAACAGCTTCATTAAAATATTAACGATTAGAGTAAAGGACATAGAGAAACAGACGATCAGAGCAGAATGTGAAACCAAAAGAACACTAGTAGAATTCTGTGGCATTATCCAATATATGTCAATAAGAAAAAATAGAATCACAAATAGGGAACTAAGAGGTTTGTTGTGGTGGCTTTTGGGTTTATACAAAAATAAGGGAATAAGTGAGAACCATAACGTAAATCAGTGTTTATTTTGTGACGACATAATGGGAGAAGCTCATTTACTGAGAACATGTAAGGGAACGGAGGCACTGAGAACTAAATACCTTGGAGATGAATATAAATTAAAAGTAGAAAGAGAGAAAGAATTTTATACAATAACCAAACTGTTAAATAGAGAATGGATCACCCCAGGAAAACTAGCTAAATTTTTCTGTATTCTAAGAAACATGTGGAAGAAAGAAATTAAAATGAGATTAGTAATAACAGAAAGTAATAACAGTACTGGTAAATGATAGTAAATGTAATATACATGAGCACGATGATGACTGTACAACAAGAGATCTCGGAAATACTATAGTTATAAGTTTAGGACTATGTTTCTCTTGTAGTTGTTCAGTGTTCATTTATATTAGATATTGTATATTGCTAAGTAACAGATTTAATTCAGCAACATGCTAACAGTAATGAGTTCCTTACAATGAGGTCGTTTGCTGTGTGTTAGCCTATTTTATTTGCTGTGGGATGGTTAATTAGTTTGTTTTGGCTGCTGTAGTATAGTAGAGTAGGGAGAGGAAGAGATAGGCTTACCTATCTCAAGCCCAATGCTGACTCAGCACTTCTGCATGTGCAGATTAGAGTAAAGTGTGATGACAATGAAAGTTACAAGCGCAGCAGAGAGATAATATGATGATTGTACAACAAGAGATCTCGGAAATAGCAGAAATGTATGAGTTAATAAGATTTTAAGAAGTATATAGCATAAGGAAACGAAAAGACACTAGCAATAACCACAAGTATTGTTACTGTTAAACAAGCACGTGCGTCAAATATAGTAATGGTAAGGTACATGGTGGCATTTAAGCATGTAGAGGAACAGATTGATATACCTGTAAAGGTTATTTAAATGCCTGTGAAGGCGCTTTGTGACTTGCCTGAAAAGGTTTCACATAATATGTAGTATCCGCTGGAAAGTGGGTATTCACACTTATTTAATTTACTTCTGCTGTAAATCACAAATGTGTGCCTTTGTTAGTTTGCCGCAAGGTGAGCAGTTACATTGTTTGATAATGATCTGTTTTTTTCGTTAATTTAAGTGTATATATAAATGAAGGTAAGATACATGTTGTCCTAGACAAGATAGCAATGCTAACGTTTAGGACAAAACAAATTTTATTCAGTACAGTAAACAAATGTAAGAGGAAAATGTTAATTGTTAAGCATGTATCAAATTGAACAAATTGCAATAAAAGAGTACTCTCTCCCATAATTCCGGAATCCGGAACTAGGGGATGGGCGTACTCCATTCTATTCTATTCTATTCTATTCTATTCTATTGGGAGAGGATTGCATTATATGACAGAACGTATAACACAATAGAAGAAACTCCAAACATTAGTTTAAGATTCTAATAAGTAACGCGTGGCTGTGAGGAGGAGGAACTGTTGGACTGTTTAGAAACATAAATAAGTGGTAAGAAATGGGAGGAATAAGGAAAAGACAGGTTTGATTTGTTGGCAATTCGGTGGTTTAATATGTAAGTTCAACTATAGAAAAAATGTAATTAGAGAGTAGTTTCTAGTTTTAGACTAAGAGACGTAAGAAAGATGAAAGAAATGTGAGGAAGAAGGAACTAAAGAATTGTCAACAAGTACGTTTGTAAATAGTGTTTAAATTGTAAGATTCTAATAAGTAATGAGTGGCTGTGAGGAAGAGGAACTGTTGGACTGTTTAGAAATGTTGGACTGTTTAGAAATGTAAATAAGTGGTAAGAAAGGTGAGGAATAAGGAAAAGGCAGATTTGATTGTTGGCAATTCGGTGGTTTAATATGTAAGTTCAACTATAGGGGGAAAAAATAGGGAGTAGTTTCTAGTTTAGTATAAGAGACGTAAGAGAGATGAAAGAAATGTGAGGAATAAGGATATGGAGAATTGTCAACAAGTACGTTTGTAAATAGTGTTTAAATATTAACTATAGGGTGTAGTGGTTGAACATAACCAAGCAGTGTAAAAGTCAACGTATAAGTATTATAAGAGAGATGAACAGAGGCAAGGAAGAAGTGAGAGGGGAAGATTGGGATGGAAGGGGGGGAGGGGTATAAAATGTAGACGGGTGGGGTGGTACAGTCCCATCCCATGGTGAAAGATGAAGCATGTCCGCTCACAGAAGATCAAGTGAATCAAGATGGGGGAAGGTATGAAGTAAGACGACTCGATTATAGGCGGAGCAGTAGATAAAAACGTGACGGATCGTATGATGGACTGGTCAACCGTCAATACGATTCGTCACGCAAAAGAGGAGGGAAGCACGAGCTATAGGTAGGGATAACATCTGACCCGAGAGGAGTGGCTGATAGCGGTGCCGGGTGGGATGGTTCTCTCCTTACTAGGGAATTCCGCGTGCAGCCAGTGTCTTTTTTTCTCTTGGTTTAGTTAGCTGTAGATAGTAGAATACATTAGAATTGAGGTAGGGGATGTCCTAACATGCGGTAGGTGTTCCTCGCATGCCAGAGACATCTCAATAGTTTTAGGCAAGGTGGTGCAGTACAAGGTACGGATTCCGCCGGTGCTGTCATCACTAAATGAGTAGAGTAGATAGTAAATAGTTTTAGTGTAGATAGTAATAAATTTTACAAGATATATAATAGTATGTTAGTCTATATTGTTTTGTTTTGTTTTTGGGTTTAGGTGTATTTCACGGTCTTTATTGCCTGTAACCGATGGTGTAAACTAGGGTGAGCAATAAAGAGTTGTATTGTATTGTATAATAATAATAATAATAATAATAATAATAATAATAATAATAATATTGATAGGAGAGGTTACACAAAAATGTGACTGCGCAGAGAACAGGGACCGACCCCATCAATATGGGTGTCTCCCGTCCTCGGTTTCAGTCTGACGCAGACAGCCAAGATAACAGAACACCGGACATTATTTTGGACCTAATTAAAATAAAAAATGCTTATAGGAAAAGATAAGGATTTCGTAACCCAACTGATCGAGCCGAATACGGCGAACTGCCTCGTGAAGTTCGCAAACGCTTGCTCGAGAGTAAAATTGAAAAATAGGAGAAATTCTACCGCACCCTAACCGAAAATGAATCAGATCACGATTTCTGGAGGGTTACTCGTGGTCTGAATCGCCCTACCACTACTCCCCCGCCCCGGCGTGGAATTCATGGCCGCAATGGATTAGCGTTCTCCCCTTATGATAAAGCTGAGGCCTTCGCTGATACCATTGAAAGTCAAAGTGTACGTCACGAACTTTCTGAAGATGACGATAACGAACGACGGACCCGTGAGGTACACAGAAAGGTCTCAACTTTTAAACAACAATGGACACCAGACAATGATATTAATGATGTACAGTAACTCCTGCAGAGGTACGCAGGGTAATCAAAGACCTCAAAAGGAATAAGTCTCTCGGGGATGACAGGATCTCAAATAAAGAAATTAAATCACTGCTTTATTATTTTAGCTACTATATTTTCGGCTTGCTTCAAAACGGGTTACCTCCCCAAGGCTTGGAAGGTCAGCAAAGTTGTCGTCCTTCCAAAACCGGGGAAGGATAGATTATTCCCGCAAAATAATAGACCAATTACTCTGTTATCCCATATTTCTAAATTATTCGAGAGACTCTAAATCGCCTCAATGCATACCTCTGGTCACGTGATATACTGCGACCGGAACAGTTCGGAATCCTTACCCGAGCTTGATAGCTGCAGTCGCTTAAGTGCGGCCAGTATCCAGTATTCGGGAGATAGTAGGTTCGAACCCCACTGTCGGCAGCCCTGAAAATGGTTTTCTGTGGTTTCCCATTTTCACACCAGGCAAATGCTGGGGCTGTACCTTAATTAAGGCCACGGCCGCTTCCTTCCAATTCCTAGTCCTTCCCTGTCCTATCGTCGCCATAAGACCTATCTGTGTCGGTGCGACGTAAAGCAACTAGCAAAAAAAAAAGTTCGGATTCCGGTCGAGACGCAGTGCCCCACTAGCGGCGCTGCGCCTTGTCCAGTATGCTACAAAGCAAAAGCAAAGTCATCTCCGTACAGGCCATGAAGGCCCTTGGAGGGGTAGAAGGTGAAGTCTTCCAGCATTCGTAACCTCGGCACGTGATGGGAGTAGAGTGGTTAGCTCTACGCCCGGCCGCCTTTGCCCCCAGGAATTAAACTGGTACTCACTTTTTGTGTAGGCTGAGTGAACCTCAGGACCATATGCACCACCGGAAGTGGAAATCTCGTTTCTGAAATTTTACGATTTCCTGACGGGGATTCGAACCCACGTCCTACCGGGCGAACCAAGTACGCATTTACCGCCTCGGCCAAGCAGCCCCTCCAGTATGCTACGGCGTACCGTGCCAGCGGTATTTTTGTATATAGGAAAAGCTTTTGACAACGTCTGGCACGAAAATTTAATCCACAAATTCCTTGATTTGTACCTTGTCCCAAACTATCTTGTCAAGATTATATCTTCATATTTATCTAACAGAAAATTTTACGTCTATATTCATGGATAAAAATCCACCATTCGGAGGCTCTGGGCCGGAGTTCCACAGGGTGGAGTAATTTCACCAATTCTGTACGCCCTATATGTAAATGAACTTCCATTTCGCCTGGAAGTAGAAGTACAACAGTACGCGGATGACATAGCTGTTTATACTTCTCGAAGGAGAAACAGAGATGCCATATCCGCATTGAATTCATACATTTTGCTATTCTGGAAGTGGTGCCTTCAGAATAAAATCAAAATTAATCCAGACAAGACCTAGGCGATTTTATTCTCGAAAAGAAGGCCTACAGTTGATCATCTTACTATCAACAATGTCCCACTGTCCTGGACCAATCAAAGTATCTCGGCTTAAAAATGGACTAAAGTCTCACATGGAGTAGGAATATCGAACAGGCCCTGCAACGAGCATCAGCTCCCGTGCCTGCCCTAAAACCTCTGCTTTACATTAAATATAAGTTGTTAGGGGTATACGTGCAGATATTAAGCTAGTCGGCAAAGAAAAATACATCTCACAATATATACTATGTACTTTTTTCCTTATCCTATTAGTTTGCCCATAACTGAGCCAAATATTTCAGGACCTGATGTGTTTTGAAAGGCCGTAGCAGGATATGCCGGTTATATCATTCTGTCCACGCGTAGTGGAAGTACAGTAGCAGAGTAGAGGGCTTGTTGAATCTGTTTCTTGTCGCAGGCCAACACATGTTGTTGTGCACTTCCCCTTGGCAAGTAGCAGAGGATGACTCACGTGCCAGGCCACTTGCTGTACTCAAAAACCAGTCTAGCGTACTCTGTATGAAATGTACACAGAATCCTTACAGTGACCTCGAATATACACTGACTGACAGAGCAAATGCAACACCAAGAAGGAGTGGTTCGAAAGGGATGAAAGTTGGGGAAAAAACAGAGACGGCACGGACGAATAATTGATGTTTATTTCAAACCGATATGCAGGTTACACAATGCGCACGGCATCGACTCAGTAGGATGTAGGACCACCGCGAGCGGCGATGCACGCAGAAACACGTCGAGGTACAGAGTCAATAAGAGTGCGGATGGTGTCCTGAGGGATGGTTCTCCATTCTCTGTCAACCATTTGCCACAGTTGGTCGTCCGTACGAGGCTGGGGCAGAGTTTGCAAACGGCGTCCAATGAGATCCCACACGTGTTCGATTCGTGAGAGATCCGGAGAGTACGCTGGCCACGGAAGCATCTGTACACCTCGTAGAGCCTGTTGGGAGATGCGAGCAGTGTGTGGGCGGGCATTATCCTGCTGAAACAGAGCATTGGGCAGCCCCTGAAGGTACGGGAGTGCCACCGGCCGCAGCACATGCTGCACGTAGCGGTGGGCATTTAACGTGCCTTGAATACGCACTAGAGGTGACGTGAAATCATACGCAATAGCGCCCCAAACCATGATGCCGCGTTGTCTAGCGGTAGGGCGCTCCACAGTTACTGCCGGATTTGACCTTTCTCCACGCCGACGCCACACTCGTCTGCGGTGACTATCACTGACAGAACAGAAGCGTGACTCATCGGAGAACACGACGTTCCACCATTCCCTCATCCAAGTCGCTCTAGCCCGGCACCATGCCAGGCGTGCACGTCTATGCTGTGGAGTCAATGGTAGTCTTCTGAGCGGACGCCGGGAGTGCACGCCTCCTTCAACCAATCGACGGGAAATTGTTCTGGTCGATATTGGAACAGCCAGGGTGTCTTGCACATGCTGAAGAATGGCGGTTGACGTGGCGTGCGGGGCTGCCACCGCTTGGCGGCGGATGCGCCGATCCTCGCGTGCTGACGTCACTCGGGCTGCGCCTGGACCCCTCGCACGTGCCACATGTCCCTGCGCCAACCATCTTCGCCACAGGCGCTGCACCGTGGACACATCCCTATGGGTATCGGCTGCGATTTGACGAAGCGACCAATCTGCCCTTCTCAGCCCGATCACCATACCCCTCGTAAAGTCGTCTGTCAGCTGGAAATGCCTCCGTTGACGGCGGCCTGGCATTCTTAGCTATACACGTGTCCTGTGGCACACGACAACACGTTCTAAAATGACTGTCGGCTGAGAAATCACGGTACGAAGTGGGCCATTCGCCAACGCCGTGTCCCATTTATCGTTCGCTACGTGCGCAGCACAGCGGTGCATTTCACATCATGAGCATACCTCAGTGACGTCAGTCTACCCTGCAATTGGCATAAAGTTCTGACCACTCCTTCTTGGTGTTGCATTTGCTCTGTCAGTCAGTGTACGTACCAGCACATACAAGCGAATCAAGTATTGTGTAGTTGTGTGTGATTTATAAGACGTCAATGGCATTACTCAGTGATCCAAACTGATAAATGAAAGGAAATAGTTAATAATAAATGAAAAATGAGCGCAAAATTTCTGTGCAGTTATTGCGACAGTCTACGATGAATTTCTGACAATAGACAATGCGAGTTTTCTATGCTTATTCATAAACTTTTCAGGTCATTGAATGGAAGGTGGACACTGAAAGTTAAGGCTATAAGTATTCAGTCATATTGTTATTAATGAGATAGATTTAAAAACCGTAGTTGCAACCATGCGTGAACATTGCTCGAAGGAAAAAGAGCTACTGTGGAATTGCCGCCGGGCATTTCTAATAGAAGGCTTATTCTTCTTTTTCCTTATCTGTTTACCCTCCAGGGTTGGTTTTCCCTCGGACTCAGCGAGGGATCCAACCTCTGCCGCCTCAAGGGCAGTGTCCTGGAGCGTGAAATATTGGGTCGGGGGATACAACTGTGGAGAATGACCAGTACCTCGCCCAGGCGGCCTCACCTTCTATGCTGAACAGGGGCCTTGCGGGGGGATGGAGAGATTGGAAGGGATAGACAAGGAAGAGGGAGGGAAGCGGCCGTGGCCTTAAGTAGGTACCATCCCGGCATTCGCCTCGAGAAGTGGGAAACTACGGGAAACTATTTTCAGGATGGCTGAGGTGGGAGTCGAACCACCTCTACTCATTTGACCTCTCGAGGCTTAGTGGACCCCGTTCCAGCCCTCGTACAACTTTTCAAATTTCGTGGCAGAGCTGGGAATGGAACACGGGCCTCCGGGGGGTGGCAGCTAATCACACTAACCATTGTACCACAGATGCAGACAGAAGGCTAATTACTGGACAGGAAGTCCCGATAGGTAATGTAACGGACCCGTTTAATTAAAACTTCCGTAATAATAACACTACTACTACTAATACTAATAATAATAATATTAATAATATCTTTACGTTCCACTAACTAATTTTCAAGGTTTTCGGAGACGCTGAAGTGCCAGAATTTTGTACCGCAGTGTTTTTTAAATGCAAGTAAATCTACAGACACGAGAATGGCGTATTTGCGCACCTTCAAATACCACCGAACTGAGCCGCTATCGAACCTGCCAAGGTGGGATCAGAAGACCAACGCTCTATCGTCCGAGCTACTCATACTGCCATTAGAGAGAGTAAGTTGATCGTGTCGTTAGGGGCGCGCAGCTGTGAGCTTGCATTCTGGTGATAGTGGGTTCGAACTCCACTGTTGGCAGCCAGGAAGGTGATTTTCCGTAGTTTCCCATTTTTGCATTAGGGGAATTCTGGGACTGTACCTTTGTTAAGATCTCGAACGCTTCCTTCCCACTTGTATCCCTTTTCTCTCCCGTCGTCGCCGTAAGACCTATTTGTGTCGGCGCGACGTAAAACAATTTGTAAGTACATGTTTCGGTAATTTCGGAGACATGTCTGCAATTATAATATTAATAATAATTCAGACTTGTTAAAAGTTCACTATTTTCTTTCGTGTTTTCTGACAGATTACGAGCTACAAAGTTTGAGTGGGGCAATTAACTTTTATTTTCGTAATAGTTAGTAATAATAGACTAACACAGTTATTATAATAATATTGTTAGTGGCTTTTCGACGGATGCAAGCTGACAACCGCGCGCTCCTAATCGCACGGCCCACTCGCCCAATAATAATAATAATAATAATAATAATAATAATAATAATAATAATAATAATAATAATAAATCTTTACGTGCCAATGGAGACGCGCGGTGTCGGAATTTTGCCCACAGGTATTCTTTAATGTACCTGTAAATCTACTGATCAGAAGCGGTCTTATTTGAGTACCTACAAATACCAGCGGACTGAGCCAGGGTGAAACTAGTGCTTGAACCGTCTGAGCCATTCAGCCTGGCAACGTTTATTCTGATACGTTTAATAGGCACTGCAAACTCAGCAGTAAGCTAGAATGCTCTCATATACCATTAAACATGTTCTTTTCGTTTGGAAGCACGAAAAGAAGGTACGTTTAATTAATTTATTTTTATAACATGTCTCTTATTGGTATGAAGCAAAACGTTCGATGTGTTTTGACATTTCAATTCCGATACTACTCACTTGGAAATCCTATCTCATGCATTCTTTCGTTGACGTAATAGACTTTATTTACGTACACGTCAACACGGGGTGTTTCTGCATACGGCTAGTTGGGCTCCCAAAAGACCATGATATTGAAATCGCACTGTGGGAGAATATTCCACGTAAGCAGTTCGACCTGTAACGTGCCGGTTCGGTTGTCTGCTGTTCCTAGCGACGGGGATGTGGCTGGACGAGTTCCCCTCCCCCTACATGAAACCGGACTATAGGTATGAGCTGTCTGTTGACCTTGACCTGAATAACAGCTGTGAGAGATGCGAATTATCGTCCGTACTGGTACGAGAGATACTTCGTAGTATTAGCATCAGTAGTAGTATTTGAATAATGCCAGTGTATGAATACCACGAATACCATGATATGCTGCTAGTGTATCGTGTGGCAGAACAGAACACGGATCGCCCTCCAGGAATCTATCGGGAAAGGCTTCGAGCAATTTATATTTTGTTTCTTATTCACTACGATTTATAACAGAAGACACTTTGCGTTTTTTAAGGCCGATGACCTTAAAACAGCAATCATCATCACCATTGTCATCATCATCACGTATAAAAATTCAATAGCCGGGCTGAGTGGCTCAGACGGTTAAGGCGCTGGCCTTCTAACCCCAACTTGGCAGGTTCAATCCTGGCTCAGTCCGGTGGTATTTGAAGGAGCTCAAATACGACAGCCGCGTGTCGGTAGATTTACTGGCAAGTAAAAGAACTCCTGCGGGACTAAATTCCGGCACCTCGGCGTCTCCGAAGACCTTAAAAAGTAGTTAGTGGGACGTAAAGCAAATAACATTATATTTAAAAATTCAATAAAATGATTGTTTTATATTTATCATTACTGAAATAGGAACTATAAGTTAACATTTAACTTACGAAGATTGCCTACAGTGTTTTGTTAATTTACAAAAGAAAGTTTAAAATTTCTCGTAGTGTAAGGCAATCTGTATGTTTTTGTTTTCTAAACTGTTGTACTGTAATATTTAACATAGGCACATGTTTTTTGTTCACAGGCGATTTCGTGTACGTTCGTAAATCCGTGCTTTTCTATTCGAGATAGTCTTGTTACCGTCCACCTGGAATTACGGATCCCCTACTGTATGTTATTTCATTCTTTTCTACAACAGAGTGTTACTAATGCGACTGTAGTTCCTACGACCGCGCCACTCTTATGTCTGTGTTACTAATGTGCGCCTTGTTCGGCTGTGTCCTGTTTGAATATGTGGCTCTCGTTCCCTTCTTCTTCCTCTTCTTCTACTGCAGACTTATGTCATGACAGGTATACTGTATTCTACCGACATCCTCTTAACACATACCGGGCGAGTAGGCCGTGCGCGTAGAGGTGCGCGGCTGTGAGCTTGCATCCGGGAGATAGTAGGTTCGAATCCCACTATCGGCAGCCCTGAAGATGATTTTCCGTGGTTTCCCATTTTCACACCAGGCAAATGCTGGGGCTGTACCTTAATTAAGGCCACGGCCGCTTCCTTCCAACTCCTAGGCCTTTCCTATCCCATCGTCGCCATAAGACCTATCTGTGTCGGTGCGACGTAAAGCCGCTAGCAAAAAAAAACATCTTAACACGCAGTAGCGTAATCTGCTGCGATTTACCGAGCTCGATAGCTGCAGTCGCTTAAGTCCGGCTCCATGGCTAAATGGTAAGCGTGCTGGCCTTTGGTCACAGGGGTCCCGGGTTCGATTCCCGGGAGGGTTAACCTTAATTGGTTAATTTTGCTGGCACAGGGACTGGGTGTATGTGGCGTCTTCATCATCATTTCATCAAGACAACGCGCAGGTCACCTACGGAAGTCAAATCCAAAGACCTGCATCTGGCGAGCCGAACTTGTCCTCGGACACTCCCGGCACTAAAAGCCATACGACATTTCATTTCAGTGCGGCCAGTATCCAGTATTCGGGAGATAGTGGGTTCGAACCCCACTGTCGGCAGCCCAGAGGATGGTTTTCCGTGGTTTCCCATTATCACACCAGGCAAATCCTGGGGCTGTACCGTAATTAAGGCCACGGCCGCTTCCTTCCCATTCCTAGCCCTTTCCTGTCCCATCGTCGCCATAAGGCCTATCTGTGTCGGTGCGACGTAAAGCCAATAGCTGCTGCGATTTGTTATTAGCACCATCGTAGTAAAATGTAATGCAGTTGTGGCGGAATCTTCTTAGATACGTTCGACGTATGTGAATTGTGTATAATTTGATAACTCATCTGTACTCATGAAAGCGACCGTCGGCCTGCCGTTCAGGTTAATAGCTACATGTCTCTAACGAGTAACCTTGTTTATGTTTCTTAGATTTGTGGATGTGTATGTTTGATGTTTATACACAATACGAGATTACAGCTGACTCATCCCCACGAGCTTGACCTGGTTCTTGTCTTACGCATAGTAATCTGTAGATAGCGACCGATTCTACCTCACGTGACGTACATTTCATCTTGTTTCCCCTTAAACCACGCATATTTTACTATTTTCTTCCACCTATTCAGCTTTTAATGACCTGATAGTAATAATAATAATAATAATAATAATAATAATAATAATGTTATTTGTTTTACATCCCACTAACTACTTTTTAAGGTCTTCGGAAACGCCAAGGTGCCGGAATTTAGTCCCGAAGGAGTTCTTTTACGTGCCAATAAATCTACCGACACGGGGCTGTCGTATTTGAGCACCTTCAAATACCACCGGACTGAGCCAGGATCGAACCTGCCAAGTAAGGCTTAGAAGGCCAGCGCCTTAAACGTCTGAGCCACTCATCCCGGCAATAATAATAATAATAATAATAATAATAATAATAATAATAATAATAATAATAATAATAATAATAATAATAATAACGTTAAGCGATTTACGTCCCAATAACTACTTCCACGGTTTTCTGAGACGCTGAGGTGCCCGAATTTAGTCCCGCACGAGTTCTTTTAATGTACCAGCAAATCTACCGACACTAGGCTGACGTACAGTATTTGAGCACCTTCAAATACCACCGGACTGGGCCAGGTTCGAACCTGTGAAGTTGGAGTCAAAAGATCTGCACCTCAACCGTCTGATCCACTCAGTCTGGAAGGAGGCACGAAATGTAGGTACGTTTAATTTGTTTAGTTGTATAACATGTCCATTATTCCTTTGAAACTAAACGTTCGATGCGTTTCGATAATTCAATTCCGATGCTACTCATTTGGGCATCCCATGACTGCTTTCGTTGGCGTAAGGAACTGCCATCTTTCTTCTACCTTTACGCAATGCACAACGGGGATCGTACCGTATTTCAAGTCCCGGCGCGCCTATCCCAACCAATAATTATATCACACGCTCCTACAGGTCCCGCACCGCTACAGGTTTTCAGGCCATTTCTATACTCACTAGGCCACGGGGCTGAAGACCACAGATTTCCCAATCCCCTAAAGGACGTAACAGCAAATGAACCAGTATTAACGCTGAGAATTCGGTACATCTCCAGGGTCCGAAACCGATGACCAGGGTTGTCTGAAGCCCCTAAGACGGAAAATAAATAATAACAACAACAACAAAACCAGTCTGGCGAGAATGTAACGCAACATGCACTACTGTAGTAGCCGCCTTCAGCTGTTATCGTAGTTCAGTTGCTCTTAAACATAAAACCAGTTTGACAAGTATGTTACGTAACATCTCGTGCATTGCATAGGTTGCGTTCAGTTGCTCGTAAACATAAACAGAAACCAGTTTGGCACGGATGGCGCGTGACTCGCCTGTTGTCAAGGGGAAGGTATTCATTCACAAGAACAAGGCATACTGCCTATTCTAAAAACATCGTATCTCTTTGCTCTCGAAAATAACTTCCGAGGATTACTAAAAGTTTGATATATAGTGGTTCGTCACATCGTTCTCTATTGCTAGAAGAAATATCTGCAGATATACACCTAACACCCTATATCTCTTCCACCATCAAGAGAAATATTTATCAAGCATGTATTAGGCCCATGTTGCTGTATGAGTGTGAGGCCAGGTGCTATATCCCTAAGACTCCCTTTTCAAAATTAGAAACCTTTCAAAACAAATTGTTACAAGCAACCACGGAAGATGATTAAAAAAAACCCATCCTGAGATCTAACAGACGGATACGATCCGAACTTCGCATTCCGACTCTTAGAACTCAGGTAAAAAAGATAGCTAAGATGACCAAGTGTAGAATCCTGCAAACCCAGTCAATCGTACCGGGCATCTCACTCCTCAAACAGGTTATAAGGACCAAGAAGCCCAACACTCGGCTCAAACATCGCGGCCATTGGCTCACTTATGATCTGGTCTGAGTAATATTTCGGACTATTCTAAACTGCACTATTCTCTCACTAAATGAAATAAAAAATTGACCCTGAAAGGGACTGTTTGTTAAGAAGCTTGGCCTTCCAACACCCACACTAAATAACAATTAGCATTAGCAATATTTTCCAAGTTATCAGCGAAGTGGAGGTTTCAGCTCTGACTGTGGTTAATTATCACCTCCATGACAGATAGTTTTATCCCCCGCCAGTGTACAAGAACAGAGATTTTCCGACTCATCGCGTAGCCCTCGGAAACAGATGAGTAAAAGGGCACAATTTTGGCCCTGGGACTCTCCATCTACTCGCCCCCAACAAAAAAATGTTCACTTCCGTTCTTACAAAAGATATTTTGCATAGAACTGTGAAATGAATTTATCATGTTATGCTTATAGATATTTTAAAAGCGATTTCAAGGCGTAGGCCTACTTGTTTCTTTTCGTTTGTGCAAGTTATATTTTTTTGCAGAACTGAAACTTCAGATTCTTTCCCCGAAATATTCAACTGTTGTGTACCATTTTGCCAATCTCGGCAAGGTCGTTCGCAGCCAGAAGAGATACGACTCCATGAAATACCGTCTAGAACGGAATTAAGAGAAAAGCGGCTGTCGGATACATCTAGGCAAGGATCTAATAAAGGAAGTAATTGGATATCCCCAGATTACTCCCGCATACGTAGCCTTTACACCTTATTTCGAAAGGTGATTAAAGCCATGGAGGATAGTAGATACCTTGTGATAAGAACTGTGACGGACAATCACAAAACAAACGTCTTCGTGTTTAGACATTTTGGACAACTTCAAATATCCAGACGCTAATATCCCAATCAAACTAGAAACAGGAAATCAAATCCTAATTTTCGGGTACTTGGTTCGTGTTGTTGAAGAGAGGATGGAGTATGACTTTAGCGTCAGCAACATCTCACTGCCTAGAGCTTCGGCACCACCAAATGGAACTGATTATGCATCAGGACAGAGGAGAAGTTCGATGCCCAAAACCTTGTTTTTTTGCTCTGGTGAAGCAGCTGCACGAGTTCGTTGAGGCTACTGTGGCCTATCGTCGAAGTCCTTCAAACTTACGGGCGTAATACGAGGACTTACGACTTCTTCATTTTCAAAATGTGTTTTGTTACAGTGTGAGGTCAAAGAGTATCAGCAAACTGTTAGTAGTATAATTGGATGGTTCGGCGGCCTCCGCCGCATCCGCCGCCGCCTCCTCCGCCGCCGCCCGCGGGAAATTTGAATTTTGGCGGGAAATTTGAATTTTGGCGCGAGATTTGAATTTGTAAACAAAGCCACGTGCTTTTTGACAGCTGTCATCGACAACAACGCATCGCTAACCTCACTGCTGCCATCTTGACGGGCCTAAACCTCACTAGTGCCAACTTAACCTAACTAGCATGAGGTAAACAAAGCCACGTGTTTTTTGACAGCCACGTGCTTTTTGACAGACAACAACGCATCGCTAACCTCAGTACTGCCATCTTGACGGGCCTAAACCTCAGTAGTGCCAACTTAACCTCACTAGCATGAGGTAAACAAAGCCACGTGCTTTTTTGACAGCCACGTGCTTTTTTGACAGCTGTCATCCGCCATCTTTAAACTACAGAGCACCGTGCTGCCCTCTTTCGTCACCTGTCATCGGCAGTGCTGCCATCTTGACGGACCTAAACCTTAGTGGTACCAACTTAACCTCACTAGCGCGAGGTAAACAAAGCCACGTGCTTTTTGACAGCCACGTGCTTTTTGAGAGATTTGTAAACAAAGCCACGTGCTTTTTGACAGACAACAACGCATCGCTAACCTCAGTACTGCCATCTTGACGGGCCTAAACCTTAGTGGTACCAACTTAACCTAACTAGCATGAGGTAAACAAAGCCACGTGCTTTTTGACAGCCACGTGCTTTTCAACAGATTTGTAAACAAAGCCACGTGCTTTTTGACAGCTGTCATCGACAGTGCTGCCATCTTGACGGACCTAAACCTTAGTGGTACCAACTTAACCTAACTAGCGCGAGGTAAACAAAGCCACGTGCTTTTTGACAGCCACGTGCTTTTTTGACAGCTGTCATCCGCCATCTTTAAATAACAAAGCACTGTGCTGCCCTCTTTATCGTAGTAGATGTAAAATTCGTCACCTGTCATCGGCAGTGCTGCCATCTTGACGGGCCTAAACCTTAGTGGTACCAACTTAACCTAACTAGCGCGTGGTAAACAAATCTACGTGCTTTTTTGACAGCTGTCATCCGCCATCTTTAATCTATAGAGCACAGTGCTGCCCTCTTTAGCTACTTACCTTTGAAATGTGGTGGTGGATAATTTGAAAAATGCTTTTTGACAGCAGCCATCTTTGTGCACCGTGCTGCCCTCTTTAGCTAGATACCTTTGAAATGTCATGGCAGACAATTCCACGTGACAGCAGCCATCTTTAATCAAGAGAGCACCGTGCTGCCCTCTATGTGGTGGCGGCAATTTGAAAAATTCTACATTCTCTTGTCTGGAAACAAACCCATGCGCTTTTTTTGACAGCTGTCATCCGCCATCTTTAATCCAGAGAGCACCGTGCTGCCCTCTTTAGCTACTTACCTTTGAAATGTGGTGGCGGCAAATTCCACGTGCTCTTGTTTGGAAACAAAGCCATGTGCTTTCTTGACAGCTGACATCCGCCATCTTTAATCTATAGAGCACAGTGCTGCCCTCTTTATCATAGTAGATGTAAATTCGTCACAGCTGTCATCCGCAGTGCTGCCATCTTAACGGGCCTAAACCTTAGTGCTACCAACTTAACCTCACTAGCGTGAGATAAACAAATCCACGTGCTTTTTTGACAGCTGTCATCCACCATCTTTAATCCATAGAGCACAGTGGTGCCCTCTTTAGCTACTTACCTTTGAAATGTGGTGGCGGATAATTTGAAAAATGCTTTTTGATAGCAGCCATCCTTGAGCACCGTGCTGCCCTCTTTAGCTAGATACCTGTGGTGGCAGGCAATTCCACGTGACAGCAGCCATCTTTAATCATGCGAGCACCGTGCTGCCCTCTATGTGATGGCGGCAATTTGAAAAATTCTACATGCTCTTGTTTGGAAACAAACTCACGTGCTTTTTTCTGACAGCTGTCATCCGCAATCTTGCATCACAAACCTCAGTGCTGCGCTCTTTAACTAGATACCTTTGAAATGTGGTGGCGGCAATTTGAAAAAAAATCTATGTGCTCTTGTTTAGTAAACAAAGCCACGTGCTTTTTATGACAGCTGTCATCCACCATCTTTAATCAATAGAGCACTGTGCTGTTATCATGCGGGCAATTTCGTCAGCTGTCATCCGCCATCTTTAATCCACAGAACACCGTGCTGCTCTCTATAGTAGCGGGCAATTTGAAAAGTTCTGTTAGCTGTCATCCGCCATCTTTAATCAAGAGCGCACCGTGCTGCCCTCTTTAGCTAGATACCTTTGAAATGTGGTGGCGGCAAATTGAAAAATTCTACATGCTCCTGTTTAGTAAACAAACTCACGCGCTTTTTTGTCAGCTGTCATCCGCCATCTTACACCGCAAACCTCAGTGCTACACTCTTTAGGTACATACCTTTGAAATATGGTGGTGGATAATTTAAAAAGAAAAATTCTACAGCAGCCATCTGTCGACACTAATTGCACAAGATGGCGGCTATACATGACTCCTTAAAGGTGCTTGTGCAAGATGGCTGCTATACACAGGTTCTTATGAGACTCCCTTGGGATGCTTGCGCAAGATGGCAGTAATACATGGCTCCTTATGAGATGCCCTAGGGATGCTTGCGCAAGATGGCGGACACAAGATGGCGGCTATACACAACTCCTTATGAGACGCTTTAAGGGTGCTTGCGCAAGATGGCTGCTGCTCTTAGCTTAGAGGCTAACGTGTCGTGCTAGTTCGATTCATTAAATTTGGGGCTTAAATGCAAAATGTTAAATATCTCGAAAGCGGTGCATCGTAGAGCAAAACGGACAAAATTTTTCTACCTCGGTTCGCAGTACGAGGAACATGATAGCATAAGTCTAATGATGAGATCGACGGTTCGGTTCCTACTTAGGCCCTTTGGCATTCACTCTGTTTTAGCTTGTATTGAAGCAAGTCTTCGTAACATGATCAGGTTTAGCTATGGTAGAGAGTATAACGTGCCGTGCAGGTTCGATTCATTAAATTTAGGGCTTAAATGCAAAATGTAAAATATCTCGAAAACGGATAAAATTTTTCTACCTGATACCTAGGTTTGCAGTATCAGGAACATGAAAAAACATAGTCTAATGATGAGATCGACGGTTCGATCCCTACTTAGGCCCTTTGACATTGGCAGCTATCTAATTCTACAAGATGGCGGCTATACATAGCTTCTTATGAGACAGCTTAAGAGCGCTTGCACAAGATGGCTGCTGCTCTTATGAGACGCCCTAGGGGTGCTTGCGCAAGGTAGCAGCGACAAGACGGTGACTATACACAGCTGCTTATGATACGGCCTAGAGGTGCTCACACAAGATGGTGGCTGCTCTGATGAAGAAAGCTAGCTTTGCATCGCGCAGGTATTTTTACAGCACTAAACCTCATACCTTTGAAATTTGGTGGCGGGCAATTTGAAAAATTCGACGTGGTTTTTCATAAGCTGTTAAGGCCTACTCTTATGTCAAGGCATAGCTCTATCGAACAAGTTTAAACCTGCATCGGAATAGCTAGAGTAAGCACGTGCTGCAGTGATGACGTCATTATGCATGTTTAGACTTGCAAATCACTGAAGAAACATAACAAGACTAGAATCGAACACTGCACTCTATACCGTGATCATGTGATCGGAACATTGATTGAAGTGTTTAGAACACTCCATAAGTGATCAAGACTATAATAGAACACTGTACTCGATACAACATGTGTTTAGAACATGTCAGGGGATACCTTTGTTCTAAGAAGATTAGATTACAGCACATTCCTTGTAGGGCTAATAGGCTAAAGGGCTAATGGGCTAATGGGCTAAAGGGCTAATGGGCTAAAGGGCTAAAGGTCTAAAGGTGCAACAACCTCATCGATCGCTATCAGCAAGAACGCTTGTACTTTGTTAAGTGTAGAAAATTAATCTTTATTTGTAAATGGTTTCATGTTCAGAACAAGGAATACAAGGCAAAAGGTCTAATGGGTAAAAGGGCTAAAGGGCTAAAGGGCTAAAGGGCTAAAGGAGCAACAACCTCATCGATCGCTATCAGCAAGAACGCTTGTACTTTGTTAAGTGTAGAAAATTAATCTTTATTGGTAAATGGTTTTATGTTCAGAACAAGGAATGGAACCTAGGGGTTACGTCTTACCTAATAAAATCCCCGAGGTGCGATGAGTTACGTTTTTCGAACTAGTGTTTGGAACACTGAACTTTTCAAGATGATAGCAGAGAGTTTAGCAATGTTCTGTTGTTGGATTTTAAATTCTACGCTATAACATGCATAAGGTGGCAGCCTTGAGGTTTACCGCCGTAAAGATGGCAAGAGTGAGGTTAGCAATGTTCTGTTGTTGGATTTTAAATTCCCCGCTATAGCATGCATAAGGTGGCAGCCTTGAGGTTTACCGCCGTAAAGATGGCAGCAGTGAGGTTAGCGACATGAACATGAAACCATCACTGCAGCACGTGCTTACTCTAGCTATTCCGATGCAGGTTTAAACTTGTTCGATAGAGCTATGCCTTGACATAAGAGGAGGCCTTAACAGCTTATGAAAAACCACGTCGAATTTTTAAATTGCCCGCCGCCAAATTTCAAAGGTATGAGGTTTAGTGCTGTAAAAATACCTGCGCGATGCAAAGCTAGCTTTCTTCATCAGAGCAGCCACCATCTTGGGTGAGCACCTCTAGGCCGTATCATAAGCAGCTGTGTATAGTCACCGTCTTGTCGCTGCTACCTTGCGCAAGCACCCCTAGGGCGTCTCATAAGAGCAGCAGCCATCTTGTGCAAGCGCTCTTAAGCTGCCTCATAAGAAGCTATGTATAGCCGCCATCTTGTAGAATTAGATAGCTGCCAATGTCAAAGGGCCTAAGTAGGGATCGAACCGTCGATCTCATCATTAGACTATGCTTTTCATGTTCCTGATACTGCAAACCTAGGTATCAGGTAGAAAAATTTTATCCGTTTTCGAGATATTTAACATTTTGCATTTAAGCCCTAAATTTAATGAATCGAACCTGCACGGCACGTTATACTCTCTACCATAGCTAAACCTGATCATGTTACGAAGACTTGCTTCAATACAAGCTAAAACAGAGTGAATGCCAAAGGGCCTAAGTAGGAACCGAACCGTCGATCTCATCATTAGACTTATGCTATCATGTTCCTCGTACTGCGAACCGAGGTAGAAAAATTTTGTCCGTTTTGCTCTACGATGCACCGCTTTCGAGATATTTAACATTTTGCATTTAAGCCCCAAATTTAATGAATCGAACTAGCACGACACGTTAGCCTCTAAGCTAAGAGCAGCAGCCATCTTGCGCAAGCACCCTTAAAGCGTCTCATAAGGAGTTGTGTATAGCCGCCATCTTGTGTCCGCCATCTTGCGCAAGCATCCCTAGGGCATCTCATAAGGAGCCATGTATTACTGCCATCTTGCGCAAGCATCCCAAGGGAGTCTCATAAGAACCTGTGTATAGCAGCCATCTTGTACAAGCACCTTTAAGGAGTCATGTACTGCCGCCATCTTGTGCAATTAGTGTCGACAGATGGCTGCTGTAGAATTTTTCTTTTTAAATTATCCACCACCATATTTCAAAGGTATGTACCTAAAGAGTGTAGCACTGAGGTTTGCGATGTAAGATGGCGGATGACAGCTGACAAAAAAGCGCGTGAGTTTGTTTACTAAACAGGAGCATGTAGAATTTTTCAATTTGCCGCCACCACATTTCAAAGGTATCTAGCTAAAGAGGGCAGCACGGTGCGCTCTTGATTAAAGATGGCGGATGACAGCTAACAGAACTTTTCAAATTGCCCGCTACTATAGAGAGCAGCACGGTGTTCTGTGGATTAAAGATGGCGGATGACAGCTGACGAAATTGCCCGCATGATAACAGCACAGTGCTCTATTGATTAAAGATGGTGGATGACAGCTGTCATAAAAAGCACGTGGCTTTGTTTACTAAACAAGAGCACATAGATTTTTTTTCAAATTGCCGCCACCACATTTCAAAGGTATCTAGTTAAAGAGCGCAGCACTGAGGTTTGTGATGCAAGATGGCGGATGACAGCTGTCAGAAAAAAGCACGTGAGTTTGTTTCCAAACAAGAGCATGTAGAATTTTTCAAATTGCCGCCACCACATAGAGGGCAGCACGGTGCTCGCATGATTAAAGATGGCTGCTGTCACGTGGAATTGCCTGCCACCACAGGTATCTAGCTAAAGAGGGCAGCACGGTGCTCAAAGATGGCTGCTATCAAAAAGCATTTTTCATTATCCGCCACCACATTTCAAAGGTAAGTAGCTAAAGAGGGCACCACTGTGCTCTATGGATTAAAGATGGTGGATGACAGCTGTCAAAAAAAGCACGTGGATTTGTTTATCTCACGCTAGTGAGGTTAAGTTGGTAGCACTAAGGTTTAGGCCCGTTAAGATGGCAGCACTGCGGATGACAGCTGTGACGAATTTACATCTACTATGATAAAGAGGGCAGCACTGTGCTCTATAGATTAAAGATCGCGGATGTCAGCTGTCAAAAAAAGCGCATGGGTTTGTTTCCAAACAAGAGAATGTAGAATTTTTCAAATTGCCGCCACCACATAGAGGGCAGCACGGTGCTCTCTTGATTAAAGATGGCTGCTGTCACGTGGAATTGTCTGCCATGACATTTCAAAGGTATCTAGCTAAAGAGGGCAGCACGGTGCACAAAGATGGCTGCTGTCAAAAAGCATTTTTCAAATTATCCACCACCACATTTCAAAGGTAAGTAGCTAAAGAGGGCAGCACGGTGCTCTCTGGATTAAAGATGGCGGATGACAGCTGTCAAAAAAAGCGCATGGGTTTGTTTCCAAACAAGAGAATGTAGAATTTTTCAAATTGCCGCCACCACATAGAGGGCAGCACGGTGCTCTCTTGATTAAAGATGGCTGCTGTCACGTGGAATATTCTGCCATGACATTTCATAGGTATCTAGCTAAAGAGGGCAGCACGGTGCACAAAGATGGCTGCTGTCAAAAAGCATTTTTCAAATTATCCACCACCACATTTCAAAGGTAAGTAGCTAAAGAGGGCAGCACTGTGCTCTATAGATTAAGGATGGCGGATGACAGCTGTCAAAAAAGCACGTAGATTTGTTTACCACGCGCTAGTTAGGTTAAGTTGGTACCACTAAGGTTTAGGCCCGTCAAGATGGCAGCACTGCCGATGACAGGTGACGAATTTTACATCTACTACGATAAAGAGGGCAGCACAGTGCTTTGTGGTTTAAAGATGGCGGATGACAGCTGTCAAAAAAGCACGTGGCTGTCAAAAAGCACGTGGCTTTGTTTACCTCGCGCTAGTTAGGTTAAGTTGGTACCACTAAGGTTTAGGTCCGTCAAGATGGCAGCACTGTCGATGACAGCTGTCAAAAAGCACGTGGCTTTGTTTACAAATCTGTTGAAAAGCACGTGGCTGTCAAAAAGCACGTGGCTTTGTTTACCTCATGCTAGTTAGGTTAAGTTGGTACCACTAAGGTTTAGGCCCGTCAAGATGGCAGTACTGAGGTTAGCGATGCGTTGTTGTCTGTCAAAAAGCACGTGGCTTTGTTTACAAATCTCTCAAAAAGCACGTGGCTGTCAAAAAGCACGTGGCTTTGTTTACCTCGCGCTAGTGAGGTTAAGTTGGTACCACTAAGGTTTAGGTCCGTCAAGATGGCAGCACTGCCGATGACAGGTGACGAAAGAGGGCAGCACGGTGCTCTGTAGTTTAAAGATGGCGGATGACAGCTGTCAAAAAAGCACGTGGCTGTCAAAAAAGCACGTGGCTTTGTTTACCTCATGCTAGTTAGGTTAAGTTGGCACTACTGAGGTTTAGGCCCGTCAAGATGGCAGTACTGAGGTTAGCGATGCGTTGTTGTCTGTCAAAAAGCACGTGGCTGTCAAAAAACACGTGGCTTTGTTTACCTCACGCTAGTTAGGTTAAGTTGGCACTAGTGAGGTTTAGGCCCGTCAAGATGGCAGCAGTGAGGTTAGCGATGCGTTGTTGTCGATGACAGCTGTCAAAAAGCACGTGGCTTTGTTTACAAATTCAAATCTCGCGCCAAAATTCAAATTTCCCGCCAAAATTCAAATTTCCCGCGGGCGGCGGCGGCGGAGGAGGAGGCGGCGGAGGAGGCGGCGGAGGAGGCGGCGGCGGATGCGGCGGAGGCCGCCGAACCATCCAATTATGCTACTACTGTTAGTGATATTATCCTAACTAAGTTCGTAAGACCTCTATTAACTGATATTGCGTTGGCAAGAACACAAAAAGTTACCCGCCCGGTATACCGTACCATTCCAAGCCTTCATCCAGAAAAATCTCTAAATAGTGACATGAAGAGGCCAACTGCGACTTCATACAGGTAATATTGCCGATATTTAATATTACTGGTGTATTTTACGAGCTTCAGTGAATATATGACCATACTGCACAGTGTATTGTAGGCTGTCCTCATTAGAATACGTTTCGAGCATTGTCCGTCTATGCCTGCCACCTAGCGGAGAAATTTTGTCGCAGCCTATTCGCAAAAAGCCTCGCATAGAGCAAATACAGTAGAGATAATACGCGACACTTACAGATTTCGCCTTGCTAAAATGGGAGACAATTCGACGGTGGCGCTCCTAGTGACTTGACCTGAACAAATCGCGCTAAATTCAAATATCAATGGAAATGTATATACGGAAATGGATAAATACATTACGTCTAGGAAGAAAGTGTTATTGAGATATTAACTTCGAAGTTGCTAAAGCAATTCTGGATAAATGAATGAAGAAGTATTTAAAAGGTTATTATTCAAAGCCAGAAATTAGACATATAAACAAGAAGTGAAATGGACTGGTGTGAAATGGCTTGATCTTTCATTTATGCATAACTTTTTTAGCTTTAGCATTCCTGCCTGAACTCTTACGGTTGGATTTGTCTTTTATCTCATTTAAAAACATTGTATCATCACATTAAGACACTTGTCAATAAAAATATCGGCACATTCCTTACACATATGATGCAATGAATTAACATTTAATAGCTGGACAATTTTCCTCTTAACATGAAGCCTACTAACAGAAAGATATTCCTTACACATATGATGCAATGAATTAACATTTAATAATAATAATGTTTTTTGTTTTACGTCCCACTAACTACTCTTTTACGGTTTTCGGAGACGCCGAGGTGCCGGAATTTAGTCCCGCAGGAGTTCTTTTACGTGCCAATAAATCTACTGACACGAGGCTGACGTATTTGAGCACCTTCAAATACCACCAGGCTGAGCCAAGATCGAACCTGGCAAGTTGGGGTCAGAAGGCCAGCGCCTTAACCGTCTGAGCCACTCAGCCCGGCGAATTAACATTTAATAGCTGGACAATTTTCCTCCTAACATGAAGCCTGCTAACAGAAAGATAATCTATAAAATCCCGGCTTTAATCTGAGAAGAGGGATAAAGAAAGAAAAGTATGGAAATGTTGTCGATAGTGATGCTTTAAGGAATACTTACGTACAATTAGAGCAAAAATGTAACATACCCTTGGCTGTATTGTCGAGGATTTATAAAGTCGCTGGCCTGGGAATGATCTGAACAGATCTTATAATTCTTATATAAGCGTAACGTCCCTTCTTTCTTGTACAGCCGGGCTGAGTGGCTCAGACGGTTAAGGCGCTGGCTTTCTGACCCCAACGTGGCAGGTTCGATCCTGGCTTAGTCGGGTGGTATTTGAAGGTGCTCAAATACGTCAGCCTCGTGTCGGTAGATTTACTGGCACGTAAAAGAACTCCCGCGGGACTAAATTCCGGCACCTCGGCGTCTCCGAAGACCAAAAAGTAGTTAGTGGGACGTAAAACAAATATTATTATTATTATTATTATTATTATTATTATTATTATTATTATTATTATTATTATTATCTTTCTTGTACACCTTATCCAAATCGCTTCTGTGACATTTCAAAACCCACAGATCACACCTACAACAACACATCGGTATTAAAGGTTAACTGCTGCACTCAGGCCCCGATTTACAAATGGGCGGACTGGGCATTTGCCCAGGGCGCCAGTTTTTGAGGGGCGGCGGCCGCCGGATCGAGTAATTATGACCTGCGTGAATTACGTCGTAAATTCATTACACTCAAATTACTTTTACATTCCAAAAATTATTCCAATTATTTTACTAGACTATTTAAAACACTTTAAACTATTCTAACTTTAAAACCTGAATTTAATCTATGTATTTAAATTTTATGAAGAAAACGTGTCTTATTTCTAAAATTATTTACTTACATACAAACTATCAAACTGAACCAACGGCTTTAAAAAATAAAAAATAAAAACAGCCTCATTCTTATTTGGCTGTTATCTTTATTTGGTTTGATAACTTTAATTATGAGAATTAACTGTATTTGCATAATGTGCTGTTTTAAAACTCATAATCTTGAAAACTGTAATATTTAATTTGTAAACAATTATTTTTTAGAACGAGCAGAGGGGCGGGCGGCTAAATATTTTTTGCCCAGGGCGCTAACTACTTGAAATCGGGGCCTGGCTGCACTATACAATAAAATATGCGTATTACATTTTATGCCAGTTAAAATATGGGTCGAGCAGGTCAGAAGATTATGAAGTACTATAAAAATCTCTGTCACTGGAAGAATATATATGCAATCACAATATTACTTACACGTTCTTGTCACGAGGGAACCTGAAGAACGACCGCGCATTTTTCTCTACTTCGTAATTACTGCAGCCAAACACAGCACATACCTTTCCCCTCATGTTGAGAGGAGATATCAAGGAATGACACACACTACTATTTATTTATGTCAACTCACTGAAAACGCATAAATTACACCAAAAACTTCACACAAAATTGCACGTGCTCTTATGAGAGAATCAGTACTGTTCAGGTCTATCCGCTAGTGTGTGCTCCAGTAGCTGTCCCTCGATATCTCGCTCAGTGTCGCGTATTATCTCTACTGTATTTGCATAGAGCAGGCAGTATAGGACTATCGAGACGGTGGTGCTATAATTCACGGCCGACTGGATCCTTCGCTGCGCTCGAGGTAGCTAGAGCGACGCATCAAGTCGGCCGTGTATAATTCCAAGCCGTTCCGAAAACAGTTTGATTGCGTTAGTGCATCAGTGGAGTCGACACTGAAGTCGAGAATGTCAATTCTAGAGGCAGCAGTCTCAACTTTCCGCGACTCCGTTCGCAACCCATTCCTAGGTACGAGTAATCCACCCCTCACTCAAGGCTCATCATTCCTTTCTCTTCACGCAGGAAGCTGAGAGATGCAAAACAAACCAATATATTTCAATAGTGGCGTTCATGCCGGCACTTCACTCATCCCCCTTTTCTCCGCTCCTCCTTCAAGAATCAAATCGGTTTGATTTTGGAGCGATGTGTTTCTTGACCGCTGTGAGGAACGGTAGCCACGATTCTACCGTGATTCTGCGCCTCTGCATTCGGGAGACGGGACAGGGCTGGACCCAGTGGCGTATCCTGGAATCTTCACCGAGGAATGCAAGTAGTAACCATGCAGTAACACAATGTATTAAGTAAATTTCAATTATACTCACCCTATTTACATGTAGGTGAACTCGACCCTGCGACTCGTTTTGCAGAATTCCTTGGTGACGTCACTGTAGAAGTCCTCACGTGTTTTCATCTCAACGAGAAGATCCTTTTCTATAGACATTGTTCCTAATGCAGAGAGACGACTTTAACTTTGAGAATTGCGGACGAAAGATTTTATTCGCTTTAGGGCCGAGAAAGAGCGTTCTAAAGACGCTGATGTAGCAGGAATAGTAGTAATCAATGTGCCGGGCTGAGTGGCTCAGACGGTTAAGGCGCTGGCCTTCTGACCGCAACTTGGCAGGTTCGATCCTGGCTCAGTCCGGTGGTATTTGAAGGTGCTCAAATACGACAGCTTCGTGTCGGTAGATTTATTGGCACGTAAAAAGAACTCCTGCGCGACTAAATTCCGGCACCTCGGCGTCTCCGAAAACCGTAAAAGTAGTTAGTGGGACGTAAAGCAAATAGCATTATTATTATTTAGTAATTAATGTGCACAACTTATAAAGCTCGGGAAGACCGCTGTGGAGACCACTGGTCAATAGGAATGTCTGGATTTGAGCCACAGTCATATCTTTGAAGTGTTCAGAAGTGAATATTGACCTCAATTCGGATTTAAGTCGTACTATATCAAAATATTTTCCATAAACTTCAATCAATTTACTGAATTGCTCTTCAAGAAAATTGCCAGAAAAAGTGAAAATTTCTTACAATAAAGCATTTCAATGAAGGACAGATATTCTAATGAACAGAAGCGAT
Source organism: Anabrus simplex (assembly GCF_040414725.1). Taxonomy (NCBI): domain Eukaryota; kingdom Metazoa; phylum Arthropoda; class Insecta; order Orthoptera; family Tettigoniidae; genus Anabrus; species Anabrus simplex. Next base: position 418,828,270 of record NC_090267.1, on the reverse strand, counting down.
ATTTTAACTGTGCTAGAATAATATCATGTACCGGGCAAGTTGGCTGTGCGGTTAGGGGCACACAGCTGTGAGCTTGCATCCGGGAGATAGTGGGTTCGAACGCCACTGTCGGCAGCCCTGAAGATGGTTTTCCATAATTTCCCATTTTCACATCAGGGCTGTACCTTAATTAAGGCCACGGACGATTCCTTCCCACTCCCAGGCCTTTCCTCTCCCATCGTCGCCATAAGACCTATCTGTGTCGGTGCGAAGTCAAGCAAATTTAAAAAAAGAGTAATTTCATGTATTTCCAGGTAAACCCTATACTCATCTTTGACCGGAAATGAAGTTTCTTCCTTTCTTCTCTTCCTTGGTGGATCATTTTTCTCTTCTCTTCTCTTCTGTCCCAGATGTTAGCAAATCCACTGTTTCGCATTATATATACTTCAGTTTCTAAAGAATTCACTTCTCTGGTGCAATATGCAATGTCTAGGGTCTTAGATTGAAGGATGTTATATGTAACATCAGCCAATGAAAATATTTCATTAAAAACGTTCAGAAGAAAATTGAACTGAAATTCCATTAACTTCGCGAGAAACTCGCTTGCCTCATTATTTGAACAGTTTTGTTATCCCAGTTCCCAGGTTCCTCCAAAGTACTTTCTTGAAGCTCTTGGAGAGGAGCACGATATTTCACGATGGTCTGTACTAAACGGCCAGAATAGTTCCACCTTCTTGGAGCTAGCTTAGGAAACATTAGTAGTATAATAGGACAGTTCGGCCGCCGCCTCCGCCTCAGGGCTCCCAGGGGCCCCTCCGCCTCCGCCTCACAGGAGGCCCCCCCAGAGGCCCCCTCCGCCTCCGCCTAACGGGTGGCCCTCCCAGAGGCCTCCTCCGCCTCCGCCTCCCGAGGGGACTTCCCAGAGGCCTCCTCCACCTCCCGCGGGAAATTTGAATTGGTAAACAAAGCCACATGCTTTTTGACAGATGTCATCGACAACAACGCATCGCTAACCTCACTGCTGCCATCTTGACAGGCCTAAACCTCAGTGGCACGAACTTAACCTAACTAGTGCGAGATTTGAATAGGTAAACAAAGCCACGTGCTTTTTGACAGACAACAACACATCGCCAACCTCCGTACTGGCATCTTGACGGGCCTAAACCTCAGTAGTACCAACTTAACCTAACTAGCGCGAGATTTGAATCGGTAAACAATGCCACGTGCTTTTTTTGACAACCACGTGCTTTTTGACAGACAACAACGCATCGCTAACTTTAGCGTTACCATCTTGACGGACTTAAACCTTAGTGGTAACAACTTAACCTAACTAGCGCGAGATTTGAATCGGTAAACAAATCCACGTACTTTTTGACAGCTGACATCCGCAATCTTTTATCAACAGAGCACAGTGCTGCCCTCCTTAGCCACTTACCTTTGAAATGTGGTGGCGGATAATTTGAAAAATGCTTTTTGATAGCAGCCATATTTAATCGACAGAGCACCGTGCTGCACTCTGGTGACAGACAATTCCACGTGACAGCAGCCATCTTTAATCAAGAGAGCACAGGGCTGCACTCTATGTGCTGGCGGCAATTTGAAAAATTTCACATGCTCTTGTTTGGAAACAAAGCCACGTGCTTTTTTGACAGCTACCATCCGCCATCTCTAATCAAGAGAGCACCGTGCTGCACTCTCTAGTTGAAATGTGGTGACGGCAATTTGAAAAATTGCACGTGCTCTTGTTTGGAAACAATGCCACATGCTTATTTCACAGCTGCCATCCGCCATCTTTAATCTATAGAGCACAGTGCTGCCCTCTTTAGCTGAAATGTGGTGGCGGATAATTTGAAAAATGCTTTTTGATAGCAGCCATCTTTAATCCAGAGAGCACCGTGCTGCCCTCTTCAGCTAGATACCTGTGGTGGCAGGCAATTCCACGTGACAGCAGCCATCTTTAATCAAGAGAGCACCGTGCTGCCCTCTTTGTGGAGGTGGCAAATTCCACGTGCTTTACAAACTCTCGTGCTTTTTTCTGACAGCTGTCATCCACCATTTTGCATCACAAACCTCAGTGCTGCACTCTTTTGATAGATACCTTTGAAATGTGATGGCGGCAATTTGAAAAATTCTATGTGCTCTTGTTTGGAAACAAAGCCACGTGCTTTTCTGACAGCTGTCATCCACTATCTTTAATCAATAGAGCACCGTGCTGCTATCATGCGGGCAATTTCGTCAGCTGTCATCCACAGTCTTTAATCTACAGAGCACCGTGCTGCCCTCTGTAGTAGCGGGCAATTTGAAAAGTTCTGCTAGCTGTCATTCGCCATCTTTAATCAAGAGAGCACCGTGCTGCCCTCTTTAGCTAGATACCTTTGAAATGTGGTGGCGGCAAATTGAAAAATTCCACGTGCTCTTGTTTAGTAAACAAACTCACGCGCTTTTTGTCAGCTGTCAGCCGCCATCTTACATCGCAAACCTCAGTGCTGCGCTCTTTAGGTACATACCTTTGAAATATGGTGGCGGATAATTTAAAAACAAAAATTCTACAGCAGCCATCTCTCGACGCTAATTGCACAAGATGGCTGCTATACATGACTCCTTAAAGTTGCATATGCAAGATGGCCGCTATACATAGATTCTTATGAGACTCCCTTGGGATGCTTGCGCAAGATGGCGGTTATAAAAGGCTCCTTATGAGAAGCCCTAGGGATGCTTGCGCAAGATGGCGGTTGCTCTTATGAGGCGGCTTAAGGGTCCTTGCCCAAGATGGCTAGAGACCCCTAAGGATGCTTGCACAAGATGGCGGACACAAGATGGTTGCTATACACGACTCCTTACGAGACGCCTTAAGGGTGCTTGCACAAGATGGCTGCTGCTCTTATGAAGTAAGCTAGCTTAGAAGCTAACGTGTCGTGCTAGTTCGATTCATTAAATTTAGGGCTTAAATGCAAAATGATAAATATCTCAAAACGGTGCATCGTAGAGCAAAACGGACAAATTTTTCCGCCTAGTACGTAGGTTTGCAGTATGAGGTACAAGAAAAACATAGTCTAATGATGGGATCAACGGTTCGGTTCCTACTTAGGTCCTTTGGGATTTGCTCTGTTTTAGCTTGTATTGAAGCGAGTCTTCGTAACATAATCAGGTCTAGCTATGGTAGAGAGTATAACGTACCGTGCTGGTTCGATTCATAAAATTTGTGGCTTAAATGCAAAGTGTTAAATATCTCGAAAACGGTGCATCGTACAGCAAACCGGACAAAATTTTTCCGCCTAATACTTAGGTTCGCAGTATCAGGAACAAGAGAAACATAGTCTAATGATGAGATCAACGGTTCAATTCCTACTTAAGCCCTTTGGCATTGGCAGCTATCTAATTCTACAAGATGGTGGCTGCTCTTATGAGACACAAGATGACTTGAGACGTCCTAGGGGTGCTCGCACAAGATGGCGGCTAGTCTTATGAAGAAAGCTAGCTTAGAGGCTACTGCGCAAGATAACGACTGCTGTTATGCATGCGGTGTAGGGCAATTTGAAATTCTATGTGCAAAATCAACAGAGCACCCTGCTGCCCTCTTTAGCTGAAATGTGGTGGTGGATAATTTGAAAAATTCTTTTGACAGCTGTCATCTTTAAACAATGGTGACTATACATAGGCTGTTAAAGCCTTATCATTCTCCTTCTCCTCCTCCTTCTCTACCTCCTCCTCCTCCCCCTCCTCCGCCTCTTATGTCAAGGCATAGTTTTATATCGAACAAGTTTAAACCTGCATCGCGAAGGCAAGCGTGTGCAGCGATAACATTATTGTGCATCTTTAGACTTGCGAAACATTAGAAGAGTAGAATCAAACGCTGTACTCGATACAACATGTGATCAGAATATTGATTGATGTGTTCAGAACACAAAATAAGTGATCAAGACTAGAATCGAACACTGTACTCAATACATCATGTGTTTAGAACATATCAGGGGATACCCTTGTTCTAAGGAGATCAGATTGAAACATAACAAGACTAGAATCGAACACTGTAATCGATGTTGTTAACTTCAACATATGATCAGAACATTGTTTGATGTGTTCAGAGCAAAAGTACAATTTTAATGATTTGCTTAGTGTAAAATCAAAAACTATGGAAACACACTGTGCACATATCGCGTAGCTAACTCGCTCAGTGAACGATATTGCAAAACTACAACTTCAATGATCCCAGGGGTTACGTCTTATCGGAAGGGCAAAAAAGGATGAAAGGACTCTTCCGCCTCCTTACTGCACATTCCTTGGCAAAACGGCTAATGGGCTAAAGGGCTAATAGGCAAAAGGACTAAAGGGCTAAAGGAGCAACAACCTCATCGATCGCTTTCAGCAAGAACGCTTGTACTTTGTTAAGTGTAGAAAATTAATCTTTATTTGTAAATGGTTTCATGTTCAGAACAAGGAATGGAACCTAGGGGTTACGTCTTACCTAATAAAATCCCCGAGGAGTGATGAGTTACGTTTTTCGAACTAGTGTTTAGAACACTGAACTTTTCAAGATGATAGCAGTGAGAAGGTGCTAACATAAGGGCCTAGGAAAATCGGAGCTTTCCATCTGCAAATCCATCTGTCTTTTATTCACAGACAACATATGTACAACATTATGTATAACATTATAGCAGAAACACTCGTTACAGGTAAAACCAATAAACCTCTATTGGCCTCTTACGTATAAAACGGAACAGAAGATCAGTTATCCACAGAAAATAATAGAGACAAGTAGTTAACATTAAAGAAAAGAAACGGCCTTCAACCGGCCATAGGCCCCTGGACTACGAACCCGGCCCATCCAAGCAGCACAGCACACACAGAAGCACAACTCAAATCGACTTACACACACCCATTCGCAGCCACAAGCAGTAACCTTTCATTCAATACACACACATACAACATTCACTCACGACTTACGCTCCGATGTTCGCAGTCCAGAAGCCTTGGGTTCGAAAGGAACCTCCCAGTAATTGCTCAAGAGAGCGACAAATAATTAATGAGAGCCTAACGCTGGATGAAACCAGCCACCAGGACTACGTTGGAGAAGGGAAGGGGAAGGGACAGAAGGGGGAACAACCAATGTAGAAACTCACTCACAGCGCAGGCGCACTTCAAGTGTCTTTTAGAGTCTTGTGAGAGAGCGTAATAGTAGTTTCTCGTAAAATAATTTCTTAATTATTTCTTAAATGAAAATATCTGTGATATCCTCCCCGCCTGAAACTGGCCCAAGCCCATACAACACACTTCAGATGTTTTTATTAGTCCATTGGGGATGCAATACACACACGGGCGTAGCAGTGAATAGCAAGAAAACACTTCACACAGTAGCTGTCGATATACACGAAGCGAGACTTTTGGGAGGGAGCCGACGAGGTCAGCTACCCAACCGGTTTTTCCCAGCACGCGACACACACACTCCTGGTGTGCCGACTGTGGGTACGAGTTCATAGCAGGTAAACAGAGCGGGCAGGACACTCTGCACAGAGGAGACAAACGTCTCCAATAGCTGGACAGCTGATTAGATCGCAGTGGTGAGAAGCAGTCTCTCAGGTCACCACACAGCATATCCTCGATGAGGCAGCGGGTTATAGGAATAGAATAATGCTGTCCCCACATCACGTAGCACAGCACCAAGCACCAAAGCGGGAGGCTGCAAACTTCTCCTAGTGGATCGACTGGCCATCTCGACTCATTAGGATCGGCTTTCAGGATACTCCAAAGTCTTGTTAACACCACACTGGCTCCCAGGGAAAGTCCTGCGACATAAATCAAACACAGCAGAAAGGTGGCACCAAAATGAGGTAAAAGGATAGGGGAACAAGGAATACTTCTCAAACGTAGTAAACTAATGAACGACAGCACATTACACACACAGACATACTTAATCTAATATGAGGCCTCAAAATAAAGAATTGACATGTCAAACTAAGAAATATATACAGGATGTTAGGTGTATACGTGCAAATATTTCTTGTAGCAATAGAGAACGATGTGACGAACCACTATATATCAAACTTTTAGTAATCCGCGGAAGTTATTTTCGAGAGCAAAGTGATATGATGTTTTTAGAATAGGTAGTATGCCTCGTTCTGCGAATGAATAGTTTTTCGTTGACAACAGGCAAGTCACGCGCCATCCGTACCAAACTGGTTCTACTGTAACAGCTGAACGCTACCTTTGTAATGCCACGAGATGTTACGTAATATACTTGCCAAACTGGTTTTATGTTTACGAGCAACTGAACTACGATAACAGCTGAAGGCTGCTACCGGTGTTCACCATGTTACGTTACATTCTCGCCAGACTGGTTTTGTTGTTAGTATTTAGTTTCCGTCAGACAACCCTAGTTATCGGTTTCGGACCCTGGAGCTGAATCGAATTGTCAGCGTTAATACTGGTTCAATTGCTGTTACGTCACTTAGGGGATTGGGATATCTGTGGTCGTCAGCCCCGTGGTCTAGTGAGTATGGAAATGACCTGAAAACCTATGTCTTTACGCCAACGAAAGCAAGCATGGGATTGAATTGAATTAGGCAAGCACAGCCAACGTTTTACTTCAAACGAATAATGGACATGTTATACAAATAAATAAATTAAACGTACCTACATTTCGTGCCTCCTGTCGGGCTGTGTGGCTCAGAAGGTTGAGGTGCTGGCCTTTTGACTCCAACCTCGCAGGTTCGAACTTGGCCCAGTCCGGTAGTTTTTGAATGTGCTCAAATACGTCACACTCGTGCCGGTAGATTTAGTGGCACGTAAATAGAACCCGTGCGGGACTAAATTCCGGCACATCATCGTCTCCGAAAACCGTAAACGTAACGCAAATACCATTATTATTATTATTATTATTATTATTATTATTATTATTATTATTATTATTATTACTATTATTATTATTATTATTATTATTATTATTATTATTATTATTAATATTATTGACTACTCGCCAATAATGTCTGCCTAGAAAATACTTCTCATCGTTTATAACTATGGATCTCGACATTTGTATAATGTCCTAATTATGATGATTTTCAAAATTGGCTTTAAGTCGCACCGACACAGATAGGTCTTATGGCGACGATGGGACAGAAAAGGGGTAGAAGTGAGAAGGAAGCGTTCGTGACCTAAATGAGGTTCAGCTCCAACATTTTCCTGATGTGAAAATGGGAAACCACGGAGAACCATCTTCAGGGCTGTCGACAGTGGAGTTCGAACCCAGTATCTTCCCAATGAAAGTTCACAATTTCGCGCCCCTAACCGCACGACCAACGTATTCCAAGCTATAATGCCGGGCTGAGTACCTCGGACGATAGACCGCTGGTATTCTGATCCCATCTTGGCAGGTTCGATGGAGGCTCAATTCGGGGGTATTTGAAGGTGCTGAAATACGCCAGTTTCGTGTCTGTAGATTTACTTGCATTTAAAAAAGTCCTGCGGTACAACATTCCAGCACCTCGGCATCTCCAAAACCCGCCAAAGTAGTTATTGGGACGTAAAAAATTACATTATTATTTAGTGCTTGCAAACGAAAAGCATATGTGTAATGGTAAAATAAAGCAAAATAAAAGTGGCCAGTCTCACTTGCTCAGACGTTTAAAGCACTGGTTTCTTGTTTCCAACTTAGCAGGCTCGATCTTGGGTCCGTCCGGTGGCATTCGAAGGAGCTCGTCAGCCTCGTGTCGGTAGATTTACTGGCACGTAAAAATAACTCCTGCGGGACTAAATTACAGCGCCTCCAGAAACAGTATGAGTAGTTAGTGGGACGTAAAGCAAATAACATTACCGGTATTATTATTATTATTATTATTATTATTATTATTATTATTATTATTATTATTATTATTATTATTCACCTGTTCATACTTTCGTATTATTCCACTTTTTACTCTCCTTTTAAGTCGTATACTTGTTATTCATATTTGATGTTTTGTTATTAATATTATTGTTATTTTTATATTATTATTTTTATTATTTAGTTTAGCTTCATGTGACACAATACTTTTTCCGTCTTTAATTCAACTTTTGTGTCGTGTGCCGGTATATTTCTATGTTTCTGTCCTGTGCTTCAAGACAGTGCTGCAAGATCTGTGTTTGTTTCCCCAGCCCGGGTGTGTTTCGTTTCTCATGTGACAGAGTTACATCTTACGTTCTGTTACATGTTTAAGTTTGGCCTTGTGATAGATCGCCTTTAATCTGCTCTGTAGCCTTTAAAAGTGTAGCATGGTCAATGACCTCAGTGCTTGTTTTGTTCACATATCTGGACTAAGAACTCGTCTCACTCGGCACAGCAAGTTCAAGGCCAACTACTTCTATCTGTTTGTTTGTTTATTTATTTACCCAGGTATGTATGTCAACATTGTACTATGTCAACATCGTACCACGAACATTTACTCAATAAACGGGGTGTTTGGGGGGGTCTCTGTCCTGGGTGGTGTGTTCTGCGGGCCTACTCTGGGGTCCGTGTTGTTGCTGCGGTTATCTCTCTGTGCGTTCAGGTATTTACTAACACGTTCAATTCAATTTATTGTATGTACAAGACATATGTCCAACTTGAATTATTTCATACTCACAACTCTACTTCCTTACTCCATGGCCCAAGAGCTACATGTGTGGGAATGAAATAACTAATTTGATTGGATTTTTTTCATATTTCAGTAGTGATGAATATAAAACAAGCATTTTTTGAATTTTTATACGTGTTAATGATGATGATGATTGCTGTTTTAAGGTCATCGGCCCTTAAAAACGCAAAGTGTCTTCTGTTTTAACTCGAGCTCGATAGCCGCAGTCACTTAAATGCGGCCAGTATCCAGTATTCGGGAGATAGTAGGTTCGAACCCCACTGTCGGCAGCCCTGAAAATGGTTGTCCCTGGTTTCCCATTTTCACACCAGGCAAATGGTGGGGCTGTACCTTAATTAAGGCCACGGCCGCTTCCTTCCCACTCCTAGCCCTTTCCTGTCCCATCGTCGCCATAAGACGTATCTGTGTCGGTGCGACGTAAAGCAAGTAGCAAAAAAAAAAAGAGAAAACAACATGCAGTGTAGGATTGAGCAACTGCCGAAATGCGTTCAAGGTCAATGTCTAGCGTTTTAACAAGCACGTCTTCCGCACTCGCGCACTTAAACTCTCGATTATAATTTTTGTTACCGGTACATAAGTTTCCCTGCTCGGATTTATGAGAATATCGACCTATCGAGACTCATACTATAACGATACTGTACTGTACTCCCAAGCCATTGCGTTGCACAAATGGCGTAACATCTGACATACCAAAGTAAAACTCGTAGCAATTGTTCAAAGTGATCACCCTGGGCTTCCCTGCAGGCTTCACTTCTCCGAATCCAGTTGCGACACATTCGAGCCAAGACACCAGGGTTGTGTCCGACTCGTTGGCTGAACGGTCAGCGTACTGGCCTTCCGTTCAGAGGGTCCCTGGTTCGATTCCCGGCCGGATCTGGGATTTTAACCTTAACTGGTTAATTCCAATGGCACGGGGGCTGAGTGTATGTGTTGTCTTCATCATTTCATCCTCATCACGACGCGCAGGTCGCCTACGAGAGTCAAATGGAAAGACCTGCACCTGGCGAGCCGAACTCGTCCTGGGATATCGCGGCACTAAAAGCTATACGACATTTCATTTCATTTCATTTCATTTCACCAGGGTTGTTCAGAATATCCTCTGCTGCTTAAACAATACGTTCACGGAAGTCGTCCGAAGTGGGTACTTCAGTTCGATATAGTTTGTGTTTCATGTTCCCCCAGACATTAAAGTCAATTGGAATAAGGTCTGGAGATCTGGCTGGCCAATTGATAGTTCCACATCGTCCTGTCCACCATTGAGGAAATGTCTGCACCATCGTGTAAAATTCACGTGGTTCTGCGTAGTCGAAGCGACACGTCCTCTGAAAGCTCAAGTAACGTACTGTATCTACAGGAGCAAGGTAACATTAATAAAAAGATGATTAGTCCACGTAACCGACTTCCTACTACACCCATCCAGGTATTAATTCATAACCGGTGCTGGAAATTGCCTTCTCCTACTGAATGGGGATGTTCCACAGCCCATGAGTGGGATATAGTGGGTTCGAACTCCTCTGTCGGCAGCCCTAAAGACGGTTTTCCGTGGTTTGCCATGTTCACACCAGGCAAATGCTGGTGCTGTTCCTTAATTAAGGCCACGGTTGCTTCTTCACCATCCTAGCCCTTTCCTGTCCCGTCGTCGCCGTAAGATCTATCTGTGTCGTGGCGACGTACATCAACTTGTAAGAAAATGGTAATCAGCTGTCAAAGACACTGCACCCGTTGAATATGGTCAGGATGCACTAGTTCTCCATGCAGTGTACTACGTATGGTCCAAGTTGGTACACCAACGGCACGTGTTATACTACGCGTACGGCGCCCGGGATCATCGTTTGCTATTGTTAGGATGCCCGGCTCCATGGCAAAACGGTTAGCGTGCTGGCCTTTGGTTACAGGGGTCCCGGGTTCGATTCCCGGCAGGGTCGGTATTTGAACTATCATGGTTATTTTCCCTGGCATGGGACTGGGTGTATGTGTTGTCTTCATCCTCATTTGATTATCATCAAGGTGCGCAGGTCACCTACGGGAGTTAAACCAAAAGACATGCACCTAGCGAGCCGAACCCGTCCTGGGATCTCCCGGCACTAATATCCATACGCCATTTCATTTCCATTGTCAGGATGTCTTCTTCCGCGTCTAGAATTACACGTGGCCGTTTAGGCCATCGCATCTGAAAGCGTGATGTAACACAACTTGCATCGCGAATACGCTGCGGTACAGCTAGTATCGTTGCTGAATTCGGCACCCGTCTGTTGGGAAGCCTTTTCCGATAGATTCATGGAGGGCGACCCGTGTTCTGTTCTGCCACACGATACACTAGCAGCATATCATGGTATTCGTGGTATTCATACACTGGAATTATTCAAATACAACGACGTTGCGCAACACATCTGTGCAGCGGTTCATCATATATTCGCGGGCGTTTGACTGTCGCGACCGATCGGACCTTGAAAAAAAAATACCCCTCGTACTACTACGAAGTAACTCGCGTACTAGTACGGACGATAATTCGCCTCTCTGACAGCTGTTATTCAGGTCAAGGTCAGACAGACAGCTCATACCTCTAGTCCGGTGGTTTCATGTAGCGGCGGGAACCCGTCCCACCACACCCCCGTCGCTAGGAACAGCACACGACCAAACCGGCACGTGACAGTTCTAGTGAATTTGTCAAACTGCTTACGTGAAATATTCTCCCACAGTGTGATTTCAATACCATGGATTCTTGGGAGATCAACTCGCCGCATGCAGAAACACCCCGTGTTGACGTGTACGTAAATAAAGTTTCTTACGTAAACGAAAGAATGCGTGGGATAGGATTTCCAAGTGAGTAGTATCAGAATTGAATTGTCAAAGCACATCGAACGTTTTGCTTCATATCAATAAGGGACATGTTATAAAAATAAATAAATTAAACGTACCTCCTCTTCGTGCTTCCAAATGAAAAGAACTTGTTTAATGGTAAATTAAAGCATTCTGCTTTTGCAGTGCCTATTAAACGTATCAAAATAAACGTTGCCAGGCTGAGTGGCTCAGACGGTTCAAGCTCTGGTTTCATGAACTTAGCAGGCTCGATCCTGGCTCAGTCCGCTGGTATTTGAAGGCGCTCAAATACGTCCGCTTCTGATCAGTAGAATTACAGGCACGTTAAAGAATACCCGTGGGCAAAATTCCGAAACCGCGCGTCTCCATTGGCACGTAAACATTTATTATTATTATTATTATTATTATTATTATTATTATTACTGAGCGAGTTGGCCGTGTGATTAGGAGCGCGCGGCTGTCAGCTTGCATTCGTCGTAAAGGCACCTACCAATATTATAATAAAAACTGTGTTAGTCCATTATTACTAACTATTACTAAAATAAAAGTTAAACGCCCCACTCAAACTCCGTAGCTGGTAATCAGTCAGAAAACACTTCAGAAAACACTGAACTTTTAACAAGTCCGAATTATTATTAATCTTATAATTGCGGTCATGTCTCCGGAATTACCGAAACATGTACTTACAAATTGTTTTACGTCGCACCGACACAAGTAGGTCTTACGGCGACGATGGGAGAGAAAAGGGATACAAGTGGGAAGGAAGCGTTCGAGGCCTTAATAAAGGTACAGTCCCAGTATTTCCCTGATGTGAAAATGGGACATTACGGAAAACCATCTTCCCGGCTGCCGACAGCGGAGTTCGAATCCACTATCACCAAAATGCAAACTCACAGCTGCGCGCCCCTAACCACACGACCAACTTATTCTAACCTCTAATGCCGGACTGAGTAGCTCGGACGATAGAGCGCTGGTCTTCTGATCCCACCTTGGCAGGTTCGATGGCGGCTCAGTTCGGTGGTATTTGAAGGTGCTCAAATAAGCCAGCCTCGTGTCTGTAGATTTACTTGCACTAAAAAACACTGCGGTAAAAAATTCTGGCATTTCAGCGTCTCCGAAAACCGTGAAAATTAGTTAGTGGAACGTAAAGACATTATTATTATTATTAGTAGTAGTAGTAGTAGTAGTAATATTATTATGATTACGGAAGTTCTAATTAAGCGGGTCCATTACAGTCATCACATTACCTATCGGCATTTACTGTCCAGTAATAAACCTTCTGTCCGCCTGTGTGGTATAGTGGTTAGTGTGATTAGCTGCCACCCCCCGAAGGCCCGGGTTCGATTTCGAGCTCTGACACAAAATTTGAAAAGTGATACGAAAGTTGGAACGGGGCCCATTATGCCTCGGGAGGTCAAATGAGTAGAGGTGGTTTGATTCGCACCTCAGCCATCCTGAAAGTGGTTTCCCGTAGTTTTCCACTTCTCCAAGCAAATGCCGCGATAGTACCTAGCTTAAGGCCACGGCCGCTTCCTTCCCTCTTCCTTTTCTATCCCTTTCCATCCCCCGCAAGGCCCCTGTTCATCCTAGCAGGTGGGGCCGCTTGGGCGAGGTACTGGTCATTCTCCCCAGTTGTATCCCCGACCCAATATCTAACGCTCCAGGACACTGCCCTTGAGGCGGTAGAGGTGGGATCCCTTGCTGAGTCCCAGCGAAAACCAACCCTGGAGGGTAAACATATTAGGAAAAGGCAGAATAAGCCTTCTATTACAAATGCCCGGCGGCAATTCCACAGTAGCTCTTTTTCCTTCGAGCAATGTTCACGATGGATGTAACTACGGTTTTTGAAATTTGTCTCATTAATAACAATTTCACTGAATACTTATAGTCTTTTCTTTCAGTGCCCACCGTCCTTTCATTGACCTGAAAAGTTTATGAATAAGCATAGACAACTCGCATTGTCTATTGTCAGAAGTTCATCGTAGAGTGTCGCAATAACAGCACAGAAATTTTGCGCCCATTTTTCATTACTTATTAACTATTTCCTTTAATTTTGTCAGCTTGGATCACTGAGTAATGCCAATGACGTCTTATAAATCACACACAACTACACAACACTTGATTCGCATGCATGTGGTGGTACGGATCTTCGACGTCACTGTAAGAATTCTGTGTACTTTTCACACAGACTACCCTAGACCGGTTTTCGAGGACAGCAAGTGGCCAGGCACGTGAGTCAACCTCTCCTACTTGGCAAGCCTTTAGGGGAAGTGCACAACTATATGTGTTGGCCTGCGATAAGAAACAGGTTCAACAAGCCCTATACTCTGCTACTGTACTTCCACTACGCGTGGACAGAATGACGTAACCGGCGTATCCTACTACGGCCGTTCAAAACACATTAGCTCCTGAAATATTTGGCTCAGTTATGGGAAAACTAATAGGACAAGGTAAAAAGTACATAGCATATATTGTGAGATGTATTTTTCTTTGCCGACTAGCTTAATATCTGCACGTATACCCCTAACATCCTGTGTATACAGGACTTACAAATGTAAGTAATCTGGAAATACTTTACAATATACAAAATGTGACCTGACAAATCATAGCTTCAGGCATAAATTTATGGAAATAAAATTATATATATCCCATAATTGACCTGTATGTCAGCGGTCCAAACATTTACAATCTCGGTCATCAGCTTCTGAATAAGTTACAATATTTAAAGGCAGAACGCCTCATAACTTTAGACATTACCAAGAGACCAATAGTATATTACCGAAACTTGGCGAAAACAGTAGTTACCAAGACATTCTCTTAATAAAGCATTAAGTGGCCTTTACCTGAGAAAGATGTACACGGGTCAATTTCCCGTTTGAATTATCCCGAACCAAAAGAGTGACGGGCGTCAAATACTTCACAATTTCCCACGGACCTCGATATCGTGGAGCTAGCTTAGCAGCCTGACGATTGGCCTTAGAACTCACAGGATAATTCCTAATGAAGACAGAATCTCCAACCTTGAAATTACCAGCTTTACGACCCTTATTATAATAACGTTCCACACGATCGTGAGAAGCAAGGAGATTACGACGGGCTCTAGTCCAAGTCTCACGGATGGAGGACGGCTCAATAACCTCCGGCAAAAGGTCATTAATCGACCAGAAATTGGCTAATGGAGAATTAGGAGAGAAAGCAAACATGAGTTTGATAGGAGTTTGCCCATGCGATTCATGCTTAGCCGAGTTGAAAGCCAAAGACAACCATTCCAAATTAGAGTCCCAACGAGAGTGATCATTTGAGTGATAGGCAATTAAGGCTGATCTCAAGTTGCGGTTAAAACGTTCCGCATATGAAGGATTTGGGTAGTGGGGAGAAGTCGTAATATAGTCTATCCCTAACCCAAAACAGAACTTCTTAAATGCATGAGAAGTGAACACTGAAGCATTATCCGACACTAGATACTGGCAAGGACCAAACGTTCCAAAAATCTGTTTCAAACATAAGACAGTACTTTTGGTTGTGGCATCACGCGTGGGAAATAACCAAACGAAACGGGAAAATGCATCAACACAAACTAGCACATATCTATGGCCAGACCGGGAACGCGGGAAAGGTCCTAAATGGTCTACAAACAGCTTCTCCATAGGGCGATTAGCTTGTTCAGAGGCAAGGAAACCTAATCGGGTATTCTGAGCTGGCTTACTTAAGGAACAGACAGTACAAGATCGAATGTACTTACGAATATCTCCATCCATACCCTTCCATATAAAATGATTTCTAATCTTTGCTCGAGTTTTGAAGATCCCAAGATGACCACCTAAAGGGGAAACGTGGAAATATTTGAAAATCATAGGGACCATGGCAGATGGAAGAACCACTTTCAACTTACGATCATGACGAGAAACACAAAGCAGCACACCATCCTTGATGACGTATGGCTTGACTTCTTCTCCCTCAGAAATTCCCCGGATAATGCCAGCGAGAGTTTCATCTTTTCCTTGATGCTCATGCAATCCCTGAAACAATTCGGGAATTTCTAGAAGAACAGAATTAGCTATCTCAACCTTTTCTTCTTCTACCAGATCATCAGTACCAGGGTAAAACATACGACTCAATGCGTCAGCAACAACATTCTCGGCGCCCTTAATATGCTTCACAGAGAACTTAAAAGCGGAAATACGGACGGCCCAGCGAGCGAGTCTACCAGTCGAACGAGGCTTCCGTAAAACCCAAGAGAGAGCCCGATTGTCCGTCTCAAGGTCGAACTCAGAGTGCTCAATGTAGAAACGGAATTTTTCCAAAGCGAACAAGACAGCGAGCGCTTCGAGCTGGTACACAGAGAATTTTACTTCCGCAGAGGTTAACGTTCTGGACGCATAAGCAACCGGACGGCGCCCTAGCTCAGTGTCTTGGAGAAGAACTCCAGCAATAGCGCTCCCAGAAGCATCCGTCTGAACAATAAATCGCTTGGAGAAATCCGGGATAGTTAAAACAGAAGGGTTAGCAATAGCAGATTTTAAATCCTCAAAAGCAACTTGCTGTTCCGATCCCCAAACAAACTTTACTCCTTTCTTCCGCAGATAGTTCAATGGAATAGCCCTCTGAGCGAAAATGGGCACGAACTTCCTAAAGAAATTACACATGCCGATGAAACGGGCAACGGCTTTCACGTCACGAGGCGGAGGGAACTCACTTATTGATTTGGTGCGATCAGGATCAATAATTACTCCACTAGATGACACAATATGTCCCAAGAACGAAATCTGTGGTCTGGCGAACGAGACCTTGGTAGGTTTGACAGTTAAACATGCCTTCTGAAGACGGCTAAAAACTTCACGCAGATGATGGACATGTTGATCAAAATCCTCACTGAAAACAATCAGATCATCTAAATAATTTATAACGAACTTGAATTTGATGTCAGAAAGAACTGTGTCTAACAAACGAGACAAAACAGAAGCACCCGTGGCCAATCCGAACGGGATTCTCTGGAATTCGAAAAGGTTCCAGTCTGTAGCAAAAGCTGTTAAATGCTTAGACTCCTCTGCCAAGGGAATTTGAAAATATGCCTGATTCAGATCTAAGGAAGTGAAGACCGTAGCCTTACTAAACCAAGCAAAACACGATTGTAAATCAGGCAATGGGACCGATTCAATAGCAATATTCTTATTCAGTGCTCTGTAGTCAATTACAGGACGCAACCCACCTTGTGGTTTAGGAACCAGAAATACCGGTGACGAGTAGGCAGACGTAGACCTCCGAATGATACCTTGATCTAACATAGCTTGGATTTGCTCCTTGAGGACTTTCATTTTGGGCGGTGCTAAACGATACGGTGGTGATTTAACAGGGGTGTGATTGGTAAGTTCGATCTTGTACTCGAGGACGTTTGTTAGCCCCAGTTTATCCGTAAGGACATCGGAAAATTCCTCACACAAACTCTGAATACACCCTGCTTGCTCAGACGTCAGATGAGACACATCAGGTAGGGCAACATCAACAGACGACAACATAGTCTCATTCGACTTGACATTTCCATTCAAAGGATATTGATGAAACACAGGGATCAATACCTTGGGCTGAAACTGAAAATGAATAGGTCCTGCAGACAAATTAAGAATGAGCTCAGAATGTGTAATGAAATCGGCTCCCAGAATGACTGCACAGGATAATTCGTTCACAACCACGAAGCTGAATTTCCAAGAAAAGGAAGCTACTCTTACAGAAACCCTAAATCTGCCAAGAATACCTAGCTTACTGCCATTCGCCGTCACATACGTAGAAGACACAGGTTCTAGTTTATTAAACTTATTGGAGCTCTTTAACAGTTCATAAAGTTCCTTATCAATCAAGGACACTACGCTCCCAGAATCAACTAGGGCAGACATGGGTACCTTATTTAGTTTAACATTCAAATAGGGCAGTTGAGGTCGATGAATGGCCTTTACTCGAGTCCAATCTCGCAAATTACAAGGAGACCCAAACAAACTTGAAAGATCAGAACAACCTTCAGTTTCAGGAATGAACATGGGCGAATGACCGTTGAGTGCGTCCGGCACTCCTTCTGCTACTCTGTTACATGATAGCTTTCCTAGTCAGCTTCTGTTGGCGCGATCACCTGTAGATGATTGGGTACGATTTCGTTGAAGTACAGGACAATTAGGACGTACATGTGTGTTAGACCCACACTCGTAACACTTACGTTCTACGGGCTGAGAACCGGAGTCACTACTGCTAGGTTTAGAAAACTGCCGCCGAGGGCAAGCATTTCGTAGATGATCAGCCGATTTACACAGAAAACAACGTCGTGTTTTGTCTACAGAAGGCGAAACAGGGACAGAAGCCCTACTAGATGACGGTCTATCGATATTACGGAGTGAGTCCGCATATTTCACTCCTTCTGCCGCAACACAAGCGTTTTCTAGCTCAAGGAAACAATTAGGCCTTGATGAAAATGACAAATAAGACCTATACTCAGGCGTCAGACCTTCAACAATAGAACTCACAATCTCACCTTCCGAATATTTCAAGCGGAAAACTCTCGAAAACATTTTAATGTCCCGAACGTACTCTGAGAGTGATTCATTACTTCGTTGTACTCGAAAGAAATGTCGCTGCACTAGAGATGATAATGCTCTGGTAGGAATACATTCACGTAACAGTTTCGCATGGAAATCCCCAAGAGAATCACGTTCAGACATAGCCACAGCTATGCGACTGGCTAAGTTTCCAGAAGCATGCGGATAAATTATTTGAAATATCAGATCATCTTTGACACCATATACAGCACTATGCTCGAGAAATTCAATTAGAGTGCGCAGAAACTCAATAACTTGTTCGATAGAGTCAATAGAATAAGACTTCATCCCTTTAATAAGTAATTGCAGCGGATGTGGTAGCTTTGCAAAATTAACGACTGAAGAAATATTCTCTGTCTCACATGAATCATTGCCGGATGAAATGGGGTGACCAGCCGGTGGTTGCGAAAGTCCCTGTTCAGTAACATCACCAGACTTATTTTCAACCGAGACAGAAAACAAGCTATCTCCCATCCCCAGAAGAGTCTCAATTTTATTCGACCACAAAACTAACAAGGCTTTCACATCATCGCCCATACTATCACCAAATAATGCCTGGAGATCAGACACACGGTTCCTGTAATGAAGCAGGCGAGCTTTAATACGACGAATCTGCTTTCGTGTGACATCACTTTGACCTTGACTAAACTCGTCCAACGTGGGCTCTATTTGAGACAGCGAAACCCCGATACGACCTAACGCACTCTCAAGAAGAATGGAAGGTTGACAGCTCGATAAACTAACAGGGTTACGTAACGAGGAACGAAGAAGTCTAATATTATCGTCTAATGTACCGGCAGGAGAAACGCCCCTAATACACAACTCATATCCCAGCTCCTCGGTTCGTAGCAATTCGAGACCGAAACAGTCGCGTATCTGATCTTCATTAACGGGTCCCATTGACCCTAGGGCATCTTTACTAGTATCAGTCATAATTTCTCCTTTAAATACGAAAGAATAATAGACAAGACTGAATTTACAGATGGAAACCACGCTCTGCTACCACCTGAGAAGGTGCTAACATAAGGGCCTAGGAAAATCGGAGCTTTCCATCTGCAAATCCATCTGTCTTTTATTCACAGACAACATATGTACAACATTATGTATAACATTATAGCAGAAACACTCGTTACAGGTAAACCAATAAACCTCTATTGGCCTCTTACGTATAAAACGGAACAGAAGATCAGTTATCCACAGAAAATAATAGAGACAAGTAGTTAACATTAAAGAAAAGAAACGGCCTTCAACCGGCCATAGGCCCCTGGACTACGAACCCGGCCCATCCAAGCAGCACAGCACACACAGAAGCACAACTCAAATCGACTTACACACACCCATTCGCGGCCACAAGCAGTAACCTTTCACTCAATACACACACATACAACATTCACTCACGACTTACGCTCCGATGTTCGCAGTCCAGAAGCCTTGGGTTCGAAAGGAACCTCCCAGTAATTGCTCAAGAGAGCGACAAATAATTAATGAGAGCCTAACGCTGGATGAAACCAGCCACCAGGACTACGTTGGAGAAGGGAAGGGGAAGGGACAGGAGGGGGAACAACCAATGTAGAAACTCACTCACAGCGCAGGCGCACTTCAAGTGTCTTTTAGAGTCTTGTGAGAGAGCGTAATAGTAGTTTCTCGTAAAATAATTTCTTAATTATTTCTTAAATGAAAATATCTGTGATAGCAGAGAGTTTAGCAATGTTCTGTTGTTGGATTATAAATTCCGCGCTACAACATGCACAAGGTGGCAGCCTTGAGGTTTACCGCCGTAAAGATGGCAAGAGTGAGGTTAGCAATGTTCCGTTGTTGGATTTTAAATTCCGCGCTAAAACATTCATAAGGTGGCAGCCTTGAGGTTTACCGCCGTAAAGATGGCAGCAGTGAGGTTTGCGACGCTCTATTGTCCTTCAAAATGAGGTTAGGGTTCGTCAAGAAGACAGCTGTGAAAAAAGCCCGTGGCTATGTTTACCAGACAAGAGCACGTGGTCGTGACGTCACGGTCACGTAGTATACTGCTTCAGCATGCAAAGTTCAATGTCTACACCTACGTAGTAAACACTCTGCTATGTTCACAAAAGTTTTACTCATAACTATTGTTTATTCTTTAAGTTCGTGCACATAGGTTATGTTAAGATAGCAGCACACGTACAAGCGATGGTCGCACGCTCGCGTAGAAGTTGTTTAGTACGATAGTTGATGTATGCATTATCAAAAGGTAATATGTACACGCTTTTAAACCTTGCTATTCTTACTGCTACTATGTTCGCAAGATTTTCAAACATCGCTATTCTTTGTGCTTTAAGTTGGTTCGCATAGGTCATGCTAAAGTAGCAGCACAAACACATGTGAACGTTGTACATTCTAGCGGGATGTGTTTAGTACGATAGTTGATGCATGCAAAATCGATAGGTGATGTGTACACGCTTTGAAACTTAACTATTCTTCGTGCTTTAAATTCGTGCACATGGGTTATAGTAAGATAGCAGTACACTCTGGCGGGAGAAGTTTAGTACTCTAGTTGATGCGTGTATAATCGATAGGCAATGCGTACACGCTTTTAAAACATTGCTATTCTTACTGCTGCTATGTTCACAAGATTTTTATACATCGCTATTCTTTATGCTTTAAGTTCATGCGTATAAGTTATACTAAGTTAGCAGCATACTTATAAGGTTGTTGCACGCTCTAGTGGAAAAAGTTTAGTACGAAAGACGATGCATGCAAAATCGACAGGTGATGTGTACACGCCTTGAACTTGTCTATTCTTTGTGCTTTAAGTTCGTGCACATAGGTTATGTTAAGATTGCAGCACACACAAGCAATGATCGCACGCTCTAGTAGAAGAAGTTTAGTACAAGAGTTAATGCGTGCAAAATTGACAGGTGTTGTGTACACGCTATTCTTTGTGCTTTAAGTTCACGCACATAGGTAACAGCACACAATTGCGAACGTTGTACACTCTAGCGGCAGAAGTTTAGTACGATAGTCGATGCATGCAAAATCGATGTGTACGCGCTTTGGAACATAGCTATTCTTTGTGCTTTAACTTTATACACATACGTTAGCAATACACATATGCGATCGTTGTACACTCTGGCGGTAAAAAATATTCGATGCATGCAAAATCAATAGATGATGTGTACACGCTGTTAAACATCGTTATTTTTTGTGCTTTAAGTTCGTGCGTATAGGCTATGCGAAGATAGGAGTACAATCTAGCGGAAGAAGTTCAGGGTGATGTGTACACGCTTTGAAACATGGTTATTCTTTGTACTTTAAGTTCATGCACATAGGTTATGCTAAGATAGCAGCACAATCTATCGGAAGAAGATTAGTATGAGAGCCGATGCATACAAAATCTATAGGCGATGTGTACACGCTTTGAAACACGACTATTCTTTGTAGTATAAGTTCATGCGTATAAGTTATGCTAAGATAGCAACACAATCTAGCGGAAAAATTTAGTATGACAGTCGATGCATGAAAAATCGATAGGTGATGTGTACACGCTTTTAAACATGGCTATTCCTTGTACTTTAAGTTCATGCGTATAGGTTATGCTAAGATAGCAGTACAATCTAGCGGAAGAAGTTTAGTACGATAGCTGATGCATGCAAAATCGATTGATGATGTGTACACGCTGTGAAACATGGTTATTCTTTGTACTTTAAGTTCGTGCGTATAGGTTATGCTATGATAGCAGCACAATCTAGTAGAAGAAGTTTAGTGTGATAGTTGATGTGTGCAAAATCGATAGGTAATGTGTACACGCTTTTAAGCATGGCTATTCTGCGTACTTTAATTTCATGCGTATAGGTTATGCTAAGATAGCAGTACAATCTAGCGGAAGAAGATTAGTACGATAGTTGATGCATGCAAAATCGATAGGTGATGTGTACACGCTGTTAAACATCGTTATTTTTTGTGCTTTAAGTTCGTGCGTATAGGCTATGCTAAGATAGGAGTACAATCTAGCGGAAGAAGTTCAGGGTGATGTGTACACGCTTTGAAACATGGTTGTTCTTTTTACTTTAAGTTCATGCACATAGGTTATGCTAAGATAGCAGCACAATCTATCGGAAGACGTTTAGTATGAGAGTCGATGCATACAAAATCGATAGGTGATGTGTACACGCTTTGAAACACGACTATTCTTTGTAGTTTAAGTTCATGCGTATAAGTTATGCTAAGATAGCAGCACAATCTAGCGGAAAAATTTAGTATGATAGTCGATTCATGTAAAATCAATAGGTAATGTGTGCACGCTTTGAAACATGGCTATTCTTTGTACTTTAATTTCATGCGTATAGGTTATGCTAAGATAGCGGAAGAAGTTAAGTATGATAGTCGATGCATGCAAAATCGATAGGTAATGTGTACACGCTTTGAAACATGGCTATTCTTTGTACTTTAAGGTCATGCGTATAGGTTATGCTAAGATAGCAGCACAATCTAGCGGAAGAAGTTTAGTACGAGAGTCGATGCATGCAAAATCGATAGGTAATGTGTACACGCTTTGAAAAATGGATATTCTTTATACTTTAAGTTCATGCGTATAGGTTATGCTAAGATAGCAGCACGATATAGCGGAAGAAGATTAGTGCGATATTTGATGCATGTAAAATCGATAGGTGATGTGTACACGCTTTAAAACATGGCTATTCATACTGCTGCTCTGTTCCCAAGATTTTTAAACATAGCTAATCCTAATGCTGCTCTTAACGACGTAGAGCTAAGGATTGATTACGTGACCGTGACGTCACGACCACGTGCTCTTGTTTGGTAAACATAGCCACATGCTTTTTTGACAGATTTCTTCTTGACGAACACTAACCTCACTTTGAAGGACAATAGAGAGTCGCTAACCTCACTGCTGCCATCTTTACGGCGGTAAACCTCAAAGCTGCCACCTTATGAATGTTATAGCACGGAATTTAAAATCCAACTACGGAACATTGCTAACCTCACTCTTGCCATCTTTACGGCGGTAAACCTCAAGGCTGCCACCTTATGCATGTTGTAGCGCGGAATTTATAATCCAACAACAAAACATTGCTAAACTCTCTGCTATCATCTTGAAAAGTTCAGTGTTCCAAACACTAGTTCGAAAAACGTAACTCATCGCACCTCGGGGATTTTATTAGGTAAGACGTAACCCCTAGGTTCCATTCCTTGTTCTGAACATGAAACCATTTACAAATGAAGATTAATTTTCTACACTTAACAAAGTACAAGCACTCTTGCTGATAGCGATCGATGAGGTTGTTGCTCCTTTAGCCCTTTAGTCCTTTTGCCTATTAGCCCTTTAGCCCATTAGCCGTTTTGCCAAGGAATGTGCAGTAAGGAGGCGGAAGAGTCCTTTCATCCTTCTTTGCCCTTCTGATAAGACGTAACCCCTGGGATCATTGAGGTTGTAGTTTTGCAATATCGTTCACTGAGCGAGTTAGCTACGCGATCACAGTGTGTTTCCATAGTTATTATTTTACACTAAGCAAATCATTAAAATTGTACTTTTGCTCTGAACACATCAAACAATGTTCTGATCATATGTTGAAGTTAACAACATCGATTACAGTGTTCGATTCTAGTCTTGTTATGTTTCAATCTGATCTCCTTAGAACAAGGGTATCCCCTGATATGTTCTAAACACATGATGTATTGAGTACAGTGTTCGATTCTAGTCTTGATCACTTATTTTGTGTTCTGAACACATCAATCAATATTCTGATCACATGTTGTATCGAGTACAGCGTTTGATTCTACTCTTCTAATGTTTCGCAAGTCTAAAGATGCACAATAATGTTATCGCTGCACACGCTTGCCTTCGCGATGCAGGTTTAAACTTGTTCGATATAAAACTATAAAGGGGGAGGAGGAGGAGGTAGAGATGGAGGAGGAGGAGGAGAATGATAAGGCTTTAACAGCCTATGTATAGTCACCATTGTTTAAAGATGACAGCTGTCAAAATAATTTTTCAAATTATCCACCACCACATTTCAGCTAAAGAGGACAGCAGGGTGCTCTGTTGATTTTGCACATAGAAGTTCAAATTGCCCTACACCGCATGCATAACAGCAGTCGTTATCTTGCGCAGTAGCCTCTAAGCTAGCTTTCTTCATAAGACTAGCCGCCATCTTGTGCGAGCACCCCTAGGCTGTCTCATAAGGAGCTATGTATAGTCACCATTTTGAGTCCACCATCTTGCGTAAGCATCCCTAGGACGTCTCAAGCCATCTTGTGTCTCATAAGAGCAGCCACCATCTTGTAGAATTAGATAGCTGCCAATGCCAAAGGGCTTAAGTAGGAATTGAACCGTTGATCTCATCATTAGACTATGTTTCTCTTGTTCCTGATACTGCGAACCTAAGTATTAGGCGGAAAAATTTTGTCCGGTTTGCTGTACGATGCACCGTTTTCGAGATATTTAACATTTTGCATTTAAGTCCCAAATTTAATGAATCGAACCAGCACGGTACGTTATACTCTCTATCATAGCTAGACCTGATCATGTTACGAAGACTTGCTACAATATAAGCTAAAACAGAGCAAATAACAAAGGGCCTAAGTAGGAAACGAACCGTCGATCTCATCATTAGACTATGTTTCTCTTGTTCCTGATACTGCGAACCTAAGTATTAGGCAGAAGAATTTTAACCGTTATCCTCTACGATGCACCGTTTTCGAAATATTTAACATTTTGCATTTAAGCCCCAAATTTTATGAATCGAACCAGCACGGTACGTTATACTCTCTACCATAGCTAGACCTGATCATGTTACGAAGACTCGCTTCAATACAAGCTAAAACAGAGCATATCCCAAAGGACCTAAGTAGGAACCGAACCGTTGATCCCATCATTAGACTATGTTTTTCTTGTTCCTCATACTGCGAACCTACGTACTAGACGGAAAAATTTTGTCCGTTTTGCTCTACGATGCACCGTTTTCGAGATATTTATCATTTTGCATTTAAGCCCTAAATTTAATGAATAGAACTAGCACGACACGTTAGCCCCTAAGCTAGCTTTCTTCATAAGAGCAGCAGCCATCTTGTGCAAGCATCCTTAGGGCGTCTCTAGCCATCTTGTGCAAGGACCCTTAAGCCGCCTCATAAGAGCAACCGCCATCTTGCGCAAGCATCCCTAGGGCTTCTCATAAGGAGCCTTTTATAACCGCCATCTTGCGCAAGCATCCCAAGGAAGTCCCATAAGAATCTATGTATAGCGGCCATCTTGCATATGCAACTTTAAGGAGTCGTGTATAGCAGCCATCTTGTGCAATTAGCGTCGAGAGATGGCTGCTGTAGAATTTTTGTTTTTAAATTATCCGCCACCATATTTCAAAGGTATGTACCTAAAGAGCGCAGCACTGAGGTTTGCGATGTAAGATGGCGGCTGACAGCTGACAAAAAGCGCGTGAGTTTGTTTACTAAACAAGAGCACGCGGAATTTTTCAATTTGCCGCCACCACATTTCAAAGGTATCTAGCTAAAGAGGGCAGCACGGTGCTCTCTTGATTAAAGATGGCGGACGACAGCTAGCAGAACTTTTCAAATTGCCCGCTACTACACAGGGCAGCACGGTGCTCTGTAGATTAAAGATGGCGGATGACAGCTGACGAAATTGCCCGCATGATAGCAGCACGGTGCTCTATTGATTAAAGATAGTGGATGACAGCTGTCAGAAAAGCACGTGGATTTGTTTCCAAACAAGAGCACGTAGAATTTTTCAAATTGCCGCCACCACATTTCAAAGGTATCTAGCAAAAGAGTGCAGCACTGAGGTTTGTGATGCAAGATGGTGGATGAGAGCTGTCAGAAAAAAGCACGAGAGTTTGTAAAGCACGTGGAATTTGCCACCGCCACAAAGAGGGCAGCCCGGTGCTCTCTTGATTAAAGATGGCTGCTGTCACGTGGAATTGTCTGTCACCAGAGTGCAGCACGGTGCTCTGTCGATTAAAGATGGCTGCTATCAAAAAGCATTTTTCAAATTATCCGCCACCACATTTCAAAGGTAAGTAGCTAAAGATGGCAGCACTGTGCTCTGTTGATAAAAGATGGCGGATGTGTGCTGTCAAAAAGCACGTGGATTTGTTTACCGATTCAAATCTCGCGCTAGTTAGGTTAAGTTGGTACCACTAAGGTTTAGGTCCGTCAAGATGGTAACGCTAAAGTTAGCGATGCGTTGTTGTCTGTCAAAAAGCACGTGGTTGTCAAAAAAGCACGTGGCATTGTTTACCGATACAAATCTCGCGCTAGTTAGGTTAAGTTGGTACTACTAAGGTTTAGGCCCGTCAAGATGGCAGTACTGAGGTTAGCGATGTGTTGTTGTCTGTCAAAAAGCACGTGACTCGCAAAAAGCACGTGGCTTTGTTTACCTATTCAAATCTCGCGCTAGTTAGGTTAAATTGGTGCCACTGTGGTTTTGGCCCGTCATGCTGGCAGCAGTGAGGTTAGCGATGCGTTGTTGTCGATGACAGCTGTCAAAAAGCATGTGGCTTTGTTTACCAATTCAAATTTCCCGCGGGAGGCGGAGGAGGCCTCTGGGAAGGCCCCTCGGGAGGCGGAGGCGGAGGAGGCCTCTGGGAGGGCCACCCGTGAGGCGGAGGCGGAGGTGGCGGCCGAACTGTCCTATTATACTACTAACATTTTCTTGAGGATACTGTCCAGCAGGTTAGTTCTCTTAGAAGAATTGCTTAAAAAAATGTAGCAAAGCCCCTCATCTTTGCGAAGAATATACAACATTCTTTTGTGCATGACATAGTTTGAGAGAGGACCATATTAAACATGTGAGCGTAGCAGTGGGTGCATACAGCCTCAGGAACTACTTCTTTTAACTTACACACCATTCAGCTGGAGCTGACCTGCAAGTGCCACCACTCCATCGAAGGTCTGTGCAACTAATTTTTCGCGCCAGTCAAAGTTATCCAGACACTCAACCGCAAGTCTCACTAATGCATTCGCTGTCCTATCAGAACTCACATTATAGAAATCAACAAATCTTTCAACAACATCACCATTATGACAATAGATAACTGAAAAGTTCGAAACATCAGCAGTCTCATCGATCATAATTCCTACGAATTTAGCTTCCCCAACATAAATCCTTATTTCAGCGGTCATTACGGCACAGCTGCTTTGAATTAAATCGTTCTGAATGAGTGGAGAGAGTCCTGTAAATACACTTGCTGTTGTGAAGTGACAGTCTAATGTTTCACCAAATTTGGCTAACAATTTAATTAGTTCTATGTAATTCCCTCTGTTGTTGGACTCGCTAGCCTTATTGTGCCCACGGAATGGTAACTCTTGCTTTTCCAAAAAGCATGTCACCGCAGTCAGCCGTTTCAGAATTTCCCTAGTTTTCTTAACGGCTTCGTAGTTCCTTAGAACGTGTTCTTGCATCTGCTTATCCAACTGCAAATCTATCCTGGTTTTACCGAAGGTACCTAAGGATATCCGTGCGTGGATAAGCAATCTGATTTCTCGAGTCTAGCTATAGCAGTGTGCAGATTGTTTAGATATGCATATTCACGTGTCGTGCTGTTTCAAGGGGAATTTTCAGCAACAAAAAATAAGCAAGGCCAAGAGAATAATTTGCTTAGTGATTCAGAGCCGCAGAGCCAAACATTTTTACTGTAAGTTTCTAGAGTGAACGTGCGAATAGTATAAGTGGATGCGCCACCACCGCCACCGGCTCTCCGCAGAGGCCTCCGCCACCTCCTCCTCCACACGCTCTCTGGAGAGGCCTCCTCCTCACGCTGGCTAAGAGCGTGACCCTAACCTCACATCCGCCATCTAGGAGGGGCTTAACCTACTTTTTATGCGTAAGAGTGCTAGCTTAACCTCATGGAAGGGCTTTACCTCAGTTTTACAGCCGGATGCCCTTCCTGACGCGAGCCTAACCTCACATCCGCTATATTGGAGTGGCTTAACCTAACTTTTAACGCACAAGACAGCAAGCCTAACCTCATGGAAGGGCCTAACCTCAGTTTTACGTCCGGATGCCCTTCCCGACGCCAATTACACAAGATGGCGTCTATACATGGCTCCTTATGAGACGCCTTAAGGGTGCTTGCGCAAGATGGCGGTCGCAAGATGGCTGCTATACATATGCTCTTATGAGACGCCCTAGGAATGCTTGCGCAAGATGGCGTTCGCAAGATGGCTGCTATACATAGACTCTTATGAGACGTCCTAGGGATGCTTGCGCAAGATGGCGGCCAGACGATGGCGGCTGTACATAGCTCCTTATGAGACGGCTTAAGGGTGCTTGCGCGAGATGGTAGCCGCAAGATGACGGCTATACATGGCTCCTTATGAGACGCCATAGGGATGCCTGCGCAAGATGGCGGCTATACATGGCTCCTTATGAGACTCCTTAAGGGTGCTTGCGCAAGATGGTGGCTGCAAGATGGCTGCTATACATAGGCTCTTATGAGACGCTCTACGGATGCTTGCGCAAGATGGTGACGACAAGATGGCGGGTATACATGTCTCCTTATGAGACGCCTTAAGGGTGCCTGCGCAAGATGGCTGCTGCTCTTATCAAGAAAGCTAGCTTCGAGGCTAACGTGCCGTGCTAGAAGCAACGGTTCGATTAATTAAATTAGGGGCTTAAATGGAAAATGTTAAATATCTCGAAAACGGTGCGCCGTAGAGCAAAACGGACAAACTTTTTCTGCCTAAGTAGGTTCGCCGTATTAGGAACATGATAGCACAAGAAAAAATAGTCTAATAATGAGATCAACGGTTCGGGTCCTACTTAAGCCCTTTGTCATTTGGTCTGTTTTAGCCTGTTATGTTGTGTCTTGAAGCAAGTTTTCGTAACTTGATCAGGTCTTGCTATGGTATGGAGTATAACGTGCCGTGCTAGGAACAACGGTTCGATTAATTAAATTTGGGGCTTAAATGCAAAATGTTAAATATCTCGAAAACGGTGCGTCGTAGAGAAAAACGGACAAACTTTTTCTGCCCAATACCTAGGTTCGCTATGTCAGGAACATAATAGCATAAGAAGAAGTAGTTTAATGATGAGATCAACGGTTCGGTTCCTACTTAGGCCCTTTGGCATTGGTGGCTTTTGAATTCTACAAGATGGCAGCTATACATACTGTAGCTTCTTATGAGACGGCTTAAGGATGCTTATGGCTGCTGCTTTTATGAGACACCCTAGGGATGCTTGCGCAAGATGGTGGCTATCTAATTCTACAAGATGGCGGCTATGCATAGCTTCTTATGAGACTGCTTAAGGGCGCTTACACAAGACGACTGCTATACATAGGCTCTTATGAGACGCAGTAGGGATTCTTGCGCAAGATGGCAGCGACTAGATGGCGGCTATACACAGCTCCTTATGAGACGGCCTAGGGGTGCTCGCACATGATGGCATCTATACACAGGCTCTTATCAAGAAAGCTAGCGTAGAAGCTACTGCGCAAGATGGCGGCTGCTATTATGCATGCGGTGGAGGGCAACTTGAAATTCCACGTGCTCTTCTTTGTAAACAAACCTACGTTCTTTTTGACAGCGGGCATCTTTAATCAACAAAGCATCGTGCTGCCATCTTTAGATACTACTTTTGAAATGTGGTGGTGGCAATGTACATGTGTTTTTTCACAGCTGCTATCTTTAATTAACAGAGCACCGTGCTGCCATCTTTAGCTAAACCTTAGGTACATGGTAGCGGGAAATTTGAAAAATCCACGTGCTTTTCTGACAGCGGCCATCTTTAATCAACACAGCATCATGCTGCTATCCTTAGCTACTACCTTTGAAATGTGTTGGCAGGCAATTTGAAAAAATATACGTAGTTTTGACAGCTGTCAGGCACCATCTTTAAACAACAACGCATCGTGCTGCTATCTTTACGGCACTAAACCTCTTCGTAGTGGAGGATAATTTGAAAAATTCCACGTGTATTTTTGACAGCTCCCATCTTTAATCAACACAGCATCGTGCTGCTATCTTTACAGCACTAAACCTTATGCCTTTAAAATGTGGTGGCGGGTAATTTGAAAAATTCTACGTGCTCTTTTTCACAGCTATCAGCGGCTATCTTTAAACAATAGCGGCTATACATAGGCTGTTAAGGCCTCCTCCGCCTCCTCCTATGTCAAGGCCTTTATATCTCTATCGAACAATTTTAAACCTGCATCGCGAAGGCAAGAGGGTGCACGTGTTGCAGCGATAACTTCATTATGCATGTTTAGACTTGCAGATCAGAAAAGAAGTGAGTGAAACATAACAGGACTAGAATCAAACGCTGTACTCGATATCGTTAACTCCAACATGCGTTCAGAACATTGTTTGATGTGTTCAGATCACTAAATAAGTGATCAAGACAAGAATCGAACACTCTACTCGATACAACATGTGTTCAGAACATGTCAGGGGATACCTTTCTTCTAAGAATATCAGATTACAAAAGAAGTCATTGAAACATAACAAGACTAGCATCGAACACTGTACTCGATGTCGTTAACTTCAACATGTAATCAGAACATTGATTGGTATATTCAGAACACTAAATAAGTGATCAAGACTAGAATCGAACACGATACACGATACAACATGTGTTCAGAACATGTCAGGGGAGACCTTTGTTCTAAGAAGATTAGATTACAAGATTAGAGCACGTAGAATTTTTCAAATTACCCGCCACCACATTTTAAAGGCATAAGGTTTAGTGCTGTAAAGATAGCAGCATGATGCTCTGTTGATTAAAGATGGGAGCTGTCAAAAATACACGTGGAATTTTTCAACAAGTGATTGAAACATAACAAGACTAGAATTGACACTGTACTCGATGTCGTTAACTTCAACATGTGATTAAAACATTGATTGATGTGCTGACAACACTAAATAAGTGATTAAAACGTAACAAGACTAGAACAGAACACGATACAACATGTGTTCAGAACATGTCAGGGGATACCTTTGTTCTAACAAGATGGATTCGAAGAGAGAAAAATAAAAAGACTAGAATTCTGAACAATTTGTGCAAGATAGCGGCTGTTATAACGTCCTTCTCCTCTTCCCGCTCGGTTAAGGCATATCTCTATCGAACATACAACGCGATCTTATGCATAAGACAGTGCACATACTGCGTAGCCAACTTGCTCGGTAAACGATAATAATAATACAACAGAAGTACAACTTCAAATGATTTGCCCTCTTATCATTTGTCTTGTGCGAAAAGCAGTCGAACAAGTTATCGCATAAACATGTAACATAAAATATTGGTTCGGAAACATATTGCTTTAATCTGTTGGCATGGGTTACAAGCATGTAGCTCATGCGGAAAGTAAAATTAAACAGAACGCTAGTGCTATAAGAAGTACACTGCTTTAAAGTCCCTAGCAGTTGAACAAGTTATCGCATAAACATGTAACATAAAATATCGGTTCTGAAACATATTCTTTCAATCTGTTGGCATGGGTTACAAGCTTGTAGCTTGTGCAGGCGAGGCTACTATGCAATATGATTGTAAAATGCTGAGGTGAAAAAATAATCGTGCTACACACATGATAGGGAATGGAACCCAGGGGTTACGTCTTATCAGAAGGGCAAACGGATGAAAGGACTCTTCCTCTACACCCTCCACCTGACTGTGTCCTCCTCCTCCTCCTAGGGCTAATGGGCTAATAGGCTAATGGACTAAAGGGCAAAAGGGCTCGTCCACTGCCTCACCACACCCTCCTCCTCCTAGAAGGAGTTAGCTGAAGTGGGTCCATTTTGGTAAATGGTAAATGGTTTTGCGTTAAGAACCGAAGAAATTTATGCTACACATAACAGGGAATGGAACCCAGGGGTCAAGTCTTATCAGAATTACCTAATAAAGAATAAAATCCCCAACCTATTAGTGGTGCAATGAGTTGCGTTTTTCTAACAGAAAACAGTATCTGCTTGATAGTTTTTAGTGTTCGGAACACTGAACTTTTCAAGAAGGCAGCAGTGAGGTTAACGATGTTCTGTTGTTGGATTTTAAATTCCGCACTACGACATGCATAAGGTGGCAGCCTTGAGGTTTAGCGGCGTGAAGGTGGCAACAGTGAGGTTAGCGATGCTCTATTATCCTTAAAAGTGAAGTTATTGAATTGTTCTGTGTTTCTTTAGGATGTATAAAAGCATGAATTTATATACAGTAATTAATACATATACATATATTGGTTCAACGAATAGGATATTTATTATTTTATTTTTATTTTTTTATTTGTAAATTTTTTCCTAAACCTTGTGTTTCCAAATGTTTTTAGTCATGATGTGAACATTGGTTTTCATTTTGGGGTAGCAGATATACAAAGAGAAGGGTAGATAGTAAAATAAGCCTACTTCAGATGATACAATACAGTAATGGTTTATGAGGATATATAAAGACATACATTTAAATAAATTAATATATAAATACATAAATAAATGAATACATATCATGAATATAATAGTACCAGATGAGAGTGGAGCGGTTCTGATAGCCATAGGGCTCAACCGGGTTTTCCTTCTTGCATGTGATCAGCCCTGTTTCCGATGCTGGAGATGGTTCTTACGGGGCCGGCCGATCTGCGGGTACTGTGAGAGCTAGGAAGTGGTGGATTGGGGTGAGGGTTCAGACATGGTGTTTGAGGGAAACTTGGAAGAGCTGGGTTATGAGGGGATTTCCTTGGCCTAGGGATCACTGGATGAAGCGTTGGAATATAGCTTAGGCATGGGCATCGAGATTGGGGATTGGGAAGATTTTGTGGAGGTCACGGGTGTGGTAGAGTGGGGGAAGTTGGAGAGCAATTGGGATTAATCTTCTCTCCATGGATAGGAGTGGATGGTAGAAATGGTGGTTGGTGCTAGTTGCACTGAACCAGGCTGGATGCCCTTATGTGATGAATGAGCGAATGAAAGATGTGTACGTGAGGATTAAAAGTTGGGAATTGAGACCCCAGATGGTTCCGGCCGGCGGATCTGACGGGAACTCTGCTGGGCTCGGGTCCTGATATGAAGTGTTGGCAAAAGGTCAGATGTTCGTCTATGATAATTCCAAGATATTTGAGGGATGGTTGGGGCGGATAGTGGTTTTGTGGATGATAAGCTTGAGTTCTTCTGGATTTCATGTAATGGAGAGTTGGCGTTTATGGGAGGGATAAGAGTAGACTGGGTTTTAGTGGGACTGAGTCTGAGGTGCCAGCGATCATACCATTTTACAAAGCATTTAAGGAAGGGTTGGAGACGCTGGTTGATGCTTTGGACGGATGGAAATGGTGAGAGAATAGCTGTGTCGTCTGCGAACTGTAATAGATGTATTGCGGGGGGGGGGTGGCTTTCTGCTGCATTTTAAAATTACTTTCATTGCTTCCATTGCTCCAGGGAAACACCCTCTCTCTGGGCAAGAGAGTGGGCATGTTAAAGGAGGAGAGAAATAGAGGTGAGGAGTATGGAAGGGTATGGTGATATCTTAGAGGTAGTTTTAGTCGGCTTTGTGGGTAAGTGGGCATGACATGTCGGTATATTTTATTTATTTGTTTGCCGACTATTCTTAATAGGGAAGTCATCATATTTTCTCTCCTTTTTCTTACAAAGTACATTGAGTATGGAGAATATGCGATAACAGATAGTACAACTGAAAGTTCCATGGTGAAGAGAACCAAAAGGTTGTCTGAGCATGTAACTGTCATCCACTGATTACCAATGCTGGGGGCAGGTGTACTTGAGGGCGAGGATTTGGGGTAAGGTTTATCACAGTGCAGCCTGTTCCTGTGGAGGTGGCCGGTCTGTGGGTTCGGTGAGGATAAGGTGAACGTGAAGTGGGGATAGAGTGTAGAGTGGGGATCATAGGGTGGATTGTAAGAACTGGGATGTGACAGGGTTGTTGGGATCTAGTGCTTGTTGAGGAATCTCTGGAAGAGAAGGGAGACATGGTATCAAGTTTGGGGAAGGGGAAGATGTCGTATACGTCCTTGGCATGGAATAAGAGAGGAAGACGGAGGGCAATGCAAACTATTCAGCTTTCCATAGATAGGAGGGGATTATAAGGGTGGGCTTGGCGTGGGCCACAGGTGGACCGTATGTGATGTCTGAGCAGATAATGGTTTTGTAATTTAGGAGAAGTAGTTTGGTGTTAAGACTCCAATTGGAGCCAGCAAGCCAATGTACCAGATAACATCTTTTGGATGATTTTGTTTGTAGGTTCTGGAAATGGGTCAGAATGTGGGGTGCTGGTCCATGGTAATCCAAGGTATTTGAGGGAAGATTGAGGATGGATGGGGGTGTCATCGATGATGAGCCGAGGACTGACAAGGTTGCGGGTGATGGAAAAGTGCCGTCTGGGAGGTCGGATTAGGATGGATTGGATTTTGGAAAGATTGAGGCGGAGGTACTATCGGTGGCACCAAGAGGTAAAAGTGACCAGGAAGGATTGCAGGTTTTTATTGTTACTCTGGACGGAAGGGAGTGGGGCAAGGATGGCAGTGTCATCAGCGAATTCAAGGATTTGGATGGGTCGTGGTGATTGGGGAATGTGGGAGACAAAAATAATAAAGGGTAGTGGAGGGAGGGACCAACCTTGCGGTTCACCTAGGGAACGGACATGAGTGGTGATACGTAGCAATTCAGTTATATACAGGTTGTGCGGTTATTAAGGTAGGCAGCGAAGAATTGGACGTAGGAGACTGGGAGTGTGAAGTAGTGGAGCTAGAAAACAAGGGCAGGGTGCAGACTGAGTCGAAGGCCTGGTTAAAGTCGAAGGTGTTTAGTAGGGACGGTCGGGCTAGGTTGAAGTTGTTACTTATGGATTGGATGAGACGAAGGAGTTGGTGAGAAGTGGATAGGCCTGGGCGGAATCTGCATGTGATGGAGGTAGTAAGTTAAGGGACTTCAGACAGGGGTGCAGTCAGCGGATGAGGATTTTTATCTAGGATCTGGCAAGGATTGTGATGAGACAAATGGGGCGGTAGGAGTCTAGGTTGGATCGGTCTTTTCCGGATGGTGGATATCTTCCAGAAGGTTGGATAGAAACCGGAGGCGAGTATGAATGTATAGAGAGATACTAGGAGCATGAGTTCGATAGGGGTTTGACAGATACGGCGGTAATGGATTTTGTCGGGACCTGGAGCAGTACATTACATGTTACAAATATCATGACTGGCCCGTATTAAAATGTACATTAATTCAACAATGATGCAAAACTTTATTGAGATCCACCTATTCAACAATTAAGATTTACACTTTGTCATTCTAATTGAACGGGGCATGTTTCGCCCATTTGTGTAGGCATCATCAGTCGTAATATCATGCCTAAAAGATCAGGATCCTGATTAATCTAGTCAAAATGTTACATAAAGAAATATGTGTGTTATAAAATGAGGAAGCTTGTTGTAAGTTCCTAACTGATAATTTACACAATTAAAACATGTTTAAAAATATGTACAAGAAAAATGAGTAATGTTGGTGCAATCTTACATTGAAATCCTTAAAACATTTTTAAAATAGCCAAACTGCCCTTATTTACATAAACGATAAGAAAATATATGCCTAAAATTATGGCCTTGAGGTACAAGATCAAAATGAATGGAATCTGGTTAAAGGCAATCCAATTTGAAGTCATAGAATGGTTACAATGATCCTTAAGTGGCTTAATCATTTAAAAAAAGACATTAAATATTTTTGTAGAAAGTTCATAGTATTATGATAGAGTATACAGCTGTGTGACTGATGGAGTTATTGTTGTTATTAGACCCGTATTTGTGAGGTGAGTCCACAGTCTTCTTATTTTTGTTGAAAAAATGAAAAAGGTTCACGGCTGAGTGTTGCCGTGTGTGTGTCTTTACTAGCTGATGCGATTGTTTTTTCGTTCTGTAAATAGTCAGATGGGAACGCTCATGTTTGATGTTGGCTATAGCTTGAATGTTGAGAATGACTATTGATGGATGTGTGGTGAAGAATATGTAATGTTAAGACTTTAAGTTAAAAGAAAAGACGGCTATATTTGGCAGGAAACGTTGTGTGTATATTTACTTACCCTCTCTCTTTTTGTGGTATGAACTAGGTGCCTTTGCAGCGTCAGAACGAGTGACACTTGCATTTCTTGTATCTGTGTGGAATTGAGGGAGGGGGGGGGGGGGTTGCGGGAGAGGAGATGGGCGGAGCGTTAAGCTTAAGCGCTGTTGGCTGTGGCAGTAGGGGCGGACACGGAGGGAGTTACCTTTAATGGAATGATGGGAGCTTTTGTGGATATTATTTCAAGATTTTTAAAAATTTTATTTTGATTTAAATTTAGTGATTGTAACAAGTTGGACAAAATCTCATATAAAAGATTTTTTACTTCAATTAAGTCGTTGAGACTAAGGTTTTTGTTATAGTATTGATCTAAATAAATATGAATGCTTTCTAATTCATTAATTAATTTTCCCTTGCCCACTCTTTTGATAATTGTAAGGTCCTGTTTGATAGTTGTAAAATAATGCCCTGTATCCTTCATGTGAGAACTCATGGCTGAGAACTTGTTGTATTTATTGGCACTATAGTGCTCTTGATATCTTGTAAAGAAACTCCGACCTGTTTGAGCGGATATACGAAACGTCACATTAGGTGCATTTGAGTCTGTATATGCCTGAACTAGAATAGATGCTCCTGTTTGAGTTAAGTGTGTTGTGATTGAGAAACAGGTTGTGGTTAGTGTTTGTTTCCCAAAGGCAATGCTGATATTTTGCTTTTGTAAGGGATTTGTTACCTGGTAAATATCTGCATTATTGTAAGTGAAAGTGGCGAACTTAGATATTTTGGGTACATCTGGGAGGAGGTTAGTTGCTAATTTAAGTTTAATCTTGTTAATTATTCGGTTAACTATTTCTGTTTTATCACCGTTAAGTTTTGCCAAATCTATATATATATATAATAAGAGTTTTGTCTGTACATTGTTCAAAATTTGAAAAGGATGGTATTTCTGTATCAGTCGTGTCCACAGTAACAAGGAAATGCTCTGCTTACTTTTCCGTAATGTCTGTCTGTGTGTACACGCATTACGAGAAAACGGCTGAAGAGAATTTAATGAACATCGGTATACAAAGTCGGGTAATAAGTCGATACAATCTGAGCCATAAATAATTTTATTCACGTTGACTGAAATGGTAGTTTAGGGGAAGGCCTAAATTTAATTCTCAAATATTTGTTACTAATGGTCATATCTTAACAGAAATCGGTAGGGGAAGTCGAGGAATAAGTCGCTACAATCTAGGCCATAAGTAATTGTATTCACGCTGTGAAAAATGGTAGTTTAAGGGAAGGCCCACAATGGAATTCTCAAATATTTATGTTATTAGTGGTCCTATATTAATGAAAATGGATAGGCAGGATTTAATGAAAATCGGTATGTAAATTCGGAGAATAAGCAACTACAGTCTACGCTATAAATAATTTTATAAGACGCCCTAAGATCACAGAGTCAAAAGAAAACTAAATGTGAAGGCCTACAATATAGAAAGCTCATAAAATTGATCAACAATATTACATTGATCATTGTTTGTTGTGATGTGCTTTGTTTTCTGTTGCCACTCATCTCCGATAGATAGGATTACTGCTGCGTACCGAGTATTTTTAAAATTTGTCTTACGTCGCATCGACACAGTAGGTATTATGGCGACGATGGGATAGGAAAGGGCTATGAGTGTGATGGAAGTGGCCTCCGCCATAATTAAGGTATAGCCCCAGCATTTGTCTGGTGTGAAAATGGGAATCCACGGAATAACATCTTCATGCCCGCCGACAGTGGGGTTCGAATCCACTATCTCCCGGATGCAAGCTCACAGCTGCGTGCCAATAATCACACGGCCAACTCTCCCGGTTGTGCCTTGTGCAACAGTCTACCTGAATATTGGCAAGAAGTAGCTGGGGAGTTAGATAACTTTCTTCTTAAGCATGCTATTCCTCTGTTTCATAAATTTTCCGATACTACTGGTAGGTAACACATTTGTTCATCATATCATTCGAACTATTCAATCCCTACTCTATGGCACTGATTGCAATGAGAAGTGTGCATATATAACGGAATAATGGCAGAGAAGTGTTCACAGCTGTGTGCAGCCTGGTCATTCCAGCTCTGGAACTTTGGACTATTAGATCGGCAGTGAAGTACTGTTCGCTAAAAGTGAGAAAACTTGCAGTTATTCATTTGATCGAGTATTTTATATGATAACATTGCTTTTAATCGCTACATTCCTACTGACGTTTTTGTTATGTCCTATATTGACTTCAGTTAGGAAAACCACAAAGTCAGTCTTTCTGAAAATCCCGTAAGCGAAGCATGGGTACGTAAGCTAGTTCGTTATATAATTGATTTCTGTTTCTAGGTTCTTAGGTGTTAGAGGGATTTTTAAGGCTCTGTAAATTAAACTGTAAAAGGTGGCCTGCTTGTGGGAGTTAGGGTGTACTGATGAATTTTTAATTGTTATTGGGGTATGAGTAGGTTTTCTAAAAGTTTGTAAATCGAATGTATTCTTACCGCGTGTTACTGTGATGTCTAAAAAGTTGATGGATCCGTTGAATTCATCATCCTTGGTGAACTTTGTATTTTGGTCGAGGGTGTTTAATAATCAAAAATTTCGCTACTATTGTTAAGATTATTATCGATTATTGCAAAAGTGTCTGCTCTATGGCTAAATGGTTAGCGTGCTGGCCTTTGGTCACAGGGGTCCCGGGTTCGATTCCCGGCAGGGTCGGGAATTCTAACCATCATTGGTTAATTTCTCTGGCACGGGGGCTGGGTGTATGTGTCGTCTTCATCATCATCATCATCACGATGCGCAGGTCACCTACGGTGTCAAATCGAAAGTCCTGCACCTGGCAAGCCGAACATGTCTTCGGACACTCCCGGCACTAAAAGTCATACGCTATTTCATTTCATTGCAAAACTATCGTCCACGTACCTAAGCCACAGGCTGAGTTATTTTTGACGTTATTTTGCGGTGTTCTAATGAATCCATGTATATGTCGGCCAAGATGCCTGTCAAAGTTCAGAATCTTAATAAACTCATCTATTTCAAGCGTGCTTAGATGACTGTGTTTGGAAAGATTTTCCTTAATAATGCTTACTGTTCCTTTTGTCGGCATGTTAGAATACATGTTCGTAATATCATAAGAGCATAATGTGGTTAGGTAGTAAAGTGAATTCCTTTAAAATATCACAAAAGTCAATCGAGTTCTTTAACGGGAATTTGCTGGTAAATCTATAATGTCTTGTGAAAATAATGAATGTACTTTGAAGTCTTATAAGTCGAGCTGTTTCTGCAATTGATAATGGGATGTATGGTTGTGTCTTTCTTATGTAATTTAGGTAAGGCTCTGGCCGTGGGAATGTTAAGGCTCATGTGGATTAGTTTTTGCTGGTCTTGCTCATTGAGTAAGAAAGTTGAACTCTATTAGTGTTTTAAAAATTTCATATAATTCTAGTAGTGGGGTCCTTGTTGATCACTGAAAATGTCCCATCTGCAAATTTTTCCTGTTTTCATAATATATTCATTTCTGTCTAATAAAACCGTAGTCCCTCCTTTGTCCGCTTAAGTTACTATGATGTTATTGTCATTAATTTTAGATTTTAATCTTTGAATTAGATTTGTGTGGTTGGAATCAGAAGTTTTATTTAACTCCTCGGTTAATGTCGGCAATTTCTTTTTTATTTCGTACATAGTATCGTTTTGTAATTCTAAGGGGAGTTTGGAAATATTAGCACAACCAAGAATCAATCGCATCAGCTAGTAAAGACACACACACGGCAACACTCAGCCGTGAACCTTTCTCATTTTTTTCAACAAATATAAGAAGACTGTGGACTCACCTCACAAATACGGGTCTAATAATAACAGTAACTCCATCAGTCACACAGCTGTATACTCTACGATAATACTATAAACATTCTACAAAAATATTTAATGTCTTTTTTTAAATGATTAAGCCACCTAAGGATCATTGTAACCATTCTATGGCTTCAAATTGGGTTGCCTCTATCCAGATTCCACTCACATTGACCTTGTACCTCAAGGACATAATTTTAGGCATAGACTTTCTTATCATTTCTGTAAATAAGGAGAGTTTGGCTATTTTAAAAATGTTTTAAAGATTTCAATGTAAGATTGCACCAATATTGTTAATTTTTCTCGTACAGAATTTTAAACATGTTTTAATTGTGTAAATTGTCAATTAGGAACTCATAACCAGCTTCGTCATTTTTATAACACACATATTTTTATGTAACACTTTGACTAGAGTAATCAGGATCCTGATCTTTATGTTTTAGGCATGAGATTATGGCTGATGATGCCCATACAACGGGCGAAACATGTCCCGTTTAATTGGAATGACAAGATGTAAACCTTAATTTTTAAGAACCAAATTTGCATTGAATGGGTGGATCTCAATAAACTTCAGTATCATTGTTGAATTACCTGGAGCTGTGTCGCGGGTGCGGACTAGGGCGACAGTAATATCGGAGGCAGTTATTGGGATGTTTACGACGTGAGGCGCGAGTGTGTGAGTAGGAGAGATTGAAGGGAGGGTAAGGAAAGGAGTTTGTGGTAAAGGGTGGTATTGGGCGGGAATGAGTACTGGTAGGGAGAAGGAGTGAATCATTTGCGGAAGTGGGAGGTGCATATCTCCAATTTTTCCTGGATGTTCGATGGAGATGTTCCATTTTGGATGATGGGTATGAAAGGGTGCAGTGTTGACTGAGGAGGGAGGATAGCTTGCGCCAGAACTGAGGTGAGGCATGGGGAGAAGTGAGGGACATGCAGGTATTGGACCCGGTTATCCGTCCGTGAGCTTTCAGGTATTTGAAAACTGTCCGGATGGTCTGACGGTGGAGGTGAAGGAAGTTGGGGTCACGTGTACGAGAGAATTTGGACAGGTTATACTGGGGGAGCTGCAGGTGCAGAACTTGGGTGGGAGACAGAGTTTGGAGGGCGTACGTAGTAAGATTCGAATGTTGGTCTTCGAGGCATTAGTTATGGTGGTATGGATGAAGTTGGAGGTGTCTACAGATTAGGCATCAGTAGTGTACCAGGAAAAGTTCTTGGGTAAAGGGCATGAGTAGGACCTCAGTGAGTGGAACTTAGAGCCGATACAGAGTAGGATAGACTCGCAGAGCGAATAATAGATGGTTATAATTTTTTTTAAAAACAATTTATTGATTCTTAACCCTGCAATATGATTATTGGACTCAAATCTGGCATTGAAATTAAAAATTTAAACGTAATCTTCTTGAATTCTGTTCATGAAAATTAAATGAATGTCACTGATTCCAAAGTCTTTCATATGTGAGAATACGAGGTATTAGATTTCCACCTGAAGTCTTTCTAAATATGAGCACAAACTTGTTATTGCAAATTGACATAGGAATTTAAATTTCTGTTGAAAGTTTTTCAGTTTTTCAGTTTGTAAACCTTAATGTATAGCACACTGGAAAAGCCTAAAGTTCTTCTATGAGATATGAAAATTAAATTTGAAATTTAAATTAATCACAAGAGATGAACTTCTGAGAAATTATGAGAACTCTGAAATATTTGTTCACACGCGGCACTGAAGTTTCCACTGTTCAAAATTAATGAAAAATTTCAGTCAGTTTGTTACTACTCACTTAATGAAAGAAATGTTGCGACAAATGTTGAAGGACGGATGTCTGGAATGTTCCGTGGAGAATCAGGATCGGCGATGTTCCATTAACACACCATGTTGACGTCCCTCGATGAGGTGATGATTGCTGGAACTGGATCGTGTAGAATTGCAGCTCGTTAAGGTGATATTTCGCACACGGAGAATTCACTTAGTGCGAGTAGTTATCACTGACACTGTCATTTACTGTCGAACACAGTTTATGGCGTAATTTAACTTTAAGACGTTAAATGAATAATCACAGTCCTTTCTGTATGAAATACTATTTAAAGTCGTTACTAAGAATATCCATAATTACACAGTTCACACTTGAAAAAGGCAAATCACAGTCTATAATCACAGTCTTTGAACACGGTCATTAAGTCACTAAGGATTATTTTCTGATTATCTGGTTATTATAACGTCATATTACCCCAGAAAATGTTCTTAGTATTCACCCAGTTTACTACTGTAAGTTCGAAAAGAAATGAGTCCTGGTAATTCTACACATTAATTTCTGTTCATTGTAGAAGTTCAATATTATGTGAGGTAAACTAAGTCCACGCGTAATGATACACTCTGTGAACGTTAAATATTTGGTATTTGCACTTCAATAAGTTCACTCGTATTATATTCTCAAATGTCTTTAGAATTAGACCGTAGTCGCGACGCGATATACTAAATACAATGCGACGTTTTTTATAATTTTGTCGGCGATATAACTTCGTATTCCGGAAACGCGACGGCAAGTACTTTCACCGTGACTGCGCGGACATACTGTACGAGGGTCGGTCTCCCCTCTGTCTCACTCACACACACATCTGTGTACTCGTCCTTGTACTGCTCTGCTCTGCTTATTAGCCTTGACATATATACCAGCGCTGGGAGGGGTGGTTCTCTTGGTCATGTGACCGTGAGTGCATAATCTTCTTAGACTTTAAATTATTATAACTCAACAACCATGGGATGGATTAATTCGAAATTCACATGGATTAACTTTTATGACGTCCGCTACAATTCAGCGTTTGTCCCGTTGAAATTGGTTAAGGCGTTGAAAAGCTTGCGAAAAATTCTTTTCGAGAAATATCTCTAGGGGTGGTGAGCTTCGAGCGACAGGTGACGTCACTTGACTTCGCCTAGTGCACTCGTTGAGTCTGGCACATGCTGGAACATTCTTTAGCTCAGTTGTTCGTTCGTCGGACGGATATTTTATGCTGGAATAACCTTTCTTTCGATTGATATGGGCCAGGACCTAGGCTTTCCTGGTACATCTTCCCCTTGGTTTGACGAAAAGAAAATACGCAGGATTTTTATTTTTCAGGCTTTACTCTTCCTGTGGTACATATTGTTTTAAATTGGCTGAGTTATAAATACCCTCAAAAGTGCCATCCAATCTTACAATTTCATAAGCTCCGTTTCTCAATGCAGTGCGTACGCGGTAAGGACCTACAAATAGTGGACAGAACTTAGCGTAAATCCTTCTCTCAGGGTTGGAAGTAGCTGGTCTGCGTATTAAAATAAGGTCTCCAGGATTTAATGGTCTTCTGAACTTCCTATTACGCTGGTGTCGTTCTCTGATGGCAGCTGCATGTCTTAACCTGGTCAGCGCGTCGTTTAGGACCCTCGCATCAAGGCAAATCCTGATACTGCCGTTAGGCTTACGCACTATGGCCAATGGATTCAGGTACTTAGTTACGCAAGGCGAAATTATCCTATCATCTGTCATTTTATGAATTAAGTCACGAACTTCTTCTCGATATTTCTCGGGGACGGGATATGGCTTCTTCTGGTAAGGGGACAAGTCATTTACATTAAGATGATATTCGTAGCCAGCTATCTCTCCAGGCTTGTCATCGAACACACATGCAAATTTTTGTAGAACATCATTTTTAGCCTCCTCCAATTTTAATTTAATTTACGGGTCTTCAACCACACTGGCTATTGACATTATATAATCCGGACCTATGATGGAGTTCTCATTGAATAGGGACTCTGTATCGTCCTCACTTTGTTCACCCTTTCTACATTCTGCTACGGCTGGCGCAACCTCG
This sequence comes from Anabrus simplex, assembly GCF_040414725.1. Taxonomy (NCBI): domain Eukaryota; kingdom Metazoa; phylum Arthropoda; class Insecta; order Orthoptera; family Tettigoniidae; genus Anabrus; species Anabrus simplex. The sequence continues at coordinate 418,784,605 of NC_090267.1, read as the reverse complement.
CTCACAGCGGGTTTATAATATCACCACCGGCTTCTTCGAAACGGGCTCCATTATCTTGAACTTCCAGGTCGCTTCGTCCTACCAGCTGTAGTCCTACGGAATTATTCTTTAATCTTACGAGGTTGGCATCATAGTCAATGGTTCCTTTGTATTTGATCATAAAATCTGATCCAAGTATTAAGTTGAAGTTAAGACGTGAAACTACCAAAAATATGTGTTCGAATGACTGACTGTTAATTTCAAACTCTAAAAATGCCTGGGATTTACACTTAACAACTTTATCAGGAACTATCTCTCTTACTTTGATCTGAGCTGCAGGAAATAACAAAACATAGTTCTGATTTTTAAGTGAGTCCACAAGCCTGTATGTTCAGACGTCAGCCCTAAGGCTGGTTGGATCCTCAACAACTCCGCCATCAGCTGTCATAGACTGCTTAGGAATCACTGAAGAGGCGTACTAGGGAAATGAGGAGTGAGGTAGTTACCCGCTGCTTTCCTCACCGAGCCAGAAGTTGCTAATACATATCAGTCTGCCAAGCCCACTGAAATGCATGCATCAACTGACCCTATGAGCAACATTTTCACACCATTCATACTAGGGACTGTCTACATAAGAAATGGCATTACTAGCATCACTCATACCTCAGTCACTCTCATATTGTCAAAGCCAAGGATAAGACTGAGACTGGTCAATGAAAGTAACAAAATTGCTCTAGCCTATACCAGAAGACATAGTGCACTGTAAACACTAGGTCCCGCTAGCTCCACAAGCCTATCAGAAATTAAAGATGCTTGCGCTCCAGAATCGATGAGCGTAGTCACCTGTAGGTTGCCTGTGCGTACTGTTATGACAGGTAATGAACGGGTAATGATTGGCCTTGGTGTTTGTGCATCTTCGAATAGTAATTCGGAATCGTCAATATCGCAGTAATTGTTAACAGCAGTACAGTACTTTGAAATCTCGTCCTCATCGTGTTCTGTAGTCAATCTCCCTATTGTGAGATCGGCGTTTTTTAATAGCGCCTGTTGATTCAGGATCAGGAGATCTTTATTCTCTTGGTCCGAATTGACGTTGGTATTCCAGGGACGTGGCTCCAAGCTCATCAGGATTACGATTTCCCTCCCTGACGTATTCCCGTGTATCCTTCCATCTACTTTCGAGTTCTCGTCGTCTGGACTCACGATTTCCTTCAGGAGTGCTTTCACGTTGTCTCCATGAATTCCTAGGTTGGTAAGGGTGTCTATCCTGATTCCTCTGGCGTCTAAAATTCCGGAATCTGGTTGGTTTGGTAGGGCTTAATCTGCCTTCTTCACGTGTCCTGGGTTCCTCTCTCTCTCCGGCGGTTTTATTTCCGCAGAGTTCGTATTTATTTCTCGACTCATGTTAGTTTTCGGAATAGATTGGATATTAGCCGTATCTAACCTGCGCAAAGTAGGGTCAAAATGTTCCAATGTTTTAATGTTGGCAGCGACTAGTATCTCTTGAACATGAGGCAGATATTGAAGTGTCAGGATCTGATTGAGTTCGCTATCTGGCAAAGGTGGATCTAAAAATTGTAATTTTTTAAATTGCATTGAACAATAATCTGAATATCGGGAAGTATTGTATTTACTAGAGTAGAGCTGCATCTTGACGAGGTGTTGTCTTTCAGAATCCCAAAAGCGTTTAAGAAGTGCCTTTTTAAAGTCGTCATAGTTTTTAAAGTTGCTCTTAAAATCTATGAACCATGACAAGGCTCGTCCTTCTAGAAGCTTGGATACTACTCTAAGTTTTCTATCATCTTCCCTATTCTCTTCCAGGTAATCGTCGACATTTAACAAAAATTCTCAAGCAGCATACTCGTCACGTCGTGAAAATTTGACTGGTTTGTCATCTGGTGCTTTAATGAGGGTTGTTGTGTTGTGTACTTCCCTCGACAAACTAGGGATTGTGACGTCAGTCGTATGTTCTTTGAGTTTAATTTGATTCAATTCTTCAGACAAGTTTTCAATTTTGGAATTAATTGAGGCGTCTAAATATTTTATTTCATTTCTCAAGTCAGTTTTAATGACTTGTGCGTCTTTACAGAAAGCAGCTATCTGGGTATGCGTGCTGTCTAGCTGTCCTGTAATACGCTTGTCGAGTTCTCCTTGCGTGCTCTTAATTAATCCTATCTCGCTTCGTAATTTGCCCACGTCGTTCTTTAATGCATCTCGCAGGTTTTCCTGCACCTGAGCTAGCTTTACTTGAGCTTGCGAGATGTTACCATGGGATTCTTGAAATTCAGTCCGTAAATCTCTGAGTTCAGTGGAAAATGCTTCAAAGGAAGGAAGAACATTTCTAAGACCTTTGTCTAAAGACTTGACGACCTCCGTCTTTATTTCTTCCTTGATAGACTCTAAGTTTTCAACAAACTGATCCCTCATGTTTTCTAAAGTGGCTTCAACTTGTGCACTAGAGTCCGTAAGTTTCTTTTAGAGGCGAGTTCCAGCTTCACGGAATCGTTGCTCGATAAGGGCACTGGATTCAGTGAGCCTTTTATTAATAACTTTATCGGCCTCTGCAAACTTAGTGTTCAAGGTCCTGTCAATTTTAGAAGTTAAGTCTTCGACCTTGCTGCTTGACTCATTTAATTGCGTTTGCAGTTGAGAATTTTTAGCCTGTAGTTGTGACTGCAATTGGTTATTAGACTCGATCATTTGAGCCTGTAATTGGGAATTAGAGTCAACAATCTGTGACTAGAGCGGTTATTTGTGTGTTCATTTGAGCCTGTATTTGTGTTATCTGGTTATTAGACCTATCAATCTTAGCATTCTGATCGTTAATGCTAAGCCTGAGAGCTTCGATTGCTGCATGTAAGTTATCCATGTTTCCGGAATATTCGAATAAGTCAAATACAACAAGTTCTTCGTGTTCATAATAGTTGCAGTCGAATCCTGTACTGAAATAGCAATTTATTATGGCTTGAATTGAACACTGAATGTTGCGGTTATATCTATTATTACTGGCGCATCATCTATTATTATGGCACGGCTCCAAATCGAGCCCCTAAAGTTGCGGCGCCATCTATTATATATTCTATCCTCTCTGTACCAGGAAACGTTCTTGGGTAAAGGGCATGAGTAGGACCTCAGTGAGTGGAACTTAGTTTTGGAGCCGATACAGAGTAGGATAGACACGCAGAGCGAATAATAGATGGTTATAAATTTTTTACTTCACCCTGCAATATGATTATTGGACTCAAATCTGGCATTGAAATTAAAAATTTAAACGTAATCTTCTTGAATTCTGTTCATGAAAATTAAATGAATGTCACTGATTCCAAAGTCTTTCATATGTGAGAATACGAGGTATTAGATTTCCACCTGAAGTCTTTCTAAATATGAGCACAAACTTGTTATTGCAAATTGACATAGGAATTTAAATTTCTGTTGAAAGTTTTTCAGTTTGTAAACCTTAATGTATATCACACTGGAAAAGCCTAAAGTTCTTCTATGAGACATGAAAATTAAATTTGAAATTTAAATTAATCACAAGAGATGAACTTCTGAGAAATGATGAGAACTCTGAAATATTTGTTCACATGCGGCACTGAAGTTTCCACTGTTCAAAATTAATGAAAAATTTTAGTCAGTTTGTTACTACTCACTTAATGAAAGAAATGTTGCTACAAATGTTGAAGGAGGGATGTCTTGGAATGTTCCGTGGAGAATCAGGATCGGCGATGTTCCATTAACACACCATGTTGACGTCCCTCGATGAGGTGATGATTGCTGGAACTGGATCGTGTAGAATTGCAGCTCGTTAAGGTGATATTTCGCACACGGAGAATTCACTTAGTGCGAGTAGTTATCACTGACACTGTCATTTACTGTCGAACACAGCTTATGGCGTAATTTAACTTTAAGACGTTAAATGAATAATCACAGTCCTTTCTGTATGAAATACTATTTAAAGTCGTTACTAAGAATATCCATAATTATACAGTTCACACTTGAAAAAGGCAAATCACAGTCTATAATCACAGTCTTTGAACACGGTCATTAAGTCACTAAGGATTATTTTCTGATTATCTGGTTATTATAACGTCATATTACCCCAGAAAAAGTTCTTAGTATTCACCCAGTTTACTACTGTAAGTTCGAAAAGAAATGAGTCCTGGTAATTCTACACATTAATTTATGTTCATTGTAGAAGTTCAATATTATGTGAGGTAAACTAAGTCCACGCGTAATGATACACTCTGTGAACGTTAAATATTTGGTATTTGCACTTCAATAAGTTCACTCGTATTATATTCTCAAATGTCTTTAGAATTAGACCGTAGTCGCGACGCGATATACTAAATACAGTGCGACGTTTTTTATAATTTTGTCGGCGATATAACTTCGTATTCCGGAAACGCGACGGCAAGTACTTTCACCGAGACTGCGCGGACATACTGTACGAGGGTTGGTCTCCCCTGTCTCACTCACACACACATCTGTGTACTCGTCCTTGTACTGCTCTGCTCTGCTTGTTAGCCTTGACATATATACCGGCGCTGGGAGGGGTGGTTCTCTTGGTCATGTGACCGTGAGTGCATAATCTTCTTAGACTTTAAATTATTATAACTCAACAACCATGGGATGGATTAATTCGAAATTCACAGGGATTAACTTTTATGACGTCCGCTACAATTCAGCGTTTGTCCCGTTGAAATTGGTTAAGGCGTTGCAAAGCTTGCGAAAAGAAAATTCTTTTCGAGAAATATCTCTAGGGGAGGTGAGCTTCGAGCGACAGGTGACGTCACTTGACTTCGCCTAGTGCACTCTTGGAGTCTGGCACATGCTGGAACATTCCTTTGCTCAGTTGTTCGTACGTCGGACGGATATTTTATGCTGGAATAACGTTTCTTTCAATTGATATGGGCCTGAACCTAAACTTTCCTGGTACAGTAGGAAGGAGACGTGATTGTGCGAGTAATTTTGTAATATGTTCGTGATAGCCGGTCCAATTGGCTTTGGCGAAGTTTGGTAACAGACGTGGGGGAGGAGGATTAGGATGTGGGGAATTTTGAGAAGGATAGGGAGGCGGTCGCTGCCGTTGCTGGGGAAGATGGAAATGTTTAGAAGTTGAATTAAGGCGTTGTGAAAAATGACGACGTCCGGGGTTGTTTGAGAAGAAGGGTGGGAGGGAACCGGGAGTAGAATTATAGAGGAGTCAATATGGTTGAAGAAGTTGTGGAGGTGTTGAATCTCGCCAGAAGAGCGGCTATGTAGGTTGAGATCTGCAAGAATCATGACTGATGGAATGTATTGTGAAGATAGGCCATTAATTCTATGGGAAAGGGGGGGTGATGGTAGAACTTTTCAGAATCTAAGCAGCTATTTGGCTGGCGAATTTACACACACACATACACTGAAGAAAATAAAAATTGCAGCACCCAGAAGGAGTGGTGCTACATTGCTGCAATTGAACATGTAGGACGAGTATTCGGTTGTGATTCGATGATTACACTTTCAGGTCCCTCTGACCGCAAGTTTGGACAACAATCAATACAGGATATGCCCACCACGAGCTGCAATACATTGATGAATTCGTCGAGGCATGGAGTCAATAAGGCCCTGGATCGCTTCGCACGGGTCAGTTGTTCCCGAGTTGTGGGTGGCTGAGGACGGTTGTCCAGTTGTCGACCTAACATGTTCCACATATGCTCAATACGACTGAGGTCCGGGGAACTGGTGGGCCATTCTACGGTTGTGGTGTCGTGGAGAGCTTCTGTGGAGATGCGTGCAGTGTGAACCCGGGCATTGTCCTGCTGAAACATCCCATTAGCAATGTTCGCCATCAAAGGGACAACCACTGGATTGAGTACCCCATCAACGTACTGTCGAGCAGTCATAGTGCCCTAAACAAGCACTAACTGTGATTTCACATTAAAGCCAATAGCTCCCCAGACCACAATGCTCTGTGTGCCTCTCCACAATAAGATCTGGGCGGCCCCTCTTCCCTGGTACGTCGGCGCACACGATTCCGGCGATCACTGCGGGTAAGACAGAAGCGCGATGCATCACTAAAGACGACCCTATGCCATTCGCCGACCCTTCTCGTCACCAGGCCAGCCTTACACGTCGCTGTTGTGGGGTCAATGGAACACCTTCTGTAGGGACACGGGCTCGTAAGCCAGCTCCACGCAGGCGATTACCAACTGTTTGTTGCGTAACGTGGGGTGCCACAGCTGCTCGAATTTGCGCTGCTGTTGCATGGGGTTCCATGCGGGCCATACGAATGATGCGGCGATCCTCTCTCACAGTTGTTTGTCGCGCTGGGCTTGTACCAGGTCTACGAGTGTGGGTACCTTAATTTGACCACTGCTGCTATACACGTTGTACCGTAGATGCCTGTCGGCCAACACGTGCAGCGAGTCTTCAGCGATAATCCAGCCTCACACAGCCCAATTATCCTATCCCTCTCAAACGGAGACAGTTGTTGATAGCGTGCTCTTCTCTGTCGAGGCATGTTTGACAGGGAACACTGAACTGCACAGACTGCAAGTCAATTACGCTACACCAGAGTCCGTACACTGGAGTTGATTCCTCCGCGAACAATCACGTGGGGAGACCTGTAGCAACAATTCAATGGGTCTGAAACTTTGATCGTTTACATACCTACATGGCATCGTTCCATATCTTGAAAATCAACACAAACGACCAATGCTTTCACGGTGTTGCAATTTCCTTTTTCTGAAGTGTAGACGAAATGGATTAGATATTAAGGAAAATAATAGAGATGGGTAGAGGATTGTCTTCTGTTGGTTATACTATCCATCAAACAAAAGTCTCCAGTCAATGGAATTGAAAATGTGTATTTAATCTTGAGTGGGTGGTCTGAAAATGGAGGTCGAGTGCTTCATTGGCGGCTTCCTGTAGGTGGGTGAGGAGAGGGTGGTGATACGGAAAATGTTGAGAAGGGGAAGGGTAAAGAAGTGGACTATGTCCTCTATGGGGGTTAGTACGAATATGGAGTTGGTATGTGGATCCCTAGTTTTGATGGGAGCAACCAGGTCCAGGCGGGACTTACATAGATGGGAGTAGGTTGGTGGGCTTGACCACAGGTTTTACGTGGAGGGAACTGGGTGTTAGGACAGTGGTTGGTAGTGTGCGGTTTTTGTACTTTGCCCATAGACCACATTTTGGGCCCGGCATTGAGCGGTGCTATGCATGCTACATATCAGACACTGCTTGCAGTGAATGGGCTGTGGTGGAGGGGCCTTGGAGGGTTCCACTCTGTAATGCTGTTTAAAAATGGAGTTTCCAATTTTCATCAGACGATCAATGTTAGTAGTAGTTGGCAGAAGTACACTGACCACGAAGGTCGGCCTGGTTGTATTTCTAATGCGGAACACTTTCTGTGCAGGCATGTTCTCAGCGTTTAGTTCATATATCATCAGAAATGTCCAGGACGACCCCCCTGATAACACAGCTGAACAGACTGTGTATGGGGGGCGGTGATAGGGTCTTATTCTGGGGTTGTTTGAGGCGTTGGAGCGGGGAGGATGAACCAAGTTGTGTAGCCCCGACAGAACTGACCAGCTCGTGAGCCGCTTCCTCACCACTGACCTTTACGATTTAGCCATATATCTGGTATCTCATCACGTTTCTTCTGAAAATGATGGAGTGCAAAATATGGCTAGTGATGAGTGATATTCAGGGGTGAGGTTGCGCAGGAGATAGGTGTGTGTTCCTTGGGGGCGAGGTTGGAGAGCTTTGACGTTGGTGATGGGACAGATAGTCTGGGAGGGGAGGAAATTCGGTTGCTGAGGATGTGTTGGGGCGATTGGCATTGTCCATAGATGCGGAATTCATCCTGGAGCCTGCTGGAGATGAAGTTTCATTAGCGGTGGTTGGTCGGGAATCTTGGTGTGGTGGAACTAGAAAATGTCGTTGAACTGGTGGATCTTCTGAAGAATACATAGTGGTGGTGCTGTAAGCTGGGCTTGTAATTGTAGTCTAGTGTTATTGATGGTGTTGGCAGCGTTAGTAGTGGTGATCGTCGTGGTTGTGGTGGTAACAGTAATGGTGGTGAAAGAACGCATAGTGATCACTATCACTTAGAAACTGCCCTTGTGTTAGGCACTCGGACATTCGGGTGAGCCTTTGAGAGCAAGGGTCTTACCGAACCTAAGCCTTTTGCGGATCAAGTAGTTGTCAGTTGTGGTGAAACACCCAGCGTAATTGAAAATAAAACCAATGTAGCGGATAATTGCTGCTCACTGTGGTGAAAGCCCCCCCAACTCGGGTAGCAAAGCACACCACTTCGAGGGTGGTACGGCAATGATAGTCCTGAGGTGACACCTCTTGGTAATGAACCGAGTCCACCTGTCAGATCACCTTCTTACAGAGTAGTGCACTCTTGTGACTGATTACGGTGTAGCATTACCATTGGATGACGAAGATGCTGCTGCTGCAATCTATCTGTCTACTAAAGTTTTCATTCCCCACCCTGATGAGTTGGGGCGGGCCACCTAGAAGGGAACGCTTTCTCTCTGTCCAGGAGAGGAAGACGAGTGGAAGTGACGGATATGTAGGATGGGGAAAGAGTGATCTGAATAGTAGTGGGTGGCGGTATGGGTATTAATTAACTGAGGAAATAATTTTATTATAAATATGGGGACAAAGGACACAACAAACTTATTTGATATTTACATGGACAAGTTACATACATTTTTGATTATCATACATAGATTATAATACAATACTATTTTGAGAAAAGCATATAATGTAAAACACATCACATTGAGTACAGTAATGGACAGAAAAACATAACATTTATCACAGTAGTTGGAGGCGTATATGATTAAACATAAGTATAAATTATAATGATTTGATGGAATGTTGCTATAATATTCGTAATACAAGTGATGGATGATTGAAGAGTTGAACATGTACAAAGGAATCACAATGTACATAAAATGAGTATAGGAAGGCGGGACGCCGATGTGGCCTCACGCACAAGATGATAATCATTATATTGCGAGGTGAAATAAATTGTTTATGTGTTGCTGTTGTTGCTGAAGTGATATGGGAACAGGGAGGAAATCCTGGGTGAGGGCATGACGGACAAGGCGATGTTCAATGGAGAGTAGTGGGCGGTACAGGGTAGAATTAGATTGGGCAACAGCTCCCCAGGCGGTGAGGCCGTAGATAATGGGGGACGGACAAAGGACTTGTAGGTTAAGAGTAGAGTAGAGTTATGACCCCACCGAGCACCGGCTAACCATCAGACCAGCCACGCACGGGCGGCGGTCTTGGTTTTGAGGCGGAGGAAGTGTGGAAGAAAGGTTAGGTGTTCATCTAAATGGATTCTTAGGTATATGCAGGTGCGTTGGGTCCGGATGAGGGTATAATGGATTCAGAGGTGGAGATTGTGGCAATCACGGGTGCTGCTAAATCCCCGGCGTTTGCGGAGAAATAGGAGGGACTGCATTCTATATAGTTTTGAGTTTAAGGTGCAACCGGTCACAGCAGGAAAGGAAGGAGTCTAGGTAAGGTTGGACGGTATGGTTAATAGAGTGGATGGAGTAGATGAGAGCGAGGATGGCGGTGTCATCCGCTAATTGAAGAATTTGGATTGGGGTTGGAGGCTGGGGTATATCTCCTACAAATAAGATAAAGGGAGGGGGCAGAGTAGAGAGCCTTGTGGGAAACCAAGTGTGAGAGGAAGAGAGGAGACCTGCTGGTTGATTGAGATCTGGGTCGTGCGGTTGCTGTGGAAGTAGGAGATAAACCGGATGTAGGAGAGAGGATCTGGTGAAGGAAACTTACTGTTCACAGGAATGGTTTACTGATGAAAGGGATGAAATATTAGGGATAAAATTAGTTTGTAATAATATGAAGGAGGTGGGAATTATAGGAACATACAGGCCTGGAAGAGAGGAAAGACATGGAAATATTTGAGATAATAATAGATTATACTCATAGAAACAATAATAATGATATGGTAATAATTGGGGGAGATCTAAATTTGCCAGAAGTTGAATGGAATGGAGCTGCAAGTGAAGCCCATGAACAGAAACTGGCAAATAAGTTAATTTGGGAGGGAGGATTTACACAAGTAGTACAGAACCGACTCGTCTCAATAACTTACTAGATATATTCTTGGTTAAACCATGGGAAATTGTTGATAAAACTGAGGTAATTGAATGAATAGGAGACCATAAGGCTGTAATAAAGGATGTAGGACTCGTACCAAAAAGGCTTAATAAGAGGGTTATACAAGACAACAGGTACAAATCTCTTCTCTCCTTCCCTAATGATTCCTTTAAATTTAGCCCAAACTGTATCCACGTTACTCCCTTCACTTGTCTAACAACTGAATTGTGATTTAAGGTAAGTCCCAAATTCATCAACTTTAGTTTTTCTGTACAATTTCTTAAGAAGAGTAAAATGACCTCGGACCCTGTTTATTATACAAGGGAAATAAGAAAATTAAAAAGAAAATGTAGAATAGTAAACAGGAAAATCAAAAAGGGTAGGGAGAGTAGAGAAACTAGAAAACAGCTAATGAGGGAACTGAATAGAGTGAAAAAGGAAGCAAAAGAGAATTATATGAATGGCATACTTCAAGAGGGTAATGACCACAAAGGGAAATGGAAAAAGCTGTATTCATCTATCAGGAATCAAAAGGAAAAGGAATCCAAATTCCTACAATGGTGGGAGAAGGGGGTGAAAACTATTTAACAGATACTGAGAAAGCAAACCTATTTAGTAGGGAATTCAGAGATTCAGTAGACGATTGTCAGGAGTTGGAAACCGAAACAGAAGATAGAGAGGGAGAGACACAGAGGGAAACAAGAAGCTTCTCATTCACAAATGAAGATATTTTCAGAGAAATCCAACTGCTTCAGCAAGGAAAAGCAGCAGGAAGTGATCGAATTACTGGGGAGGTATTAAAGACAATGGGGTGGTACATAGTGCCTTATTTAAAATTTCTCTTTGACTATGTCATAAATAATAGTGTAATACCAAAGGAATGGAAAGAATCTATAATAATACCAATTTATAAAGGAAAGGGTGATAAAAGGAAACCAGAGAACTACAGACCAATCAGCCTGACCAGTATAGTTTGTAAAATACTGGAGAGTTTAATATCAAAGTACATCAGAGGGATATGTGATGATAAAAATTGGTTCATGAGGAGCCAGTATGGATTTAGAAAGAAATTTTCTTGTGAGGCACAACTGGTGGGATTTCAGCAGGACATATCAGATCAATTGGATTCACGAGGTCAGTTAGATTGCATAGCCATAGATCATTCCAAAGCCTTTGATAGAGTGGAACATGGAATATTATTAAAGAAATTGGAGGGAATAGGATTGGACATAAGGGTTACACGTTGGATAAAAACATTCCTAAATTCAAGGGTTCAGAAAGTCAAAGTACGAAATAATGTATCTCAGGAAGAGAAAGATTGGAAGGGAATTGCACAGGGTAGTATAATCGGTCCGTTACTTTTCTTAATATATGCAAATGATTTAGGGAACAATATGACATCAAAAATAAGATTGTATGCAGATGACATAATTGTTTATAGGGAAATAAACAACATTGAGGATTGTTCAGAATTACAAAGGGACCTTGAAAGTATCCAACAATGGGTTGAAGAAAATAATATGAAGGTTAATGCAGGCAAATCAACTGTTACAGCTTTTACAAACAGGAGCTTTAAAACTGAATTTGAATATACTTTGGATGAGGTAGTTATCCCAAAAGATGGCAAGTGCAAATACTTAGGTGTGAGATTTGAAAGTAATTTGCACTGGAAGGGTCATATTGATGATATTGTTGGGAAAGCATACAGATCGTTACATGTCAAAATGAGGCTACTTAAAGGATGCAACAAAGAATTAAAAGAAAAAAGTTACTTGAGTATGGTTCGTCCATTATTGGAACATGCAAACAGTGTTTGTTTCCTCACCAAGAATACCTAATAAAAGAAATAGATAGTGTGCAGAGGAAAGCAGCAAGATTTGTAACAGGAGATTTCAGGAGAAAGAGTAGTGTATCAGAAATGTTAAAGGAACTTGGGTGGGAAACTTTAAGTAAGAGAAGGGAGAAAACTAGACTTATAGGATTATATAGAGCCTATACAAGAGAAGAAGCATGGGGAGATATCCGTGAGAGGCTTCAGTTGGAAAATAATTATATCGGCAGGACTGACCACAAATATAAAATTAGAAGGAATTTTAGCAGAAGCGATTGGGGTAAATTTTCATTCATTGGGAAGGGTGTGAAGGAGTGGAACAGTTTACCAGGGGTAGAGTTTGATCCTTTTCCAAAATCTGTACAGATATTCAAGAAGAGAATAAACAGCAACAGAGAAAATAAATGAAGTGTTAGAGGGCATTCGACCAGTGCAGGTTATTGTAAATAAAATAAAAAATGTGTGTGAATAAATTAATTCCATCCCCTAGTCTAAGGAGTTTGGACAGCCAAAGTAGGGGACTGCCTGTAGGGGTGAAGTACAGTGGGGACTTCCTCCCGAGGGCCCTAGGACCGCTACGGTAGCTGTGAAGACCCTTCAGGAACTCTGAAAAGGGGTGGCAAAAGGGGCTCTGGTTAAGACGCAGCAGGTTGTTATGCTACTTAGGTTCCAGAACGGGTAAAAAAAAAGTAATTAAATAAATGCAATGTAAATATTATTCTTATACCAGTTGTATAGTATCATTTGAAGTAATTCCACATACTGTATATCAGTTGACTATATTAGTAAGTAGTACAGGATATATTATAAGTAGAATTTTGTAAACAATATAAATTTATTAAGGATGAGCTGTGTGTTTAATACAAAACATTGTTAGCATAAATTGTATAATATTGTATTATAGAAAAATTTTCTTCTCTTGTTAATTTAATATTTAGTGCTTGACAATAATGTATTTTAGTGTACCATTTGCCACTGAGGTAGACACCTCATTTGCAAATAAAGAGATTTTGATTTGATTTGATGAGAAAAGAATTCTAACTTGAAACGGAGGACAGGGTGCAAGATGGAATCAAATGTTATGTGGAAATCAAATGTGATTAGAAGGATGGGACAGGCACGATTGAAGTTATTGGATGTGATTTGGACCAGACGAAGGAGTTGATCAATGGTGGACAGGCCAGGATGGAAGCCAAATTGGGAGCGGGGAAGTAAGTGATTACTGTGTAGATGGGGCTGGAGACGGAGAACAAAGATTTTATCAAGGATTTTGACAAGGACCGCAATAAGGATGATGGGGCGGTAGGAGTTGAGGTTTGAGGGAGGTTTGCCGGATTTGGGGAAAAGGAGAATTGTTGTGTGTTTCCAGGATGAAGGGTAAAAGCCGGTTCTAAGGCCTGATGGACATGTAGGTAGTGGGTCATGTTAGGTCCAGGGGCAGCGTTACGGGTTTCGGATAGGACAGAACGGATTTCGGATGGGGTGATGTGATTGTCTAGGGGATGGTTTGTGAAGAGCAGGGTTCATGGAAGGTGTGAGTGCAAGGGAGGAAGCTAGGTTTAGGTACAGCTGAGTGTCTGAATTATCGAAATTAGAGTTAGCATGTATGTTGAAACAGCGTTTGAAGTGCTAGGCGAAGATCTAAAGTTTCTCTGTGGTGTTGGCTGGACACCACAGTCTATGATTGGATATCTAAGATTAGAGGATTGACTAAGGAGAGTGTTCAGCTTTTGCCAGCATTTGGAGGGGTGTACGTGGAGTGTGTTGAGAGTGGAGCAGGTATGGGCCCAGGAGCGACGGATGTGAGCTGCAAGGTAATTCCAGATAGTGTGGAGGGTCTGTCGATGTAGGCGGAGGAAGTAAGGATCGCGAGTGGATCTGAACTGGCGAAGGTTGGATTTGGAGATCTTTTGGAGGTGGACGAAACGGGGAGGAAGTCGGGGTTGGGTGGGCAAGTGTAGGGTGGTGGGAATGTGTGCCGAGGATGCAGCAGTAATTGTGAATATGATATAGGTGTTCAGGTGTCTACGGATTGTTGACCGTTCAGTGGAAGAGGGGGAAGAGGGAGTATGGGGGGGACAGGGGAATGGTTTCCAAGGCTTGGGATAGATGAGTCTGGTAGGAGGGCCAATCTGCTTGGGCGAAGTTGGTAATGCAAATAGGGGGATGGGGTGGAGAACGGTGTTAGCAGAGGGGATTGGGAGAAGGATGGGGAGGTGATCACTGCCAATAATTGGAAGTAGGGAGACTTGTAGGATGTGGACAAGTGAATTGTGGGCGATGATGGCGCCAGGGGTGGTGATGGAGGAAGGCTGGGTGTGTCCATGAATAGGGATGAGGGAGCAATCGATGTGGCTATGTAGGTTTTGCAAACGATCCATTTTGATGTGGGAGCGGTATGTTAAATTAAGGTCTGCTAGGAGCAGAAAGTGGGGAAAGATGTCATGGAAGTGGGAGATAGAGGACAGGTTGTACCGGTGGTAAATAGTAGCAACATGTAGGATCTGGGAGGGGAAATATACCATAGTGGCGATGGATTCAGGGAAGGAGAGAGGGTATGGGGGTGTGTGAATGCAGATTGGGAGTGACGTGAGTGAAGCATGTACGGAACCACCGCGGCCGATGTCATGGGGGTGGTCCGAAGGTATAGATTGAAGTCGCGGAGATGGGCGAACTGATGAGGCCGGAGCATAGTTCCATTGAGGAGGAGAAGGACATGGAAGGGGTGTTGGGCTGTGAGAGCTTGAAGATGGAAGCGTTTGGAGTGAAAGGACTGGATGTTAAGGACGAAGATAGAGATGGCCTTAGGAAACCGGAATCGGGAGGTGACACTCTCCATGATCAAACTAGGGTTTCAAGGGTTGGTGATGTGGAAATGGGTGCTGAGGACGGAGTGGGAGGTTTGAAAGTGCATATTAAGGGTTTGGTTGGCTGAAGCTTTCAGATGGGTGAGGAGCATGGGGCGATGGAATGAATGAATGATAAAGAGGGATATGGTGATGAATCAAATGATGTCTTCAAGGGTAGGAAGGGGAAAGAGTGAGTGAGTTGGTTGGGTGAGGGTATCTATGATACAGTTTGGAGCGACTAATTCATGGTGGTTTTCAGGAGAGGTGAGACGGGCCTTGCATTGACGGGAGTATGGGGGGGGGGGGGCAGGTGGAGGTCACAACAGCTGTTGCACTTTGGCGGTTGTCGAACATTGGGGCAACGGGATGTAGGCTGTGGTTCTGAACAATGTCTGCACACCGGATGTTCTGCAGTGCAGTGTGCTGTTGGGTGGTTATAAACCAGGCACCTTACACAACGGTTATGTTGGGGAGCTGAGGCGTAGGAAGGTTTCACCCTGTGGAGGTGGTGAAAGATGGAAACCCCACTAGCAGTGACTATCCGTATCCTCAGTGGTGGGTCCTGATGAGTTACTGGTGTGGAAGGCTTTCCGGACGGGGTAGTCCCCTGAATTCAGTTCAGAAACGATGGTGTCTTCTGTGATGTTCGGGTCCACTCCCTGGATAACACAACTGAACATGCTGTGGCGATGGGGGGGGTTGGTGGTGGGAGTGGATAAGGGCTTCAGAAGTGATGCTCATTCTAACTGGGCAGCTCCGATGGCGTGGGTGAGTCAGCGTGCGGCATCCCGTTGACTTAAATGATTACACCATTAGAAGTTGGACGGATGTCAGCTATTTCATGTCGCTGCATGCTGAATCTGACGAGCATGGTGAAGATATTTTTGACTGGCGGAATCCTGGTGAAGGATTGTGCAGGAGAAAGTTGTGTGTGCCTTGGGGAGTTCTCTGAAGAGAGCGGAGGTTAATAATTGGTCGGTGGGCTTGGGAGAAGGGAGGGTATTCTGAGATGGAGTTAATGTCAGGTGGGAGATTTGGAGTGTCCATGGGGGTGGTAGTTGACGGTGTAGATGATCCTGATGTTGCGGCGGCTTCCGAAAGATGCTTTTGGGCGGTGTCGTCATCTGTTGGATTTGAGATGGAGCATTTCACAGCGATCCCGGTAGTTCTTGTGGGGCTGGCTCTGCTAAGATATGGTGTGTTGGTGGCAGCAGAACGATGAAAATTCTGTGCTCGAGCCTGCTACCCCTCGACTGTGTGCTGGAGTGGTGATCATTGAAGAGCTAGATGATAGCAAAACGTTGATAGTGTTGGTGGTTGTGGTACTGGCAGTACTGAATATGGTGCTGTGATGAGTCTGTCTTTATAAGTTACAAATATCATTTTTGTTCTGTACTGAAGTGCAATTATAAGAAATAAAATATATTGTATACAATATAGTGATGAACCAAATGATGTCTTCAAGGGTAGGAGGGGGAAACTGAGCGAGGTGGATGGGTGGGGGTATATCGTAGGTTATGATCTTCATTTCCATGTTGATGTTTAACTAATAAGACAGAGTTTGAGGGATGTGCTGAATGGTGGAACATCCCTCAAACTCTGTCTTATTGGGTGGGGGTATATAGGCAGGGATGGGAGCGACTAATTGAGGGCGGTTTTTGGGGGGGGGCGGGGAGGACGGGCCTTGCATTGACGGCATTACATATACCAATGTATACAATATATTGTATTGAAAAGGTGGACCCTCCTGCCAATTTATTTCTTATAAGAGTCTCTGTCTCACAAGACTAGAAGCGGGAGACCCCCGGTTGATATTTGAGCAAGCCCAGGATCCCTGGGGTTTGCTGAACCCAGCCGAATGCAGATAGGGCAGTCTCACAAGTCCTGAGGTGTCACCTCTCGTCAATCACTTAGTTCACCTTTTCAAACACCAATAAAATGTCGTGGCCTCGTACGGTGTTGGAACTGACGCTGGACATAGAGCACAAATAGAAGATAAACATACCACTCCTTGCATTGTGGATGGCAAAGATGACTGTGAACTCCATTACTACTACTAAAATATTTTCATTCCTCCCCTGAAGGGGGAGGTGGGCCTTTTAGGTGGCGACACAGTCTCGCAGGCTGGGAGATTTTTTACGGTGAAGGAAATGCTCGGAGAAGGTGAGGGAGTTTCCGGCCTTGGCCTTTACTAGGAACTATCCTGGCATTCGCATTAGTCCAGGAGAATGGAAAACCACGGAAAACCATTCTCATGATAGCCGACAGTTGGGACCAGCCTTGAGGTCCTATCACTGCATGCACCCATATTCTCAGGCTTTGTTTCCTTTCCCTGAGGTGTAGAAGGTAGATTAAACGAAGACAATGATAGTCCATATTTATTACCTACACTGAAAAATGTGTTGAAATGGATCTCTGAAAGGAGCGGGAAGTTTTACACGGCTCTGATTTACCCGCTGTGTGTGAAAGTCAGCGAAAGCAGGTGCACCTGCACGTACACGTGTCTGAAAGAAGTCTAAGACAACTTCCAAGATTCCAATGTATGCTATTTTATGCTGTATTTTTGTTTTAACAGTGTATTCTCAAACCAGAATAAAGGAGCCATGGGGTAGGAACTGCTTACTGCTAAGGGGGTAATATCTTCCATGGAAGGGTCTGTTGATGTACTGGACGCAGTAGCAAGCCTATGTTGCATGCACACGGGCTATGCGGCCTGGAATATCTAGGTCTATAATGGTGAGACAGAGCTCCTCTAGCCAACACCCTTTCCATCCACTGACTGGACACAGGTGAATGTGAAAGCACAAAGTAGTAAACAATGTTGTATGATTGTGTGATTGTATTGTGATTGCTGCCTGGGAGACTGATTACCTCGGATCGAGTAGGGGTATTTTCAGTCGCCTTAAAAAAGAATAATGCAATGTATTCGAAACATCGGCAAACTGTTCATAATGTACAGATAACGACAACACAGTTCAACCCGGAAAATAAACTAAAGAAGTTGACAAAAGTCGACTTCCACAGCAAAAGAGTTACGCTTGTAATGTGATTGGCTGGTAGTAGTAGCAGCACAGTAATTAACTAATTTATTTATTTATTTATTTATTTCGTATGGCTATTTCTAGCTGAGTGCAGCCCTTGCAAGGCAGACCCTCCGACACAGATATTTCAGTGGTAACCAAACATTCTTAAGAAACAAGGCACGGAATATCATTTGATAAGACCAAGATCCTACCAGCTAGCTCTTGGAATCTGGAGAGGAAAATCCGTGAGGCTATCGAAATCAAGAAACATTCGAACAATATGAATTTAGAAGGGGAATATAAAATCAGTAATTCTTGGATGCAAGACATACAGACCACAACATCAACACGCAGGACGAACTTCCAATTACATAACAGCGCGGGCAAGCCCCACTACCTGGCTGCGACACATACCTTCCAGAATTCTCACAAGACAGCCAGGGGGCTTACGTCAGCCAGAAAGGCTAGGATATAAAAGACCAAGGTCAGGACCACCCTTGTAATGTGATTGCTGCCTGGGAGACTGATTACCTCGGATCGAGTAGGGGTATTTTCAGTCGCCTTAAAAAAGAATACTGCAATGTATTCGAAACATCGGCAAACTGTACATAATGTATAGATAGCGACAACACAGTTCAACCCGGAAAATAAACTAAAGAAGTTGACAAAAGTCGACTTCCACAGCAAAAGAGTTAAAATATTGAAGCTAGACCTTTCTTTTAGTTTATGAATGTTTCTCTGCCATTTTTCCCACGACTTGCTGGGGATGTGTTGTGATCTTGTGGTACACGTCTTTTTGGTCCAATTTTATGTTGAGATGTCCTTCATGATGTTGACTATATGGTTTGTTTTTTTCCAGTCATTAGCATTCGTAGGTGGGTTTTCAATGATGATGTGTTAGGAAAGGACTAGGTCCTGGGGTCATGGCATTAAAGTGAAAATGGCAAATCACGGAGAACCATTTTCAAAACTGGATAGCGGGGTTCAAACCTATCAACTGAACACAAGCTAACAGCTAAGTGTCCAGGTTCAACGTTGAAACTTTGATGAATGGCAGACTTTCCCGTTCATCATCATCATTTCTTCGCTCCAGCTAGCCGGTTGCGGTTGTGTTTGAGCCTCCTCCTCCTGTTCAAAAAAAAAAATTACAGAAACATTAATATTACTAAGCACATACAATACAGTACTGCTACTGTACAAGAAGAGAGCATTTTTACTCCCCCCACTTGTGCAACAACAGTACTTGAAACACATCATTGAAGCACCTGCAGGAACCACTGTGTGATGTCCGAGAATTCTTCGAGGTAATTCTCGCAATATCGAACCTTAAGAGATTTGGCCGTTAGAGTTTTGTTATTAGGCATAGATATCAAGGATAATTTAATGCCTCACGTCATCTTCCATACGGAACAATAATCAGAGTTGTTACTTGTAATATAAAGAGTTTTGTTATCCTAACTGAAACATTTCACATGGGTGTTGCCGTTATTAAAATATTACATGCAGGAGTACTGCCAACAATTGGAAGTGTGTATGTAAATATAATGCACAGAATTGCCTACTAGTGAAGAAATGAAACCTTTATTTAACGGTGAGGATAGTACTGTGCCAGCTGCCAAAGCCTGTCATATTCTTCTGGGGCAATGATTAATGACAGACAGATGAAATGATATTGGAGAGTGTTGATGGAGTGAAAGATGACAAGGGAAAACCGGAGAAAAATCTGTCCCACCTCCACTTTGTCCAATACAAATTTCACATGGAGTGCCCAGCATTTGAACCACGGAACCCAGCGGTGAGAGGCCGGCGTGCTACCACCTAAGCCACGGAGGCTCGCTAGTGAAGAAATCTAGCAACATATTTGTCAACCACCCTAATTTTACCACATCTTAAAATGGCACCATTATTTCTCTGGTTAGACCACACTGGTTTTGTTGGCACAATGTATTGAAAGGGCACATGTTTATCATCCTTTAGCAGCCATGACATTAATTAAGGTATTTCCCCGGCATTTGCCTGATGTGAAAACAGGAATCAAAGGAAAACTATCTTCAGGGCGCCGACAGTGGGATTAACCCACCATCTCCGAAATGGAAGCTCATAACTCGCTCTGTTATATTACGTATCTTCTAGTCTTAAATGACTGCACTATTCAGTCAAACTTCCTAGAAATCCAAACACTAGCAATTGGTTTTATTCGTATTCAATTAAAAGATTTTATGGTAATTTCTCAAAAATTGAACCAAGATTGGCCAGTTTCTAAGCTCACTAACTTCAGGTTCCGATTATTGGTACCATTTAAAACAATAACTGTTCACCACTTCTAAGAGCTGGCAATACTACTAGATAATAAAAAAATCAAAAAGACCATTAACCATTTCTGGTAAGTATGGACAACTTTCTGATCAATGACTTGAGCAACAACTTAAATTGGTAAGCACCACCTATTCAAATTTACATTTTGATTTCTCTACCCTAAGGATTCAAAAAACTAGGGTGAAAGCATCTAATAGCTTCTTTTTTAACAGAAACTTTGAAAATTGAAACATGATCCTCAAGTTTCAATAGGGAATGAACATATAAAGCTAGCTTTGTGTTACTGTTGATAATGAAATGACAGTTATGAGATCTAAGTTTTATATGAAATTCAAATATCGCACGTGCACTGGCCATATCTGCCTCAGTGAGGAGCCACCATACCGAATATTCATAATTACTTTTTTCAGTACAAGCGTGCAAAAATTAAACACGAAATAGGAGATGCTCTATTAATCATTTTGTGATAGGGAACCTAGGGTCTGAAAAGCAAACTTAAACATGTTTATTACTATTTTCCAGATTACCGACATTTAGTTTTCATATTAATTTCAGGTATTTTATTTACATTACTTACGGTTATTGCTGTACAGTACCATATCATCCACAAACCTGAGTTAAGGTATAATTTTGCACTTCACAATAAAATGACGGATACCAACTTCAATACAAGTATGACATTGACATACAAGATACTGCCACAACCCTTCAAATCACAGGCGACTACAATCCTGGCAACCAATTCCATGCCTGTGTCCAATCGGGTCTAATTACCGTATAGAATTAAACAGGAAATAGGAGATGCCCTAATGTACTGAACATTTGAGATAGGGAGTTTGTCTGAGAAGGCAGCTTAAGGAGATACTGTATGGGCTTAAACATGGGCCACAGCCTGAAGACAATCTACTGTACTGTCCACAAGGTGGCCCTGTCTTATCGTATTTATATTGTCATATGTCAGAACTTGCTATCAATGGTGTGTGTATGTGTGTGTATATATATATGAAGAGTCATACAAAATGATGGCCTACCTACCATTGGTAGAGTTTCACAGAGCCGACAGACATTCACTTTGTGAATGGGGAAGTATGTAGCAATGTCCTCGCCGCTGAAAGGGCGTACAGGAACGATTTCCCAACATTCAACATCCAGCACAATGAGAGTTCATTTCCGTAGACTGATGACTGTGGAAGACTGGTTTGTTGCAAACCAATATGCAGACCCTTCTCACACCCAGCTTTGCAGGAGGAGCTGGAAAGCATTGCAGCGAACCGCACTACAAGTACTTCTTTTTTTTTTTTTGCTACTTACTTTACGTCGCAGATAGGTCTTATAGGGATAGGAAAGGCCTAGGAGTTGGAAGGAAGCGGCCGTGGCCTTAATTAAGGTACAGCCCCAGCATTTGCCTGGTGTGAAAATGGGAAACCACGGAAAACCATCTTCAGGGCTGCCGATAGTGGGATTCGAACCTACTATCTCCCGGATGCAAGCTCACAGCCGCGCGCCTCTACGCGCACGGCCAACTCGCCCGGTCTCAAGAGAATTAGAGTAGGCTAAGCTTCATCTGTCCCTGTAATTATAAACAGGTGAATTCCTCAAGGCAGTATTATTGGACCTTTATGTTTTCTTATATATATATATATGTGTGCAAAGAAGAGGAATCAGAGATAAGGCTATTTTGCAGGTGATGTTATTCTGTACAGAGTAATAAATATGTGACAGGTTTTGTGGAGAAAGAAAAGAGAAAAGTGTGTTGTATTTGGACAGTTTTGTAGAGAAAGAAAAGAGAAAAATGTATTCCATTTGGACATGTAACTATGGCTAAATTGTAAAGGGTTATCATTAGGGCCCAGATGTTGATGACATGTCAACTTTTAACTGAGCTGTCTAAAACAATGCTGAAGCACATATAAACTTCGGCCGGGCTACCCCGTCTTCAAATATGTCATTTTTATTTTGCATCTTTTTGCTATTTTTCCATTTTAAGTTTAGTAGATTTTTGGGTCATATTTTAGAGAAATCGGCCTTTTAAGGTAATTTTTTTCTGATTTAGTCACATCACAGCTTTAAATGAGGGAGTTAAGTCTCTCAGAGTTAACAAGCTAGTAGCTGATACAAGATAATTTAAAATATTGAAATAAAATATTTCAGTATTGCTATTAGTAGTTTTGGATGCAGAAGGTTATGGGGGTAGGTATACAGATACTCTTGCTTTCGTTGCAAACCAGTTATTATCGGAATGTTACCTGCTCTGTTGACCAAGGTCAGCTGTGGCGGGGTAGAAAGGGGAAGGGGTGGATATTCTTGTCTAAGTTACGTATAGTTCACAATGAGAGATATTAGTTCATTGCTGCTTTCAAAATGCCTAAAATAAAACCGAGTGTGTCAGTGCATTTAAAACAACTAGTATCTGAATTTGGTGACAATGTGTTTTCTACCAATGGAAGCATATTGTTTTGCAAACTGTGTAGAACTAAAGTAGCTGCTGAAAGAAGATTTACTGTAACGCAGCATATCGGTCGCGATAAAGACATTCAAGCTCTTCAGCGTGTTTCAAATAAACCTGCAACTCAGCGTTTACTGCCTTCAGTTGCTTCGACTTCCAGCAAGTCCTCACAGTTCAGTAAAGAATTGTGTGATGTATTTGTATCTGCAAACATTCTACTGTATAAACTCAACAGCCGAAATTACGTGGATTTTTGGAAAAACATACGAATCAAGAAATACCAGATGAATCAACTTTACGTAAGAATTATCTGCCGCAGTGTTACGAAGACACATTAAACAAAATAAGATCTGAAACTCGCGGGAAGAAGATATGGGTGTCAATCGAAGAAACTTCAGATGCTATGGGGCTTTATATAGCCAACGGTGTGATTGGAACTTTGGAAGTACATATACCAGGTGAAATACACTGACAGAGCAAATGTCATGGGATAGCAGAGCACTGATGCGCAGGTGTGTTGTCTGCGCACCACACGCCCCCTGTGCCAGAGGCAGTTGTATAGGAGACTTGTGAGCAGTGGCTGTGCATGTGACAGGTGTAACATAGAACGTCGTCGTGAGCTGACACCGTTCGAACGGGGTATGGTGGTCAGTGCCCAATGGATGGGAAGTGCGATTTCAGAAGTGGGGCAGGAATTCGGCTTCACACGATCAACCGTGTCCAGGGTGTATCATTAATGGCTGGATGCGGGTGTCACCGTCCACAACAGACGAACGACCGGCCGTCCAGCCACCCTCGATGATAGTGACCAGCGACATCTGAGACGGGTTGTCAATAGTGACAGACGGGCAACCGTGTACAAATCACGGATCAATTCAACATAGGCCGTGCTAGACATGTCTCCCAGTGGACAATCGGTAGGAACATGGGTTCTATGGGGTATGGGAGCTGGCGCCGCACACAGGTGCCACCGTTAACCCAATGTCATCGGGCACAACGACGCACATTTGTCGCCAGTCACCGGGGATGGACACTGGAACAATGGCGTAACTATATCTTTTACCCTGTCATTCCACCAGGGTGTTTCTTGATCTTTCTTCCTTCCTGATACTCTTCCACAGGTCTTTTCTGCAAACTCCACCATGACTGTTTTAAAGTATGCCCATTCTTCTTCTACCCTTCCGATGTCTTCCTTAGGTATAATTGTTTTAATGTGTGCGTGGAATTCTTCATTTATTTCCCCCTCCTGCAATTTCCACACCCTTAGCTTTCTCTGCCTAATCTCAGTCATCTTTTGTATCTCTCCCATCTTTAACTTAGCTATCACAACTCTGTGATCTCCTTCGAAGGATTCACTTGGGAGGGCTGTTACATCTACCAACATTTTCCTGTTACCTTTCTCAACCAAAATGTAAAATATCAGAGTTTTGATTTTGTTATCCCAACTATATCTTGTTATCTTCTGGCTGTTTTTCTTTCAAAACCATGTGTTACCTATGATCAGCTCATTTCTACAAAAGTCTACCAAAATTTCTCCAGCCTTGTTTCTCTTCCCATATCCAAATGGACCTATAATCTCTTCATCTCCTTTTCTTTCCTGACCTACTTGGGCATTCATGTCTCCTATGACCACAACTTGTTTGTCCCGCTTATGGCCTTCCAGATATTCAAGGTAATTCTCTAGATCCGTATCTGTTTCCTGTTTGTGAAGCATACCCTTGAATTATATCTGTAACACCAGTTTCAAGTCTCTATCTGACATTAATCAACCTGTCATTTATGTTTTACACCAATTCTATG
Organism: Anabrus simplex; assembly: GCF_040414725.1. Lineage (NCBI taxonomy): Eukaryota > Metazoa > Arthropoda > Insecta > Orthoptera > Tettigoniidae > Anabrus > Anabrus simplex. The sequence goes on along the minus strand of NC_090267.1, from coordinate 418,760,227 downwards.
TATTTCTTTACGTCTTTTTTAATTATAAGACCTACACAATTCCTGGCTTCTCTTCCTCCACTATAGTATAAGGTGTATCCTTTCTTTAGTATCCTCTCACCTTTTCCTTTCCATTTGGTCTCACTGATTCCCAGCAATGCTATATCTTTGTCAACCATAAAATCTACAATTTCTTCCAATTTCCCCATTTCACTACATTGATGGTCGCTATCTTGATGTATTTCGTCGTTGGTTGCCCATTTGTCACATTTCTCCCAGCATCACAAGAACTGCACGTCGCTTGTGGGGAATGCCCTAGCATTTTGCACGTCGCTTGTGGGGAACGCCTTAGCATATTCCGAGGCTTCAGTACACTTGTCATCATATAGGCTTTTATTACGATGGGTTCGCCACTCCCAAAGGCATTTTAGAGCTACTGCTAGCCGAAATTTGTAGGCCGCTCCTAACATGGAGAACAGATGCCTTTTGTAGCCGCTCCTCTGGAGTACAGATGCTACAGGTGATATGGGGATTCAGTGGCATTTCTTCCACTGAGGGCCCATTACCCTTCTGTAAGAACTCCTCCGCCCTTAGGCGTTGGTCCTTATAGTGCGTTAGGCTATTTACCGCCGCCCAACACTCGGTGTGGAGACACTGGCTGTATGGTTTACTCCATTACCATATCAGATATATCTCCAACAAGCAACTTGCAAAGGGTGACCTTTGCAATGACTGATTGTTTTGATCAGTTCTATATCATCACAGGAGTTATCTTTGCTTATACAATCACTCAGTTCCCAGTCAACCTTCTGAGACCTTCAGATGGAACTTGATACACTAGTGTCATCACCAATCCTTCACCCCGACAAAAGGTCCTCTATTTCACAATTTCCCCATCTCTTGTCTACGCTTTTCAGACAATTCTTACGGGAAAAAAATGTTCCCGTAAGTTCCTTGATGGTGCCGACAAGATGATCAAATCATAGGTCATGATTTTCATTTCTGTGTTGACGTATAACTAATATAATAGTTTGAGGGATGTTCCACCATTCAACACAATGTATTTTTAAACCAAAACCAAGAACTTTCTTAAAGTGCCAAGCGTTTCATGTCAATGTATATAATTTGTCATGAGGTTTTATTTCAACTGGTTCACATGTTTTCAAGTTGATTGTAACAAGACTGACAAGTCTGTTCCGTGTTCTACAAACACAGGGCAGTATATTTTTAACCCAGATCCAAGATCTTTCTTAAAGTTCCAAGTGTTTCACGTCATTGTGTACATAATTTGTCATGTTTTAGGACAACATATTGATAAGTATTTAGGCAATTGCCATTGTGTGTATAATTTTGTCATGATTTTTTCTGTCAACCTATGGAGAGGCAATCCCCATGATGACTGTTTTCAGATTCCCACTGATTTAATTATTTACAAGAACTGATGGTGACTCCAAGGGAGTCGAAACCGGTCTTCACTTAATAAATTTTAAACATTTTACATTGTGTTGAATGGTGAAACATCCCTCAAACTCTATTATATAAGATGAACAAATGTACACTTAAAAAGATCTTATGTCTGCTAATGACACTCCTGACGCCATGATTTACACCCATAGGAAATTTAAGGGTCTTGGTATTTTCAGAGCAAGATGGGAAATGACCCTCCAACAAACAAATGGGTACAGAGCTTGATAGCTGCAGTCGCTTAATTGCGGCCAGTATACAGTATTCGGGAGATAGTGGGTTCGAACCCCACTGTCGGCAGCCCTGAAGATGGTTTTCCGTGGTTTCCCATTTTCACACCAGGAAAATGCTGGGACTGTACCTAATGAAGGCCACGGCCGCTTCCTTCCCACTCCTAGTTCCTTCCTGTCCCATCGTCACCATACGACCTGTCTGTGTCGGTGCGACGTAAAGCAACTCGCAAAAAAGGCAATGTTAACAACACAAGAAAGCTCAATGAGGAAAGTATACGTCTTCAGAATCTTGGCCTCACAGATGATGTCAATCAAAATAAAATCTAAGAGACGCCCTTCTAGATACCCGAAAAAATTAACTTAGAATTTCTGAATTTGATACGAGTTGTAATCTTCGCCAAAAGGGTAAAGGAGTGATTTTATCCTATAAATAAATGGATTTTTAATCATCACAAGACCAGCACAGACGTAAGTAATCAGATGTTCCTCTTTTCATCACGACCTACAATTCACGTGAGTTTTCTTCTCAACCAGCGCTTCTCCTTTTATTTCCCTTTTTAGATCTGTGGTGATAAACCTGACACCAGTCTGTACAGTTTTTAAGAGAAGTTCCTCATACAGCTCACAATATGTAATAGAATCAGCCTTCAACTAAAAAGGAACTTCTGACCCCAACTTGGCAGGTTCGATCCTGGCTCAGTCCGGTGGTATTTGAAGGTGCTCAAATACGTCAGCCTCGTGTCGGTAGATTTACTGGCACGTAAAAGAACTCCTGCGGAACTAAATTCCAGCACCTCGGCACCTTCGAAAACCGTAAAAGTAGTTAGTGGGAAGTAAAGCAAATAACATTATTATTATTTAAAAGGAACTTGAATTTTCCCAAGATCAACACATCAAGAACTCACTTAACCGCAATACTTGCATAATCCAAACATCAGTGTGCTTTTAGTCTCTAAGTTTTCCAAATGTGTGTTTCGGAAACGATTTATGTATCCAACTTTACATATTTTATTTGTATGCTTAGCCTATTAAAATGTCTTTTAATTGGCATTTTGACAGATCTGTTAGCAGAATCACCCACTGTCTTTTTTTAAAGTGTTTTAATGCATCCTTGTTTCAATTTTTCTCTGTCTTTTAACTATGGCTGATGATGTCCTAAAGTCTATTACGTCAAATTTTTACTAAAAAGTATCAAGGCTTGTTCAAGTGATAATACGGACTAACAATGAAATTTGTTTCTTGCAATCATCATGGTTTAACAAGCAGTGAGTGGCATGGATAGAAAATGGTGGCTAACGTGACAATGGTTCGAGCTGTACTTAAAAACTCCCGAGACAATAAACATTGTAGATGCTGCCCTCAATGAGATGAAAACACTTTCCCATGACTTGGGATATTGCACACAAGTATTGCTCGTACAGCGAGACTCTGCGGAACAGTAGACATTACTGAATCCGTCCACTGATTACGACAACGTTTCCTGATGTTGGGCATACTGTTCACAAGGAACTCCATGTTTTATCTGATGAAAGAAGTACACGGTGTACAGACACCATTGCTTACAAAAATGTTAAAGGATCTACATTTATTGTCAATCCAACAATCATATTCTAATCTCACACCAACCAACTTCAGAACTGGACAAAGAGAAAAAGAGAGTGCACAATATGACTGTCACTTATTACCTTGAGAAATATAAAAGCAACATGATTAAATGTATCAGATTCATGGTCAGCACAATGGGAACTGTAACATCCTTCTTTAAAATTACCTTCTGCAAAAGTTGCATATCCCTAACAGTATTATGAAGAAAAGTAGCCCCTGCAGCCCTTAAAGGATATATTGCAATACTCAGGCACCACCTACACCAACAACTTCTTCCACTGCAAGCCACAAGAGGCGATACCATGCTGAATGACCAGCAACCTTCACTACCGGATATAAATGTAACACTTTCTGCAGCTTTAAATATGTTTGTTAAAAGGACAGATTTGTGGATGTACTTGTAAACTGCAATGTTTCATTTATATATACATTTGCAAACATTACACTTTGTCCAATGTGGCAGCCCTTGCTTTTAGTATATCCCCAGAAATCTTATCAATTTTAGTTACTTTTCTAGTTTTCAACTTTTACATTTTTTGTAAATTTCCTTATCATAGGTAAATTTCTAGTGTTAGTCACTTCCTCTACCTGGATATTATCCTTAAGTCCACCTATCTTTACATATGGCTGACTAAATATGATTTTCTGTCCTACACAGATTTAGTTACCATCTGTTGGTCATGCTTTCCATCATCCACATGATCTTCCCGGTTAAAATTTGGTAAACTAAGATCATCCGCGACAATCACGTACCTTTCTGTGTCATTCCCCGCATAGGTGATTATGTTATCAAATAATTTTGTGTCGGCATCACCCCTTCCAGGTGTGTTCACCCCAAAAGCATCAAGTTTCCTTTTAATTTTAAAGATAAGCCCTACATCTAGAATTTCATGTTTCTTATCCTTAACTTTTTCACAGCTCACAAATTCTTCTTTCACTAGTATTCACACTCCCGTTCCTATTGAATCTCCCTCATCTTTACGATAATTACTCCAGTTCTGGGAGAAACTTTTTTGCATGCAACATATCCTGGAAGGTTCAATGACAATGACTTTATATTAATGGGGCAGTTTTTTACATATAATTTGCCCTCAAGCTATATTTGTGACATAAATAGTCAACAAAATAGCTCTTCGTAATTCCTGACTAGGTACAAACATTTATAACAACTAAGCACTGTTTGTCTACAAACAAAAGTTTCTTTAACACTGTTACAAGAATCACAGGCCATTAACAGTCAATTTAATGAAATACAACTAACAAGTAGGTACTCACCATAATGTTAAAACTTTCAGTTTGGAGGTTCCAAGTCCATTCTGTTGGCAAATGAGGGAAGACAGGCTGACCTATAACCCAAACCATATTAGTTAGGATTCTCAGATACAATAAAAAATTTTTATGTAAGGGTACTTCACACTATATTGCAGATGAAAGTACAGTTGAAACTATGTAAACTACTTATTTATTGCAAAAAACATTCAAGCTCTTAAGTCTCTGGGCTTTTTTCAATCATGAAATTACCAGCCTTTCGCCCCAGTGCAGCAACAGACTTATCAGTTGGAATGCTGCACCTTTCCAAGACGCTGGCACTAGTACGCCGTTTAGACACCACTGCAAGCCTCCTATGTAGGACAGTGCAGCGACGGTGCACTAGGGGAAGCATGTGCCTCCACTTGTATAAATGCCTGTCTTTGACCTGTATGTAAAAATAAGGTTCCTAGAAGGAAACCATAATTTAATTTCATAGATTGCAAATGTTAAAACATTCAAGCTCTTAAGTCTTTGATATTTACTGCAGCTTTTAATGGTGAACTGGAAATAACTAAATCCTATAGCGATGTATTTTACAAACCGCTGAGCCTGACACATCATATAAAACAGCGTATTTTATCACATTTTTGGTAAACTGTATCAACTCGAACGTCCAATGTTGAGTTTTGTTTCTTGCACATTTGGGGATTGCTGGCAACAATGTAAAGCTTATTTTCAAACTCTTGTTTTCAGTAGATAGTAGATTTCAAATCAATCCATCTGCTAAATAGTCAGGGTAAGCATCGTTAAGATGTCGCAAAAGAAAGGGAAAGTGTTTATATTGAAAAAAAAAAAAAGTCACAAATAATCTGGCGATTACAAAATGGGGAAACAAACGTCAGTGTCGCGATTACTACAATTTGGAAGGACAGAGAGAACATCTCACTTATTAGACAAGACCATGCGTAGCATCATTAATCAATTTATCGCTGCAGCTTTTTTCTTCCTCACTTATTATTTTATACAGTGAAACCTGTCCAAATCAGACACTGTATAACAAGGAATCCTATCTATTGTGGAATATTTTCTTGATCCCGATGCAAATCACATGTTTATTATTTATTTTAATTTTTTAGTGAACACAGGACTACTTAGTCAGGTTTATGGAGGTTTTTCTTCTTTTTGTCAGCCCAATACTGTTTCATCCTTTCTGAACGTAATTTTCTTTCCGCTTCTGGAACCACTCTTCCTATTCTCTGCATGTTGATTTTTGTTTGTAATCTAGGGTGTTTATCTCTCAATATGCAACTCTCTCATGTCTTCTTTAAGCTCTGTGATCCATCTAATATTATTCTTACTCTTCCATAATTTTTCTACTGATTCTATTTTCTGGTGACCGTATTAGATGCCCTAAGAATGATATTTGTTTCTTTTTCACTGTGCTACTCACAGGTTCCATTTGTTTATCAACTGTCTCATTGGAAGCTAGCCTCCAGACTCTGTTTACTTGATAATTTTCATTTAAACAGGTTCTCACTATTCTCCTTTCTAACTTGAGTACTATCTATTGCAACTGTGTTTGTTGTTTTGAATAATGTTTCACATGCATATGTAATTTGTGGCTGGGTGACTTTTGTAATATAATAAACAATAATGTTATTTGCTTTACGTCCCACTTACTCTTATATGGTTTTCGGAGATGCCGAGGTGCCGGAATTTAGTCCTTCAGGAGTTCTTTTACGAGCTGGTAAACCTACCGACACGAGGCTGACGTATTTGAGCACCTTCAAATACCACCGGACTGAGCCAGGATCGAACCTCCCAAGTTGGGGTCAGAAAGCCACAGCCTCAACTGTCTGGGCCACTCAGCCCGGCGGTGACTTTTGTAGTGTTTCAGTTTGGTTGCTATTGAGAGACACTTTTTATTATATGTATTCTTGGTAACATGCTGGGCTGTAACCAGTTTTCTATTCTATTTTGCCGTGCTGGTTTCTCGTTTAGGTTTATGTAATTACTTCACCTAAATATTTACATTTTTCTACTTTTATTTCTTAGTTTCCCAGCTTAATTTTGTTTGCAAGCAGAAGTTGAGTTAGCATAATTTCTGTTTTTTCAAATGAAATTTTCAAACCAATATTTTGAGCTATTTCCTGTAAAGATTTTATTTGTTGTTTTGTTTCCTGAATATCATTGGCCAGAAGAGCTAGATCATCAGCAAATCCTAGACAGTTCAAATATATGTTATCCTTCTGGGTTACAATTTTTATATTTTTCGAGTTGTTCTTGTACCATTCCCTCATAACGTACTCTAGTCCACAGTTAAAAAGAAAAAGTGACAATCCGTCACCCTGTCTTAAACCAGCTGTTACCAAGAATGGTTCAGAAAATTCTCCTCTGAACTTAATTTTAGAAATTGTATTCGTTAGAATAAGTTTAATCAATTTGATTAGCATTGGGTTAAGTCCGAAATGTCTTAAAATTTTTAATAATGATGGTCTGTGGATGGAGTCGTAAGCTTTTTTGAAATCTATAAATGTTATTGAAAGAGGCTTGTTTCGTTTTCTGTAATATGCCATGACTAGCTTGAAGTTGTTCTTTAATCTGATTATGGGTAGTATATTAGAGAAAATCTGATCCGTCCAACCAAGGATGGAAATACCTCTATAGTTGTCTGGATTACTTCTTTCACCTTTCTTATGAATTGGATTAATTATAGCTTGTCCACCGTTCTGGGAATTTTTTTTTGATATCCAAATCTTCTGTAATATCATATAGAGGGATGTCTGAGTTGCACTGCCGGCATATTTCCACATCTCTGCAAAAATCTGGTCTTCTCCACACGCTAAGTAGTTCATTTCCTTAAGCACTGTTTCAACTTCTGGTTTAGTTTTTATCAGGGTATGTCTATCAATAACAAGAGCTTTTCAGGTTCATCATGCTTCAAGAGCTTGTAAAATGCTTCTGCCATGATTTCTGCGTTTTCCTTATTGTTATGTGCTATTTTTTCATCTTTATTTTCAACAATAATGTGGGTGGGGGGTTGTATTTTTGCAATTATTTACCAAAGGCTTAGTAATAATCTCTAGAATTGGTTTTGTAATAATTTTCACGGGGCAAGATGGCCGTGCAGTCCGGGGCGCGCGGCTGTGAGCTTGCATCCAGGAGATAGTGGGTTCGAATCCCACTGTCAGAAGTCCTGAAGATGATTTTCGATGGTTTCCCATTTTCACACCAGGCAAATGCTGGGGCTGTACCTTAATTAAGGCCACTGCCCATTGTTGCCATAAGACCTATCTGTGTCGGTGCGACGTAAAGCCACTAGCAAAAAAAAAGTAATCATTTTACTCAATAGTTTATTAAATCTTTTTTATATTTTATCTTAATTCTTCCAATCGTTTGGGTGTATTCCTTCTTTCTTGAGGTTCATGGCGTTTTCTTCTGTTTTGTGGGCTTGAAATTTCAACCAAGCTTGGTGTCTTTCTTCATTCATTCTATCACAATCAGAGGTCTATCAGGCATGTCTTTTCCTCGGATTTAATGGAGCTAGATCTTCTACATTCTGTTTAAGAATTTGTATTACGTCATCTAAATTATCTGTTAGTCTTGTAGTTCTTGTTCTTTGCCGATACTGGGCATTCTGGATTAACTGATAAGGGTCGTAAGTCCTTTTCTTCTTAATGGAGTAAATTAAAACTTGATTTTAATTAAGTAATGATCTGAACCAATATCCGTTACCCTTCAAACTCTGACATTGTGGATTTCCTTGTGAAAGAAATTTGTCCATGGGTTCTGTAAATTTCTATGAATCTTTGGCCACTTCTGTTTGTATATTTATGAGGAGCCCAATTTTCTACTACATCTCGATACTTCTTTTCCTTACCCAGTTGAGCCTTTAAGTTCCTTATAAGGACCTTGATGTTATATTTATTTTATCCATTGTCTGATCGAGGAGATCCCAGAAATTATCGACTTCTTGCTGAGTATTTGTTAGGAAATTTTTTCATTGGTAGGGGCATGAGCATTTATGATGGTGTAAAGTTAGTTTGTGGTTTGTAAAGTTAGAATTGTAGTTCTCGGTGAGATGGCTTTAAAATCAATTACGGAATCTATTATTTTCAAATTTATTATAAATCCTGTACCAAACTGGGGGCAATGTTTCATGACCCTTTGGCCTGGCTTCCCATTGTACACTCTATAACCTTGAGATTCAAATGGATCTTCTGTTAAATTTCTCATTTCTTGGAGCCCTACCACAAGAATATTTTGCCTATCTAATTCATCTGTGAAGTTCTTGAGCTTTCTGGTTTTCAGTAAGGAGTTTATATTGTGCTTTGCAATGTAGTTAATATGCTTATGTTTGATTCTATGTTTGTATGCTTGGTTATATGTATGTATTTTTGAGTGTTCAAATTCAGTCTTGTCTTTTAGGCAACTACTCACCGAATCTGATGTAGTCTTCTCCATCCTTAAGGGGTTGGATGGTGGAATTCTTTTAGTAAAAGACATTTCCCTATCTGATTATCAAAGGTTATCAACCTTAAGTGGAGCAAGCTCCGATTTACAACTACGGTTGTTAGCAGCAGAGGATATTTATTTAGCCGTCACCAACATGTGAAAGAGACGCTGTTGGGGTACTGCCACTAACATGTGGAACCGTCGTGCCCTTTATTGCCTCAAGATGTTTATTTTCTGGCTGTAATTTTACGGCTTTAAGCCAACCCTCCTATTTTCTTTCCAGGCTTGGGACCGGCAACAGCAACTACTGAGCTACTCAATCCACCCAGCAGATACTGCAAGCAGAGAAAATCATATGTATTACATGTTATTTTTTCTGAATAAAATGGAAACTGCTCAACGCAGAAACGGAAATTGTTTACGAGTTTTCAAAAACTGAATCCACATTTTTAATAGGCTATTCTGAAGTAAATTATATTTCAAAACAGAATTCACATCTTTAACAGGCTATCCTGAAGTAAATTTTATGTTAAAATATTGGGCCGATCGCAGAAACGATGACTAGTTTTAAGCCTTAGGCAACGTCTAACTAAACGACGTCTAAGTCGTGATCGATGTTGCGTTGCTGAAACGGTGTTCAGCTGGTGTTTAGCAAGACATCGTTTATGTTTCTATATCAGCTCCTAAACGGAAATAGAAGTGTCTTCGAAGCTTCTCTTTGCCAGCTGGGACCAATGAAAACTCATCAATGCAGGCGCCATCTTTAATCAGCTGTTGTGTGCTGTGAAAATGACAAGACGTTCAGAAAACTTTTCAAGCGAAGAAAAAATAGTATTTTCTGAAATTGTTAAGTCGCATGATGTTGTAGAATGTAAGGCATACAACAGCGATACCATACTGAAAAAGAAGGTAGCCTGGCAGAAGATTACAGAGGCTTTCAACAACAGTTTTCCTCAGAACCCCCCACGTGACAGCAAGACTCTGTTGGGTAAGTTCCAAGATAATTTTGCGGGTTGTATTTATTTCAGTGGGAATTAAGCTGTTCTATATTGGAAAACTAATAATGTTGAATCAAAATAAAGGCAAAAGCTGACTCAATACGCATGCACTAAAATGTATTGGGGTATTTTTACAGGACTGTGGCGGAGGCTGAAGCTCTAGTCTAAAAACAGCTTGGATTATAAAAGAAAAAAATCCAAAACAACAGGAGGTGGGCCGCCACCAAGCCCCTTAAGTCCTTTAGAGGAGAATGTGTTGGTGGTGTTAGGTGATTCCGGCGAACCTCTCGAAAACCCATATGACGATGAGGGGGAGCTCGCTTACGTACGTATAACGGATACTATTAAATAATCATTACTCTTGATGTAGGAAATGCATTGTAAATAAATTGCTTGACGAAAGTTTTATTTGCTGTGTATGAAAACAGATCCCTGCGGAAGGCGTTACCGCTCAGCTGTCGCTGCTCAGCGAGCGTGAGGTGGAGAGAGGTTACCGTCGTGACGCTGAAGTTAAGGAGGTGGAAAAGGAGGACTTGATGGAATTCACAGGGGAGAGATCTTCACCTCAGACTCCAAGGTAAGTTGTGGTCAGAAATTTGAATTAATTTCTTTTCTCCACGGAATGTAACCTCAGATTTTTAGAAAAAAGTACAGTATAACCTCTAAACATGGTCTATGTTTTCGTGTATTTCCAGTGCCAAGTCCAGGAAAAGACGACACGAGGAAGGTAAAGAGGACGAGGTGGTGAAAATGATGCAAGAAATCTACAAGAAACAGTTGCGTGTGTTAGATTTACAAGAAAGGAAGGCACTGTTAGACATTTATTTAATTGAACAGGAAATGAAAAAAAAAAAGGTTATGACTTGCCGGAGTGGTATAATTCAATTAATTGATAATCATGTTAAATAATAATTAATGAATAAATGTATTTTCATTTCACTTGAGGTGATCTTATCTTTATAAGTTAAAAACTTCATTTTCCCGTATTGAACTGAGATTCACAATTAGAATTAAGGAAGGTTCAACCTTTTCAATACAAAACGTGTTGTATAAGATGTACACAAAATATAATAAATAATAATAAATAAATAAATAATAAATAATACAATAAATAATATGTTGTGAACATCTAATACAACACGTTTTGTATTGAAAAGGTTGAACCTTCCTTAATTCTAATTGTGATCTTATCTTACTGTTTCCTGTCACATCATCTCCTATTGGTTCAACAGGCACTTCATCATCTGGTAAGTCTGCCTCTAGGTCAAGTTCACCGCGCTGCACAGTGAGGTTATGTAGCACAGCAGTCGCCACAATAATTTTCACTGTTTTCTGAACCTTCGTTCTCAGACCCTGTGCAAGACAGGGAAATCTTTTCCATGAACCGAAAGTTCTTTCCACTACATTTCTCGCCAGGACATGAGCTTGATTATAACTGTTACGGACTTTTCCGTGGTAGGTAGAGGTGAAAGAAGGTGCGGGTGTGAATGGGTTTCAAGCTACGAAATTATAGTGCAATGTAAAATTAATTTAAAAGTTAACAAGGTTATATTTTCTTTTCGAAAACAAAGAAATAACAAGCATGGCAGGTACAAAGTAGCAATTCAAAAGGGGTTAGTTACAATATTTACAGAATTTGGGCTTCGCGCCCTGACTTCACAATGCTTGGGCAATCAGCTCAGTTTTACCTCAAACACAAGTTTTAACAGAGGGGGAGAAAACCCCATTTATACCTAGGAGCCCTTGCTCCAAATTACACTGAAAAACCTCCGTGAGGCATACAACCCAGAATTTTCAAAAGAGCCACTCGCTCTCAAAATTTAAGCCTCTCCCAGGCCACACCAAACTCCACCTTCAAGTTGTCCTCAACGGACATAAACACAGGGGTAAAATACCCAATCTACTGAGGTCTATTAAAAGAAAAGCAGGTTAATTAAATGACCTCTAAAATAACAATTTGAGAGGAGGCGAACTTGCACTCCTAATACACTTTGATTAAGACCTACTTGGCACTAGGCCGTTAATACAAGGGCTAATCCCATGCTAAAGAGGTGACTTAAGAAAAGAACAATTTGTTTTACATTAACGAAAAATAGGTTGAGAAAATAAGTTCACCTCAAGACAATGTGAGTGGGAGCTCGAGAGGGTTAGCACTCTCTATCCCAATATGTCGTTTTAAAAGAGAATATATGAAAGGAGTAGTTACATTTTAGGAAAAGGTTACATGGCTGAACGCTTAGAACCCGCCCCGAAAGTTAAACTGCTGAGCTAGCAAAGAAAGAAGTTATTAATCGGCCATTACCTTGTGTTGAACGGCTGGAGAAGAAAGAGGCGCTTCCCGCCCCCTGCTATGTACTTAACACACTGAAAGATGGAACAGAAGTGGCCTAGAGACCCAAAAATCAGCAGTTTAAATACTCTCGCGGAAGTTTCTAGGCGTTAGGGGAAAGAAAACACCCTCCCACAAACTCTTTATTGGATAGGACCCCGCAACAGATTCAAGTTGGGGGAAGATACATCTGATTGGATAGAAATTAATTGAAGAAATTCGGGATTGGATACATTCATAACAAGGGGAAGAAAGGGGTTAATATTGCCAACTTAAACAATGATAGAAATAAATTTAACAAAGAACAAACTCTTGAAATTAAATTTTCTCCAAAAAAAATAGTTCTTTGACTCCGCACTAGGTTGCACTATTGTAGATCTTCAGTAGTGTCCTCTAGAAGAGAAAGTTCACACTTCTTACTTCAAGCGAAACAAAAACACATCAAAAATGACACAGTTCAAAAACTCAAAATTTTCCACGTGGTGACATCTTCTGAGACGGTAGAAAATTAATACTGTCAATAAAGTTCAGACTTCCTCCAGCAGAGGAGTTTCAACAGGCACACATTTTAAATTAGCGGAGTGGAGGTGTACCGCCCGGTACAATAACGATTATCAGCTGCGTTCCTTGGGTTCAGAATCGGAGTGAGTAAGTATTTCTTGCAAGCGTAGCCAGAATCTCCGACAAGATGTCCCTTAACATCTCCTCTTTCCAGGCGGTCGTGGATAGTAGAATTTCGAAATATTCTGCTATCATGAGTTGAGCCAGGCCAACGAGCAACTATACTCCTTATTCTCATCTGAGTGTCACATATCACCTGCAATGAAATAAAAACCGCTGTATGTAAGTAGGTTTCAAGTGTAGTAGTAGTAGCCTAGTAGCAGTAGTAGTTGTTGCTACGTGTTGTAAGGGAGCGATAACATGAACCAGTTAGACCGTATTTATGTCCACTATTGTGCATGCCACATAATGAAGTGTAACATTAATAAGAGTATTGTCGTTAGGATGAGTACAAATAACAGCCATTACAGAAAAATAAGTGCTGTTTTGCGTCAATGTTATGTGCGCTTACTTGGCAGTTGATAGAATGGAATCCTTTCTGGTTGATGTACATGACAGCTCTCTGACGATCGGGACAAGTTATTCTGACATGAGTACAGTCAATCGCACCCATTATTCCGGGAAAGTTGTCCCCAGAAATAATAATTATTTTCCACAGTGTAAATGGATAACACGTTTATGAGTTCACACATTACAGAGAAGATAATTACATTCAATCCACAGAAAAAAGATTAGACCTATTTACCTGGAAAGGACGGCGAAATCATTCCTGATAGCAGATAGCTCATCGTTGTTAGGGAAGTTGATAAATCTTCTCCTCAAACTATTGATGGCAGTTACAACATGATCCACTGTCTGGCACACAGTCGCTGCGTTGACATTTACCGTATAACCGCTCATAGTGTAAAATGCATTGGTTGCCAAGAAACGTAAAGTCAGAAGGAGCTGAAGGGTGACAGGTAATGAGCTACCTCTTGTGTCTTGCTTGATTAATTCTCCCACATCACACAACAATTCCCTCACAGTTTCCTTTGAAAAGCGAAATCGCGTTTTAAAAGGATTGCTCCGATCTCGTAGCAGGCGACGTTCAGGAGGCCGTCTGACTAACATTTCTCTCCTGAACCGTCTCAACATACCGACATAATTTACATGCTCAATAGTAAACAACCAACGACTGCGATTCGCTTCTATTTTGAGGTTAAACACTGCTCTCAGCAGTGTTTAAACATGGCGTCTTGAACATCGACTTTAGCCAGTGTCTAAGTAATAACGTCTCTGCAATGCGGCAGCCATACTCAGACACTGTTTAACCGTAGACATTGTCTAAGCACCGTTTCTGCAATCGGCCCATTGTGTAGTTTCAAGCAACTCACAACAGTAGGCCACGGAGGTAAACATAACTTTTCTTTGTATTATTATTTATAAGTTTCATATTCCGTATTGATTGGATTCAATGTAATAGACAAGAAAAATGTTCCACCGATCAATACTGTTTATTGTGAATGAATTATTGCACTAGTACCGGTTTCGGCCTTTCTTGGCCATCATCAGCTAGCACACAATATTTACAGTCATTAGACAAAATTACAAAGATGTTACGTTAGAGTATCCGGATGTCTAATGAAAAATGGAAGTAAAATATATTGCAATATGTTGCGTTAAAATATCTCTGATAAAAATGGTGATGGTTATCATAAACTAAAACCTGCTGAGTGAGCATCGACATGAGTACATAAACACATTAAAATATAGGCCATATCATAAAACACTAAAAATATAGCACATTAAACACATTAAAACATGGTATATTTTAAAAACGTCTATTAAAATTTGAGTTCATGTTGCGTAGCATTCATTCTTCAATCCTCTTGTAGTTCTTGTGTTGATAGAGTTGTATTAGGTGATTATCGAGAATGTTCTATGGCTGATATACTTTGTATTGGTATGTTATAAGAACTCTTGTCATTAAAATTTGAAAATTGAGTACTGTGCACTTCAACGTTGATATAGTCCAGTAAGATTTATATATACAGCAAGACAGGGTTTGATTTTAGAGCACTTGATGGTGACACCTCTCTCGTCTATGCACGTTATTTGGTTGTTATTATTGTTGCTGTGGTGGCAGAACACAACAAATCTCCAAACATATCGGTACACAACCTCCACAGCAACAATAATAACAACCATATAACGTGCATAGACGAGAGAGGTGTCACCACCAAGTGCTCTAAAATCAAACCCTGTCTTGCTGTATATATAAATCTTACTGGACTACATCAACGTTGAATTGCACAGTACTCGATTTTCAAATTTTAATGACAAGAGTTCTTATAACATACCAATACAAAGTATATCAGCCATAGAACATTCTCGATAATCACCTAATACAACTCAATCAACACAAGAACTACAAGAGGATTGAAGAATGAATGCTATGCAACATGAACTCAAATTTTAATAGACGTTTTTAAAATATACCATGTTTTAATGTGTTTAATGTGCTATATTTTTAGTGTCTTATGATATGGCCTATATTTTAATGTGTTTATGTACTCATGTCCATGCTCACTCAACAGGTTTCAGTTTATGATAACCATCACCATTTTTATCAGAGATATTTTAACGCAACATATTGCAATATATTTTACTTCCATTTTTCATTAGACATCCGGATGCTCTAACGTAACATCTTTGTAATTTTGTCTAATGACTGTAAATATTGTGTGCTAGCTGATGATGGCCAAGAAAGGCCGAAACCAGTACTAGTGCAATAATTCATTCACAATAAACAGTATTGATCGGTGGAACATTTTTCTTGTCTATTACAACTTTTCTTTGTTCGAAGGTGAGAACCTTCATTTTATTGCATTGTTTACAGTGAAGCAGCCTGGCTTTTCAGTCTCTCTGAGTGAATACGGTTATTCTTGTGCAAGATGTCTCGTAAAAATGTGGCGCTGTCATTATGCGACAAAATCAAAGTGATAGAAATGAAGGAAAAAGAACAAAGAAGTGTTTGGGATATAATGTTACAGTTTCATTGCGGTGAAACATAATAGGTGTATGACACTTTGAAAAAACAAAGATTGCATTATGAACGAGTGGCTGGGGGGTAATAATGGTGACATGAAAAGGAAGCAGAAAGTAACAGGTTATGCAGAAATTAATGAGCTGCTGTGCGAGTGGTTTGTTAATGCTCATTCAAAGAAAATACTTATTTCTGGACTTATTCTTCAAAGCCAAGCCACTGAACTTGCCAAAAAATTGAATAAGCCAGAATTCAAGGCTTCAAATGGTTGGCTCGAAAGCTTTAGAAATAGGCATAATATCGTTTGGAATCAGGTGTGTGGGGAAGCAAGTGATGTTAACCTTACTGTTGTTAGTGAGTGGCAGGAAAAACTGACATTTTGGATGGGTTTCTTCCAAACCGCGCCTACAAGATGAAATGGGTATGTTCTACAGAGCACTTCCTTCCTTGCGCAGGGGAAAATGTGTAGACGGCAAAATGTCTAAAGAACGGTTGACCGCTTTTCTTTGCGGGAATATGGCGGGACAACTTGAAAAACCTTTGGTGATAGGAAAATCAGCTAAGCCACGGTGCTTCATACATCTAGATCTGCGTAATCTTCCAGTTATATGGAGAGCAAACTGTTACGGAGATTTCCGTGGTAGGTAGAGGTGAAAGAAGGTGCGGGTGTGAATAGGTCTCCAACTACGGAATTAAAGTTAAATGTAAAATTTAACAAGGTTATATTTTCTTTCCAAAATTCAAAAATAACAAGAATGGCAGGTACGGAGTAGCAAGACAACAAAGTACAATTACAGTATTTACAGGATTTGGGCTTCGAGCCCTGAAAACACAATTCTTGAGCAACTAGCCCAACTTTACGATATACAAATTTCAACAACGGGGCAGAAGACCCCAATCAAACCCTGGAGCACTTGCTCCAAATTACACCGTAAAGCCTCCTCGAGGCATACAAGACTCAGTTTCCGGAAAAGAGCCACTCGCTCTCAAATTTAAGCCTCTCCCAGGCCACACCAAACTCCACCTTCAAGCTGTCCTCAACGGACATAAACACAGGGGTAAAATACCCAATCTACTGAGGCCTATTAAGTGAGAAAAGGTTAATTATATGGCCTCTAAAATACCAACTAGAAAGGAGGCTCTCCGCACTCCTAATACACTTTATTTAAAACCTACTTGGCACTAGGCCGTTAATGCAAGGGCTAATCCCATACTACAGAGGTGACTTCAGAAAAGAACAATTTACATTATATTAACGAAGAATAGGTTGAGAAAAATAAGTTCACCTCAAAACAATATGATTGGGAGCTCGAGAGGGTTAAGCACTCTCTATCCCGATATGTAGTTTAAAAGATGAAATAGATACAAGTTTCTTTACATTTTAAGGAAGGTTACATAATGGAAAAAGCTTCGGACCCTCCCCGAGAGTTAAACTGCTGAGCTAGCAAAGAAAGAAGTTATTAATTGGCCATTACCTTGTTGTTAACCGCTGCCGAAGAAAGAGGCGCTTCCCGCCCCCTGCTATGTACTTTACACACTGAAAGATGGAACAGAAGTGGCGCAGAGACCCTAAAATCAGCAGTTTATATACTCTCGCGGAAGGTTCTAGGCGTTAGGGGAATGAGAACACCCGCCCACAATCACTTTATTGGAGAATAAAGAGAAATCCCTACACGAGATGAAGAAGAAACACATTATTGGTGGAAAATTAATTTCAGAAATTCGGGATTGGCTAGATTTAAAACAAGGGGAAAGAAAGGGGTAATATTGCCAACTTAACCAATGACTGAAAGAAATTTAACAAAGAACAAACTTTTGAAATAAAATTTTCTCCAAAGAACAGTTCTTTTTCTTCGCACTAGGGTGCACTATTGTAGTTCTTCAGTAGTGTCCTCTAGAAGAGAAAGTTCACACTTCTTACTTCAAGCAAAACAAAAACACATCAAAAATGACACAGTTCTAAAACTCCAAAATTTACAGGTAGTGACATCTTCTGAGAAAGTAGAAAATTAATACCGTCAATAAAGTTCAGACTTCCTCCAGCAGAGGAGTTTCAACTGGCGCACCTTTTGAATTAGCGGCGTGGAGGTGTACCGCCCGGTACACAAACAAAAAGGCGTGGATGACTGCTGCACTGATGGAGGAATGGCTCACTAGTTTCAATGCCAAAATGAAGAGAGAAAATCGCAATGTGTTGCTATTCCTTGAGAATGCTACATGCCATCCACACTTTAAAATGTCCAACGTAACACTAGCATGGTTTCCACCAAAAACTACAAGTATCACTCAGCCCATGGACCAAGGTGTCATCTACACATTTAAAAGTCACTACAGGAGACTAGTTCTGCAGACAATAACTGCGAAGATGGAGGGGGCAGCTAGTGCCAGTGACATGCCGACAAAGATAGGTCTTATGGCGACGATAGGAATGGGGTACGAGTGGGAAGGAAGCGGCCATGGCCTTAATTAACCCTAGAATCATAAAGTCCCTCCAGTGTAACACAAATCATAAACTTTCGTCTGTCAGACTACCAAAAGAAAAGCACTTTAATAAGCATAAACCCAACATTTTACATAAAATACAGAATATTATACTTAAAACTACCACACTTAGTGATGACAATACACTTTGGTCAGTTTTTCCTCAATAGGCACATTCAATGTACTGTTTTGCCTGGTGATCAAGACAAATGTGCCTTCGGCATGTCTTACAAGAGAATCGGGTCATTCTTCTTTTCTTTGATGGACAAAACGCACAAATTTTTCTTCCTTCTGCAGTGCCTGATTGAGGCTCTTCAGGAATGCCATCTTTTCCAAGAATTTCAGCGATGGTCCTCTTCAGGCTGCTCTTTAAAGTTGGTGTCTGAAGTCTCTCTTGCAGCTTTGGAGCCATTAGAATTTCGGATATATCCTTTGCAAACTCTCGCCTTGAAAGTAGCTTTTGGCCTTCTTGAACCATCTTATGCACATAAATAATGTATCCATTGACAAGTGATGTATTAATCATACTATAAAAGATACAAATTGGCCATCTTCTCGTTTTTCTTGAAGAGGACATCAATGTTGTCATTCCATCGAAAGTGTCCACAGCACCTTTAGTCCCACTGTAGTCTTCCGCCATATCTGGTTTCCCACTGGCTGCTATTATTCCTACTTCATGGCATGTAGAAAGGAGGATTACATTCTTGTTTGGTTTTTCTTTTATAGGATACCATTGTTTTTATACTATCATAACTAGGGCCTGGATTTTTAGGTGGAATAAACCTTCACTCTAGGTTTTTGTATTCTTAAAATAGGTTATTTTAGGTTTTGCCTCCCAGGCAGCAATATTTTTGGTTTTCGTAGTTCTGTAAAATTTATTTATTGATGGCCTAGAATGAATACCTCGTATCTCACAAAGTTCTTCCTATCCATTATTTCCCTTAAGACTAGTTACACGTCCCAGCCACACATGAATATGCAGTCTATCAGAACAATGTTCGTTGTGTTCTTTTTTTCCTCTGCCGATGTGTGAAGGAAAATGAACCTCACCGTACCGTACTATAGGAAAGTATGTCTGCGTGACGTATTTACTAACTCCTAGAGTATAATTTCTATAAGGTTCATTTTCCTTTACTCGTCAGCATAGGAAAATAAACCCAACAAATATTGTTCTGATGGACTGCATATCCAAATGTGGCTGGAAGGCGTGACCAGTCTTAAGGGAAATAATGGATAGGAAGACCTTTGTGAGATACGAGGTATTCAATCTAGGCTATCGTTATGTACTTTTTTCACAAAAGTTTACATTGTCAAATTCATAAAAATACACTGTACTGTTTCCTTTGCAAGTTATTTTTTGGCATTGCAGTAAATAACAAAGTACATACCCAAATTGTCTCGCGTAAATGATTTCCTGTTGTCGCGTAACACATTCTTATATGACGAAAAAGTTCTTTCAACGGAACATGACGTCACTGGAGCATAGTACATAAATGCATGCATTAGGTTGTAGGGGTAATTTTCCTGAATACTTTTCTCCCTGTAATACTGAATTGATGACTTTCATATCTTCAAAACCAGGATTGCGTTGAAGAATCTTCTGCAGCTTCGAAGAACATGCCACTCCCAATGGCCCAGGTACTTCTCTCCTGGAAATATTGCCAGTGATATCCAGGGAATCTTTGAGTGGCAAGATTGCACCTTCCAACTGGAGAATAGCTTCTGGTATAAAACAAAAATGTGTCTTAATATATGCTAAGGAAGCGACGAGGGTCGGGCACTCGAGCGATTTCTTGGCCTTTGCGTTGCAGGAAGCTTCTGTTTCATCCAAGTCAGTGACAACATTTTTAATTCCTTCTAGATGCTTAGCATAGTAAATAGCAGCAGATAATCAAGTTCCCCAGCGGGTAAGTATCAGCTCAGGTGGAAGAGGTGTTGTTGGTAGTTTCTCTTTGAACAACTGTATACGTGTTGGGGCTTACGTCACTGAAGTTGCTTCTAATCTCTTCCGCAAGGAGGTACAGGCCGTGGGCCAAGCACGTAACGTGTAGCATGCTCGGGTAGAAGGACTGTAGAACCTGCCCTGCCTTCAACATGTAGGCAGCACTGTCTGTCACCAACAAAAGGAACTTACTATCTTGATTCTCTGCTGGCCACAATATGTGTAAAGCATCCCTCACAACGCAGGCTATTGTGCTGTTGTTAGTTTGTTCTATTTCTTTACAAAGAATTAGATGAGCGTTACCTGGTTCATTTTGATCCAGCTTACCTACTACCACATTCACAATGAAGCGACCGCAACTGTCAGATGTTTCATCGACAGAACACAAAATATAGTGATCGCCTATATCTTCTCTTATTTCATCTAATGTCTTCTGGTAAACAGGATGCAAATAATTCTTCCTTAAAGTGGATTCATTAGGTATACTGCGGCCGCTGATGTCTCCTAAGAATGTTTTCATTGTCAGGTTACTTAGCACGTTCCATGGGACGTTTGCAGACACCAAATACAATAGAGACAATACGCAACACTTCCAGATTTAGCCTTGTTAAAATGAGAGACAAGTCGCAAGTGGCGCTCCTAGTGGCTTGACCTGAAAATTCGCGCTAAATTCAAATATCAATGGAAATGTATATACGGAAATGGATAAATAAATTACATTTAGAAAGAAAGTGTTACTAAGATATTAACTTCAAAGTTGCTAAAGCAATTCTGGATAAATGAATGAAGAATTATTTAACAGGTTATTATTTAAAGACTGAAATTAGACATATAATCAAGATGTGAAATGGACTGCTGTGAAAGGGCTTGATCTTTCAGTTATGCATTACTTTTTTAGCTTTAGAATTCCTGCCTGAACGTTCATGGCTAGATGTTTCTTTTTTCTCATTTAAAAGCATTGTATCATCATATTAAAATACTTGTCAACGAAAATATCGGCACATTCCTTACACACATGATTCAATGAATTTACATTTAAGAGCTGGACAATTTTCCTTTTATCTTGAAGCCTATTAACAGAAAGAAAATCTATAAATTTAGCCTCAGAAACATTCAAACTTCCCCTATAAGCAATACTTGCCATAATGCCATTACATTAGGGTAAAGCAAATTTGCATCATCACATTGTTTCAACAAAATATGTACATTTCTTAAATAACCCATATTTTCTTCAGTGCTTGACAACGCATTATGGCATTCCAAATGGGGTAACTTGGAACACAACCAGCCACACTCATATGGATATGTATTTTCCTGAATTAAATCAAACCCACAGATCACACCTACAACAACACATTGGTATTGAAGGATAACTGCTACACTATACAATAAAATATGCGTATTATATTTAAAGCCATTTAAAATATGGGTCGAGCAGGTCAGAAGATTATGAAGTACTATAAAAATCTCTTTGTCACTAGAAGAATATATATGCAAACACAACATTACTTAAATTTTCTTGTCACGAGGGAAACTGAAGAAAGACCGCGCATTCTTCTCTACTTCATAGTTGCTGCAGCCAAACACAGCACATACACTTCCCCTCATATTGAGAGGAGATATCAAGGAATGACACATGCTACTATTTAATTATATCAACTCACTGAAAACGCATAAATAACACCAAAACCTTCACACAGAAATACACGTGCTCTTATGACAGAATCAGTAGTTCTCAGGTCAATCCACTAGAGAGAGAGCTCTAATAGCCGTCCCTCAATATCTCACCGAGTGTCGCATATTATCTCTACTGTATTTGCAGGCAACAACGCCTGACATAGGTGAAAGTTAAAGTTATCTTCAGGCTTGCCAACTGTGGAAGAAACAAACGTTTGCTTACTGTTGCTGCTGGACTTATTTCTCCTCGCTATGCTAGCCATGTGAGCAGATGCAGATTTATGCTGCTCAAGATGGGATTTCTGCTCACATTTAACCTGAAATGAAGAATCCAAATCCTAAGTACTCTTCAGTAAGCCAGCTAGGGTATTGCATTACAGGTTTTAGATCAGTTATGGGAAACTTACTTCTTTGGAGCATGCCTGACAGAAGACTACTCGACCGTCAGTAGTGAAGTGTCCATCTGTAGCAATCCATTTTCTCAATAAGTGCGATTTAGGCATTGTTTCGATATACAGTAATTATGGTTAGAAAATACTGCAGGAACCAGTCACCACAAACTCTGCTGGCTGTACTCTCTATGGACGACTGGAGGCGAAACTGTTTACGTTCCTCCTGACCTATCAGATGCATCAAGGAGTCACCAGATGTCACATATATAGTGGGAAGCATGGGATGTGCTGCATTTAACGGTAGTAACATGAACTATCTCCGTCCTACTGCTTGTAATTGCGGTGGAAATAATTTGACAATGCAGGTAAAATAACATTCTTTATTTGAAGAAGGTAAAACAACTATTTAGGTTATTTTAGGTGTCGACCACTCATTTAGGTTTTTTCAGGTGCAATAAAATTCACATATTCTGCTCCAGGAAGTGTGAAACAAACAAATATATCGAAATTTGTGAATTAAATAGCAAGGAAAAAAATAAGTTAAAACCTAAAAATCCGGGCCTTAATCATAACAAAACATGGAGGACCCAAGCTTTCTTCCTTTAACTGTTTTCATCTCTGGTGGTGTCTGTGGCTTGTCTTTTCTCATTGTTCCAATGATTGTCAGGTTGTGGTAGCAATGCAGAGAATCAGCCAGACGAATTGAGGTGAACCAATTGTCGGTCGTAATATTTTTGTCTGATCCATGTACTGGCCAGGTAATTTCATTCACGAAATACATGGCCAAAGGGAAGTTTGTTGGATTAGTACCTTTACCAAGGTATGGGATCGCACTGAATATGAACATAAAATCAGCTTCATGGTCCGTATCGCACTTCAAAAGATTCACAATTAAGTATTTATTTATTTTCCACCTAGTCGATACAATGATTGTATCTGAATATGTACTTCGTTTTAACATCACATAAGAAAATGATTTTTATCCCACATTTATTGGGCTTTTTGGGCATATACATGCGAATTGGACAGCGGCCTCGAAATGTGATCAGCTGTTCATCGACTGTTAAGAAACCTCCTGGAATATAGTTACGAGTGCAAGCTGACACAAACTGATCCCAAAGCTCACGTATAGGTGCAAACTTATCATGTTCACAACGCAAAGGTCTGGTTGTCTTGTCGTCAAATCTAAGACTGTTTAAAGGAAAGTCAAATGGGTCTTTTGACATGCAACATACATTACAAGTGATCAGCTTTAACAGCTTCATTTCAAGTAATACTAATCCCGTATTGACTATAATCAATCAATGAATATTCAAGATAAAACTTAAATATTATAATTGAGCGGTCCGCCTATTCAATACAATATATAATTTATTAATATCTAGGACATGTTTTGTCCCCTAAGGGACATCATCAGCTGATAACAATTTAACATTAATATATCAGTAATAAATATTAAAATTGGAAAGACACATTAAATGTTCGACAATTTAAAATAAGATCTTCAAACTTTGTTAAAATTGCAAGTCATAAGACAGATAAAACAGTCATATTGTCCATATTTCTCTTGTTGATGTTCTCGTAAAATAACAGTTTTGCTCACAAAATCTTAAAATATCATTTGTTGTAGAAAAGCACACTTGATTTGTATTCGATGGTGAAAGATTTGTTAAAACTTAATAAGCATTCCTTAGATGGTATACCAAAATTTAAAAGCTTCAGAATTTAAAGTCAGATCGCAGCCGTGATGGTAAAGTTCTGTGTGGTAATGGATATATAACTTTATCTGAAATAAAATGAAAAAATCATATAAGTGTAAGTAACGTGAAATGGAAGATGAAATAAAAACAATGTAATATAAATGTAATAAAATCGTAGTACTTATTCCTTATTATTGGCCCCGATGTGCGGAGAAGGACTCACTTCTACCGAGGTAAGTGTGCTTCTGCTTTAAAACTAGTACTGGTAGTTGCTACGCTGAGCGGGGAGTGTGGAGGGGAAGTAGGAGAGTGTGTCCTAAGTTGAATAACCTGAGTGTTACCGAGCGTGTGACGTGTTAGAGTCTGGCGTTCCTTCCTAACTTTCGCTTTTAATAGTTCCTCATACAAAACGTTGTACTTCTCAGAAAGCTCATTGATATTATTTGTTGGATTGTTTCTCTGGTCCAGATAAATGTAGATTTCCTCATATATGTTTAATAAATGGCCTTTCTTTACGGTTTTCAGTATTTTGAGGTCATTATCTATGTTTGTAAACATGTGATTGGAGTCGGTCATGTGTTCGCTCATGGCCGAGTATCTGTTGTATTTCTTGGCTCTGGTGTGTTCCTGATATCTTATAATGAAGTTCCTACCTGTTTGTCCTATGTAACTTTTTAAACAACTAGCACAATTCAGTTTATAAACACCTGAATTTTGAAATTTATTATTATTATTATTAACGATATGAGTGTTATAAAACAATTTCGAGTTTGTGTTGTTAGTCCTAAAAGTGATTCTTAAATTACGTTTCTTGAACAGATTCGTAATACTATATATTTTACTGCTATTATATGTAAATACGGCAAATTTCTTATTCTCTTTTTCTTTTTGTTCTTGTATTAACGTTGTCTCAGGCTTACTTTTTACTTTATTTATAATCCTGTTTACAAACTCTTTATTATAGCCATTCTTGTATGCTAAATGGTATATAGTATCAATTTCTTTTTTCAAATCCTGGGTCGAAAGCGGAATATTAAAAGCTCTGTAAATCATGCTAAAGAAGCCGGCTCTTTTTTGAGCTCCCAGGTGTAAAGAATCATTTTTGATCATGTTGACACTCTGTGTTGGTTTTCTGAAGATGTTAAAAAGGAAAGGTTTTGACTATTTCTAGTAATTTTCAAGTCTAAATAATTTAAAGTGTGATTTACTTCAGAGTCAAGTGTGAATTTGATATATGGATCCAGGGAGTTAAGTTGGTTTAAAAACGTTTGGGCATTAGTAATTCTTTCATCTAGTATTACAAAGGTGTCATCTACAAATCTAGACCAATGGTACAAACCATCAAGTTTGTTGATAATTTTAGTTTTTTCCATGTGATAAATATAAATTTCGGCTAGGATGCCTGATGCTGGGGCGCCCATCGGGAGACCTTTTTGTTGGTAGATTTTGTTGTTAAACATAAAATAGTTATTGTTTAAGACAAAATCTAGGACTATTAAAAATTCACTTATTTCTTGTTGGCTCAAGTGGCTAAATTGGATCAAATTCTCTTTAATAATGTTGATGGTTTCTTTTATTGGAATACTAGGATACATATTTTTAATATCATACGAGTGTATTGTGTGATTAGAATTTAATTCTAAGTTTTTGGTAGCGTTACAAAATTCGATAGAGTTCTTTAGGGATTTATTGTTGTGAAATTTGAAATGTGTTTGACGAAATTTATGTACATATTGTGAAATTTTATATGTTGGGCTAGTCCTGTAATTAATAATAGGTCTGATGGGTGCCCCAGGTTTATGTATTTTTGGCATCGCTCTAACAGTAGGAAGTCTCGGATTCATATTAAGCAGTTTCTTAGATTCTTGTTCATTCATCAGAAAAATGTTATTTTTTAAAATTTGTTTTAACTTTTTTCGGAGTCCATTAGTGGGATCTTTTTTAACTATTGTAATATTGCTTTCTGTAAAGAATAGTTCAGTTTTTTCAACATATTGAGTTTTGTCCATAATGACTGTAACATTACCTTTATCGGCTTTTGTATCCGATATATCCTTCAGTACGACAGAAGAAGCTATCCTTAGTAACGGACCTAAATATAATTGGCCCCACTCTAATAAATTAAAAGATAGATAGAACTGCAGAAATAGAACACTCAATACAAAAATTACCCTTAGATCAACAAGAAGAAACACGATATGAAATCAAAAAGAAACTAAAAGATATTTTAATCAATCCTGATAGCAAAATTGAACCTAAACACACTAATAACAGACAATTAAAAGAACTTAAACAAAAGATAAAGGTAATGGGGCACCCATCAGACCTATTATTAATTACAGGACTAGCCCAACATATAAAATTTCACAATATGTACATAAATTTCTTCAAACACATTTCAAATTTCACAACAATAAATCCCTAAAGAACTCTATCGAATTTTGTAACGCTACCAAAAACTTAGAATTAAATTCTAATCACACAATACACTCGTATGATATTAAAAATATGTATCCTAGTATTCCAATAAAAGAAACCATCAACATTATTAAAGAGAATTTGATCCAATTTAGCCACTTGAGCCAACAAGAAATAAGTGAATTTTTAATAGTCCTAGATTTTGTCTTAAACAATAACTATTTTATGTTTAACAACAAAATCTACCAACAAAAAGGTCTCCCGATGGGCGCCCCAGCATCAGGCATCCTAGCCGAAATTTATATTTATCACATGGAAAAAACTAAAATTATCAACAAACTTGATGGTTTGTACCATTGGTCTAGATTTGTAGATGACACCTTTGTAATACTAGATGAAAGAATTACTAATGCCCAAACGTTTTTAAACCAACTTAACTCCCTGGATCCATATATCAAATTCACACTTGACTCTGAAGTAAATCACACTTTAAATTATTTAGACTTGAAAATTACTAGAAATAGTCAAAACCTTTCCTTTAACATCTTCAGAAAACCAACACAGAGTGTCAACATGATCAAAAATGATTCTTTACACCCGGGAGCTCAAAAAAAGAGCCGGCTTCATTAGCATGATTTACAGAGCTTTTAACATTCCGCTTTCGACCCAGGATTTGAAAAAAGAAATTGATACTATATACCATTTAGCATACAAGAATGGCTATAATAAAGAGTTTGTAAACAGGATTATAAATAAAGTAAAAAGTAAGCCTGAGACAACGTTAATACAAGAACAAAAAGAAAAAGAGAATAAGAAATTTGCCGTATTTACATATAATAGCAGTAAAATATATAGTATTACGAATCTGTTCAAGAACGTAATTTAAGAATCGCTTTTAGGACTAACAACACAAACTCGAAATTGTTTTATAACACTCATATCGTTAATAATAATAATAATAAATTTCAAAATTCAGGTGTTTATAAACTGAATTGTGCTAGTTGTTTAAAAAGTTACATAGGACAAACAGGTAGGAATTTCATTATAAGATATCAGGAACACACCAGAGCCAAGAAATACAACAGATACTCGGCCATGAGCGAACACATGACCGACTCCAATCACATGTTTACAAACATAGATAATGACCTCAAAATACTGAAAACCGTAAAGAAAGGCCATTTATCAAACATATATGAGGAAATCTACATTTATCTGGACCAGAGAAACAATCCAACAAATAATATCAATGAGCTTTCTGAGAAGTGTAACGTTTTGTATGAGGAACTATTAAAAGCGAAAGTTAGGAAGAAACACCAGACTCTAACACGTCACACGCTCGGTAACACTCAGGTTATTCAACTTAGGACACACTCCTACTTCCCCTCCACACTCCCCGCTCAGCGTAGCAACTACCAATACTAGTTTTACAGCAGATGCACACTTACCTCGGTAGAAGTGAGTCCTTCTCCGCACATCGGGGCCAATAATGAGTAAGTACTACGATTTTATTACATTTATATTACATTGTTTTTATTTCATCTTCCATTTCACATTACTTACGCTTATATTATTTTTTCATTTTATTTCAGATAAAGTTATATATCCATTGCCACACAGAACTTTACCGTCACGGCTGCGATCTGACTTTAAATTCTGAAGCACTTAAATTTTAGTATACCATCTAAGGAATGCTTATTAAGTTTTAACAAATCTTTCACCAAGGAATACAAATCAAGTGTGCTTTTCTACAACAAATGATATTTTAAGATTTTGTGAGCAAAACTGTTATTTTACGAGAACATCAACAAGAGAAATATGGACAATATGACTGTTTTACCTGTCTTATGACTTGCAATTTTAACAAAGTTTGAAGATCTTATTTTAAATTGTCGAACATTTAATGTGTCTTTCCAATTTTAATATTTATTACTGATATATTAAACTACATCAAATTGCAACAATTAATGTACTGACACTGTCGGGAAAGACAGAAGAACTGGTTGACTTCATGATAGAAAAAGATATAGCCATACTTGGACTGTGCGAGACCAAGAAGAGGGGTACAGGGGAGATCCCTCTGAGAGAAGGATACAGGCTGTATTACAGCGGAGGACCTGAAGCAAAAAATGGAGTGGCCATCATACTTAGAAGAGAAATCCAAGAATATCTGGAATATACAAAGTACGTCAGCAATAGGATGATGATGATGAGACTCCAGTTTGAAAATGGCGTGAAAGATCTATTTCAGTTGTATGCCCCACAAACTGGTTGCATAGATGAACATCTAGAGGACTTCTTAGAGGAAGTGGAGAGACAGATAGAAGATAAGGAAGTACTATTGATGGGAGATCTAAATGCACAAGTTGGAATGGAAAGACAAGGAAAGGAAGATGTTGTAGGGCCCTTTGGATATGGAAATGTAAATCCAGAAGGCGAGTTGTTGGTGGATTTTTGCATGAGGAATCAAATGATTGTTGGAAACACCTGGTTTAGGAAGAAGAACAGTCAGAAGATTACAAGGTATGGCTGGGGAGACAGACGGACAAAGACCATGATTGATTATATAATCATAGAGCAAGAACACCGGAAGAACCTTGTAGATGTAACAGCCATGCCTGAAGAAGCCTTTGGTGGAGATCATAGAGTTGTGATAGGAAAATTGAAAGTTGGAAAGATTGAAAAACCCCAATTAAGAAGAGAGAAAAGAATTAAAGTATGGAAGTTGAAGGAGAAAAGCATACAAGAAGAATTTCAAAGGGAAATAATACCCTTGGTACCCAGGACAGAGGTGGGGAATGTTGAAGAGGAATGGAAAAGATTTAAGGAAGCACTGGTTGGATGTGCAGAAAAGGTGTGTGGTAGAACATCAGGAAATGTGAAAGACAAAGAAACACACTGGTGGAATGATAGGGTAAAGATTAAAGTGAAGGAAAAGAAAATGGCATGGAAAGCATGGAAAACATCTAAGACTGAAGAAAGTAGAAGAAAATATGTCGAGGCAAAGAATTTGGCCAAGAAAGTAGTGGAGGAAGAAAAGAGGAAAAGCTGGGCCTTATTCACACACACATTGAGAGATGATACGCAGGGCAGCAAGAAATTACTGTATGGTATCTTAAGAAACAAAAAGAGAGATCAAGTAAACACCAGATTTGTGAAGGATGAAGGTGGCATAATTTTAACAAAGCCAGAAGAAATAAGAAATAGATGGAGAGAATATTTTCAGAAGCTGCTGAACATAAGAACGGATGACAGTCATTCAATGGACGACCAGGAAAGGCAATTAGTTGACGAAGAAATGGATAAAGAAATTACAATGAATGACATTGAAATGGCAGTAAGAAAGATGAAGAATGGAAAAACTGCTGAAATAGATGAAATTTCAGTGGAGAAGATAAAGGCAGCTGGAGCTGTAGGCCTGCAGTGGACATATCGGGTTCTCAGGAATGTCTGGGAGAATAAGGAGGTCCCTGAGGATTGGCAAAAAGGAATAATCATGCCATTTTTCAAGAAAGGTGAAAAGAAAGTTTTGAAGAACTACAGGGGAATTACTCTAATATCCCATGTTGCTAAGATAATGGAAAGGATACTGGAAAGTAGAATAAGGTTGAGGGTTGAGAAGCAGATACAGGAAAATCAGTTTGGTTTCAGAAGTGGAAGGTCAACAATAGAGCCTATTTCATTATGAGACAACTAATGGAAAAGCATTGGGAGTACGGGAATGATATGGTGATGACATTCATTGATATTGAAAAGGCATATGACAGTGTCCCTAGGACGAAAGTTTGGGACAGTCTGGTGCGAAAAGGAATTGGACAGGGATTAATAAAAATGATCATGGCATTGTATAAGGAATGTTGTAGTTGCGTGCAAACACAAGTTGGCAGGACAAGTTGGTTCAAAATCACTAGCGGGCTGAGACAGGGAAGTGTTCTATCACCAATCCTGTTTACAATAGTAATGGATGACATCATGAGAACAGCAAAAGCAGCATATGGAGGAAGAGAAATGAACATGATGTTATTTGCAGATGATATTGTGATTTGGGGAGAAGACGACAGGAAGGTTCAAGAACAGTTGAATGTGGTGAATGGGAAGATTGAAGAATGTGGATTGAAAATAAGTGTAGAAAAGAGTAAAACTCTTGTTATGACTAGAGGGGAGAAAGAAGGGAAAGGTCAGATTAGACTTGCAGACAAGCCCTTGGAAGTAGTGGAAACGTTTAAATACCTGGGGAGTGAATTAATGGAGAATGCTCGACTGGATGCTGAGATTAGTAAAAGGATTCAAGCTGGAAGTTGTTTCTATCATAGTGTAAGAAATATGTTATGGGACAAAGATGTGCCAATGGAAGCAAGAATACTATGTACAAGATGTATTACGTACCCATAACAACTTACGGAGCAGAAACTTGGACAATGACAAAGAAGGATGAGAGTCGAATACAGGCAGCCGAAATGAAATTCTTGAGGAGTATGATACAGAAGAGTA
Source organism: Anabrus simplex (assembly GCF_040414725.1). Taxonomy (NCBI): domain Eukaryota; kingdom Metazoa; phylum Arthropoda; class Insecta; order Orthoptera; family Tettigoniidae; genus Anabrus; species Anabrus simplex. The sequence continues at coordinate 418,729,226 of NC_090267.1, read as the reverse complement.
GAGAGACAAAATAAGGAATGAGAAAATCCGGGAAGAAATTGGAATGGAAAAAATGAATGATAGAATAGAGAAGAGCCGACTAAGATGGTTTGGGCACATAAAGCGAATGAGCGACGAAAGAATGCCAAAAAAGGTGATGGAAATGCAAATCCAAGGAAGGAGAGGCCGTGGACGACCACGATTGAGATGGAAGGATACCATCCAACGCAGCATTATAGAAAGAAACCTGGACTGGGACACAGTGTTGGAGGAGGAGTGGTGGAAAGACCGAAGAAAGTGGAGAGGAACCATATTTGCCCCTACCCGGCTACAGCTGGATAAAGGGAAATGATGATGATGATGATATTAATGTTAAATTGTTATCAGCTGATGATGTCCCTAGATGTCCTAGATATTAATAAATTATATATTGTATTGAATAGGCGGACCGCTCAATTATAATATTTAAGTTTTATCTTGAATATTCATTGACTGATGCAAGATACCTAGCGTGATCCACTGAAACTAGAGTCAAATAATTCTTTAGAGTTCACATGGTTACTTCTCTGAGCAGCTGACAGTACTAACAGACCCATGAGAGATTTCATTTCTACTAAATTAGCTGTGCAATTGGTTGAGGTTATATTTCGGTATTTCTTATTTTTATCAGTTATTTCAGTATTGGTGTGAGTACCTATTTGGTTAAGCATATCAACACAAAAAAATAAAATGAAAGCATCTATTGGACTTTCCACTTTTGCTCCATCATTTACTGGCCTATGTCTCGAATAAATAATATTTCGAGCAGGTGTTCGGCTTCCAGCCCTTTGTGGCTTTTTTGTGGACCTCCTATGAACGTCTCGTCCTCTGAGAATCGTTTTCCTTGGAACATTTATATTTGAGTGGTTACTGTTGTTTCTATCATTATCGTTATCACTGTCAGATTCCGAATGTTGATTACTATTACTTGCCTGATGTGCACCCTGAGATGAAGTTCGAAGTTCTTCACTTGCCGATTGGTCGCTTTCATCTTCTGAGCTGTTGAGCAATGAGGTAGGGTCGGCATCACTGTCTGACCAATGCAATGATTCTTCTACAACATTTTCAACTTCACTTACATCACTTTCATTACCACTAATGTCTCCTGAAGAGAGTGGTTCTCTGTCTAATTCGGAAAGAACTGCCGCTATCAATTCATCATCGTGCGCTAGATTTTCCATTTCAGTATCCTATTAAGCTTACTTATTACGTACAAAAAAATATTACTGTAATAAACCAAATATTCACACTATTTACAGCTATGTATAAATCATGAACACTTTCATAAATCATAAACTTTCGTCTCTCAGACGACGGTCATATCGCAGCGAACAAACAACTGAACCTTTATGCTTGAAATCAAGGTCAGCACTGATTGTTGATAGCTTGGGAAGAATAGATGGAGGGGGAAGGCACAGTTCATTAGCGTCTGGGAATTCCCGTGGAAACTACAGGGGTGCGTACCTGGCATTTGCCGGGTGTGAAAATAGGAAACCACGGAAAACCATCTTCAGGGCTCCTGACAGTGGGGCGCCCATTACTGAAGGCTCTTGAAATTTTATAAAATGACTCAAAATTTTGCAAGTTATTGCCATAACCTTAAAACGTCACACCACTCTGGATATTCAAAGTCCATTCTGCAGGCAAATGAGAGGACACTGGCTGACCTACAATAACCCAAAAAACATTAGTTATTGGATATGATCACTAAATAACCAATGTACAGGAGTTTTAGATTAATATCAGATGTATGTTCTTTTATTTCTAGGAATGTTAGTACCAAACTGTACAGTGTTCCAAAGTTTAAGTATTTGCATAGTATCAAAAGACATCCTTGCAAAATATGTGGACAGTCGAATTTACAAGGCAACTCAATTTTACCACCAAGTGAGGCAACTACTATGGAATAAACAGTACCATTGAAAGCTAAGATGATATTATATAAATCCTATTATACACCCGTCCTCACATATAGCCTGGAAACTACTATGTTAATAAGACAATTCAAAACTCCAAGCTGCAGAAATGAAATTCCTACGCACCATGAGACAGAAGACCAGGAAGTACAAGGTCAGTAACAAAAAATTCACCGGGCGAGTTGGCCGTGCGTGTAGAGGCGCACGGCTGTGAGCTTGCATCCGGGAGATAGTAGGTTCGAATCCCACTATCGGCAGCCCTGAAGATGGTTTTCCGTGGTTTCCCATTTTCACACCAGGCAAATGCTGGGGCTGTACCTTAATTAAGGCCACGGCCGCTTCCTTCCAACTCCTAGGCCTTTCCTATCCCACCGTCGCCATAAGACCTATCTGTGTCGGTGCGACGTAAAGCCCATAGCAAAAAACACAAAAAATTCCAAGAGGAAGTGGGATTAGGAGACTCCCCACTACAAAGGATCAAGAAAGTAAGACTGAAGTGGTTTGGTCATATAAAAAGGATTGCAAGTACGAATACAAGAATGAAATATGAAAGAGAAGTAAAAGAAAAAAGACCAGTGGGCAGACCAAGGAAGCGGTGTCATGAGCTTTTTCGCCAAAACATCACACACAGAAATGGCTGTATGAGCTTGAGCACTGTCATGGTGGAGGAACCAATCACCACAAATCGGGCTGCAACCAAACAATCTCGTGGAACTGCCTCAAAACACTTGGACAGAAAGCTTAGTTCACCGTTCACAAAATCGAAGAGGTCGAAAAACACGCCTCACGAAAATTGTCACGGGGGCTCGCTACAACAGTCTCAAGTCATGGCAGTTGGCTTAATGACTCAGGAGGGATTACTTAACACCCACCTAGGGAGAGAAGCCCGAACTATAAGAGCAGCGTGCGCAGTGAATTACGTCCAGTTATTTTTTAGTACCCCTTCATAGGTTAGGTTTTAACTTTGTTTCATATGTGGATTTGGGGAAATAGTAAATAATATTCAATGCTTTGGTCTGAATATCTACATGGTGTTCGAGAAGTACCCATACCCCTAGTTTCATATTATTTTGTTATATTATGACATGGACTACTGCAAACTTGTGTCCTCATACCAAGGTGGTGCAGCTCTTTTCAGGCACACCCCCAATGGAGGTGAGCTGCATGTACCATTTCAACCCCGTTCCAGCCCTCCTGCCAATCTTAAATTTCTGGCAGTACTGGGAATCATCCCGGGCCACCGAGGACGGGAGCTAATAGTTCTAACCATTACACTACGGAGGTGGACACATGGACTACTGAGTTTATAAATTAAATAGTTGTTCTATTGGTATCCCTGCTTTGAAGCTCTCAAAAAGCGTTGTTGTTAGTCATATTTCGGTTGTGAAGCAATGGCTTATGTGAACGGACACAGTTACACTGTGCGCGCACGCGCGTGTGTGTACAAATGACCACAGACAGGGCAAATAAGGACAGAGATAATGAATGTGTTTAGAGATCACTTTGGCAAGCCCCCAACCTCACAAAGCTACTCTGCTTGATTGGAAGAAACAAGCTTTTGCTTCAAGCAGTGTCAAAGACACGCCACGCAGTGGACATGAGAAAATGCAGGAAGAATCGTGTGCCACCACTGCTCAATCAATTGAGCATTCTCCAATTAAATCTACTTGCAAAAGAGCAGCTGAACTTTATCATGGTCAACAATGCATGACCCCATTAAAAGAGATCTGAAAATGAAAGGATTTAAACCGATGCATGTGAATGAATTATCTGACGACATGGAACAGTGATTTGCAGCCTGCCGAGCTTTGCTGGCACAATTTCTAAATGCTGTGTTTCGCTCAAGAGTGTTATTTTCTGATGAATGTGTAATATATCGCAGTTCACAGAGGAGGAATGTGGCTTTCTGGTCTAAGGAAAATTCCCATTATGTGCAAGAGTCGGAAAGTAACCCGCCTTACGTTTTGGTATGGGCCAAGATGTTGTCACATCACCTGTTCAGACCGTATTATTTTGAAGGATATAGGAACGGAAATTCTTATTTGCACATGGTACAAAATTGGTTAATACCTCAGCTCCAAGACAAGGGAATCATGGATCATGTGGGGTTACCACAGGATGGAGCTCCAGCACATTTTGCTATTCGGGTGCGCAAGTTCCTTGATGAACAATTTCAAGCCCGCTGAATTGAGCATAGCTAACCAACATCTAACAGCCTCATTGAAACAGCCACCACGGAGCCCAGACCTTACCACGACAGACAACTCATTATGGAGAGCATTGAAGTCTCATGTGGCTGAACGTCAGTGCATGACTCCAAAGTGTGGAGGAAGCCTTTCAAAGCATACCTCCTGAGATGCTTCGCAAGATCTCAATGATGACTTGGAGACAGATAGAACTCTGTGTAAGACATGATAGTGCACATACAGACCCCCTGGATATAAGTTTTTATATGAAAGTACTCAACTATTCAGTATAATGTTTTGACGTAAGGGTACGGGAACTTCTCAGACACTCTGTACAGCATTGTTGGGAGGATATTTATAAAGACAGATTAATATATGGAATTGAACTTGGAGCACTCTCTACATTTACACTGGTGTAGATACTAGACATAATATTTCACATAGCACTTATGAAAGAAGCAATTTCTGTTAATTTTTTAGTCAACATACGACTACTTAGTCAGGTTTATGGAGGTTTTTCTTCTTTTTGTCAGCCCAATATTGTTTCGTCCTTTCTGAACGTAATTTTCTTTCTGCTTCTGGAATCACTCTTCCTATTCTCTGCTTGTTGATTTTTGTCTGTAGTCTAGTGTGTTTATCTTTCACTATTTTGAGTGTATTGGTTTTGTATTTTAAATCTTCTATTGTAATATGCAACTCTCTCATGTCTCTGTGAACCACCTAAAATTATTCTTACTCTTCCATAATTTTTCTATTGATTCTATTTTCTGGTGACCGTATTAGATGGCCTAAAAATTATATTCATTTCTTTTTCATTGTGCTAGTCACAGGTTATGTCTAGTTCATCTGTCCGTTCTACTGGACTGATCTGCTTCATTTTTGTTTTATTCTCTCCGGAACTACCTGCTGCTGAATCATCAAGCATTGATAGGTCTCTAAGTTCAGTCAACTTTGAATAATCATAAAATCGAATAATTAAATGATCACTCCAATAATTTCAGGCGAAGACTCACCCTAGCCCGCAATACATCCTGTACTTAGCAGGTTGCACACATTTAAGGATCAATATCTCTATGTAAAGATATTGGCGAAGCTTAACAATTAAAATAACGGTGACTATAAGCAAACCCACAATTTCAACCAAATGTGGTACACACAACTTTCTGGAGAGAAATACCATGGGAGAAAGACGTGTAAAAATAATCGATTGAATCCACAGTTTTGGGGGTCACTGAGATGAATAGTGACACTCTGGATGCCGTTTAAGTCCAAGTTCAGCCTCCATCAGCACGCAGGTCAGAAGAGATGAGAAAGGAAATGTCCAAAATGAACAAGATTAATATTGAATTCACAGTTTCCAGGTTCACTAAGCTAAGTGGTCACAGTCCCAATGGCAGTTGGAATTGTGTATTATCATATCTATGGTGTGACGTGTATATACATACAATTGTTTTTATTATTTGAAAGGATCAATTACCTGGCAGACAATCTGGGCTACCACAAGGACAAAGTTCCATGCAAAACAAAATAATCTATAAAAAGACTTTAAATTAAACACACAACAATAACTCTAAAGCTACAAAATATTTTGTACAAACCAAGCGAGTGGCTGCGCGGTTCGGGTCATACAGCTGTCAGCTTGCATTCAGGAGATAGTGGGTTCAAACACCATTCAGCAGGCCTGAAGATGGTTTTCCATGGTTTCCTTTTGCACACCAGGCAAATGCTGCTGCTGTACCTTAATTAAGGCCACAGTCGCTTCATTCCCACTCCTAGCCCTTTCCTAACATCAGCATAAGACCTGTGTGTGCCAATGCGACGTAAAAAAAAAAAAACAACATAAAGTATCAATCACAGTCACATTAAAGAAATCTACTAAAATTCACTTCTCACATAATTAACAGGTAACACAAATCTTAAAAGTTAAGGTTCAAAAGTACCCGGGCAGAGCATGGAGCTATTTGATACTAAGACACGTCATCTGGCCTATTTATATCAAATTCTGTGGGGCAGCACAGGTCCTCTAGTTAATTAATTTAATTAATTCAAGTAAATCAAGGTATGGCACTCCAACATGTACTTGGAAAGATAAAGGGTGGTGTGAATAAAAACGAGTCTAAGCGTGTGAGCATGTAATCGCTGAGTGTCTCCCTGCCGATGAGCTTCCACTCCTCATTTGTGGTGAATAAAAATGCAGAGTGGAAGTACATCAAAAACTCAAATGTCTGGAGCAGCTACCCAGTGTCATCGATCAAGATCGTGCAAGTGCCATGTACGTAACACTTTGATGATTTCCGGATAACTCAATGCCTAATACAGCAGAAGACAATGTGAAATTCTAGTCTGCTTTATTCTCCATTTTAAAGGAATATACAAATTTGTTTTCAAAGTTACCAGATAATAAGCACAAGAAAACAAGGGCAATAAATGCACTAGTGTATCAACTACTTGCTAAATTTAAGTTACATATTTTCGTCCAACAACTTTTGGTAAAAAATTACAAAACATAAAAGCAATACTGAAATATAAAGTAGATTTAAAGCACACTGGAAACAAACCCATATCATTAAAATAATGGGAAAAGCGGCTGATGAATCTGATGCAGGGAGAGAATAACCCTACCATCGGCCGTCTGAAAGGTAGGAACTCATAGCCTGAAAATTACAACATTAATGAACTGAGGAAAATAGTATAACGTAAATAACAAAAATTTATTACGATGACAGGCTGAGTGGCTCAGATGGTTGAGGCGCTGGCCTTCTGACCCCAACTTGGCAGGTTCAATCCTGGCTCAGTCCAGTGGTATTTGAAGGTACTCAAATATGCCAGCCTCATGTCAGTAAATTTACTGGAATGTAAAAACTCCTGCAGGACTAAATTCCGGCATCTTGGCATCTCCGAAAACCGTAAAAATAGTTAGTGGGGCGTAAAAATAAATAACATTATTATTATGATGAAAACAGTACACTGACACTTGAATGTCAGATCTCCAAGAGTTGTCAACGCTTCGACTTCCAACAGAGGTTACATGTGATAAAATACATAAATAAATTTAAATTTAAAAAAAAAATTCCAACAGAGGCTTCATAACTCTGCAAACATCGGAATTCTTCCAAATTCGGGAGTCACGGACAGAGTCAGGCCATGATACATCTACACTGGTTGAACTCTTCCTTTCCTGGCCTGTACATTAATGCTAGGGACACATTTTCTGTAAATGTAGTCATTCCCTTGAACATGTGGCTTCTTAATCTTCGACAGCATAAGGGAAGCTAAAACATTCTTGCCACTTAGCCTGTGCTTCCTGGATCTGAGCAACATTTTTTGGAATTTTATCTAATAACCTGCTCCCTCACTGTCCGGTCCCTAGTCCGGAATGAGAAAGGAGGAGGGTTTGCTGGTCTGGCACCCAGCTGTAAAACTGCCAACATCGAGTGCTGGACGGTGGAAAATAACCTGACTCCCTAAGGGGGCCAACGGCTTTGGGCGAATTAGCCCCTTTAGGTGGGATGATGGTCCCCACAGTGGAGGAAATGCCACTGGAATGCACTATGCAGTGTCTGTTCTCCAGGTTAGGGTCAGCTGCACAAGGCGTCTGTACTCCAGAAGAGCGACCTCATTATCACCTCACTGGATCCAGAGTTGTAACTCGGGTCCTAGTCCCACACAGGTGATACCTTGACAGTCAACCATGGAAGGTCTTTTAAGGAATACTCACCGGCTGAACCAAGAGGTCAGAGAAGGCAGCATTCGAATACGGTGGGCTGCCACTTAAAAGACACCGTGAAATCGGAGGCACAGAAATTCCCCAGTACCACATACATAAACGAGACAAAATTAAGAATAAAATCAAAGCAGATAACCTACTTCTCCACACACACAATATATAGCCTACTCACTCATGCAAACTGGTAAACTAAAAGTGATCACCGACATAATGGACCAACACAAAATTCTTATCATGAGATTACAGGAAATGAGAAACACTGACCAGAATGCCTTAGAATCTCAAGGGTAACCTACAGACTTTATAAAGGTATAGGCCTACCTGGGAAGAGAGTGATGAAGAATGTCCCACAATTTGGAACACGATTTTTGTTCTGCCTTGAAATAATAAACTCAGTTCAAGAATTCAAATCACAGTCTCCACAAATCTCAACGGTCACCTTAAAGGCATCTAATAAAATCTATACCATAACAAATGTCAATGCTCCCACTAATGATAAAAACAGTTCCTCAAAAGACCATGAAGAAACAGAAGAATTTTGGGACCTATTGGACCAGACCATAGATAACACCCCCAAACACCATGTAAAATTATTAATAGGCGACTTCAACACTCAATTAGACAGAGAAAGAAAATACCGTGACATCATCGGAAAATGGCGAGAGAATAGTTGACCTGTGTAGAAACCATAACTTAATCTCAAAATCTACATATTTTAAAGGAAAACCTCAAAAACTTAAAACATGGAAACACCCTGACTACACTAAAGAAGAATGGCAACTGGATCACATCTGCATGAACAAATACCACCACAAAGAGATCTATAATGTTAAAGTCCTCCGAGAAATAGACACAGGTTCAGATCACTACGTAGTTAAAATTAAAATCACTCCCCAGAGGAGACAACAAAAGTAAGCCCCTAAAACTAAAAGAAAAATAGATCCTACCCAGCTAATCAACAATGAAAATTACCACAAAGCAACTGAAAAAATAAAAATCACAGATAAACTTGAAGATTTAATACACAGCTTTAAACAAATTGCTGAAGACCTGGCTCGAATTAAACCATGTAAATAACACCAATGGTGGAACAACAAATGTAATGAAACAGTGGAGAAAAGACATCAGGCATGGCTATTACATCAAACCAAATGGCACTACAGCCCTTGAAGAGCCTTGGCCTACCAAGCGACCGCTGCTCAGCCCGAAGACCTGCAGATTATGAGGTGTCGTGTGGTCAGCACGACAAATCCTCTCGGCCATTATTCTTGGCTTTCTAGACCGGGGCCGCTATCTCACCATCAGATAGCTCCTCAATTCTAATCACGTAGGCTGAGTGGACCTCGTACCAGCCCTCAGGTCCTGGTAAAAATCCCTGACCTGGCCGGGAATCGAACCCGGGACCTCCGGGTAAGAGGCAGGCACGCTACCCCTACACCACGGGGCCGGCGGCTATTACATCAGTCCCACAAAATTTTGTAAATCAGAGAAAAGAAACTACCCAAGTCTTAAGAAAAATAGAAAGACAGCATCATAAGGAGACACTGAAATTAAGTGAAGAAGAATTCAATAAAACTCAATCAAGGGACTACTTCAAAACCTTGAGAAAATAGCTCCGAAAATAACAACCCCCGACCCTACTGATGTAGGATGAAAATGGTAAGCTGGCTCATAACAATAAAGACAATGCAGAAATTCTGGCTACATATTTCAACAAGCTTCTAAATTGTGAGGAACCTACAGAACTCCTTCATTTGGACACCAACACCCCAATAAAACCACCACCAGAGAACATCAATCCCCCCCCACAATAAAGGAAGTCTACCAAGCAATGAATAAATTAAAAAACTACAAAGCGCCAGGAGAAGATCAGACCTTTGCGGAAATCTGGATATATGCAGGAAGATCAGCAAAAGTTGCCCTCCATCAACAACTTGTCTCTATCTGGATTAAAGAATTACCAGAACACTGGACAGCAGCCCTCATTCACCCACTGCACAAAAAAGGAGACAAAACTGACCCTAATAACTAAAAGAGACATAACATACAAAATATGTTCAATAACCATCCTTAACAGGATAAGTTTACAACTTGAGAAAGAACAAGGAGAATATCAAGGAAGTTTCAGACTCTGGAGGAGCTGTCCTGATCAGAACATGGGTCTTAAGTTGATAATAGACTATAACAGGAGAAGAAACAGAGATATGGTGATAACATTTGTAGATTTCAAGAAAGCTTATGATTGCATCTATAGAGAATTCCTGTTTAAAATTTTAAGACACCTTGGACTACACCCCAAATTAATAAACATGATATAATCAATAGTGAGTTCAGGGGGGAAATATCAGAGTCATTTGAAATTAAAACTGGACTACAGCAGGGAGATGGGCTCTCACCACTATTATTTAATTGTGCTCTAGAAATGGTAAAGAGGGAATAAGTTAGGACATGTCCCCCAAAAATAAAGATTGGCTGAAAAATCAAAACAAACTGCCTGGGATTTGCCAACGATTTAGCATTACTAGCAGTTGACATAAAAACAAAAATCCAGATATCAGAACTTCAAAACATTGCAAATAAAATTGGCCTCAAAATATTATTTGAAAACACAAATTATGAACCTAAAACCAACACAACTAAAAGAAGTTACCATAAATGGTAATAAAATCAAAATAGTAACTCAATTTAAATATCTTGGAGAAGTAATAACACATACCCTAAATGAAAAATTCTCAATACAAACAAGAATAAATAGATTAGCTACAGAAAAAAATTAACATGGAACACCTACAAAAAGAAATGGCTATCAATAAATGCAAAAATAAAACACTACAATACAGTTATAAAATCGGAAGCTACATATGCAGCAGAAACAGTTTTTCACCTGAATAAACAATCAAAAACTAACAGACTTCAGAAAATTGAAAGGAGTGGAAGAACTTGCATCTATAAAAAAAATACCAGAAACATGGACAGTGGCAGATAATAGGCTACCTAACAAAGTTGTGTACAAAGAGCTAGAACCCATCAAAAATACTAGGCTATGTGTAAGAGGAGACTGGGATTCTTTGGAAATATTATGAGGATGCAGAATTTGAGACTTCTGAAACAACTAGTTCAACACAATTTTGTCGCAAACAATACAACAAAAGGATGTAAATGGATCAGAGAAGTAAGAGAGGATCTGAAGGAAATAGACCTTACAACAGAAGACACCACAAATAAGATAAAATTGAATACAAAACTCAAGAATACAAACCTCCGCTATACCCTGATGTGAAACAAACGAACAACACGCACATTTTCAACCGAGGAAAGGGCATGAAGATCGGAGAGTCTGAAGAAGTACTGGAAGGAACACAAAGCTTGAACAATCCCTTCAAAGAGACCTGAACGATGGACTGACTAAAGTGATCCTATGCGGTCATCAAACAAGAAGAAGAATCTACTTTCATTTCTATTCATGTCAAAACCTGCGAAAATGTTTTTGACACAGTGCTCGGAGATGTCCTTACTAAATCAACTCTGAAACCCAGGGTCACCAATATAATACAAGAAGATTCTTATTTTTCTTACGTTTGTTAGTGCACTACCTCCTAATTCTTCGGAGTACCCAAGGAAATGCTCCACTAACCATTCAGTATGCTCATTACTGAACCAATAACACTTTGTAATCAAGCTGAGATGATTATAACATTTTCTTTTCAGATTAACCACCAACATAAACTCTGCCATGCTATTGAACTTGGCACTATCATTTGGAGTCACCTACTGTATTAGCTCAAGGAAACATGAGCAGGCACTTACTGAAATGAGTACCTGCTTTATCTTTATTCACCAGAAATCTAGAGCACCCACTCTGCTACTCAAGGGACTGGAGTGTGTGTTCAAGGTCACAGGTCTGCTGTGAGTGACTGCTACCAACCCGTGGCTTTTATTGACCTCACTGCGAGACCATGCTCTAAATTCACGAGTAAAGAGTGCCTGCTCATTTTTAGCCACACCGCACAATATCTGAGGGTGGCTCCTGTTGCCAAGATGTCAAGGTGCAGCTTGGAATGGCAAGAGCAGTGTTCGACAAATAATGTAAAACGCTGCCTATCAGTACTTTGAGCCTAGAGCTCATAAAGCTCTTTGTCAAAATATTTGTTTGGTCAGTGGGGTTACACTGAAAAAAGAATCATGGACGCTGAATGCCAGCTTGACTAGTCGTATTCAGGCATTTGAAATGTGGTGTTGGAGATACCTGCTTAAGATTCCTTGGATAGATCGTGTCACAAATGCGGAGGTATTCTATTTAGTTGATGAAGGAAGAGTACTGCTTTGGTAACTTTGTGAAAGATGACTTGCCTGGATTGGGCACATGCTGCGACAAGGAGGCTTAATACAAGACATAATAGAAGGAAGACTGGAGGGCAAGAAATAAGAGGAAGGCCATGGTACATTTTCATTGACCAACCGAAGCAAGAAGGAGTCTGCACATTCTTTTGGGCAATGAAAAGAAAAGGCCAACTGACATGATAACTGGAGAGCTGTTATTAGAGGTGCAAACCACCTATATGGCTGATACACTATGAATGAATGAATAATTCCTGCAGCTTGGAGACTGGGTATTTGTGTTAGGCCCAACACATTCCTCTTCACATTCGCATAACCCACCACTCTAACAACCACCACAGAAACATGCAATAGTGATTACACTCCTCCACATAGGGTTGGGGACAGGAAGGTGGGCATCCGGCCATAAAATCGACAGTTCACACCCGCAACCTCACCCATGTGGGAAAAGCGGAAGAACAGTGGATGCAACTGTCCAGTGTTCTCCCTAGGACCTTATTAAAGACCTCCTGGCTAACATAACCAAGATATGTGCTAGCACAATATTAATGCATTTTTGAGTCAATGGGTGTTCAAATTAAAACATAAATACTGTAAAACAGTTTATTTAAATAATAAATCTTCGTTATTGACAGAAAAATTGCATTAGGTTAGCTTGACTGTTACGTAGTGTCATGCACAAGCGATGTCTGGAGTAGCGTACATGCGGAGAAGGCGAGCACTTGATTACGCATGACGTTTCAAACCCGTATGGTACTCCACAGCAAACGAGTGGTAAACCCCGGCGTTACATTATTATGAACGAGCTGTAGAGCACTAGACGTTCAAAATACTCTGTTATGTCTCGTTCGTGATATCACCAAATAGTTCAGTTATGCAGTTAATGTTTATCAGCCTGATATTATTAATGCCTAGAGGGGAATAAATTTAAATGATGTCATATTAATTTTTTACGTAGGTTACCTTGCCCAGCTACTCATTCCTGCCACCCGGCTGACGAAAATTTCTGGGGAGAACACTGCTGCCATTCACTGGAAACTACCCATCTCGCCATCTCGACCAATGGTGAAACGTTAATGTATTATCTGCGCACTTTTTAGCGACAGATTTACACCCTAGTGCTGAATCGGTCGACTTTGGTTATTTTCCAGATTCGTATTGGCAACCTTTGAAACACAAACTAAGAATCGCTTATGATCGCTGTGCGACATCTGGCGTACACTTTACGTACTCGTACTGTTGTTGTTTACAAAGCAAAGCCAAACTATAGCATTCATGCTAGGGACAAGTTTCGCATCAGGAAATGTTATATAGTATCATATATTGTGTGTGACACAGTTGTTGGCGTACGATAATAAAGGTTTAGAAAATTCATATCGATCGATCGTATTATAGATTCAATTCAGTGTGGCAGTATTACCGGAACCAGCAGTGCTCCCTCCTTACTCCTCAACCCAGTACAAAAATCTATCTCTAAAAAGTGCACGTACAATAGGCCTACTGTATATAAAAGCCTGAATGAAATGTAACCCCTTAGGCACTATTATACGTGCACTTTTTCTTGAGCCCGGAACTCCCTAGTGCTGAATCGGTAGACCTCGGTTATCTTCGACATCCATATCAGCAACCTTTGAAACACAAACTATGAATCGCTTATTCATCGCTGTGCGACATCTGGCGTACACTTTGCAAACTAGTACTATTGTTGTTTACACAACAAAGCCAAACTATATAATTCATGCTAGTAACAAGATTTGCATTGAGAAATGTTATATAATATTAAATAATGTATAGGCCTATGTGACACAATTGTTGACGTAAGATAATAAATGTTTAGAAAATTCATATCGATCGATCATATTACGGTATCGATTCAATTCAGATTTCATTTCCATCCAGTTGGCAGTATAACCGGAACTTGCAGCACTCCCTCCTTGCTCCTCACCCCGTAAAAATCGGGCTCAAGAAAAAGTGCGCGTGTAGTACATAACTTAGGCCTAGTATAATTACAGCAATATTTGGCAGAGTATGCTGAATCCATAGAGCTAACTCAATTGAGAGGCAGTAGTAAACTAAATTATATATATTATGATCTTCAATATCTTTATAACTAAGGCCCCTTTTCTTCACCATTACATTTAAGAGTGATTTCATTTTTTTACATGGGAATGGTATAAATAAACATCGTGAATGATGCAGACTTAACGCTAACACATGATTATTAATGATTAAAATACAGTGCAATATAATACTTACAACAGAAATTCAATGCAAGAAAGTATGACCAAATTCACAGTTGAAGCGAGAAAAAATAATAGTTTCTAGAGAATTCAGTTTATCACAAATCACACACGATATCTTTCAGTGATATGCGAAATTAGTGTTCTGAAGGCTTCCTTTGCATCCCTACAATATGTTTGACGCCATAGAAATTCGTCAATATGCTCTGGCAGTAGGGCACTTTTCAAAACATCAGTTTTTTTCAGAAAAGCCTTCAGAACACTCCAATAATTGTTAACATTGTTAGTATGGGCTCCTGTAACAGGGTCAACGAAATGGCTTGAATCATGTACAGTACGATGCACATACCCTAAATCGCCCAGTCCACGATAGGCTTTCCATTTATCAGTATAAATCGTTGACCCTGGGAGTACATACTGCTGGATAACGGGAATTAAAGTCGCTCTATTTCTCCTAACCACGTACATCACCATACCTCGACGAAGTTGGGTATCATATATACCCAATACCCATTTTTCCCGCACTAAATGACCCCTCCGTCTAGCAATTAAAGACTTATCAACTTGCACAGTGACACCAGGTCCACCGAACTGAAAATTTTGGACGTCTTTAATTATCTTCCACGAACAAATATCTCGAAAGAATGAGTAATATTGAATGATGCTGATTTTAGAAATAGCAGTCAATGACACTGAGGCCGAAACAGACAAATTAAGAGACCAATAAAACATAACTTCAACAATTTTCCGGAGAGGTAGATGAGTATTCTCAAAAAACGTCCCCAAAAACAGAGATTTTTTACGGCGGCACTGTGGACAAACACGGGTATACCCAAATTTACTCGTGGTGTTCTTCCACAACTTCATTCTTTTTCGACATCGATTGCATTCTCCAAGCGGTGGCAACAAATGAACACGCTGCAACTCTTCTATAATACGCTTATTTTCCTTATTCAGGAACTTATGGAGATCACTTGCTGTTGTAATTCCCTCCATTGTACAGCACTACTATTTACTATTAATACTTCTTCGGGCTGCTATAATTATGCTCAGTAAAAAAATTCTGATTTACATGAAAAACACTCGCAGCATGTTTGTACTAAGGTAGACAATTCACTTGTAAAATATGGTAGTCACACACGTATAGCGCTATGCGTACAATATGATTTTAACAAGCAAAATTATGTATAAATACAGAAAACACCAGTGAAAACAGGAAAAACACGCGCTCGCAATTGATTTTCTTCTTCTGCTTCTACTTGAAAGATTAAAGGGCCAGTGTCACCAATCCCTAAGTTCAAATTTCCTCCAGGTCACTGAAATCCCCCTAGACAAGACAATAACCCCCAAATAACAATAATAATATTCTTTCAAGTTGACTGTTTGTTAGTAAGTCATAAATATTTTGCCTATGATGATAATAATTATCGTAACAATCAAATGATTGACGACCGATGACTCAATAAAACCAATCATCAGTAGCAAGTAGCAAACATATTGCAATCCACATCACAAAAATATTCTGTGAGTGAATGCCGTGCAATCCAGTACAGTACAATACACGGCGGTGGTACAATAGATTATAGTTCTAAGACATGTCCACAGATAGCGACACAAACATTCTTGGACTCGAGTCTGCAGTCGAGTATACCGATTCTAGAACCACATTGCTAATAGTGATGAGCGATATTTCACGAACTGTGATTTTTTCACTGATATCAATAAATCACGAGTAACGACTGTTACTTTCTACGCTATCACTGTGATCAGCCGTGATTTCAAGATTTCACTTCAAGTGATCACCGTACGCCCTCTTAACTCCCTTCGATACTCTAACCCTCTCCAATCGTAATCAATCCACTAAACAGCACCACGAACCAGCCACCATCTTCCGAGCCAGCACCTACCAAAATCAACCCTCCACCAACATCCAGAACCACCGAAACACAAACCAATCCACCGCCACCCACCGAATCAACAGAAGCACAAACCAACCCACTTCCCCCTCCACCACCACCTGCCAAGTCCACCTACTCACAAACCAATCAGCCACCAACTTACACCGACTCCCACGCACAGACAGAGAGCAGGCGTAAAAAACCTGCCCCTAAACCACGCACACATAAAACACACTCACAGAACCAAACCCAGGCACTCACACGCACATCCCTCATCACACAGTGCTTTAATTGCTTAAAATTAAATCACGTAGCAGCTACATGCACTGCAGATACCCGCTGCAATAGGTGTGGTAAGGTACCATGGGGCCAGGCGAAGTGCGCCAACTGCCAAGGCAGTCATGCCACTTCGTTTCCTGGCTGCCCTTTCATCAAAAAAGCAATTAAAGCACACTACAAACAGTCACGACACTTACAAGCAAAACCAACACCACTACTCAGTCTACCACCTCTACAGCCCCCGCAACCGAACCCAAGACCAGTCACTACCTCATCCAATCTGCCTACCACAGACACAAATACACTATTACAGTCATTACTGAACCTACTCCTGACCCACTTCACACAAGTACAACCCATACCCGGACCCTCGAACCCAAGTACAATCAAACCCGCCCAGCCAAGCACAGTGTAAGAAACAAGAAACCACGCCTCACTTCCTAAGAAACGGCCTAGCCTTCTCAACAGCCAGCCTCAAACCTAACAACAGCAAATCCTCACCCAAGTCAGCACATCCACATTAAATCAGAACCACCACAATAAACGAAGCACTGGAAACACCGGTAGCCGAGGCGGAAATCACTAAAAGCTGCAATACCACATGCTGTATTTTCTAAATTTACAAGTATCAAAAACAACGGATACACGGGAATATAAACATATTCCAGCGAACAATCCAGCGGCAAGGCCCGGTAAACCAAAGCAACACCGGGCGTGGACAAAACATGGATGGGTGACCATCCAAACTTGCCCTTGCCGCTGGCTCAAAGGCAAATTTAGATATTTTATTGAACAACCAGCCATGGCACACAACGAATAACGTTGAGTTTTACCATATTCCACACAACCGCACCCACTTAACAGCAAAAACTTTCACCATTTTTATTATTATTATTATTTTTATTATTATTATTATTATTATTATTATTATTATTATCACTCTAATATATCTTATTCCCTTTATCCTTATTTTCTACAACAGGCCAGGTGAGGAGCGCTGCATAGCGCACCGGTACTGGCACCGCACTAGGCACCCCCCAGGGGGTGTCCGAAACAGACATATGGGAAAGTTAACTCCATATACCGAACTAGGATGTTGCTACCTAAACTGTGACTGTGATCGATGTTGTGATCAGTCGTGATATCACGACATGTGCTGCCGCAACGGTATCCACGCGAAGCGATGCGTTCAAGGAAGAAGCATCGCCATGATTACCGACAGTATGGACATTTGTTGATTTCATTTTTTAAGGACGTCAACATATCGTTCAGTATATAATGTATTTGTAGGAAGTGAGCACATTCCTCCCGAATATATTAACAACTGAAACACTTATAATCCTCGGCATCGCTTGCAATATCAGTTTCAGGAAATTGTCAGTTGACTCGCAGTGTGGTATTATTTTTAAGCGCGTTTTCAAAAAAATCGTGGTACACGGGACTCTCCTAGAATAGTAACAAACATGTATTTCTCCTGTATTTTGGAATGCTCGGGGGCATATTGTCACTGGAGCTCAGTATTGGGAGGCAAGTTGACTGAAATGGAGTTTTCTAGAAAAAGGAAAGAACAGTGACCTGTAGTAGTCCTTTAAAGAAGTGGATGAAAATTTCACATTATGTAATATGTGCAAACAGAAATTGTCTTAAAAAGAAGTACTTCAAATCTGAATAAACATTTGGAATGCAAGCACCTCTCACTTGCTTTGCCAGAAAGCAGTAGTCAACAATGGTACAGACCTGGGATTTTAGACTCAAAAAAATGTTTTAGGCACCTAAAATGGCCTTTTAAACAAGTAAATAGGTTTTTAAAAGAGAATATAGGCACTTCAAGTATGCTTTAAAAATAGGCAGAAAATAGACTTTAAAATATGACAATATAGACCTACACTGTAATGTGATATATATTTTTTTTTTACGTTAAGTACAGTAATGTGGAATAGGCTACCCTTTCTAAATAGGAATAGTTGCAAAATGAAGGCATAATTAAACAGGCGTTTATTACAAACAGCTATAGATTAGGAAACAAAATATTTTCATCAGTACTGTACTAAAATTAAATTAAATGCAGAGTACTGGTATGCGTATTTACTTGTGAGGAACATTCCTACTGCACTTTTCAGTCGTAGTTTACTTTACAGTACATAACAATAATCTTCTCCAAATTTTCCACAGTCAGGCTGCGTCTTTTGTCTGTTAAAACAATTTTAAAAGCAGAAAAAATGTGCTCAACACTCACAGATGTTGGGAGGGGCATAGCAAAATTTACCTATATTTTTCAGTTCAATTTCACTAGGTAGGTCTACTTTTCCCCATCCATTACCTGATGTACCCTTTCCTGCACAGAATTACCTAGATTCTTCTGCAATACACTAGCCCACCTGTCTTTTATTTTATCCCCTACTTTATCCCTAGTACTTTGTATAATATTCTCAGCTTCCTCAATTACAAAATATATCTGTTTGAGACTACTTTTTTTTCTATTTTTGTAATGATTGACTGGAAGAAATGAAAAATTTGCCTGAATATATGCAATGTCTCTCTGAGCACTGGAATAATCCTTTAGCAGATCTTTGCCCATACGACACACACGCAGAGTTGTCTGTTAAAGGCATATTGTCTATAACAGATGTTCCATATAATACAGGGCAGCTTCCATTGAGGAACGCCAACGGCTGATGATTGGCTGTGGTGGAAAAGAATAGAGGGGAATTTCTCTCAGAAGATGGCTATTCTTGATGGAAGCTTACAGAACACTCTCTTCGTTGCTGAAATCAGATTATTTACTGCAGGCAACTTGGCCCTAACTATTTCTGTGAGTCTGTGCAAGGCATGGGCCATGCAAGTAACATGAACATTAAAGAAGGGTAGAAAGTTTTAACGAGAGGTAGAGTAGCAATCATGTAGGAAGCAGCATTGGAGACAAGGAGAAGGACTTTATAATCATCAACACTCCCAGGATACAACAATTGGAACCCCTTGTTGATGATGTACACAATGCTTTGCTCTATTTTCTGAAGCTGCTTAGAACAAAGAAGGAGAGCAGTAAATGCCAGTTGGACTCCAGTTTTCCTACTATAAGATTAGCAATGTACCTGCCCACAGAGTTGCTGGTTTTGTCCGCATACAACCCTATGTAAGGACTCCCAAATATCCTCTGTGACTGGCAAAATTACCTCCTATATCTAAGTAGTTTTTCTTTAATGTAGATGTTGAAGGTATGTGCTGTTGGTGTATTTCTGTAAACAAATCTCTGAAAACAGGACTATGCACAGAATTCCAGGGGATATTTTCAGCAACTAGGGCTCTAAACATATGAGCATAGAAACTACTGTGGATTGTGGGAGGTATACTTTGTGTGAGCAGAGTCTGTCCAATGTTACTTTTCATGGTTGATTTTGCTTTGTGACTCACACTATCAGCATGCTGCTGAAGGTGGCATTTTTTCTCTTGTGAAATCTAAAACACAATAATGTGATGAAAATTACACACTAAGATAAGGAATAGCTAATGAATAAAATTTGTAATTTTGAATTATTTCATTTAAACCACTATTACTCTAAAGTTAATTAAGAACAAGAACACTCCAGGCCTCGAAAGGTCTTGGCTTTCATTTACAGCTGCTGCGCAGCTCTAGGCTTGCAGATATTAGATAGGCGTGTGGTCAGCATGTCACATCCCTCAAGTGTATTGCCGTGCCTTTGAGAGCGCTGCTCATTGTAGCTTCCCAATTGCCCTCACGCAGCTGGGTCAACGCCTTTCCATACCATACATTTTTCTAAATTACTGCCGGTACTGGTATCTAGGGAAAGGTGCACTGGTATCGTTAACTTTACATTAGGTGGCTGAGAATAGTCATTCATCATCATTATATTTTTCACTTGTGCCAGATAAATGTGTAGAATTTCATTTCCTAGCACATACCAAATAATCGGTAACAGTATAAAACACGACTGTTGCCAATATTGATCCTATTTTTTCCTTGACATATTGGTTGAACTTCGGCATGTCCACAAAAAACGAATGTAAATAATAAAATGATTATGTTTGTATGCCTTGAAGTAAATTGGCAACGACCGTGTCTGTAATGCAACCAAAATGTAGGCTGTTTATTAAATGCAAAACCTTAGGTGGCTGATTTTCTTATAAACGTTTACACAGAGATAACCTAGTCACAATAACAAGGCATTCTCTTGATCACAAGCTACAAATAACAAACAGCACGGACGATGCGGTGATTGTGATCACGTCACGACTAAAAATCACTGATACCAGGAAATCACGATATCAAACCACGCTGTGATTCACAAATCACGGTATCGCCCATCACTAATTAGTAATTTCACATTTCTTTCAATACAGACTCCCCGATTTCGGGGAATCTTCCAAAAATTCGTAGGTATAAGATTTACATTGTAAATCCTGCCCGATCCGTTATACAGTACTGAAATGGATTCCAAATTTATTTTATAGTGTTTGTCATAATTTTAAATGTGATAACATAGGGATAGCAGAAGAATAGAAAAATTATTGCAACTTAACCTTATCTTTCATTTTTATCCAACGGAGCATATTTTCCTCCAACTATTATATATCTTCAGTTTACTCGATATATATTATCTATTATATAAAATCGACACGAACGCTAGAAATCAGGCCATAGTCCAGTAGCGTATACGAGACAAGCCTCTCGGTACTTAGCCTACAAGGAGTACAAAGCCTGTTCACTCGCAGTGTTATCTTCAGAAACAGTGTCCAGTGTTTAAGAACCTTGCGCCTGGCAGTGCGCGTCTTAACCACTGCAGCGCTAGTATACCACCTCACATCAGCACTCAATAGCATTGCTAATAAAACCTGCACAGATTTACCTCTACACTATACTTCCTGTATATTATATACGTTACTGAGCAGAATGAAGTAGAAAATAATAAATATTCACCTTTTACCCCTAGGAGTTCAATTCAGCTGTGGATTTTCATTTCAGATAACACACATAACTGTCGAAATTTATGTGTCATTTAAAAGGATATAAGGTCCGCACTAGATATTTTTACTACCGCACCGTAGATTTTCAGTGAAAAGGAACGACTTTAACAATTTTTCTTGATATTTTCTTCTCATAAATTGTTTTCCTTCTCGAGAATTATTCTCGGCGATACTCATCTGTCACGCCATTAGCGTAGTTAGTGACAGAGGGGCGCAGAAACTTCTGCAGTAGGCCTATTATTCCGCTTAGTTCCTCAGGATAATCACTTTTCCCACACTGTAGAACAGGATTTTTAGCAAACCCGTGGCAGTATTTCGGTTAATGTTTGTGCTATTTTTGGACTGCACAGTATTACCGATAACATTTCGTCCCTTACTTGCCCCAGTTTCATCAGCAGTGAAACAAAACTTGGCTTTGGATACCTGAGACGTGAGACCATCTCTGTCTTTGATTTTTGTTAATGACGTTAGTTGAGATGGACTCTGAATACTACTGTACTAACTTTATCAACACACTCTTGGCAAGGGAGACGTTCAATAAATTTCCAATTTCTTTGAAATCATTTAGGAAAAGGCTAGGAAAGCAACAGATATGGAATCTGCCACCTGGGCGACTGCCCTAAATGCAAATCAGCAATTCATTCATTAGCATGTGGTCTTCGACAACTCTTACCAAATACCCTCCAATATATGCCATTGCAGCACTCAACGGAGCGGTCACTAGGGTTCCATAACTTATCTTTGGTACCACATACACAACAGAATAAGGAAATTATTATCATCAGAACAGGAGCAATAATAATAAGTGATTTAATTTTTGCCGTCACATGGTCTGCGTATTTACTGTACCATACCTTGCCTGCATATTGCTTTAATCCATAACTCCCTAGTTGACTCTTGGCAAGGAAATTCATGGAAACTACTTCCAGGAACTTTATTTCTAAAGCCTTGTTTACAAAATGGTACGCAGCAGTACACCAGTGTAATATAACTGACGTATTTTAACAATACCGTTTTCCCGTTTTGTCAGTGTGTGAGTTAAGCCGAAAGTGTCTGGTTCCAAATCATCCTCAATTTACAAGAGTTTACTCATTTCACATCTGATGGTAACATTATATTCTGTGACGTTTGCAGCAAAGAGGTGAGTGAAACTTGTTTTATATGCCCCCTAACGAATTATAATGAATTTAGCAAAATCAACATGGTATTTTCAATCATGCATATTAAGGTAAGTAAAACTGCAGCTGCCTAAAAATATTGTAGAACCTATTTGAGAGTCTGTTTTAGGCAGTTAAAATAACATTTTAGCACCTAAAAATCCGAGGTCTAGTAATCACTATATCAAGTTCCTGTGGTGCTTGGAAGTGTAGTGTGTTGTCTGAATATGAAAGGAAAAGTGTTGGAACAAGCACAAACACTCACTGACGATTCAGCCAAGGATTCGGACAAAATAAGATCATTATTGAGTTTCATTATTTCTACCAGTATTAACATTCAACTTTCGTAGTAGACGTCACCAGTAAGCATACACCGTGTAGAAATACCGCCAACCGAGGTGTTCATGTAAGGTTGAATTGCAGCGCCTCTAGCGGCAAATATAGCATCCATAGGGCGGACAGCTATGAGTGGCTATTGGGCAGGCTTTGTATTCCTTGTAGGCTAAGCTCGGTATAACACTGCGATAATACGACCTGGCCAATCAGAATGCATTCTTGAAAAATATGGCCGCTGATGGCCTCAGCCTTTTACGAAAGTGCTGCCGTCTGGTATGATTCGTAGTAAATATGACAATTAATTAGCAATTTTTTTGCGTAAGTGGAGGGAAAAGTTGTTGTTTGAATTGTGTTTAACATGTGGTCAATACGTTCGGGTGAATAATTCTACATTTTGAGGATATATTTCCATGTAAATTATGAATTCTCTTGTTCCTACTTGAAAGTTTTGTACATCTAAAAACATCACCGCTAATAGTCTTCCTCTTTTTTTAATGAAACAAATGCATGTTTATACTGTCCGACTCGTTGGCTGAATGGTCAGCGTACTGCCCTTAGGTTTACAGGGTCCCGGGTTCGATTCCCGGTCGGGTCGGGGATTTTAACCTAATTGGTTAATTCCAATGGCTCCGGGGCTGGGTGTGTGTGGCGTATTCAACATTAGAAATCATCCTAGGAAGGATCCTCATCTTCACAGACATGCACGTCGCCTAATAGGCCGTCTACGAGAAATAGACCCGCACCAGGCATCTCCGGAGACCATACGCCATTATTATGTTTATGCTAAGCATTATTGCCAATTGGCCCAGCTTTAGGAATATAAGAATATTGTAATTTAAGTCAATTTTATTATTTTTCAGATCAAATGTTAAAAAATACCATATAGATCAACATAGAAATACTGCGATGCATTTGACACGAGTACAGAAAGCGTTGTCATCGCAACTGTTCTACCAGTTACAGCGACCAACAACAATTTTCTATAGACCTGTGCACTGCAATGGTGAGAGCTAATATCCCCCTGCATAAACTGGAGCATCTTCAGACTTCAACAAGCTGCCGGGAGCAATCACCGAGTAGGAGACTAATGGCTTTTCCCCGGTGGAGTCATTCAGGGTTGTGGAAGAAGTCAGGAGAAACGTTGACCTAACCTACCTCTGAGAAGGTAGCCGCTGTCAGTAAAAAGTTCCATAAGAGTCTTGCAGCAGAATCCATGATGGAAAACGACGGTAAAATGTAGCCAGGGTGCAACGAGGTGAAGTAGATGAAGCAGTTGAACTAAAAAGATGAAGTGGCTTCATCGAAGTTTTATCCAATCACTTCCTGTGATGTTAAGAAATTTCTCTCAGTACAAAACATTCTGCCCGACAGGAGAACAAGATTGTTACTCGAAAACATTGAAACGTTGCTTGTTGTAAATTCATTTTATAGTAATTGAGCGTGTTATTGAATTATAAGTATTGTTTCGTGCCTATTTTACACGTTAGTGCCTATTTACATGCCTAGTTTGGCTAATTTAAGAGCCTATATGCCTGCCTATTTTAACTGTTTTTAGTGCCTATAATTCTCGTCTCTAGTCATGACTTCCTTGAAGATTCTTCAGTCTCTTCCTCATCAAGAGGATTTTTCACAGGCACATGAAGATTTTTGTGAAGAATGTGCACAAGATCCAGAGACCCAAAACTTTGGCTTGTATTTTGGAAGATATTATAGAAGTATTCGACAGACGTGAGCAAAATGCTTCAGAAGAGGTTGTGATATAAGCACAAACATGCATCTAGAAAGAGTTCACAGAACCATAAAATATGAATATTTGGGAGGTGTGCGTGTTAAAAGACTTGATAAGAGTATACATACTCTCTTACAGTTAGTGCGAGATAAGGAATTTGACAGAATACAGAAAATAAAAGGCAAGCACCATAAATATTTTAAAGAGTTTGAAGAGAGGCATGAAACTGCACTGGCAATGCAGGAAGGAATAATTCATGAAAATGAATATGAATGGAAAGTTGGCATGTACCATGTTGAGAGAAAATTGCTGGAGAACTGTTGTCAGTTGCTCTGTGATAAGTGCAAAATCTGTGTGCATGCATTCTCCTGCAGCTGCCTGGATTATCTTACCAGAACCATGATATGCAAACATGTCCACTACTGTATTATGCATTTAATGCAAAACCTTGTTGGTACCTCTCAACAAGCACTTCCTTCTTTCCTAGAAAATGATGGTTCCTTAGAACTGCAATGTCACATGAAGCAATTGCACAAACCTGCAGAAGCTACACCAGAAAGTATCATGGATGAAATTTAAAAAACAATTCAGGTAACGATAGGCAAATTAGAACTACTTCAAAATGATAAGAGTAAGCTAAAAGAAGTTCTGAAGCAGCTTAAAGCTGTTGAAGGTTTTACAGCATCACTTTGTTCCAATGACAGTCAGAAAGAAACTTGCTTTTCACCAACACAAACAGTAGAGTGTGAACCTCCAAACAAGAAGGTTCAAAAGCAGTCATTCTTCTCAACAAAGAAGTCATCTACAAAAAAGCTTAAAAAGAATGAGGTGCAGGATAAAACCATTGCTTCCACCATAGTGCATCCACAGCTCTATCATTTGCAAGAAGGTGATAATGAACATAACTATGCTGGTTAAAGTTCTTGGCCAGTTTTGTTTAGTGTCATTTCTTTCCTTCATGTTCCTCAAGTTTTATCATTCACTTTTTAAGTTCATTTACAAAACAGAACAGAATAAATATAAACCCATACTGATACATCATACACCTCTCATTACTGGTGGAACAACTGTTGGATTGTGGTTCAGGTGCTATTGTTTTTTATATGTATGTGGAGTAGATGATGGACAATGCTTCTTCTTTTTCTTCCTCCTTGAGTAATTCAGTTTAATGACTGGTTTGCCCCTGCGATGCATCTTCCCCAACTGGCTCAGTCCTGTGCAGTATATTTTGTGTCTGCATAGCTCCTGCATCCTGTGCTACCAGTGTTATTGTTTATTTTAAATACCGGTATGTGAAGCAAGTGATAGACTATACTTCTGGTGCTACTGTTTATTTTATACATATGGAGCAAGTGATGGAAGGTGCTTCTGGTGCTATTGTTTATTATATGTATATGGAGTAGATGATGGACAGTGCTTCTTTTTCTTCCTCTTTGAGTAATTCAGTCTAATGACTGGTTTGCCCCTGCAATGCATCTTCCCCAACTGGCTCAGTCCTGTGCAGTATGCTTGCGTCTGCATAGCTCCTGCATCCTATGCTGCCAGTGTTATTGTTTATTTTAAATATGTGAAGCAAGTGATAGACTATACTTCTGGTGCTACTGTTTATTTTATACATGTGGAGCAAGTGAAGGAAAGTGCTTCTGATGCTATTGTTTATTATATGTATGTGGACAGTGCTTCTTTATTTTCTTCCTCCTTGAGTAATTCAGTCTAATGACTGGTTTGTCCCTGCGATGCATCTTCCCCAACTGGCTCAGTCTTGTGCAGTATGTTTGCGTCTGCATAGCTCCTGCATCCTATGCTGCAAGTGTTATTGTTTATTTTAAATATGTGAAGCAACTGACAGACTATACTTCTGGTTCTACTGTTTATTTTATACATATGGAGCAAGTGATGGAAAGTGCTTCTGGTGCTATTGTTCATTTTATACTTATGGAGCAAGTGATGGATCTTGCTTCTGGTGCTATCGTTTATTTTATACATACAGAGCAACTGATGGACTGTGTTTATACTGTAAAGCTGTTGTTTATTTTTGTTTTTAATTTGTAGGTGGTTCATGGTGTGGGTTACTGTAGTCATGCCCTAGTTTGTGAAGCATGGGCAATGGCTGCGTGGCCTTTTAAGTGGTCCTGAGAGTCGGGATACCAGCTACTATGGAATGGGAGTGGGCATCTCAGAAAAAAATCAAGTCATGGCCCTCGTGCTCAGGCGGCTAGGACTGTACAATCCACCGTGGTCCCTAATATGTTTGGGGAGAGAACCTCAGTTGTACTATGTGTAAGTGGGGTAGCATCTTGCTTCACTAATTTACCAATCTCACAACATTTTAAGCAAGCCTCGGACCTACGGGAGTAACGGAGTCTCACTCCCAATTGACAGGCAAGGGACTCCTTGGAAACAACTTGCTGAACAAAATGGAATTCGATGGGGAGCTGTCAATATTAATGGGGCTTATGGATGAAACAAAGTAGAACTGGCTGAGTCGGCAAAGAGGATGCATCTGGATGTGCTAGGAGTAAGTGATATTCGGGTAAGGGGAGATAATGAGGAAGAGATAGGAGATTATAAAGTGTACTTGAGGGGTGTTAAAAGGGGGAGGGTAAAGTGTGGGGTAGGGCTGTTTGTCAGGAATAGTATTGTACATATTGTAGTTTCTCTTAGGCACATAAATGAGCAAATGATGTGGGTAGATTTGGCATTTGGAGGAATTAGGACGAGAATTGTCTCAGTGAATTCATCATGAGAGGGTGCAGATGAGGATGAAGTTAACAAGTTTTATGAAGCATTGGGTGCCATCATAGTCAGGGTCAACAACAAGGATAAGATAGTGCTAGTGGGCGATTTCAATGCGAGAGTTGGAAATAGAACTGAAGGATACAATAGGGTGATTGATAAATGTGGGGAAGATAAGGAATCTAATAGCAATGGGAAGCGTTTGCTGGACTTCTGTGTTAGTGTGGGATTAGCAGTTACGAATACTTTCTTCAAGCATAAGGCTATTCACCACTGCACATGGGAGGGTAGGGGTTCCAGGTCCATAATAGACTATATCAGGACCACTACCAGGTCCATAATAGACTATATCAGGACCACCACCAGGTCCATATTAGACTGTATCAGGACCACTTCAGGAAATGTTAGGAATGTATGGGATTTTCAGGGATTTTTCAATGATACAGACCACTATCTGATCTGTAGTGATCCAAGTATCTCTAGGCTTAAGATAGAGAAAGTGAAATCTGTCTACAAATGAATAAGAGCAGAAAATTTCCAGGACGAGGAAATTAGACAGAAATACATGGATATGATCAATGAGAAGATTCAAACAGTGGACAGTGAGCAGGTTGAGGGTATAGAAAGAGAATGGGTGGCATACAGGGACACTAGTAGGAACAGCAAGGAAATGCCTAGGAACAACTGTGTAAAGAGTGCCTGCTCATTTTTAGCCACACCGCACAATATCTGAGGATGGCTCCTGTTGCCAAGATGTCAAGGTGCAGCTTGGAATGGCAAGAGCAGTGTTCGACAAATAATGTAAAACGCTGCCTATCAGTACTTTGAGCCTAGAGCTCATAAAGCTCTTTGTCAAAATATTTGTTTGGTCAGTGGGGTTACACTGAAAAAAGAATCATGGACGCTGAATGCCAGATTGACTAGTCGTATTCAGGCATTTGAAATGTGGTGTTGGAGATACCTGCTTAAGATTCCTTGGATAGATCGTGTCACAAATGCGGAGGTATTCTATTTAGTTGATGAAGGAAGAGTACTGCTTTGGTAACTTTGTGAAAGATGACTTGCCTGGATTGGGCACATGCTGCGACAAGGAGGCTTAATACAAGACATAATAGAAGGAAGACTGGAGGGCAAGAAATAAGAGGAAGGCCATGGTACATTTTCATTGACCAACCGAAGCAAGAAGGAGTCTGCACATTCTTTTGGGCAATGAAAAGAAATGGCCAACTGACATGATAACTGGAGAGCTGTTATTAGAGGTGCAAACCACCTATATGGCTGATACACTATGAATGAATGAATAATTCCTGCAGCTTGGAGACTGGGTATTTGTGTTAGGCCCAACACATTCCTCTTCACATTCGCATAACCCACCACTCTAACAACCACCACAGAAACATGCAATAGTGATTACACTCCTCCACATAGGGTTGGGGACAGGAAGGTGGGCATCCGGCCATAAAATCGACAGTTCACACCCGCAACCTCACCCATGTGGGAAAAGCGGAAGAGCAGTGGATGCAACTGTCCAGTGTTCTCCCTAGGACCTTATTAAAGACCTCCTGGCTAACATAACCAAGATTTGTGCTAGCACAATATTAATGCATTTTTGAGTCAATGGGTGTTCCAAATTAAAACATAAATACTGTAAAACAGTTTATTTAAATGATAAATCTTCGTTATTGACAGAAAAATTGCATTAGGTTAGCTTGACTGTTACGTAGTGTCATGCACAAGCGATGTCTGGAGTAGCGTGCATGCGGAGAATGCGAGCACTTGATTACGCATGACGTTTCAAACCCGTATGGTACTCCACAGCAAACGAGTGGTAACGACTCTCATTGACGATCGAAGCTGACCGTCCAACGGATTGCGCTACACCGCAAGCAGTCACGGGAGTTTATGGCTCCTTGAAAACGTGGTCTCGCCAGGTGGACATAGTAATTCGTGAGGTTTCACCTCGGGACGTGCCATCGACGTCGAGGAATTCTATTACTGTAAGGGTTTCCCCAGGCAATCTGCATTCATCATTGCATTCTTCTCTGCTACATAGTTGTGGACTCGGTAATCTCTGGGGTCCCCTCTCCACATCAGGGGGTTTTTACCCCCTAGGGAATATTCTGTCTTTAAGACAGCCATATTATCATAATGGATCTCATCGCCACCAGCACCATCGCCGCTACCACATCGACAGCCACCACCACCACTGCCGTACTGTCACCTTCATCTGTGACACTAGCACAAGCCCATGCCACGGGCCTCATGTCTTCCGAGGAGCATCCCATTCCCTCTTCTGCACATGGAAGTCACCTCTTAGTACCACCAGCGCCGCAACGAGAGCCATCCCAGGGAGTTAAACGACGTCTCGCCACACCAAAGGAATCAGTACCACCTAAAGTCGTCGCCATCGAGACACCGCCACCGCCACCGCCTCCTCCACCTTCACAGCACACTGACTCCATGGAAACAGCCAATATTCCACCAATAAATACATCATCCACCACCGAATTTCCTCCTCTCTCTGGCAGTCATCGTCCTATAACCAACCCCCGTCTCCTGCAAAAACCACCCCAATCTACCCATACTTTCCTCCTTCAGAACCCATCCCCTGATTTCCGTTCATCGCAGAAGATCTTCCGAACACTTCTCCGCTTCAATCTTCGTCGTGAAGACATCGCCGACATCAGGCCTACCAACCATGGATACCTCATCAAAGTCACCAGTGCAGAAGCCGCCAGTCATCTTTCCAATTTAGTAGGTGCTCATCAACTGGGCTCCAGCTCACCATTTAAAATTCTTTCACAACCCAAACAAAAGACCCCTCCCCCTCCACCCCGCCACAGTCTCTTCAGCTGTGTGATCAGGGGGGTCGACCCGGATATTCCAGACTCCGAGATCCTTGCGGAGCTTAACGCCGAGGGCGTTCCCGCAAGAAAAGTCTTTCGAATTAAGAACGTATCCGGGCCGACCTTCATGGTGCGGGTGCTGGTCCCCACCACCGAAGATCTTGATAGACTACTTTCCACAGGTGTCTCAATATATCGCCAGCACCACCGAGTGGAGCCTTCCAAAGCCCCTCCTCCGCAACCCCTACGCTGCGAACGGTGTCTACAGTACAACGTCCACAAAACGGCCGACTGCAAAGCACCAACACCTATTTGAGGACACTGTTCCCAGCAACATCCTACTCCAAAATGCCCCAACACCACACAACCCCCTCACTGCAACACGTGTGGTGACTCACATCCCACCTACTCCCGTCTCTGTAAGGCCCGTCCTCCTCCCCCTGACAACCGACCCGAACTTATCGCCCCCGTCCGGACCGTTGACCCACCTACAGATCTCAACCGTTCCCAGTTCTCTCCTCCTACCATCGAAGATATCATTCGCTTCACCACTCTCACTCTCCTCAACCTATTCCCATATCACCGACCATTAGTCCTCTCTCACCTGCAAGCAGCGGCCAATCAGACTTTCAACCTACATTTTGTCACCTCCCACTCAGGCCTAAACTCCCATTTTCAATTCACCCGCTTGGAGACTCTTGTTTGATGGCTTGTCGATCCAAACGTGTGAATTCCTCCCCTCCCATCTCCATTCTCTTCATCAATATCCAATCATTTTCCACCAAGCGTCTCCACCTCCTGACTCTCATCCAACAGTACCCCGTTCACACCATCTTACTGAACGAAACCATGCTCCGTCCACGAACTCCAGCTCATCTTCCTGGATACATCCTTCATCGAGCAGATCACCCCGACGACCGCGGACGAGGGGGATCAGCAATAGCTATAAAAGGTTCCCTTCCCACTCGCCTTCATGTTCCACCTCATCCCCTTCACTTTCCAGAATCCATCGCCGCCACAATCTACTTTCGCTCCCGCATCCTACATCTCGCTACAATTTACACGCGTTCCACCCAACCCCTCCCACTAGATTACATCACTCACCTCAGCAGAACCTTTCCGCACTACATTCTTCTTGCCGACCTGAATCTCACCGACAGATCCGTTCGAGAAATGCACAGCCTCCACTCCCTCCTCAGTGCCATCGATTCCTCCCTTCTCCCCCTTCCCGGCCCAACACGCCCCTCCTCCCAGACCACACCTGATGCCATCATCACACATAATTCTCTTACACATCTCACCACTATTACACTTCTTCCCAGCATTGGCAGTGATCATATCCCTGTTCTATTACAAATCCCCACTCACCACCACTCCTCAAATACATCACCTCCCCAACCAGTACCCAATTTTGCTCAAGCCAATTGGAATTCATATCGCTCCGCCCTTTCCAACATGCTCCCACACTCTTCTCCACCTCTGACCGACCAGACCTCAGTTGATTCACTTCAGGATCTCCTGCACTCTTCTATCTCCTCTGCTTCCCAAGCACACATCCCCACCACTTTACATTCACCCTCCAAACCGCGCCTTCCGCCTAAATTTCTCCGTCTCCAGAAACTTTCTCAATCCTATCTCCAGGATTTCACCCGCACCCGTGACACCTATTTTCTCCGTCGGCACCGCCAACTAATCCGCACAGTACGTAACTACCTTATCTCTTATAAACGTCGTTCATGGTCTCAAACCTGTACAACACTTAACTCCTTACATGCTCATCCCTCCCAATACTGGCGTCGTCTTTCCAGCCTCCTCGGCCAACACAGCACCCCTACCTATCCTATCATTCACCAAGGAAAGTCTCCAGCTAACACCACGGAAAAGTTGGAGATCTTCTCTGAACATTTCGCCTGGCGCTTCAACAACCAAATCTCCCACCACTTCTGCTTTGCTGACACACCGCTCTATCATGATATTCAAGCTTCTCCTAAACTCATTCCCTCTGCTACACACACACCCTCCCCTCATCCTCTCAATTCTCCCATCACCCCCACCGATATTCATATCGCTCTCTCCAAAACTCGCAACACCGCACCCGGCCCCGATAATATCCGTTACCGCCATATACGTGAAGCCCCTCCCATCCTCTTCACTCTTCTAGCCACCCTTTTCACTTTTATCCTCCATACCGGTTTCTATCCAACCGCCTGGAAGAAATCCATCATGCTTCTGTTCCCCAAATCCGGAAAACCCTTGTCCGACTTAGACTCATACCGACCAATATGTCTCATTTCTGTCCTAGCTAAACTTCTAGATAAAATCCTGGTCCGCCGCCTCCACTCCCACCTGTCGTCCCATCACCTTCTCCCGCTTTCCCAAGGAGGCTTCCGTCCCGGCTTATCCTCACACGACCAACTCCTTAAGCTCATCCAAATAGCCTCCAATCACCTCAACCATGGAAAACCTTCCCTTCTCATAACTTTCGATTTCAACCAGGCCTTCGACTCTGTTTGGCACGCAGCCCTCATCTTTAAACTTCACTTTTTTGCCCTACCTACTACCTACATTCGCCTCATCGCCTCTTATCTCTCCCACCGATCTGCTAGGATATCCATTAATCGTGAACTCTCCTCTTCATTTTCTATGTCCTATGGTGTTCCTCAAGGCTCCCCGCTATCCCCAATACTCTTCATCTTGTTCGTAGCAGATATTCCTCAACCACCCGCCCCCATTCAGTTACTTCAGTTCGCGGACGATACTGCACTTCTAGCACCCCTTCCCTCCGTCTCTAGCATGAATAACCTCGTACAGCCTTACCTTGACTCCTTTCTCTCCTGGTGTGACAAGTGGCATCTCCGTATAAACCCCTCCAAAACCCAATCAATCTTAATCCGTCGTAGCCGCCGTCGCTTTTCAGTGACCCGTGACCCTGGCCTCCTCCGACTCACCATCCGCGACACCCCACTTACCGTTCAACCCTCCCTCAAGTACCTTGGTGTAACCATAGACGAATTCCTCACTTTCCGCCCGCATTTCCGGACCCTTCAAACCAAATCTTCCCGTCGAGCCCGGTTGGTTCGCCGGCTTGCCGGGACTACCTGGGGCCTTAACTCCCACCTTCTCCTACTCACCTACACCGCCTTCATTCGTTCTGCCATCGTCTATGGTTTCACCGCCTGGCTGGCTGTTGCAGACTCTCACCCTACCCTCCTTAAACCTTTCCTATCCATGGAACGCCGCCTAGTTCGCATCGCCCTCCGCCTTCATCCACTCTTTCACACCTCTGACTTGTACAACATCTTCCCAATTCCCAAACTAGATACCTTCGTCTCCATTCTTGCTGCCCGCTATTTTCAACGTTCCCTTGACCGCAACAATCCTATACTCTCCCTTCTCCTGCACTCCCCTCTCAAAACCCCTCTCTTTATCCCCACCCCACTCCATATCTTCAAATCTCTCCACCAGACCCCTCCACTCGGACAGCGTGTGGAGACTGTCTAGGGGCAACTTTTTTCATTTACATTGCTACCAAGTCCTCTACTTTTTCACTTAGTACCTATTTTCTTTAATCTCTTTATACAATTCATACTTAATGTACTGATAATTAATCACCTATTCCTTACTTTATATATCTCCAAGATAGACCATATATACATACTTCGCTTCTGCCTCCTCCTGTATAATTTACGTATATTAACTGGAGTGTACATGTCCGATATTTTGCATTAGGCTCTGCTAAGGAAGGCTATGTCACTAAGTATGCTTGTTATTTTTATTTTTCCCAAACTTTGTAACATGTACTTATGATATTCATCACCTTATGTGTTTTTTCTTTTCTCTGTCAATTTATGTTACCCACGAAGTCTGTTGTATCCATTTTTGCATCATGTCTGTATTGAAAAAAAAAAACCGCTCACAGAATGTCCCGCCTCCCCCCCTATGCCCGTCATATATAATAAAGAGTAATCCTACGCCCACCTCCAGTCACTCTTGCACTTCAACATCTCCTCCAACGCATTAATCCTTTTTTTCCCCCCATCTCTCTTTTCCTCCAATCCCACACAACCCCGTCCAATCCCCTGGCCAGGGAGAGGGCGACACCCTCTAGGTGGCCCGCCCCACCCCCTCAGGGTGGGGAATGAAAGCGTCCGAGCGAGCGAGTGGTAAACCCCGGCGTTACATTATTATGAACGAGCTGTAGAGCACTAGACGTTCAAAATACTCTGTTATGTCTCGTTCGTGATATCACCAAATAGTTCAGTTATGCAGTTAATGTTTATCAGCCTGATATTATTAATGACTAGAGGGGAATAAATTTAAATGATATCATATTAATTTTTTACGTAGGTTACCTTGCCCGGCTACTCATTCCTGCCACCCGGCTGATGAAAATTTCTGGGGAGAACACTGCTGCCATTCACTGGAAACTACCCATCTCGCCATCTCGACCAATGGTGAAATGTTAATGTATTATCTGCGCACTTTTTAGCGATAGATTTACACCCTTGTGCTGAATCGGTCGACTTTGATTATTTTCCAGATTCGTATTGGCAACCTTTGAAACACAAACTAAGAATCGCTTATGATCGCTGTGCGACATCTGGCGTACACTTTACGTACTCGTACTTTGTTGTTTACAAAGCAAAGCCAAACTATAGAATTCATGCTAGTGACAAGTTTCGCATCAGGAAATGTTATATAGTTTCATATATTGTGTGTGTGTGACACAGTTGTTGGCGTACGATAATAAAGGTTTAAAAAATTCATATCGATCGATCGTATTATAGATTCAATACAGATTTATTTTCTATTCAGTTGGCAGTATTACCGGAACCAGCAGTGCTCCCTCCTTACTCCTCAACCCAGTACAAAAATCTATCTCTAAAAAGTGCACGTACAATAGGCCTACTGTATATAAAAGCCTGAATAAAATGTAACCCCTTAGGCACTATTATACGTGCACTTTTTCTTGAGCCTGGAGCTCCCTAGTGCTGAATCGGTAGACCTCGGTTATCTTCGACATCCATATCAGCAACCTTTGAAACACAAACTATGAATCGCTTATTCATCGCTGTGCGACATCTGGCGTACACTTTGCAAACTAGTACTATTGTTGTTTACACAACAAAGCCAAACTATATAATTCATGCTAGTAACAAGATTCGCATTGAGAAATGTTATATAATATTAAATAATGTATAGGCCTATGTGACACAATTGTTGACGTAAGATAATAAATGTTTAGAAAATTCATATCGATCGATCATATTACGGTATCGATTCAATTCAGATTTCATTTCCATCCAGTTGGCAGTATAACCGGAACTTGCAGCACTCCCTCCTTGCTCCTCACCCCGTAAAAATCGGGCTCAAGAAAAAGTGCGCGTGTAGTACATAACTTAGGCCTAGTATAATTACAGCAATATTTGACAGAGTATGCTGAATCCATAGAGCTAACTCAATTGAGAGGCAGTAGTAAACTAAATTATATATATTATGATCTTCAATATCTTTATAACTAAAGCCCCTTTTCTTCACCATTACATTTAAGAGTGATTTCATTTTTTTACATGGGAATGGTATAAATAAACATCGTGAATGATGCAGACTTAACGCTAACACATGATTATTAATGATTAAAATACAGTGCAATATAATACTTACAACAGAAATTCAATGCAAGAAAGTATGACCAAATTCACAGTTGAAGCGAGAAAAAATAATAGTTTCTAGAGAATTCAGTTTATCACAAATCACACACGATATCTTTCAGTGATATGCGAAATTAGTGTTCTGAAGGCTTCCTTTGCATCCCTACAATATGTTTGACGCCATAGAAATTCGTCAATATGCTCTGGCAGTAGGGCACTTTTCAAAACATCAGTTTTTTTTTCAGAAAAGCCTTCAGAACACTCCAATAATTGTTAACATTGTTAGTATGGGCTCCTGTAACAGGGTCAACGAAATGGCTTGAATCATGTACAGTACGATGCACATACCCTAAATCGCCCAATCCACGATAGGCTTTCCATTTATCAGTATAAATCGTTGACCCTGGGAGTACATACTGCTGGATAACGGGAATTAAAGTCGCTCTATTTCTCCTAACCACGTACATCACCATACCTCGGCGAAGTTGGGTATCATATATACCCAATACCCATTTTTCCCGCACTAAATGACCCCTCCGTCTAGCAATTAAAGACTTATCAACTTGCACAGTGACACCAGGTCCACCGAACTGAAAATTTTGGACGTCTTTAATTATCTTCCACCAACAAATATCTCGAAAGAATGAGTAATATTGAATGATGCTGATTTTAGAAATAACAGTCAATGACACTGAGGCCGAAACAGACAAATTAAGAGACCAATAAAACATAACTTCAACAATTTTCCGGAGAGGTAGATGAGTATTCTCAAAAAACGTCCCCCAAAACAGAGATTTATTACGGCGGCACTGTGGACAAACACGGGTATACCCAAATTTACTCGTGGTGTTCTTCCACAACTTCATTCTTTTTCGACATCGATTGCATTCTCCAAGCGGTGGTAACAAATGAACACGCTGCAACTCTTCTATAATACGCTTATTTTCCTTATTCAGGAACTTATGGAGATCACTTGCTGTTGTAATTCCCTCCATTGTGCAGCACTACTATTTACTATTAACAAATACAGTACAGGATTTGCTATTAATACTTCTTCGGGCTGCTATAATTATGCTCAGTAAAAAAATTCTGATTTACATGAAAAACACTCGCAGCATGTTTGAACTAAGGTAGACAATTCACTTGTAAAATATGGTAGTCACACACGTATAGCGCTATACGTACAGTATGATTTTAACAAGCAAAATTATGTATAAATACAGAAAACACCAGTGAAAACAGGAAAAACACGCGCTCGCAATTGTTTTTCTTCTTCTGCTTCTACTTGAAAGATTAATGGACCAGTGTCACCAATCCCTAAATTCAAATTTCCTCCAGGTCACTTCTGAAATCCCCCTAGACAAGACAATAACCCCCAAATAACAATAATAATAATCTTTCAAGTTGACTGTTTGTTAGTAAGTCATAAATATTTTGCCTATGATGATAATAATTATCGTAACAATCAAATGATTGATGACCGATGACTCAATAAAACCAATCATCAGTAGCAAGTAGCAAACATATTGCAATCCACATCACAAAAATATTCTGTGAGTGAATGTCGTGCAATCCAGTACAGTACAATACACGGCGGTGGTACAATAGATTATAGTTCTAAGACATGTCCACAGATAGCGACACAAACATTCTTGGACTCGAGTCTGCAGTCGAGTATACCGATTCTAGAACCACATTGCTAATAGTGATGAGCGATATTTCACGAACTGTGATTTTTTCACTGATATCAATAAATCACGAGTAACGACTGTTACTTTCTACGCTATCACTGTGATCAGCCGTGATTTCAAGATTTCACTTCAAGTGATCACCGTACGCCCTCTTAACTCCCTTCGATACTCTAACCCTCTCCAATCGTAATCAATCCACTAAACAGCACCACGAACCAGCCACCATCTTCCGAGCCAGCACCTACCAAAATCAACCCTCCACCAACATCCAGAACCACCGAAACACAAACCAATCCACCGCCACCCACCGAATCAACAGAAGCACAAACCAACCCACTTCCCCCTCCACCACCACCTCCACTCCCACCACCACCTGCCAAGTCCACCTACTCACAAACCAATCAGCCACCAACTTACACCGACTCCCACGCACAGACAGAGAGCAGGCGTAAAAAACCTGCCCCTAAACCACGCACACATAAAACACACTCACAGAACCGAACCCAGGCACTCACACGCACATCCCTCATCACACAGTGCTTTAATTGCTTAAAATTAAATCACGTAGCAGCTACATGCACTGCAGATACCCGCTGCAATAGGTGTGGTGGTAATCACCGCCACACAGATTGTAAGGTACCATGGGGCCAGGCGAAGTGCGCCAACTGCCAAGGCAGTCATGCCGCTTCGTTTCCTGGCTGCCCTTTCATCAAAAAAGCAATTAAAGCACACTACAAACAGTCACGACACTTACAAGCAAAACCAACACCGCTACTCAGTCTACCACCTCTACAGCCTCCGCAACCGAACCCAAGACCAGTCACTACCTCATCCAATCTGCCTACCACAGACACAAATACACTATTACAGTCATTACTGAACCTACTCCTGACCCACTTCACACAAGTACAACCCATACCCGGACCCTCGAACCCAAGTACCATCAAACCCGCCCAGCCAAGCACAGTGTAAGAAACAAGAAACCACGCCTCACTTCCTAAGAAACGGCCTAGCCTTCTCAACAGCCAGCCTCAAACCTAACAACAGCAAATCCTCACCCAAGTCAGCACATCCACATTAAATCAGAACCACCACAATAAACGAAGCACTGGAAACACCGGTAGCCGAGGCGGAAATCACTAAAAGCTGCAATACCACATGCTGTATTTTCTAAATTTACAAGTATCAAAAACAACGGATACACGGGAATATAAACATATTCCAGCGAACAATCCAGCGGCAAGGCCCGGTAAACCAAAGCAACACCGGGCGTGGACAAAACATGGATGGGTGACCACCCAAACTTGCCCTTGCCGCTGGCTCAAAGGCAAATTTAGATATTTTATTGAACAACCAGCCATGGCACACAACGAATAACGTTGAGTTTTACCATATTCCACACAACCATTGATTTTCTTCTTCTGCTTCTACTTGAAAGATTAATGGGCCAGTGTCACCAATCCCTAAGTTCAAATTTCCTCCAGGCCACTTCTGAAATCCCCCTAGACAAGACAATAACCCCCAAATAACAATAATAATAATCTTTCAAGTTGACTGTTTGTTAGTAAGTCATAAATATTTTGCCTATGATGATAATAATTATCGTAACAATCAAATGATTGATGACCGGTGACTCAATAAAACTTAACAGCAAAAACTTTCACCATTTTTATTATTATTATTATTATTATTATTATTATTATTATTATTATTATTATTATTATTATTATTATTATTATCACTCTAATATATCTTATTCTCTTTATACTTATTTTCTACAACAGGCCAGGTGAGGAGCACTGCATAGCGCACCGGTACTGGCACCGCACTAGGCACCCCCCCAGGGGGTGTCCAAAACAGACATATGGGAAAGTTAACTCCATATACCGAACTAGAATGTTGCTACCTAAACTGTGACTGTGATCGATGTTGTGATCAGTCGTGATATCACGACATGTGCTGCCGCAACGGTATCCACGCGAAGCGATGCGTTCAAGGAAGAAGCATCGCCATGATTACCAACAGTATATTGATGAGCGATACCGTGATTTGTGAGTCACAGCGTGATTTGATATCGTGATTTTCTGATATCAGTGATTTTTAGTCGTGACGTGATCACAATCACCGCATCGTCCGTGCTGCTTGGTGCTTGTTATTTGTAGCTTGTGATCAAGAGAATTCCTTGTTATTGTGACTAGGCTATCTCTATGTAAACATTTATGAGAAAATCAGCCACCTAAGGGTTTGCATTTAATAAACAGCCTACATTTTGGTTGCATTACAGACACGGTCGTTGCCAATTTACTTCTAGCCGTACAAACATAATCATTTTATTATTTACATTCGTTTTTTGTAGACATGCCGAAGTTCAACCAATATGTCAAGGAAAAAAATAGGGTCAACATTGGTAACAGTCGTGTTTTATACTGTAACCGATTATTTGGTATGTGCTAGGAAATGAAATTCTACACATTTATCTGGCACAAGTGAAAACTATAATGATGAATGACTATTCCCAGCCACCTAATGTAAGGTTAACGATACCAGTGCACCTTTCCCTAGATTCCAGTACCGGCAGTAATTTAGAAAAATATATGGTATGGAAAGGCGTTGACCCAGCTGCGAGAGGGCAATTGGGAAGCTACAATGAGGAGCGGTCTAAGAGCCACGGCAATACACTTGAGGGATGTGACGTGCTGACCACACGGCTATCTAATATCTGCAAGCCTAGAGCTGCGCAGCAGCTGTAAATGAAAGCCAAGACCTTTCGAGGCCTGGAGTGTTCTTGTTCTTAATTAACTTTAGAGTAGTAGTGGTTTAAATGAAATAATTCAAAATTACAAATTAGCTTTTCCTTATCTTAGTCTAATTTTCATCACTTTATTGTGTTTTAGATTTCACAAGAGCATGCTGATAGTGCTAGTCACAAAGCAAAATCAACCATGAAAAGTAACACTGGACAGACTCTGCTCACACAAAGTATACCTCCCACAATCCACAGTAGTTTCTATGCTCATATGTTTAGAGCCCTAGTTGCTGAAAATATCCCCTGGAATTCTGTGCATAGTCATGTTTTCAGAGATTTGTTTACAGAAATACACCAACAACATATACTTTCAACATCTACATTAAAGAAAAACTACTTAGATATAGGAGGTAATTTTGCCAGTCACAGAGGATATTTGGGAGTCCTTACATAGGGTTGTATGTGGACAAAACCAGCAACTCTGTGGGCAGGTACATTGCTAATCTTATAGTAGGACAACTGGAACCCAATTGGCATTTACTGCTCTCCTTTGTTCTAAGCAGCTTCAGAAAATAGAGCAAAGCATTGTGTACATCATCAACAAGGGGTTCCAGTTGTTGTATCCTGGGAGTGTTGATGATTATAAAGACCTTCTCCTTGTCTCCAATGCTGCTTCCTACATGATTGCTACTCTACCTCTCGTTAAAACTTTCTACCCTTCTTTAATGTCCATGTTACTTGCATGGCCCATGCCTTGCACAGACTCACAGAAATAGTTAGGGCCAAGTTGCCTGCAGTAAATAATCTGATTTCAACAACGAAGAGTGTGTTCTGTAAGCTTCCATCAAGAATAGCCATCTTCTGAGAGAAATTCCACTCTATTCTTTTCCACCACAGCCGTTGGGGTTCCTCAATGGAAGCTGCCCTGTATTATAACGAACATCTGTGATAGACAATATGCCTTTAACAGACAACTCTGCATATGTGTCGTATGGGCAAAGATCTGCTAAAGGATTATTCCAGTGTTCAGAGAGACATTGCATATATTCAGGCAAATTTTTCATTTCTTCCAGTCAATCATTACAAAAATAGGAAAAAAAGTAGAGTCTCAAACAGATATATTTTGTAATTGAGGAAGCTGAGAATATTATACAAAGTACTAGGGGTAAAGTAAGGGATAAAATAAAAGACAGGTGGGCTAGTGTATTGCAGAAGAATCTAGGTAATTCAGTGCAGGAAAGGATATATCAGGTAATGGATGGGGAAAAGTAGACCTACCTAGTGAAATTGAACTGAAAAATATAGGTAAATTTTGCTATGCCCCTCCAACATCTGTGAGTGTAGAGCACATTTTTTCTGCTTTAAAAATTGTTTTAACAGACAAAAGACGCAGCCTGACTGTGGAAAATTTGGAGAAGATTATTGTTATGTGCTGTAAAGCAAACTACGACTGAAAAGTGCAGTAGGAATGTTCCTCACAAATAAATACGCATACCAGTACTACGCATTTAATTTAATTTTAGTACAGTACTGATGAAAATTTTTTGTTTCCTAATCCATAGCTGTTTGTAATAAACACCTGTTTAATTATGCCTTCATTTTGCAACTATTCCTATTTAGAAAGGGTAGCCTATACCACATTACTGTACCTAACGTAAAAAAAAAAATATTACAGTGTAGGTCTATATTGTCATATTTTAAAGTCTATTTTCTGCCTATTTTTAAAGCATATTTGAAGTGCCTATATTCTCTTTTGAAAACCTATTTACTTGTTTAAAAAGCCATTTTAGGTGCCTAAAACATTTTTTTAGAGTCTAAAATCCCAGGTCTGTATCATCAGATACATGCCGATTGTTGACTACTGCTTTCTGGCAAAGCAAGTGAGAGGTGCTCGCATTCCAAATGTTTATTCAGATTTGAAGTACTTCTTTTTAAGACAATTTCTGTTTGCTCATATTACATATTGTGAAATTTTCATCCAATTCTTTAAAAGACTGGTACAGGTCACTGTTCTTCCTTTTTCTAGAAAACGCCATTTCAGTCAACTTGCTCCTAATACTGAGCTTCAGTGACAATATGCCCCCGGGCATTCCAAAATACAGGAGAAATACATGTTTGTTACTATTCTAGGAGAGTCCCGTGTACCACGATTTTTTTGAACGCGCGCTTAAAAATAATACCACACTGCGAGTCAACTGACAATTTCCTGAAACTGATATTGCAAGCGATGCCGAGGATTATAAGTGTTTCAGTTGTTAATATATTCGGGAGGAATGTGCTCAATTCCTACAAAT
The DNA here is from genome assembly GCF_040414725.1 of Anabrus simplex. Lineage (NCBI taxonomy): Eukaryota > Metazoa > Arthropoda > Insecta > Orthoptera > Tettigoniidae > Anabrus > Anabrus simplex. The sequence goes on along the minus strand of NC_090267.1, from coordinate 418,686,455 downwards.
ACATTATATACTGAACGATATGTTGACGTCCTTAAAAAATTAAATCAACAAATGTCCATACTGTTGGTAATCATGCTGCTTCCTTGAACGCATCGCTTCGCATGGATACCGTTGCGGCAGCACATGTCGTGATATCACGACTGATCACAACATCGATCACAGTCACAGTTTAGGTAGCAACATTCTAGTTCTGTATATGGAGATATGGGCGCACGATGATCACTTGAATTGAAATCACGACTGATCACAGTGATAGCGTAGAAAGTAACAGTCGTTACTCGTGATTTCTTGATATCAGTGAAAAAATCACAGTTCGTGAAATATCGCCCATCACTACAACAGTATGGACATTTGTTGATTTCATTTTTTAAGGACGTCAACATATCGTTCAGTATATAATGTATTTGTAGGAAGTGAGCACATTCCTCCCGAATATATTAACAACTGAAACACTTATAATCCTCGGCATCGCTTGCAATATCAGTTTCAGGAAATTGTCAGTTGACTCGCAGTGTGGTGTTATTTTTAAGCGCGCGTTCAAAAAAATCGTGGTACACGGGACTCTCCTAGAATAGTAACAAACATGTATTTCTCCTGTATTTTGGAATGCTCGGGGGCATATTGTCACTGGAGCTCAGTATTAGGAGGCAAGTTGACTGAAATGGAGTTTTCTAGAAAAAGGAAAGAACAGTGACCTGTAGTAGTCCTTTAAGGAAGTGGATGAAAATTTCACATTATGTAAGTTGCGCAAACAGAAATTGTCTTAAAAAGAAGTACTTCAAATCTGAATAAACATTTGGAATGCAAGCACCTCTCACTTGCTTTGCCAGAAAGCAGTAGTCAACAATGATACAGACCTGGGATTTTGGACTCAAAAAAATGTTTTAGGCACCTAAAATGGCCTTTTAAACAAGTAAATAGGTTTTTAAAAGAGAATATAGGCACTTCAAATATGCTTTAAAAATAGGCAGAAAATAGACTTTAAAATATGACAATATAGACCTACACTGTAATGTGATATATATATATTTTTTTACGTTAAGTACAGTAATGTGGAATAGGCTACCCTTTCTAAATAGGAATAGTTGCAAAATGAAGGCATAATTAAACAGGCGTTTATTACACACAGCTATAGATTAGGAAACAAAATATTTTCATCAGTACTGTACTAAAATTAAATTAAATGCAGAGTACTGGTATGCGTATTTACTTGTGAGGAACATTCCTACTGCACTTTTCAGTTGTAGTTTGCTTTACAGTACATAACAATAATCTTCTCCAAATTTTCCACAGTCAGGCTGCGTCTTTTGTCTGTTAAAACAATTTTAAAAGCAGAAAAAATGTGCTCTACACTCACAGATGTTGGGAGGGGCATAGCAAAATTTACCTATATTTTTCAGTTCAATTTCACTAGGTAGGTCTACTTTTCCCCATCCATTACCTGATGTACCCTTTCCTGCACAGAATTACCTAGATTCTTCTGCAATACACTAGCCCACCTGTCTTTTATTTTATCCCCTACTTTATCCCTAGTACTTTGTATAATATTCTGAGCTTCCTCAATTACAAAATATATCTGTTTGAGACTCTACTTTTTTTCCTATTTTTGTAATGATTGACTGGAAGAAATGAAAAATTTGCCTGAATATATGCAATGTCTCTCTGAACACTGGAATAATCCTTTAGCAGATCTTTGCCCATACGACACACACGCAGAGTTGTCTGTTAAAGGCATATTGTCTATAACAGATGTTCCATATAATACAGGGCAGCTTCCATTGAGGAACCCCAACGGCCGATGATTGGCTGTGGTGGAAAAGAATAGAGGGGAATTTCTCTCAGAAGATGGCTATTCTTGATGGAAGCTTACAGAACACTCTCTTCGTTGCTGAAATCAGATTATTTACTGCAGGCAACTTGGCCCTAACTATTTCTGTGAGTCTGTGCAAGGCATGGGCCATGCAAGTAACATGAACATTAAAGAAGGGTAGAAAGTTTTAACGGGAGGTAGAGTAGCAATCATGTAGGAAGCAGCATTGGAGACAAGGAGAAGGACTTTATAATCATCAACACTCCCAGGATACAACAATTGGAACCCCTTGTTGATGATGTACACAATGCTTTGCTCTATTTTCTGAAGCTGCTTAGAACAAAGAAGGAGAGCAGTAAATGCCAGTTGGGCTCCAGTTTTCCTACTATAAGATTAGCAATGTACCTGCCCACAGAGTTGCTGGTTTTGTCCGCATACAACCCTATGTAAGGACTCCCAAATATCCTCTGTGACTGGCAAAATTACCTCCTATATCTAAGTAGTTTTTCTTTAATGTAGATGTTGAAGGTATGTGCTGTTGGTGTATTTCTGTAAACAAATCTCTGAAAACAGGACTATGCACAGAATTCCAGGGGATATTTTCAGCAACTAGGGCTCTAAACATATGAGCATAGAAACTACTGTGGATTGTGGGAGGTATACTTTGTGTGAGCAGAGTCTGTCCAATGTTACTTTTCATGGTTGATTTTGCTTTGTGACTCGCACTATCAGCATGCTGCTGAAGGTGGCATTTTTTCTCTTGTGAAATCTAAAACACAATAATGTGATGAAAATTACACACTAAGATAAGGAATAGCTAATGAATAAAATTTGTAATTTTGAATTATTTCATTTAAACCACTATTACTCTAAAGTTAATTAAGAACAAGAACACTCCAGGCCTCGAAAGGTCTTGGCTTTCATTTACAGCTGCTGCGCAGCTCTAGGCTTGCAGATATTAGATAGGCGTGTGGTCAGCATGTCACATCCCTCAAGTGTATTGCCGTGCCTTTGAGAGCGCTGCTCATTGTAGCTTCCCAATTGCCCTCACGCAGCTGGGTCAACGCCTTTCCATACCATACATTTTTCTAAATTACTGCCGGTACTGGTATCTAGGGAAAGGTGCACTGGTATCGTTAACTTTACATTAGGTGGCTGAGAATAGTTATTCATCATCATTATATTTTTCACTTGTGCCAGATAAATGTGTAGAATTTCATTTCCTAGCACATACCAAATAATCGGTTACAGTATAAAACACGACTGTTGCCAATATTGATGCTATTTTTTCCTTGACATATTGGTTGAACTTCGGCATGTCTACAAAAAACGAATGTAAATAATAAAATGATTATGTTTGTATGCCTTGAAGTAAATTGGCAACGACCGTGTCTGTAACGCAACCAAAATGTAGGCTGTTTATTAAATGCAAAACCTTAGGTGGCTGATTTTCTTATAAACGTTTACACAGAGATAACCTAGCCACAACAACAAGGCATTCTCTTGATCACAAGCTACAAATAACAAACAGCACGGACGATGCGGTGATTGTGATCACGTCACGACTAAAAATCACTGATATCAAGAACTCGTGATATCAAACCACGCTGTGATTCACAAATCACGGTATCGCTCATCACTAAACATTTCTTTCAATACAGACTCCCCACTTTCGGGGAATCTTTCAAAAATTTGTAGATATAAAATCTTTAATGAAGAATATTACAATGGTTATACAGGGCCAGAATGGATTCCAAATTTATTTCATGGTGTTTGTCATAATTGTACGAGTGATAACATAGGGATAGCAGAAGAATAGAAAAATTATTCCAACTCAACCTTATCTTTCATTTTTATCCAACGGAGCATATTTTCCTCCAACTATTATATATCTGCAGTTTACTCGATATATATTATCTATTATATAAAATCGACACGAACGATAGAAATCAGGCCATAGTGCAGTAGCTTATACGAGACAAGCGTCTCGGTATAACACTGCGACTGCGCTTAGCCTACAAGGAATACAAAGCCTGCTCACTCGCAGTGCTCTCTTCAGTAACAGTGTCCGCCTGGCAGTGCGCGTCTTAACCACTGCAGCGCTAGTATACCACCTCACAACAGCCCTCACTAGCATTGCTAACGGGAGTTAACACCAGCACAAATTTACCTCTAAACTATACTTCCTGTATATTATATACGTTACTGAGCAGAATGAAGTAGAAAATAATAAATGTTCACCTTTTACCCCTAGGAGTTCAATTCAGCTGTGGATTTTCATATCAGATAACACACACAACTGTCGAAATTTATGTCTGGCATTTGAAAGGAAGTAAGGTCTGCACTAGATATTTTTACTACCGCACCGTAGATTTTCAGTGAAAAGGAATGACTTTAACCATTTTCCTTGATATTTTCTTCTCATAAATTGCTTTTCTTCTCAAGAACTATTCTCGGCGATACTCATCTGGCATGCCATTAGCGTAGTTAGTGACAGAGGGACGCAGAAACTTCTGCAGTATTTTTCTTCTTAGTTCCTCTGGATGATCACTTATCCCACACTGTAGAATAGGATTTTTAGCAACGTGTGGCAACAGTATTTCGGTTAATGTTTGTGATATTTTTGGACTGCCCAGCGTTACCGATATCATTACTTGCCCCAGTTTCATCAGCAGTGAAACAAAACTTGGCTTTGGATTCCTGAGACCACCTATGTCTTTAAATTTATTAATGAATTTGTGTTTGAAAATTTCTTGCTAATTAAGGATTCGTTGCTGCAGGTTCATCCGCGTGTGCGATTTGTTCACTAACTAACGGTTGCAAAAGTTGGAAAATAATTTATTTTGTTCCGGAAAATAAGAAGAAAACCATTTAGAAGCTTATAGGAGAGCATTTGTTCCTTTTCTGGTTATTTTTCACGAGAAACTGAAAGTTAAAAAGGAACTATTATATATTATGTCACTTTACGTTCCACAACTATTCCTCTCTTCCTCCTGCATAGACGAGCACATTAACTTACGCTCCGTGATAAGAATGGGCAGCTGCACTCTTCTAATATTCCAAGGTTCAAATCACAGTTTCGACACTGGCAATTCTCAATGTGAGTTTCGGAAAATAATGAATGTATGAGAGAGCCTTCAAGTCCTGGGGTACCTACTCCAATATTGATTATACCTTCCCAAATAATAAGCTAATGTTGACGGATCATGTAACTACTAAATATTTTCATTCCTCCCCTGAAGAGGGATGCGGGCTTCCTAGACGGTGACAGGAGATTTATATCGAAGATAATATTATTATCATCAGACCAGGAACAATAATAAGTACCTAATTTTTGCCGTCACATGGTCTGCGTATTTACTGTACCATATCTTGTCTGCTTATTGCTTTAATTCATAATTCCCTAGTTGGCTCGTGGCAAGGGAATCCATGGAAACTAGTTCCAGGAACTTTATTTCTAGAGCCTTGTTTAAAAACCGGTACGCAACAGTACACCATTGTAATATAATAGACGTATTTTAACAATACTACGTCACCAGTAAGCATACAACGTGTAGAAATACCGCCAACCAAGGTGTTCATATGAGGTTGAATTGCAGCGCCTCTAGCGGCAAATATAGCATCCACAGGGCGGACAGCTATGAGTGGCTATTGGGCAGGCTTTGTATTCCTTGTAGGCTAAGGACTGCGATAATACGACCTGGCCAATCAGAATGCATTCTTGAAAAGTATGGCCGCTGATGGCCTCAGCCTTTTACGAAAGTGCTGCCGTCTGGTATGATTCGTAGTAAATATGACAAATAATTAGCAATTAGCAATTAATTTTTTTGCGTAAGTGGAGGGAAAAATTGTTGTTTGAATTGTGTTTAACATGTGGTCAATACGTTCGGGTGAATAATTCTACATTTTGAGGATATATTTCCATGTAAATTATGAATTCTCTTGTTCCTACTTGAAAGTTTTGTACATCTAAAAACATCACCGCTAATAGTCTTCCTCTTTTTTTTAATGAAACAAATGCATGTTTATACTGTCCGACTCGTTGGCTGAATGGTCAGCGTACTGCCCTTAGGTTTACAGGGTCCCGGGTTCGATTCCCGGTCTGGTCGGGGATTTTAACCGTAATTGGTTAATTCCAATGGCTCCGGGGCTGGGTGTGTGTGGCGTATTCAACATTAGAAATCATCCTAGGAAGGACCCTCATCTTCACAGACCGTCGCATGCACGTCGCCTAATAGGCCGTCTACGAGAAATAGACCCGCACCAGGCATCTCCGGAGACCATACGCCATTATTTTGTTTATGCTAAGCATTATTGCCAATTGGCCCAGCTTTAGGAATATAAGAATATTGTAATTTAAGTCAATTTTATTATTTTTCAGATCAAATGTGAAAAAATGCCATATAGATCAACATAGAAATACTGCGATGCATTTGACACGAGTACAGAAAGCGTTGTCATCGCAACTGTTCTACCAGTTACAGCGACCAACAACAATAATTTTCTATAGACCTGTGCACTGCAATGGTGAGAGCTAATATCCCCCTGCATAAACTGGAGCATCTTCAGACTTCAACAAGCTGCCGGGAGCAATCACCGAGTAGGAGACTAGTGGCTTTCCCCCGGTGGAGTCATTCAGGGTTGTGGAAGAAGTCAGGAGAAACGTTGACCTAACCTCTGAGAAGGTAGCCGCTGTCAGTAAAAAGTTCCATAAGAGTCTTGCAGCAGAATCCATTATGGAAAACGACGGTAAAATGTAGCCAGGGTGCTACGAGGTGAGGTAGATGAAGCAGTTGAACTAAAAAGATGAAGTGGCTTCATCGAAGTTTTGTCCAATCACTTCCTGTGATGTTAAGAAATTTCTCTCAGTACAAATCATTCTGCCCGACAGGAGAACAAGATTGTTACTCGAAAACATTGAAACGTTGCTTGTTGTAAATTCATTTTATAGTAATTGAGCGTGTTATTGAATTATAAGTATTTTTCGTGTCTATTTTACACGTTAGTGCCTATTTACATGCCTATTTTGGCTAATTTAAGAGCCTATATGCCTGCCTATTTTTAACTGTTTTTAGTGCCTATAATTCTCGTCTCTAGTCATGACTTCCTTGAAGATTCTTCAGTCTCTTCCTCATCAAGAGGATTTTTCACAGGCACATGAAGATTTTTGTGAAGAATGTGCACAAGATCCAGAGACCCAAAACTTTAGCTTGTATTTTGGAAGATATTATAGAAGTATTCGACAGATGTGAGCAAAATGCTTCAGAAGAGGTTGTGATATAAGCACAAACATGCATCTAGAAAGAGTTCACAGAACCATAAAATATGAATATTTGGGAGGTGTGCGTGTTAAAAGACTTGATAAGAGTATACATACTCTCTTACAGTTAGTGCGAGATAAGGAATTTGACAGAATATAGAAAATAAAAGGCAAGCACCATAAATATTTTAAAGAGTTTGAAGAGAGGCATGAAACTGCACTGGCAATGCAGGAAGGAATAATTCATGAAAATGAATATGAATGGAAAGTTGGCATGTACCGGTACCATGTTGAGAGAAAATTGCTGGAGAACTGTTGTCAGTTGCTCTGTGATAAGTGCAAAATCTGTGTGCATGCATTCTCCTGCAGCTGCCTGGATTATCTTACCAGAACCATGATATGCAAACATGTCCACTAATGTATTATGCATTTAATGCAAAACCTTGTTGGTACCTCTCAACAAGCACTTCCTTCTTTCCTAGAAAATTATGGTTCCTTAGAACTGCAATGTCACATGAAGCAATTGCACAAACCTGCAGAAGCTACCGGTACACCAGAAAGTATAATGGAAGAAATTTAAAAAACAATTCAGGTAACGATAGGCAAATTAGAACTACTTCAAAATGATAAGTATAAGCTAAAAGAAGTTCTGAAGCAGCTTAAAGCTGTTGAAGGTTTTACAGCATCACTTTGTTCCAATGACAGTCAGAAAGAAACTTGCTTTTCACCAACACAAACAGTAGAGTGTGAACCTCCAAACAAGAAGGTTCAAAAGCAGTCATTCTTCTCAACAAAGAAGTCATCTACAAAAAAGCTTAAAAAGAATGAAGTGCAGGATAAAACCATTGCTTCCACCATAGTGCATCCACAGCTCTATCATTTGCAAGAAGGTGATAATGAACATAACTATGCTGGTTAAAGTTCTTGGCCAGTTTTGTTTAGTGTCATTTCTTTTCTTCTTGTTCCTCAAGTGTTATCATTCACTTTTCAAGTTCATTTACAAAACAGAATAAATATAAACCCGTACTGATACATCATACACCTCTCATTACTGGTGGAACAACTGTTGGATTGTGGTTCAGGTGCCATTGTTTTTTATATGTATGTGGAGTAGATGATGGACAGTGCTTCTTCTTTTTCTTCCTCCTTGAGTAATTCAGTTTAATGACTGGTTTGCCCCTGCGATGCATCTTCCCCAACTGGCTCAGTCCTGTGCAGTATATTTTGTGTCTGCATAGCTCCTGCATCCTGTGCTACCAGTGTTATTGTTTATTTTAAATATGTGAAGCAAGTGATAGACTATACTTCTGGTGCTACTGTTTATTTTATACATATGGAGCAAGCGATGGAAGGTGCTTCTGGTGCTATTGTTTATTATATGTATGTGGAGTAGATGATGGACAGTGCTTCTTTTTCTTCCTCCTTGAGTAATTCAGTCTAATGACTGGTTTGCTCCTGCAATGCATCTTCCCCAACTGGCTCAGTCCTGTGCAGTATGATTTGCGTCTGCATAGCTCCTGCATCCTGTGCTACCAGTGTTATTGTTTATTTTAAATATGTGAAGGAAGTAATAGACTATACTTCTGGTGCTACTGTTTATTTTATACATATGGAGCAAGTGATGGAAAGTGCTTCTGGTGCTATTGTTCATTTTATACATATGGAGCAAGTGATGGATCATGTTTCTGGTGCTATCGTTTATTTTATACATACGGTACAGAGCAACTGATGGACTGTATTTATACTGTAAAGCTGTTGTTTATTTTTGTTTTTAATTTGTAGGTGGTTCATGGTGTGGGTTACTGTAGTCATGCCCTAGTTTGTGAAGCATGGGCAATGGCTGCGTGGCCTTTTAAGTGGTCCTGAGAGTCGGGATACCAGTTACTATGGAATGGGAGTGAGCATCTCAGACATAATCTGAGTCATGGCCCTCGTGCTCAGGCGGCTAGGACTGTACAATCCACCGTGGTCCCTAACGCGTTTGAGGAGAGAACCTCAGTTGTACTATGTGTAAGTGGGGTAGCATCTTGCTTCACTAATTTACCAATCTCACAACATTTTTAGCAAGCCTCGGCCCTACGGGAGAAACGGAGTCTCACTCCCAATTGACAGGCGAGGGACTCCTTGGAAACAACTTGCTGAACAAAATGGAATTCGATGGGGAGCTGTCAATATTAATGGGGCTTATGGAAGAAACAAAGTAGAACTGGCTGAGTCGGCAAAGAGGATGCATCTGGATGTGCTAGGAGTAAGTGATATTCGGGTAAGGGGAGATAATGAGGAAGAGATAGGAGATTATAAAGTGTACTTGAGGGGTGTTAAAAGGGGGAGGGTAAAGTGTGGGGTAGGGCTGTTTGTCAGGAATAGTGTTGTACATATTGTAGTTTCTCTTAGGCACGTAAATGAGCAAATGATGTGGGTAGATTTGGCAGTTGGAGGAATTAGGACGAGAATTGTCTCAGTGAATTCATCATGAGAGGGTGCAGATGAGGATGAAGTTAACAAGTTTTATGAAGCATTGGGTGACATCATAGTCAGGGTCAACAGCAAGGATAAGATAGTGCTAGTGGGCGATTTCAATGCGAGAGTTGGAAATAGAACTGAAGGATACAATAGGATGATTGGTAAATGTGGGGAAGATAAGGAATCTAATAGCAATGGGAAGCGTTTGCTGGACTTCTGTGTTAGTGTGGGATTAGCAGTTACGAATACTTTCTTCAAGCATAAGGCTATTCACCACTGCACATGGGAGGGTAGGGGTTCCAGGTCCATAATAGACTATATCAGGACCACTACCAGGTCCATAATAGACTATATCAGGACCACCACCAGGTCCATATTAGACTGTATCAGGACCACTTCAGGAAATGTTAGGAATGTATGGGATTTTCAGGGATTTTTCAATGATACAGACCACTATCTGATCTGTAGTGATCCAAGTATCTCTAGGCTTAAGATAGAGAAAGTGAAATCTGTCTACAAATGAATAAGAGCAGAAAATTTCCAGGACGAGGAAATTAGACAGAAATACATGGATATGATTAATGAGAAGTTTCAAACAGTGGACAGTGAGCAGGTTGAGGGTATAGAAAGAGAATGGGTGGCATACAGGGACACTAGAAGAAGCAGCAAGGAAATGCCTAGGAACAACTGTGTGTAAAAATGGCAAAAAACAAACATCTTGGTGGAATGATGAAGTGAGAGCAGCATGTAAACATAAAAAGAAGGCTTATCAGAAATGGCCCTAAACAAGGGCTGATGCAGAGAGGGAATTGTTGGTGTGGGAAAAATAATGTGATACATGTCATAATGTGTGAGAATTAACACACTTAACTTAGGTATGTTTTTGGGCTGGAGATATATCTGGAATTAGCATCAAAATTTCCTGACACTACTGTAAATGAGGCAAACAGTTTCATCATGTAAGTATACTAGGCCAGCAGCATCATCTATATATTCCTATAAGAACGCAAGCTTTGTGAGAATGATTATAATTTACTACCCATCGTACTTTGTAGCGATTTGAACATTGATGTGAAGTCAGCACTTGGTCAAGAGTTTCTCTCCTTCAAGTGTGATAGCCTGGCCCTCGAATTAAATGATGACCCAGCCATTTCCACTATGAGGAGTAGTACTTGTGCCGATGCTGTGTTCAGTCGCCATGTAAACCAGATAACAACTCAACAGCACGTTTTGTACTTTCCCTATCATTCTCCATTACACCGAGTATAACTAATGTACCCCAACCTATGACTGTAGATAAATTTGTGAACAAATCTTTGTTTCATTCCATCAGTATTGTATTTTTTCTTCATGAAAGATACTTAATCACACCTCTACACTCGTGTGCTCCATTACAGACAAGCGCACTTTTCACTCGTATATTTTCTCCGCTACACAAAAGATCACACAATTGTGGAAATGAACTTGCTCTCATCTTCTAAGTCTAAAAACATATCCATGATTTTATGCTTCTCTGGGAAGTGGAGAAAATGTACCAGTGCAAAGTTTTTTTGTACGGAACTTTTGATCTCAAAATGTACTTTGCACATTTGTGCACTATACCTATCTTATTATTATTATTATTATTATTATTATTATTATTATTATTATTATTATTATTATTATTATTATTATTATTATTATTATTATTATAAAAGTGTTTTAGCTTGTACAGTTAAACTTATAACTAGAGTGTGGCTTGTACAGTACCAACTCACAAAACTTCTTTATTTAGAAATAACACAAGTACGTTTTTTTCTTTATCTTCTCCTGTTTGCCCATAAACATACTCTAAATTATGTTCCATGATCATTATTTGCATCACAATTTCATTGCACCCTCCTCTAACTTTGTAGAATATGTTCACTTGTCACCAGATCAGGCACGTCAACTTTCTTCAATTTTCAATGTTATGTATGACTAACGTTTTCATGCAAAGTTTAACACTTTCTTTAATGGCAATTCTGAACCTAAAGGTGGTAGTGTTTTATGTTGGTACTAACAACATAAGACAAGCAGTTACAATTCCAACATAGTTGGGGATGTGTGGGATCTGGTAAATGCAGCATGGGTAAGTTTAAGGAACCAGAGACTGTTATTAGTGGAATACTGTGTTGGAGGCATACCGACTGGAAGGTGATTGGGGATTTAAATGAGACTATGGAGTGGGTATGTGGGGGAACTGGGAGTTAGATTTCTAGATTGTAAACTGCAGTGGTACATATAAGTTAGGAAATTTCGTTAGAAGGATTATAGGGTGGTACACTGAGAGAAACGGGGTGGCCTAGGGAGCGGTGATAAGGGTACAGGGAACTGGAAGTCAAGTAGGAATGACATAAAAATGTTAGTGCTGAACTGTAGAAGTATAGTAAAGAAAGGAATAGTATTAATAGATATATACTTACCGGATATTGTAATAGGAGTTGATTCATGGCTGAGAAAGGATGTAATGGATGCAGAAATTTTCTCACAGAACTGGAGTGTGTTACATGTAATCCTTCTCATTGTTTGTCCATATTGAATTTTACGTCAAGTCCAAATAGCATGTGTATTTATTAAAAACCACCTATTCAATACAATGTAAAGTTCTTATAATCTAGCTGGGCATCATCAGCCTTATCTCGTACCTCTTGATCATTAATCAGGATCCTGATTTTGTACAAAATGTTACATAGATACTATTTTATACAGAGTTAAAGAAGTCCATATTACATGTTCTTAATTAACAGTCTGAGAATTTGTGTAATAAAAATTTCTAAGAAATCACCTTGGCTGAAATGGTTATTTACTGTTAAAGAGATCGTACAAATAAAAATTACTATTTATTGACTGTCTTGTCCATTCTTCAAGCTTAGTCTGAATGTCTATGGCTAAAATTCTATTCCTGTATTTATTTATTTTTTTAAAATACTATAGAACATTTTAGTTTAGGACAATGAATAAAATCTGCTTAAAAACTTTTCAAACTGGTTGTGGTTGTAATAAACTTAAAGAAGTCCATATTACATGTTCATAATTAACAGTCTGAGAATTTGTGTAATAAAAATTTCTAAGAAATCACCTTGGCTGAAATGGTTATTTACTGTTAAAGAGATCGTACAAATAAAAATTACTATTTATTGACTGTCTTGTCCATTCTTCAAGCTTAGTCTGAATGTCTATGGCTAAAATTCTATTCCTATATTTTTTTAAATACTATAGAACATTTGTTTTAGTCTAGGACACTGAATAAAATCTGCTTAAAAACTTTTCAAACTGGTTGTGGTTGTAATAAACTATTGCCTTATCAAAACTTTTTGCAATCCTGCATACAAATCATTGATGCTAAACTGTCTCTTGTGGCCGCCGAATGAATGAGTATTTGTTATGAAATATAAGGTTGTTTAACAATCTAGAAGATGATATGTTGACATAAGTATAATTATCAAAGCACATATTATTCGAATTCAGCTTTCTTCTTAATTTCCGTTGTAAAAGTGAAGAATGGATATGCAGCAGAGCAAAAGTAGTTGTATCCTTTAATTGAAATTATGGTTGCTGCCTCTTGTTATGCTACTGGTCGAAAAGGGACACTCATTCTTGATATTAGTTCATGCAACAGTGTTGATTCTAATTTGTGAGAAAGCATGCTGATAATGTCTCCTCGGCTATTGTAAAGAAGACTAGTTGTTCTGACAGAGCTGGTTCGACTGACTTTTATCGTAGACATAGGATAGGAATGGTAGGAGGGGGAGTATTCATTCTTATGAAAGAATAATTTGTAAGCTACGAAAAAGTTAAAGATGACAAACATGAAATTCTAGGTGTAAGGCTCATCTCTAAAGATAATAGGCAACTTGATGTCTTTGGAGTGTACAGACCAGGAAAGGGTAGTGCTGACGCAGATTCAGAAATCAGTTATCTGGGAAACGATATGGAAAGGAACGTGGTTGTAGCGGGTGATCTCAATTTACCAAATAATAATGGGAAGGTAATGCAAACGACAGAAAGTATGACCAACAAATGGCAAATAAGTTAATATGGGAAGGGCATCTGATTCAGAAAGTGATGGAACAAACTAGAGGGAAGAATATTCTCGATGTGGTGCTGGTAAAACCAGATGAGCTCATTAGAAAAACTGAAGTAATAGATGGCATTAGTGATCATGAAGATGTTTTTGTGGTAGTTGAACACGGTCGTTGACCGGACATTTTTTCCAACAGCTCAATTTCTTCTCAGGGTATCCGATTGTCAAGTAAAATCTGGAGATTTTACATTAGGTTTCGCTTTACGTGAGGTCGAAGAGAATGGCGATCCACGGTAAACTTATCTGCGGTCGTTTGATATAGACATAATATCAATCAATTATTTCTCCTAACTAAGGTACCAACGACGTGAGAACTCAATATATTCAAATCAGGTAACTACCCATTCGTTAGTTCGCATATCTTACCAACTAACTTATCAACTATGTCAAGACGAAAGAATTCATAACACACCAAATTATAGAAAAGCACAATAATAATATTTATTGAATAAACAGATGCCCTGTGAAAATGTAATCTGATTTGGGGTAGTATTTGGTCGGGTATTATTTACAGGTAAAGTTCAGAGTCAGCGCTGGCTCGTAGAAAAAGAAAATAAATATAATGTTAAGTTATGTACATCAGTTCCGTCATGAATTCAAAATCGGATACTAATATTTACAATTAATCACTGGACTTCTACGGCCCTCCTTGAAATCAAGTCCTTGAGACGACACCAATATCATTATGTTGTTAAGATTGCTTTGTTTCATTATAGGCTAAACCTAGGCTAAATAGATCCGAATAGACGTATAGTTAGTCTGAAGTGAATGTAAGATCAACAAATAGATCAAAGCTTGAAAATAATTCTGAATTATAACTTCGAACTGTATATCTCAATTATATTTGAATTATAAATAATATTTAAATTATACGTTGCAAATCATAAATCTGAACTCATTTATTTGTTCCTTCTTCTATGTTGCGCATGGCTAACGACTTACGGACTAAGGCATTTCTCCCTAGTGCCTGTTAAATCTGGCTCCTAGCCTATCATTTCCCTAACCATTACTCATTGAAAGAATGTAAATTCCAACAAACTCCGTCTCAGGATAAATAAGCTATCTAACTTCAACATAAATTTTTGGTCGACATACACACGTATTTGAGGCTCAATGTGCCCTCTCTCTGTTATATTCCATAACATTTCTCGTTTAGGCAAGTTACTGAATTCATATGCGCAGTCGTAATGTAAATAATATGTATTTGTACTTGGGAATATATTACCGCATGTATAGGTATCATGAATGCATTTGGTCAAGATCACCGTCATAAAACATATCATAATATTCTCGTAATTGGAACAAAGCATCTACAATTGACATATAATCCCGTCATAAATTCAATTCTACTTCAATGAATTCCATCCATACCTTGGTTTAGCTCATCTCCGCGGTGTGGTCAATTTCACGTACCTGTATCCTTTCACATAATTCCTTCCCTATAATAAGTGTGGCATGGCATATCCTAAGCTGCAGGCACTCCTTGGCCTCTACGTAATACATTAATAAACCTTCGCATTTCATATACAACATACTTCGTCGAGTTACCACAATTGTAACCATATTTCCACATTCACTTCACATCTTAATTATCATAACCTCCATAACAACATGTCGCGATTATATTCACTTTACCATGTCAAAATGCCACAATTCCTTTCTCATAAATGCATTTCAATATCGCTATTAAACATAACCCTAAAGCTGAGTTCAATGCATTTATTGCGAAGCAAAGAGTACGTGATTCTATGCATTCATTACCACCGCGCATACCAAACGTGACGTAGACATATAGCATAACCAATATGAATTCATTGCAATTCCTCAATGTGTCATTACTATCAGCTGTTATTAAAGACACTTCTTTCAACTTGTAGTTACTCACGAGTTATTCTGACCAATATGCGGTGATGTATATATATAACATACAAGAATCTTATTCTACACTGCTTAATCGTATTACTATGGACTTAAATATCTCATACATCACTTTCGTTATTCACTTGCACTTTAAATTCCACGGTTTCTATAACCAACTTATCGGCACATGCCAAAAGCACCTGTGTACGCGAACCAAAAACTATGTAATTAAATAATGTAAATGACTTAGCTCGCTTATCGTTACATCTGGTCCAGCTGTTCCACTCGGATGTAGTTGGCTCTGCAGTCAGGTCATGGGTTGGTCGTCTGGTAGGTGCTCGGCCTCCTCATCATAGGTTGGTCAACTGGTTTCCCATTGCCTTCCTCATCATGGGTTGGTCGTCTGGTTTCCCATTGCCTTCCTCATCATGGGTTGGTCTTCTGGTTTCCCATTGCCTTCCTCATCATGGGTTGGTCTTCTGGTTTCCCATTGCCTTCCTCATCATGGGTTGGTCTTCCGGTAAGGATGTCCTGCTCCCCAGCTTGGTCCATCATGCGTATTTAGCAAGCCATCATCATGCTACTTCTGTTAGCAACAAAAATGCAGATTTCAGAACAGTAAATAGCCATGGTATGTTCCATTCGACGATGATAATTCCTCAATTGTTATTTCTTTTTGCTGCTCTCAGAGGTGAATTTAATTTCGTCGGGTTTAAGTTCTGCGTATATATATCTATATCGGCTGCTTCTTGCAAATGTCGAAAAATTGTTCTTCTTCTCTTGAAACAAGACCAAGGTAGTCTTCTTCCCGTAAGAGAATCTTTCTCCTAGGATTCACTTGCTTCTTCCTTGTAGAATGTAGCTTAGTTGCTGCCGAGATCCTCTCACGCGTATTTCGTCGTATCTTGCTTATTTTTATATTTTTTATCAGCTCTTCTTCGTCGGCTGGTGAATTATGTCGTTTCTTTTACTACGACGATCCCTTTTTCTCAAGTACCTCTACTAAATCTTTCCGTCTTCTTCAAATTACGTAGCGCGTTCGCCAATTGCGTCTTCACTCTCCGATGAAAATTTTTAAGATGGAGTTTTTTTAACAATCCGTTGTCTTCTATTTCTTTTGTAAAACAATTCACTTGACAGTCCACTGTCCGTAGTGCCTTCAATATTTGACCGTTCCGTGACGTGTATGGCCTTATATAATATCGCAATAGATATATATTCCTTGCATCTTATAGATCAGATGGGCCATACCTTCACTCGGCGCCATTTTGAAAGCTGTCTACGAGATGTAAATGGGCACATAGTTAAAAATAAATGTGAAAGAAAGAAAGGTATTAAAATTAGGAATATTAGCAGTACCATATGTCTGATAAAACAGGCATGAGGGAGTTTGTAAAAAGTAACTATGATCGGTGGAAAACGGTAAATCAAAATGTACACAGACTCTGAGATGGGTTTAAAGCAATTGTTGAGGAATGTGAAAATAGGTTTGTACCTTTAAATGTGGTAAGGAATGATGTAAATCCACTATATTATAACAGGGAAGTAAAGAGACTAAGAAGGAGGTGCACATTGGAAAGAAATAGAGTTAGAAATAGCTGTGGAAGTAAGGAGAAATTGAAGGCACTTACTAGGAAATTGAATATAGCAAAGAAGTCAGCTAAGGATAACATGACCAAGCTCGATAGCTGTAATTTCTTAAATGTGGCCAGTATCCAGTATTTGGGAGATAGTGGGTTCGAACCCCACTGTCGACAGCCTTGAAGATGATTTTCCGTGGTTTCCCATTTTCACACCAGGTAAATGCTGGGGCTGTACCTTAATTAAGGCCATGGCCACTTCCTTCCCACTCCTAGCCCCTTCCTGTCCCATCCTCGCCATAAGACCCATCTGTGTCGGTGCGACGTAAATCAACTTGCAAAAAAAAAAAAAGAAGAAGAAAGCAAGCATAATTGGCGGTCATGCAAATATTAGTAAAAAATGGAAGAGCATGTATAGGTACTGGTTCCTTAAGGCAGAAACAGGTTCCAAGAAGGGCATTCCAGGAATCATCAATGAACAAGGGGAGAGTGTATGCGCTGATCTTCAAAAGGCAGAAGTATTCAGTCAGCAATATGTAAAGATTGTTGGTTATAAGGATAATGTCCAGATAAAGGAGTTTACTAATACTAAAGAAATATTAAAATTTACCTATGACAACGAAGACTTATACAGTATAACACAAAAGTTGAAAACTAGAAAAGCAGCTGGAATTGATAAGGTCTCGGGCGATATACTAAAGACAACGGGTTGGGATATAGTACTATATCTGATGAACTTATTTGATTATTGTTTGCATGAAGAAGCTATACCAAATGAATGGAGAGTTGCTACAGTGGCCCCTGTGTATAAAGGAAAGGGTGAACGACATAAAGCTAAAAATTATAGGACCGAGCTCGATAGCTGCAGTCGCTTAAGTGCGGCCAGTATTCGGGAGATAGTTAAAGCATCATTACTACCAAAAGTCACATTAAACTGCCAAATTCCGATTGATATTTTTGTCTCAAATATATCAATACTTACTAAACATCTATTCATTTGCTTTCTTTGGAGTATTTACTTTTTGGAGAGAAACTTAAATTAAAAATCATTGAGGCAAAGAATAACGGGAAGATAATACCAATGAAAATTCTAATTGCCTAACCCACATGAGTTTGTAATAGTAAGTTACCAATGTTGTCAACAGTGAGAACACACATCCCTAAAGTTTCCTCCTGTATTTCAAATGTGATACTAGTGTTTATAAAACTTTACAGTATTTATCATAATTCGTTATATTATTGTACGCTGTGCATGCATGTCAGTGTACTGTTGTGCCGTACAGAAACTTAATTTTTAGGACATACAGAAGTTACAATTTTTTGTCCCTGTATGTGTTTTTGTGCATTGTGGTTGCATCCACAATCTTTTTGCCTGGGAAAGGTAGGGACTTTCAAAACGAGTATGAACAGTGTCCAGGTACTTAGGAAGACAAACTTTTCTTCTCTCTCTCTCTCTTGAGCGCAAAATTGAGATTAAGAATGCTGGCCACCCACTGCCTGGTCTTGATATAGCGAAGCAGACTAAAAGTAAAGAAATCATGCGTAAATTCAGAATGGATATATGCAAAAGAACCAATAACCGAGTGGATCTGTGGGTGCAAAATTACTAACAGGATGTGTTTTGCTTTCCCTGTTTATGTTTCCTGAGTGATAAAAGCGAAGGGACTTGGACGAAAATCGGAGTGGTAGTGTGTGTGTGTGTGGGGGGGGAAGCAACAGAAATCTTCCTTCTGTTGAACCCCCAGTGACGAAAGTCACGCGCCGCCACTGCTGCAGTCGCTTAAGTGTGGCCAGTATTCGGGAGATAGTGGGTTCGAACCCCACTGTCGGCAGCCCTGAAGATGGTTTTCCGTGGTTTCCCATTTCCACACCAAGCAAATGCTGGGGCTGTACCTTAATGAAGGCCACGGCCGCTTCCTTTCCTGTCCCATCGTCGCCATAACACGTATCTGTGTCGGTGCGACGTAAAGCAAATAGCAAAAACAAAGTAATTTCCTCTGTCATTCATTAATCATTTCCCCAGAAGAAAGTGACAGGCTTCAGCAGCCGGCGCAGTTCTTACCCTCGCCGCTAATGGGGGCTTCATTCATTCCATTCCTGATCCGGTCGAATGACTGGAAACAGGCTGAGGAATTTTTTCATTCTAAATCTTTAAGCAAGGCGTTGAAATGTTTACTGCGATGCCAGAATGTGTGAGCAGTGAGATTGGCAATGGAATGGGGAGCTTGCCTGGAGCAATTTCTGAAGGTCAATGACAGAAAGGGAGACTGAGGAATTTATCTGGACGTCAACTCCGACTAATGAAATGTCCAGGTGACGCTAGAGATCTTTGAAGAGATTAACAGCTTCCAAAGTGAATTCATGTATATCAATCGGTAAAACTGTCGGTACCCACTGGGCGAAACTTAGGTTAGAGATCGAACATACCGCGGACCCCACCTTTAAATCGATATAAAATATTATACAAGGTATGCTATATGTTGCATATACTAATATTTTTAAAATTTATTTCAACAGATTCTTTTAACACCGTAGATATGGATCATACATGGATATTTCCTCCCTGTCAACATCATTAGGAATTATGCATAAGCCTAACCTCAAATTTTAATGACAACACCTTTCATAACAATCAGAAATACGTTCAGCAAGTAGCCTATATAATCAGTACTATCGATGAACATGAGCGTACGAGTTCGGTAAAATATATATGGTAATAATAAGGCAGATGAGAAATAATAACATGAAGTCCGCAGCCATTCCAATAGTTTAATTGCAATGGTTTAATTGAATACTGAACAGACAGATGGCACATACAAACCACACCTTCAGCGCTCTCACGGATATTTCTAAAATCCAGACTCCTTATCGCTCCTTACAAGCATTCTCTTTGCTTACAAGTTGTGCAGCGAGGTATCCAGCTGGCCGAGTGTTGGACTCGTGTATAACAAGCGTCTCGGTATAACCAAGACCGACTACAATATATCAGACCGTAATATCAAAACCAAGATGGTGGACGTCGTGGGCGCAGTAGCTGCCGACTGATGAAGGTTAGGGTAGCACGCAATAACTTCATTTCGACGATAAACCAACTAACGATTTTCGGAGATGTCGGAATTTAGTGCCGCAGGAGTTGTTTTACCTGCCAGTAAATTTACCGACACGAGGCTGACGTATTTGAGCACCTTCAAATACTACCGGACTGAGCCGGGATCAAACCCGCCAAGTTGGGGTCAGAAGGCCAGAGCTTCAACTGCCTGAGCCACTCAGCCCGGCGTCACATTAAATTACTTGTGTTGATACCACTGAAAGAGCTACACAATATCTGGTTCAATCCGCCAGAAATTAAGAAAAGATCACGTACATATTTTGCAAACGGTGGTAGGTAATTTAACATGATAAATGTAACATCATAAGGAAAATCACTGTTGCACCTATAAAAACGCTTCGCGAACAGGTACTCATCACATATGATCAACTAGAATCACGCATATTCTGCTAGAATAGATGGACAGCAGCACAGCAAAAGAGAACAACAAGCTGATTATTTCGAAATGTCACTTAGTCAAATAACGTTTTCTCTTAGATTACACTTCGCTGGATAGATGGAAATACATTATAAAACTGTTAAAATGATATTTATAACATCATTTTGAATGTTTAAAAATAATTTCAGGTGCGAAATTCCTCGATTTATTCATTCTCATAAGAACTCTGAAACATAACGTGTTGTCTTAGTTTCGCAGTGGTGGACAATTTCTAATGTTCAGCACTCGATGAAAATGAAGAAAATGAAAATGATGAAAATGAAGTACACCCGGAATAAACAGCCCCGGTGATGTTAAGCCTTCCTTACTGGAAACTCTAATATCATATGTTGACATATGATATAGTAGCACTTCCAACCATGGTGGTAAACTTAGCAATGAAGCGTTCAGACACGAAATATATAATAGGATTTTCCCCATTGAAGAACATGAGTAAAACAACTCTATTGACTCTAAACAATGATGTCTTTAAGCTACATGGGCGAGCTACAATTTGGTGTAGACTGCTTGATAACAGATATCCACAGCATGAATCGGAAGGTATTGGTACAATGAAACCCCTGAGTTACAAACAAAGCTAATCCCTGCACCCTGTGGGTGGGGGCGGTAGAATATCATCCACGGTATCCCCTGCCTGTCGTAAGAGGCGACTAAAAGGGGCCCCAGGGGCTCTGAACTCTGGAGCGAACACGGGGCCCTCAGCTGAGTCCTGGCATTGCTTCCACTTACTTGTGCCAAGCTCCTCGCTTTCATCTATCATATCCGGCCTCCCTTGGTCAACACTTGTTCTTTTCTGACCCCGATGGTATTACGTATGGATGCCTAGGGAGTCTTTCATTTTCATGCCCTTCGTGGCCCTTGTCTTCCTTCGGCCGATACCTTCATTTTTCGAAGTGTCGGACCCCTTCCATTCTTTCTCTGTGATTAATGTTATATAGAGGATGGTTGCCTATTTGTATTTACTCTTAAAACAATAATCACCACCACCACCACCACCATCCCTGCAAGTCACTATTTCTTCTGTGTAACAGTGTTCAGATTGCTCCATCTATCACACCATAAGTTTTGTCATACACCAAGATCTAGCCAAATGTTCCCGCAGGCAAGCACAGATTCTTTCAAAATACAATTGCGTCTAAATCACACGACACTTTGAAGCATATAGACACTGAAGGAACATCACCATATCAATTATCAATATCTAAATGAATTGTTTTTTCGAGGAGTACGAATAGGTCAACCATTTAGAATTAGAAAAAATAGTTTTCCCTAATCTCAGACTTACTCTCAGATGACATATGCACACTACTGTTTTGTAGAAATATTCACGATGTATGCTCCTAATCCAATTCTCTCTTAATGTTTTATTCCTTAGAGAACTTAACCCTTAAATACGCAATTTAATATTTCTTTAAATTATGATGGTTTTTCATTATAAAAATGATAGACTGTTACCAGAAAAATATTAAAAATATTATCTGTCAAATGAATATATTTTTATTTGTATCAGTCAAAATGATAAGAGTGCTGCATATTTTAAGCATCGGTATATGCAAAACTACGATTACTGTAGCTAATGGCACATTGAGTCTTAAGGATGTCGTGGCTCACGAATTCTCTGAGGTAAACAACATTTTACTTGTTTTAACTTAACTGTTTAAAGTTCACACCACTCTAGCTGATTAGCAAGAAATCTCATAAAGTAAAATATTGTTCATTTTTGATACACTAGCGGCCACTAGCGGCCACTAGCGGCCACTAGCGAGTTCGTCTGCAAGGCAGAAGTAAATGGACACTTGTAAATTCATAAAGCATATATAACAATCAAGTATATTCTCCTTTGCACATATGCAATGCCGTGCATTTAAGGGTTAAGAATAGAAGTATGAGAGGCATTGCCATAGTTCGATTTAAATCCGGTTCACAACACGATCAAAACTAATATATTCTCACATGACTGCGTATAATTCCAGATCCTAGTGACCAGTGACCCATATAAATACACTCACACACTTATATTCTACATAGAAACTAATACTTATCGTCAACTTACATGAAATTACTCCGACTGAATGAGAAAACTAAAACGAATAGGCTCACCGTTATCGGTTGGAAAGAGATCTTCCCTAACCACAAATTTTGGTTACACACATAGCCTAGTACGATAGTTTGGTCTTTGACTTCCAAATTTTCCCGGTGAATATTCCTTATCCATTTCTCCTGTAGAGATCTATCTTCAGGGAATTTAAAAGCTTCAGCAACGGTATAATTAGATCTACAACCACGAACGCAGCAGGAACGATCCATTTTGTCCTATGTTACAGCACGACAATATAAACACTATTATACATCAAAAATACCATCATATGAATTTCTAACAAAACACCATACTGATAAACCTTATAGATTACTATTTTACCAAATATATACTTTATACTTCAATAACTCGATCAAAATAACACTTTAACAGAATGTAAACACAGATATGAACCAACCACATGTCTCAAACGCTCGCCCACGAACTCGCCATTTTCCTCCTAATCGATAGTAACATTAAGGTCTGATATTATTGTAGTCGGTCTTGTGCCCGAGTGCACCAACCTCGGTAAAGAGAATACCGCGGTAAACTTCACAATTTTACCAGGGTAAAGTCGTATTTCTGTTGCACCAAGCTCGGTTTCGAGTTTACCGACATTTTACCGCGGTATAATGTTTACCGCGCGTGAGCGAGCGGTTAACTAAGAAAACCGCGGTAAAGTTGTATTTGTGCTCTGTGGTTAAAGATTCCAAGATGGAGCTTAACAACTATAGGTTATATCTCCAGTATCTTAATCAGTTTGAAAGAAATAAAGGGAGAATTATAGAAGAGAGACGCGATTTATTTGAAGAATTAAGCGATGTTTCGTTCCAGAGAAGATTTAAATGGTGAACAATTGGAATGCCCGACTGAGAGAAACTGTCCTATATCGCCTAGAAATCGTCTTTTAATAGCGCTGCGGTTCTATGCAACTGGAACATTTCAAGGAGTGATCGGTGACGTCTGTGATGTTGACAGAACAACTGTATGCCGCATAATACACAAGGTTTCTGATCTACTTGCGTCGTTATCGCCACAGTTCATTCATCTTCCACTTACGCAGCGAGAACAAAGAGAGGTTATGGAAGGGTTTCATACAATAGCTGGGTTCCTTGGTGTATTGGGTGCGCTGGACTGCACTCATGTGCGAATACAGTCTCCCGGAGGTGAAAATGGGGAGGTATTTAGAAATAGGAAAGGTTATTTCTCGCTAAACGTGCAAACTATGAGCGATTCGAACCTCACGATACGAGATATTGTAGCAAGATGGCCAGGGTCGACTCATGATAGCACAATATTTCACAATTCTCGGCTGAGAGCGCGTCTCGAGACGAGAGAAATAGCTAATGGCTATATTTTGGGTGATGGAGGTTACCCATGTAAATCCTTCCTCCTTAAAACACCTGTTCAGAATCTCACCTCCCCAGCAGAACAACGATATAACAGAGCCCATATTGCCACAAGGAATGTTGTCGAGAGACAATATTGTGTGTGGAAAAGGAGGTCCCCTTCCATGTCCTTAGGACTTCGATGTAACATTCAAAACATGTCGAACATTATTTTCCATTTTAAGGAGTCGATAACTTGCTTGCGCTATCACAAAATGTAAACACGAGGGACAAGTGACTGTCGAAACGATCACTGCCGGCTGGATAAACTAAAGACAAGTGACTATCGAAATGATCACTGCTTCCTGAATACTACTTCGAATTTCTTCCGAGGGGAATAATAGCGAGAAAATCAAGCGTCAAGAAACCGCGGTAACGAAACCGGGCGATAGTAATGGTGCACTGCTTTTACGACAATACCACGGTAAAAGTTTTACCACGGTTTCGTAAAGGCTGATAATTACCGAGCTTGGTGCACTCGGGCATTGGTCTGATATATTGTAGTCGGTCTTGGTATAACACTGCGATAATACGACCTGGCCAATCACAACGCATTCTCGCAGAGTCTGTGGCCGTTGCCTAGGAGATATGCAAGGCCGGGAAGTGTTAGAGCTGGGAACGGAGCTGTTGCTCCCAAAGACTTTAATATTACTTATCTAGACTCACAGAGCGCGCTGATGCTATGCGGAATATTGAACACTTTCGCGCATCGCCATGTTGCGGGCGCTTCAGCTTCGAATGCATGGGTAGCACGTGATAATGTTTACAGTCCCGTGCATGTTTTCGATTTTAATCATGTCTGTTAGTGGATCTGTTGTAGTATTATATGTAACGAAGTGATAATATAATGTCAAATATTTTCAAGAAATGTGGGAGCTGACACATTATAGTAGTTAAATTGATCGGTAATATTAGGCATAAAGTTAGGCCTTACGTGTGGAATAGGAAAGGTATTCACGAATGTGAATTCGTGTGCAGCCTTCATTTGTACAGGTTGTTATCAGAAGGGATCTGGTATTTCTCTTCACATGCGAGTAGAAATTGAACTGTTATAAAATTACTTTCAATTACCATAATCGAGAATTAAACAGGTTATAGGGTGGATGATTTAGAGAGAAGAAGGACATGACATTTAGAATTTTTAGGCTTCTTCTTTTTCTTGTTTGCCGTTTTCCAATTCATCGAGGATAATTGTTTAGAACTAAACAGCTGTTCTGAAAATGACTACGTGAATTTCATACAGACTGTGTAGACCTACCGTTATTACAAATTTGATAAACCTGGGCCTAGAATCCGTAAGACATGATTGATAAAGCTTGATATATAACGCTTTTAATGTTAGGGTAAAGTACTGCTTCAAATTATTATCAATTATCTGAAAAATGATTTATTAGTATCGTATGTCTTAAGTTCTCAATTTTTTTACACTTGCTTTATAATAAAAGAATACAATTGTTAATACGCTATTCCATAAACATTTGGGAATGAAAATAAAAATGAAAATCCACAGCCTTTTTCCAGTCATTCGACCGGGTCAGGAATGAAATGACAATATAAAGTCTAAATAAAGCTCATCATAAACTTGTCAATCCTAGTCTGTATTAGAAAACGCTAATCAAAATAACTGTTAACTATGATATTAATCTTCTTGCAAGTGTTTTACATTCAACTTCATTTTTTTCTGTTGTAAATCATGGTGCCCATATTCGATAAAAATTAGAATGCACTTTCAATTTTCATTTGTGCTCAGATAACGTTAATTCAGATTGAGTTTGTAAAAGCAGTTTTATTATTTTATTTCATTTTAAGAAATACACAATAGAGACAGACTAGCGCCAGTGTAATGAATGTCAGGCGGCATTGACCTAAGTCCAAATCACATAGAAATGACAATTTAACTTCTACTAATCCAAAATCGTTGTTTCATATCCGAACCAAACCAAACCCCATGACCTACGAAGCGACCGCTGCTCAGCCTGAAGGCCTGCACGAGGTGTCGTGTGGTCAGCACGACGAATCCTCTCGGCCGTTATCTCACCGTCAGATAGTTCTGCAATTGTAATCACGTAGGCTGAGTGGAATTCGAACCAGCTCTCAGATCCAGGTAAAAATATCTGACCTGACCGGGGATTGAACCTCGGGTCACAGGGTAAGAGGTAGACACGCTACCCCTACACAGCGGAGCCGGCATTTCATATTTAGAAAATGACAAAAAATGTATCTGATCGTTTCAGAAAGATTTCTGCAGTCATGTACTTTTTAAACAGTATGTTCAGAGAATTGAGTAAAATTTGCTGTAATGACTTATAAAAGAGGAATCATAAGCTATGTACTTTTCATAGAAAGATTTTATTTCACAGGTTTCCTTTTCGTTGATATCGAAGATTATAGCTATAGGTACAGGAGTTTTTAAATGTTTAATGTGCCCTCCAGTCTGCTAAAAGACAGGCAATTTTTATCTCATGATATGTAATCGTACTGAAGTTGTATACTGCTGACATTTGAACATGTCTTCGTATTTTCAATAAATCAAAAGTGTAGAGCCTAGGTTTCAATTACATGTATCTGTCCCGAATGTTCAAACAAAACAGTTACGACATGACGATTATATTAAAATGAGTGACATTATCAGTTATGAGGTACCCGTAGGCCTGTATACTGTTATTTTTCTGTTTTCGAGGACTGAAATTCAAATATTTATTTATTTATTTATTTATTTATTTATTTATTTATTTATTTATTTATATTTATTTTTGTAGTAGTGTATTTTTCAGTCTTCTTATTCAGTCTCCTAAAGGGTTCTTTTAATTTTTGATGTGCGCCACTTATGAGCTATCCAAAGGATTTGTGTATATTGTTCAGTTTTTTATACAGAAGTACCTTTTAATATCGCCACTGTCTTGATATTATGTATATTTATTGCGTGTGTACACGGTAGTCGGTATAGGCTGTCATTAATTTACTAGGGCGGGTGTTTTCATATGTGCGAAATATAAGTTCATACATGAATTCCATACGATTTCCTAGTCAAGCTGAGGAGCGCCCGCAACATGGCGGTACGCGCATGGACATGACTTCCCCAGTCACACGCTTCTGCGCAGCCAGCGGTGTGGGGCCTTGGTTGCTCCTATGATTGCAATCGGTAGTGCGAGTGCAGCATACAACTGTTGCTTGGAAACCAATCGGTGGTTTCGGAGGGCGAGCGGAGGACGGAGCAACAGTACTGCATGTGTCTCGCTTGCACTTCCAGTAGTGGAGCGCAACGGATGTGGTAGCGACGTAGTAAATACTGCTTTATAAGTATGAAAAAGGCGAATATATGAAATATATACATTCGCATTTATCGTTACCGTTTAATAATATATATATTTCCGGTAAAAGTCCATGCAAATAGAACGCACCCGCCTGTCGCTCGGCGGCCCCGGGTTCGGTTCCCAGCCGGGCCAAGGTTTTTTTAATTGTAACGATTACTATCCCAGTCCTGGGGACTGGGTGTTTGTGACGTCCTTAATCTTTCTTTCCTCACACACAACATTCCACACTACCGCCATTCCAATACATGCAGGTTCATACAATATGGTGCCTGTAGGGGCAAAAGATCCACATGGGTCGACGCCCCGAACAAATAGCATTTTGAAGAAAATAACCAGTGTTAAAAAACAACCCGAGAAGCGGGACTCGATCCAGCGAACCAGCGCTGTCGGAGCTTGAACTCTAACCACTCGACCACCGCCGCTTCGTGTTCATGAACCCAAAGTACCGGTACATATTCGACTCGAAAAGTTATCTTGCGATGTTCTCGAGAACGCCTTAGTAGTGCGCCGTACTACTTGCACATTATGTTGTCCTAATGGACTACTAAATGTGTACAAAGTTGGAAGGTAGTCCGTGATCCGAACGTCATGGCCTCCCCTTGTAAGTGTATTGTACCTGTATTCAGTCTGTGCTTATTAAATGTGCGTCTATATTTCCTCTGCTTGTTGTGTTGTGTAGGTAATGCAAAGTATATTAGAAAATAATTGTGGTATTGGTTTGATATTTAATCCCATTTTAGATGGTATTCGTGTTTTAGAATATTTAAAGGCATTTAATAAATTTGTACCACAAATGCCACGAAGACCGACTGATGTATGGCATTTCTTTGAAATTACCGATGAGCAAGGACCAAGGAGGAAGTTTTCATTCCCCTTCCGGCCACCTAGAAGGTAACGCCTTCTCTCTGGCCAGGAGATTCGGCGGGTTTGGGGGATTGCTGGAGTTGGAAAAGAGGGACGGAGCTTTGTATTGGTGAAGGAGTTGGGAAGGGGTATCGACCTCTCGGCTAAGTATTTATTGATCTTTTAGTATATACAGTTCTTTACAGTATTTTACAATATTTTACAATTTGGGATATTTACATTTGATTCTTACTTTTGGTTTTTACAATGGGTCAGCATTGAATTCTATGTTAATGGTTGGTCCTAATATTCAGCCTGACTTGCTGTCCATTGTTTTAAGGTTCAGAACCTATTTTGTTGCTCTTACGGCTGACATTGCTAAGATGTATAGATGTGTGCTAATTCATCCTGACCACAGAAATCTTCAGAAAATTGTCTGGCGTGAATCTACTGATGAAGAAATCAAGGACTACCGTCTTACTACTGTCACATACGGTACAAGTTCCGCCCCTTTTCTTGCTACGAGATGTCTGGTTCAACTTGCTGATGAACACAAGGAATCTCTCCCCACTGCATCAGAGATCATTCGCTCTTGTTTTTATGTTGACGTCCTGCTGACAGGTACTAGTTCAGTTGAAGAAGCTAAGGAGCTTCAATCAGAAATTTCTTGTGTGCTTGATAGTGCACATTTTCATCTTAGAATGTGGACGTCAAATTGTCCAGAAGCTCTTGCCAATGTCCCTGTAGAGGATAGAGAAATGTTGTCACCTTGTAACCTCACTAACGATGACGCTATTAAAACATTAGGTATCGTGTGGCATCCTAAATGTGATGAGTTTCATAAATTTGAAGAAATCACCTAAGGAAGTCACTAAGAGAAGCATTCTCACTATCATTGCTTCCATATTTGATCCCCTTGGATTGTTAGGATGTGCCGTAGTTAAGTGCAAACTTATCCTGCAGTCTCTTTGGCAGTTGAAAATTGATTGGGATGATGCGTTAGAACCTTCATCTGAATTGATTGAAATCTGGAATGCTATCTACAGCAAGCTCCCCTTGCTTAACGAACTCAGAGTGCAAAGAAATGTAATGCCGTTTGCTAAGAATAAGGTTATTGAAATCCATGACTTTTCTGACGCTTCAGAAGCTGCCTATGGTGCTTGTGTGTATATTAGGACAGTATCTGATAATGATGAGATATCAGTGATCCTGTTGACTTCTAAATCGAGAGTTGCTCCATTAAAACAGCAATCTATTGCCCGTTTAGAGCTTTGTGCTGCTTTATTGCTTTCTCGCCTAATGAGTAAGGTCACTGAATCTCTGAAATTGCACATTCCTTTCTCCACATACTGCTAGACTGACAGCACGATAGTTCTGTGTTGGTTACAGAAACCCGCCAATTGTTGGAAAACCTTTGTCACTAATAGAGTTGCTGAAATTCAATCCCTCACTTCAGTCTCAGATTGGAGACACGTACCTACCCACAACAATCCAGCTGACCACTTGTCTCGAGGTGTTTTATCCACACAAATGTTGTTTCTTGATGTATGGTGGTTTGGTCCCTCCTGGTTGCATGAATTGTCCCCCGTCTACCCTGATTTTGTTGCCAGCAATACACCATCTGCTGTGAATGCAGAATCTAAACCCTCTTTAAGAGTCCTGCTATTTAACATGCACCCACCTGAGTTAGAGAAGTTTTCGTCCTTTCTTAAACTTAAGCGAGATTATAGCTATGTTCTGAGATTTATTACCAATGTTCGCTCCACTAAGGATGCTCGTGTCATTGGTCCACTCACCCCTGAAGAATTGAGGATTAGTGAAATGAAAATAATAAGTCTGATGCAAGCTAGTGAGTATGGAAAGGAACTTCATGACTTGAGGTCTAATAATGTACTTGCCTCTTCGAGCTCATTGAAAACTTTGAATCCATTCCTCGATGATTACGGGTTGTTGAGAGTCGGTGGTCGACTCATGAATTCTCAGTTGGAATACAATGAAAAACACCCCATCATTCTTCCTCCGAAACACTTTGTTACTAAAATGATTGTCAAACATGAACATGAGATGCTATTGCATTCCGGCCCTCAGGCAGTATTTTTTTCCTTGCGTAACAGATTTTGGATTCCACGTGGGAAGACAGTTGTTCGCGGTGTGATCCATTCATGTTACAAGTGCTTCAGGAGCAAACCTCCACTCACGACTCACATAATGGGTCAGTTACCCTCGTATAGAGTTGAACCATCGTTACTCTTTGTTAAGGTTGGTCTTGATTATGGTGACCCAGTCATCATAAAAGGTGATAACCCGAGGAGTAAGATAAAGTTTAAAGTGTACATTGCTCTCTTTGTTTGTCTTGTCACTAGGGCAATACATCTTGAAACGGTGAAGAGTCTAACGACTCAGGACTTCCTCGCCGCATTTAGAATATTCACGGCGAGTAGAGGATTTCCAAATCTCTTCTTGAGTGATAATGGCACAAATTTTGTTAGAGCCAACAATGAGTTATTAAGATTTATTAAGGATAGCTCTACTGAAATAGAAGAATATTCATCTAATTTGAATGTGAATTGGAAGTTTATTCCACCCTCCAGTCCTCATTTCGGTGGACTTTGGGAAGCTGGAATAAAGTCCACAAAATCACTTTTAAAGCGGACCCTAGGAAAATGCATTCTTAATTTTGAAGAGCTGAGTACTCTTTTGTATCAAATTGAGTCTGTGTTGAACTCGAGACCTCTCTGTTCAATGACTGACGACCCCAATGACCAATGCTATTTGACACCTGGACATTTCTAATAGGGAGACGATTGACCTCTATCCCCTCTCCAGACGTATCCAACAGCTCCCGCTCCTGCCTGACTAAATGGAATTTGGTGCAACAGTTGTATCACGATTTTTGGCAGAGGTGGTCTAAGGAATGCATACAATCACTTCAACGAAGACGTAAATGGTCTTCCGTAGGGAAGTGGACTCCAACTGTGGGAGATTTGGTACTTCTAAGGGAGGATAACCTTCCTCCTCTGGTTTGAAAGGCTGGTATAATCCAGGAGCTCCATCCTGGCTGTGACAATATTACTCGTGTGGTCAGTGTAAAGACTAAAACTGGTCTTTTGCGCCGTGCCATAGTGAAATTGTGTCCATTGCCCAAGGATGTTGTACAGTTGTATATTTGTATGTGTTGTATCTGAGTTTTCTTTTTTTTTCATTTGCCTGTGATGAGCATAAACACTTGACTTTGATTTTGAGTGTTGAGATCCCTCAAAGGGGGGAGTATGTTGCGGCTGTTGTGTTGTGTTGGTACTCGCCTGCCGCATTTCATTTTGTTACAGTTGGCAATGTGCTGCTGCGTTTTTGTTTTATACACACACTCTGGAAATGGCGACCGGCAGCAGTACACGTGTTTTGGTGTACCTCTGAATTGTTGTACATATGTGTAAATATGCAGTGATTTATTCATGTGTAATAAATGTTTGAATCACCTTGTGAGTGATGTGTTTGTATCTGCTTGTTTGGAGCAGTCTGGTCCTCCATCTGACTTGTTTCAAAATTGCATTTGTGCGCCTATGGAAATGAACTTTGTTATGTGCGGACGATATGTCGTTTCGTCCTTCGCAACATTATGTAAGGAAATATTTTGATTTGAGCTGACGGAGAGAACATTGTACCTCTTCCAAATAGTACTCAATTTATATCTGCCACACATGTATACTTTGATAGTTTAAATATATTATGTACCGTATTTGTATTATTTACATTTAGGAATTCGTATTTGTGTTAATCGTAGTAGTACAAGCTAGGGTGCCGGTGCACAGTTATGTTCCGCTGTTCCAGAACACCGAGTGTCAATTGTTCCGAAACATTCTCAAGCGAGCCGGAGACACTGACTCGCTGTCCCATCAGAAGCGCCTCTGTGTACTGCCCTTCGCCTACTAGTTGAACTGTGCAGCGGGCGCACAGGACGCGGGACTGTAACTGCGCAGTGTAGAGAGAACTTCGAGAGGCAACATTACATGCTTCGCGCCAGTGGGAACTGGGAATGTGCCTGTACGGAACGTGCTGTGTGGTGTGTGCCTGTGTGTAGTTATGGCCATGGTCCAGCATAAAGCTGCAGGGAACGTGAACGAACTGTCGGAACACTGAAATTCGTGCCCACTAATCACGTTTAAAGGCTGCTTGTAGGTTAAGATTTATCCGGTCAATATAAAATACACATAACACGGTTACAACGGCAGTGCAGGTTTTTAAGGGGACCGGGGACACATTTTTTTTCGGTAAATGGATGAAATTGTCGAAATTTTAATTCTGGCATAAATAAATTGTATTAACCTTCCTCTACGTAACAAAAGTGGTTTTGTGTCGCTGTGACTATTTTTGACGTAGTTACGGCCGTTTTTAAATGGCTCTGCACGGTCATTTAATTCTCCACCACGCCCCCATTCCTCTGTATGCTCGGCTATCCGTGTCCCTTCTGTTACCATTAATTCCCTCTTTACAGTAGCATTGAGGTGACACTATTTTTGAATATTGGAATATATACTGCCATCTGGTGGCCATGTAATGAACTACTTGAACCTACAATTTAGTCAAAATAAAACGTTATATTTTAAAACATGTTTACAATCCATTCTAGTGACATGTTGACTTGAAAAAATTATGTGTTTTTCGAAGTAGTATTTTAATATGTTTGAGAGTTGTAATCAAATGCATATATTTAATAAGGTTGTGGACAGCCTGACATCAGCCTATACACTTCCTTGTTTACTATTGGGTTTGTTTTGGTCAGTTTTGTGAATTGCAAGCAAGGTTGTGGGAATTTTTTAGTGAATATTATATCAAATCATGAGGAAGTAGATCCATCCAATGTAGATAAACAAGTGCTTGGCATTGTTGTATCAGTTGATGGAACATGGCACAAGCATGGCCATACATCTCTCTATGGCATTGGCATAGTGATTGACATTCTGAGTGGATTAGTAATAGATTACCATGTGTTATATAAATATTGTCACATGTGTGTTGTAACTGCTCATGAACTGGGTGATGATTCTCCAGAATATAATATATGGCTGGAAGGTCATAAAGCATGTGGGGAATGCTCCAGGAATTATGAGGGATCATCTGTAGCAATTGAAGTATTCGCAGCTGATATTTTATGGAATAAATCAGTGGAAAAATGTGGCATGCACTACACAACTGTGCTGTCTAATGGGGATGCCGAAACATTTCTCCACCTTTTAAATGAAGCAGTATATCAACCAGATGTACAATTGAAGAAAGAAGAGTGCATTAACCATGTTGCAAAAAGGATGGGGACTGGTTTGAGGAATTTGGTGAAAGAGTGGAATGTAAAAGGAACTACACTTGGTGGAAGGGCGCCTGTAAGTTTGAAAGAAGCAACTATTGTGAAGTTCACAAATTATTATAGGCAGGCAATATGTGCAAATATTCTCTCAGTAGATAATATGAAATCTGCAATATATGCACCCCTATACCATTACTCCTCCACAGATGAAGATCCTAAGCATAAGAAATGCTCCCAAGGACCTGAATCATGGTGCTTCTACAACAAGAGTATTGCAACTGGACAAACCCCTCAAAACCCACAAAAAATGTCAGTTAAATTCACAACTGCAATGCTGCTGAAAATTGTGCCTGTATACCAAAGGCTGACATCAACAGAACTTCTGTCTAGATGTTGTAGAGGGGCTACTCAAAATGCAATGAAAGTCTTCATGCATGTATATGGAAAAAGTGCCCAAAAGAGACCTCTTTGTCCTCAAAACGACTTGGAATAGCTGTTTCTAATGCAGTTGCAGAATACATGTGATGTAGTGCAACACAAGAAATGAAAATGGCTATAAGGAATTATAAACTTTCACCAGTATCCAACAAACTTGCCACACGAAGAGATGGAAGAAGAAAATTTTACAGTCAGCGGTCAGTCACACAACAAAAGAAAACAGCCAGGAAAAAACTGAAAATCCTCAAGGTACACAGGAAGGAAGCCAAGAAGAAACAGGAGGGTAGGAGTTATAGTGCTGGTGAATTTTAAGAAATTTGGAAAGGCCATTATGAAAATTTTTAATGGTTTTAGAACTAAAATTCATTTAACTCAAAACACCATTTTTTGTAACCTGCAGTGTTCCATGCGGGTCACATCTAAACCTATATTTACCAAAGTCGGTATGTAGCTTCTATGTGACCTAACAAAGAAATTGTAGGATGGATTTTGCAATCTTCTTCAACATACTCATTTTATGAGGCAAAATGTACAGAAAATTAGTGGAAAATTACATGAAATAAAATTAAAAAATTGAAACAGGAGTTAATTGAGCAACATAGGGTGAATCAAAAATTCCATCCTAGAGTTGTTTTGTATTATAAGGAAGAATCATTACACAAGTTTTCAAACTCTCAGGCAAAAATCCATCCCGCAGGGAACTTTTTGAAAGTTGCCTGTTTCGCGAGTGTCATAAACACAAAGTACATCATATCTCATGAACTACTAAGGATATTAAGTTGAAATTAAGATATATTCCTTCCACAATAGTCCTACATATTCTATATTAATTTCATCATGATTGCTCAAAAATTGTGGAAAATAGGAAAATGTGTCCCAGGTTCCCTTAAAAGTAACCAATTCAAGAATATTTTCACCAGTTGAATGTATTGGCCTGTATTGTGAGTAATTAGTGAGTAATTAATATCTCGAAAATTTCCCTCAACACTTTCTCGGGGATTGACGTTAAACATTAATTTGGACTTTAAGGAAACTTTTAAGCCTAAGAAAAACATGGGTCATCGCTTTGGAATTAAAGATATAACTGGATGAATACATTGTTGTACTTTCGTGCTGTTAGGCCGGGCGCACATTGAGAAGCAGTTGGCCGCAGAGCAGGAAAGAGCAGAGCAGAACAGCGCGAAGCTTACAAAACTGCGAAGTGGACGTGAGCGCACATTGCCACGCAGGGTCTCGTCGGTTTTCAGAAATAACATGTTTTCTTTAGACTCTGTGATACTATGGCATCCAGTATAAAGATGCTCTTTTTTTCTTTTTCTTCAAGCATTCGCGATTTTTCTCATTTTGTTAGTCATCTTCACAATTTCCCTTGTGCTGATGGCAACGCGGTTATTCAGCTTAAGACAATCGCAATAAAAACAACCACCTTCGCTAGTTTAAAAGACTGAACAATATTTCTATGTTACCGATGTTCGGCGTTCATATGGACTAAGCAAAGAATTTAATTCATGATTATTTTTATATTTTTTACGTCGCACCGACACAGATAGGTCTTATGGCAACGATGGAATAGGAAAGGGCTAGGAATGGAAAGGAAGCGACCGTGTCCTTAATTAAGGTACAGCCCCCCCAGCATTAGCCTGGTGTGAAAATGGGAAACCACGGAAAACTATCTTCACGGTTGCCGACAGTGGTGTTCGAACCCCCTATCTCCCGAATGCAAGCTCATAGCAAGGCGATCCTAACCGCACGACCAACTTGCATGGTAAATTCATTAATAGGATCACAGTGGGGGAGAGGGAAAAATATGTATTTACAAATGTACTGCTAGATTTTCATCTAGTTGTCACAAGACACAAGATACTAAAATCAATCAACATTGACAATCTGTTGTGAACGCGTTTGCATTTATATTTGACAAGACATGATAAATGATTTTCCGTATTTATCTCTTCACATAAATGTGATGATGGATGACGGCGACGGAGTCGGCGATGATGCTTTCCATAATCAGCATTAGATCTTTGTCTTAAATTCTATATGTTGCGAGAACTTGGGTCACGGATTGTTTCATAGATATATGAGGATTACATTCTTTTGTTTGTTGTTTAACGTCGCACTAACATATCGAAGGTTTTCGGCGACGGAAGAGTGGAAGATTGGGAAGGTAGCGGGCGTGGCCTTAATTAAGGTACAGCCCCAGCATTTGTGAAAATGGGAAACCACGGAAAGCATCTTCAGGGCTGCCGACAGTGGGGTTCGAACCCACTATCTCCTGAATGCAAGCTCACAGATGCGCGACCCTAACCGCACGGTCACTTGCTCGGTGGATTACATCTTAGGCTTTTCTCTAAACTACCTTGTTACCAAGCATGAATAAAATGATTTATAGCCTAGACTGTAGTGCCTTATTCCCCGAATTTACATACCGATTTTCATTAAATTCTGTTCAGCCATTTTCTCACGAACATACATACATACATACATACATACATACATACATACATACATACATACATACATACATACATATATACGTACATACTGCATTGCAGTCCACATGATTCACATAGTACCTACAAAACATGGTGAGACCGAACGGCTGTGGTAATTTTCTCCTCCATTTCTTAACTAACTGCGTGACACGTGCGCAGGAAAACTGTTTCTAAGACTGCGCGTGGTAGGCGGAAGTAGGTGCAGAACCGGCCTGCTCTGCTCTGTCCTGCCCTGTCTGTCAACTTGCGATGGTGCAATGATTTGCGTGGATTACAAAAATCTGCTCTGCGCTGCACTGCTTTAGCTGCTTCGCCTGTGTCCCAATCTTATGCTCTCTGCACTTCGAATTCCTTCCCTCTCAACTTCCATTTACTTTCTTCAATATCTCGAAAATTTCCCTCAACACTTTCTCGGGGATTTACGTTAAAAATTAATTTGGACTTTAAGGAAACTTTTAAGCCCAAGAAAAATATGGGTCGTCGCTTTGGAATTAAAAATATAACTGGATGAAAACATTGATGTACTTTCGTGCTGTTATGCTCTCTGCACTTCGAATTCATTCCCTCTCAACTTCCATTTACTTTCTTCAATATCTCGAAAATTTCCCTCAACACTTTCTCGGGGATTGATGTTAAAAATTAATTTGGACTTTAAGGAAACTTTTAAGCCCAAGAAACACATGGGTCGTCGCTTTGCAATTAAAGATATAACTGGATGAAAAAATGTTGACACTCCAACACAGGGCGGCACACAGGCGGTATCGACAGGCAGACACAGCCAAGGCCAACTAATCTATCTAGTGCGGCCTTGGCACAGCACGTTCGGTTAAGGCACATTCCAGTTGAAGCGGAGCATGTCCTGTTGCCTCTCGAAGTTCTCTCTAGGACGCAGTTACAGTCCTGTGTCCCGTGTCTCGGCACTCTGTACCGAAACACTCCGCCTCAAGCTCCTAATGTTGCGGAACAAGCGAATGTTCCGGTCTGCCCAACCCTAGTACAAGCATGGCCCCCTTGTTTACTTATATTTTATTAACATGCAGAAGTAACATTTGGTTTCAATAGGGAACATGCATGATCCGGGGTTTTAATTAAAAATATGCTAATCTGATTCAAAATTGCATGCAGAATTCAAAAATGTGATCAGAATGTACAAATAATAACTCCAAACATGATAAAAATCTACGAAAATGTCACGTCACGCAAGTACGCGATCTCATTGGCCTGACGTCATCGTACAGGTTGACTGAATTAGCAGACGAAATAACACATAGTGTGCTGTGAGAAGCAGGATACACTTCGCGTATTTCTACTTTACGTTAGTGTCTAGTATGGTTAAATTCGAGGTCTATACATTGGATAATAATCTCAGTGGTGTATTTTAGACTTAAAATGAATCCTGCGCAAACAGTGAGGCAGAAAACTTGTAAATGGTGTAGAGTTCCGATGTGCAATAGCACATCGCATACCATACCAAACAAAATTGTTTATAAACGTTCCAAAGACGCTAAAACTAGGGAGAAATTGATTTTGGCGAGCTGGAGAAATGCTGGTGATATATCGGAAAAGTCTACAGTTTATTTTTTTGAAGATTTTAACGTAAGATGAATTTGTTTGAATTTTCAAATCACTTTTCCATGTCAGCTGTTCTAGTGGTAAAACTTTAAATTTTAATGTATGGTGCTTTATTTAAATGCTTCAATTACATCTTGGAATATGAAAGTAATAAACAGTGCATTAAATAATGCTGATTATTAAAGTATTCTCCAAACCTAACCTATGTTTTGGGTGATCCATGTCAAGATAATAAATCAAAGGGGTTATGAACCATTTTGACAGCTCTAATTCTACCAATATATCTTGGCATGGGACAGTTATGTATGTCTTTATTGAAGAGCTTAATTGGTAAAGAAATTTAGGCTATGTCTAAATACTCTATAATGTAACAAAGAATAGGCGTGTACATCATGAAAGGAAACAACGTGAATTTAACAAATGTATAACTCTACACAAAACCAATGCTTGTCTGTTGGGGTCTTATAAGTTAACAATGCTCAATTATAATAATTATCATAATATTAATGAAATAAATAACATAATTGCACACAGGTGAAAATAGTGATGTAGGTGTTTAAAATATTATCCAACTTAGCCTAAGTTTTAGGTTATACAAGCCAAGTCAATAAACCGAAGGGTAAAAATACCGCGCGAGTTGGCCGTGCGGTTAGGAGCGCGCAGCTGTGAGCTCGCATCCGGGAGATAGTGCGTTTTGAACCCCACTGCCGGCAGCCCTGAAGATGGTTTTCCGTGGTTTCCCATTTTCACACCAGGCAAATGCTGAGGCTGTACCTAAGGCCATGGCCGCTTTGTTCCCATTCCTAGGCCTTTCCTGTCCCATCGTCGCCATAAGACCTATATGTGACGGTGTGACGTAAAGCAAACAGCAAAAAAAAAAAAAAAAAAAAAAAAAAGTAAAAGTCACAGCACCCAAAGACATTCCTGTATTGAGCGACTAAAATGTCACCAGACCAGGACACTTTTCTTTTCTGATATGCTCAGCTTGTTAAAAGCCAAATGTAATTAATGTTACTGGCTTCACGCCCCGCCAACTACTTCTGCGATTTTCGGAGACGCCGATGTGCAGGAATGTAATCCTGCAGGAGTTATTTTACGTGCCAGTAAATCTACCGACACGAGGCTGACGTATTTGAGCACCTTCAACTACCACCGGACTGAACCAGGATCGAACCTGCCAAGTTGGGGTCAGAAGGCCAGCACCTCAACAGTCTGAACCACCCAGCCCGACTTGTGAAAAGTAGATGAAGTCATATTTATCTTTATCATGTTTAACTTTTTCCCTCCACAAAGATATTTAATTCTCTTTCATGGGCCCCGGAAGTGGGTAGGCCAGTTGTCCCAACCATAAATATATATTTTTTTGGGAATGATAGATTATAGCCCTATAGTACTATGATCTTTATTTCTTTCCTTCTTTCTTTCTTTCTTAATCAGTTTATCCTACAGGGTTGGTTTTCTCTCGGACTCAGCGAGGGATTTCACCTCTACCACTTCAAGGGCAGTGTCCTGGAACGTGAGACTTTGAGTATGGTGATGAAACTGGTGAGGAGGGCCATTACCTCGCCCAGGCGGCCTCACCTGTTATGCTCAACAGGGGCCTTGTTGGAGGATGGGAGGATCGGAAGGGATAGACAAGGAAGAGGGAAGGAAACGGCCGTGGCCTTAGGTGCCTGGAGGAGAAGTAGGAAAATACGAAAAGCCACTTCGAGGATGGCTGAGGTGGGATTCGAAACCCTTCTACTCAGTTGACCTCCCGAGGCTGAGTAGACCCCGTTCCAGCCCTCGTACTATTTGTTTTCAACTTTCATGGCAGAGCCGGGAATCGATACCGGGCCTCCGGGAGTGGCACACATAACCACTACACCACAGAGGCGGACTAGTACTATAATTCTACCTATATGTTTATGTTAGTGCTGAAATCCGATTTCTTAATTTACTAATGCTGAAAGCCCGAAAATGTAATGTTATTCTTTAATAGGGGAATCAGTCTAGAAGGAAACGTTGAAAGTGATGTGATTTCTATGCAGGTTCGTTGTTATCCTAATGCTATGGGTTACAGTACATTCCACGTATATAAAAGACGCCACTTAGAAACTTGCTTGTTATCCGCGAATTTCTGTGGCCACAAAAGTCACTATTTTTCAAGAATGATGACATTTACACATGATAGATTGTCTGATTGTGCTGTTTTGAACCTTTCTTCTGTCATTTTGAAGTTATTCGCGATCATGAATAATAAACAATCGGCTTTTAGCAACGGCTGATGCACAACGGCTGGTAGAGCTCCATGCGGTACTGGATCGTGACGTCACAGCGCGCCGCTTACGTCAGAGGCCGTTTCACTCGCCTTGCGGAAAGGCACTATTAAATATTTTTTTAATGGTAGAAAACAAGGCAACATACCACAATGTAATACGTTTACGTACTATTTCATTGGTGTACTTTTCAAAAAAAATATTTTTGAAAATGATGCATGTTCCCAATTCCCCCCATGGTGCAACAGCCCCGAAGGCCTACCAAGCAACCGCTGCTCAGCCCGAAGGCCTGCAGATTACGAGGTGTCGTATGGTCAGCACGACGGATTCTCTCGGCCGTTATTCTTGGCTTTCTAGACCGGGGCCGCCATCTCACCGTCAGATAGCTCCTCAATTATGATCACGTAGGCTGAGTGGACGTTGAACCAGCCTTCAGATGCAGGTAAAAATCCCTGACCTGGCCGGGAATCGAACCCGGGGCCTCCGGGTAAGAGGCAGGCACGCTACTCCTACACCGCGGGGCCGGCGCATGGTTTCAATTCAGCGAGTGAAATATCTAAACTACTGATATTTCATACTATCTTTACATCGTTCTGTTTTCAGACCAACTTTGCTTGACGGGAGCGAAAGCTGGGTGGACTCAGGATATCTTATTCATAAGTTAGAAGTAACAGACATGAAAGTAGCAAGAATAATTGCTGGTACAAGCGGGTGGGAACAATGGTGTACCGGGCGGTACACCTCTACGACGCAAGTTCAAATCTTGTGCCAATTGAAAGTTCTGTATTGGAGAAACCCAGAACTTTGACAACTGAACTAACTCGGCTGTTTATCAGAAGATATCACTGTGTGTTGTTGATTTGTTTTTGTTTTTCAGTGATCAAGAAGTGTGGACATTCTCTAACAGATGTCTCTATCAAAAACTATGGTAATACACTCTGGTGCAATGGAATGAACTCTCTTGAAGAAATTTTGTATTCATAAGTTTTGTCTTTACTAAATTTTGTTCTGTGGTTTGTGGGTTGACAATATTAATCCTTTCCTTCTGCCTATTTTGAATTAAGCCAATCAGTAATTTTCTGTAATTAATTTTCCTCCAATCATTGCTTTCTTCTTCGAATTTCCATGTGTAACTTTTAGTCAACCAATAAAAATTGAGTGTGTGTGTCTACTCATTCCTGAAAGGTCTCGAATTTTCCGCGAGGGTATAAAAACTGCTGATTTTCTTGTCTCCTGGCCACTTCAGTAACATCTAGCTTAGTGTGTGGATGTGTAGCAGGGGGCGGGAAGCGCCTCGTTCTTCAGGCAGCAGTTCTTCAACAAGGTAATGGCCTTTTAACATCTGTATTTCTTGCTTGCTCAGCAGTTTAACTCTCGGGGAGGGTTCGAAACCTTTAATATGTAACCAATCTCTTTAAAATGTAAATCCATTTTCACTCTATGTAAAAACTACAATCTCTTTAACTGTAAAGCGGAGATAGAGAGTGCTTTACCCTCTAGAGCTCCTCTTCATTTTGAATTTGAGGTGACTATGTTTTCATAAGCGTTTTTCTCTTCCTTCTTAATGTGTTAAATTTATCTTGTACACTAGTCACCTCCATAGCTTGGGATTAGACCCTGTATTATCGGCCTAGCGCCACATAGGTTTAAAAAGAACTTTAGTGTAGGAGTGCAAGTACTCGCCTCCATTCAATTTTGTATTTTGGGCCATTTATTTAACACGTTTTGTTTTTCTTCCTGAGAAGGCCCAGTAAATTGGGTACGAGGTACCCCTGTGCCATTATAAATGTGCCTTGAGGGCAGTTAGTGCAAAGTCAGGTTATGGCCTCTTAAAAAGGCTTGAAAAATCGAGAGCGGGTCAGCTCTTTTTGGTATTTTTGAAAGGTGCCTCGGGGAGGCGTGACATTTTTGATTGCTGGGAGCTAATGCTCCTTGTAATTAAGGGTTTTCTGCCCTTTGGTAATTTGTGGTTATGAGCTGAGAGCTCAGACTTGGGGGCTCGTAGCCCAGAATTTGTAAAATTACATTGTACCTGATATTTTTGTTATTTCACCTTGTGAAAAATTGTTAAACTTTGTGGTCTGTTGAAAATATAACCTGTATTTACATTTTAAATTCATCTTTCAGACTTGTAGTTAGACCAATTCCAGCCCGCACCTTCTTTCACCTCTGCTGTTCCACAGATACTTCGGAACAAATGGCAAGAGGGTACTCGGAATGAGGAGATGAAGGCTAATTTAGGAATGAACTCGATGGATGAAGCTGTACGCATAAACCGGCTTCGGTGGTGGGGTCGTGTGAGGCGAATGGAGGAGGATAGGTTACCTAGGAAAATAATGGACTCTGGTATGGAGGGTAAGAGAAGTAGAGGTAGACCAAGACAACGATGGTTAGACTCGGTTTCTAACGACTTAAAGATAAGAGGTATAGAACTAAATGAGGCCACAACACTAGTTGCAAATCGAGGATTGTGGCGACGTTTAGTAAATTCACAAAGGCTTGCAGACTGAACGCCGAAAGGCATAACAGTCTATAATGATAATGTATGTATGTGTGTATGTATGTGATTTTTCATTGATGTGTTTCATCTTAATTCCTTTATAAATGTGTGATTTATAGCGTAGAGTTCATAGTGCGTCGTTTTAGTGTATAGAAAAGCAGTAATTATAGTGTTAACCACGTAAGGCCTAATCACGCCACCGTAACGCTTAACCGATATGTAAACACATCAAAATATTACACATATCCTCTTCCGACCCAATGTCCATATATGTGGACAAATATGTTTTATTCTCTGCCTAACAATGAAATTCGAATTTCACTCCAATTTTACTTTGAGTGTGTTCTCAAAGGATCTCGCTTTAAACTTCACTGTTTTTCAACATACTATAACCTCCTTGGTAACACTCAGCAAGTTGGCGGGAAGTGAAGACATGGATACATCACAGGACATTCGACTTACAGGTAAAATACCTGTTAATACTTCATTTACGGGTTTGTCTGATAAACTCTTTCAGTTAGTTTCTGGTAATCAAAGACCCGAACTGACGAATAATGCAAAAATATATTACTGTTTTCATTTAGTGTCGACTGTTTGTGCATGCAAATTATTTTGTCCACACACGTGGACATTAGGTCTCTATACCAATAGCTGTGTAAGACTATTTGTCCACGCATGTGGACATTTGGTCTTACCAACAATAATTCCCCCTGTGGGTGGGGGTGGTAGAATAACACCCACGGTATCCCCTGCCTGTCGTAACAGGCGACTAAAAGGGGCTCCAAGGGCTCTGAACTTAGGAGCGTGGGTTGGCGACCACGGGGCCCTCAGCTGAGTCCTGGCATTGCTTCCACTTACTTGTGCCAGGCTTCTCACTTTCATCTATCCTATCCGACCTCCCTTGGTCAACTCTTGTTCTTTTCCGACCCCGACGTTATTAGGTTTGCGAGGGCTATGGAGTCTTTCATTTTCATGCCCTTCGCGGCCCTTGTCTTCCTTTGGCTATACCTTCATTTTTCGAAGTGTCGGACCCCTTCCTTTTTTTCCTCTGATTAGTGTTATATAGAGGATGGTTGCCTAGTTGTACTTCCTCTTAAAACAATAATCACCACCACCACTTACCAACAATAAGTTGCTCAAGGTAATGTAGAGACCATGTTGCCATGGTACCTAATTTAACTAAATCTACATTAATCTAGAACACATAGGGGAAACTCTCATAAATAATCATAATTATTTAGTTACACAATCAATTATGTTTCTAGGTTTGCCGGTCATCTTCCTCTAGCCATGGATGTTAAAGACATGCAAAGATGCCGAAATCCTGGCTGCAATGAATAAAGCCGCATTCTCTGCATAACATGCAAAGTCAATCAATCAATCATACTTATCTGCATTTAGGGCAGTCGCCCAGGTGGCATATTCCCTATCTGTTGCAAATCTGCGTCAATCTTCTTTCTTGAACTAGCCTCTTCTGCGGGGCTCTTAAAATCTTTCTCTTCACTGAGGCTGGATTCAATCCAAACCCCACAGCTGCACACCAGTTGGATTTCTGCTATGTCGTGACCCGGAATGGATCCCACGACCTTTAATGAGATAGTTGTCTGTTGGCTCCCCGAGCGGTAAGGGAAGGTGCTCTGGGTCTGGATAAACCAGCTACGTGTGAA
The DNA here is from genome assembly GCF_040414725.1 of Anabrus simplex. Taxonomy (NCBI): domain Eukaryota; kingdom Metazoa; phylum Arthropoda; class Insecta; order Orthoptera; family Tettigoniidae; genus Anabrus; species Anabrus simplex. The sequence goes on along the minus strand of NC_090267.1, from coordinate 418,641,978 downwards.
GAAGAAGTATCGTAGAATCTTTCTCCAAAATATTTAATGCTGGCTAAATACAATATTTACAGTCGAAAAATGATTGACTATTGGTGTAACCAGCAGCAAGAACCACGAAGTTGACATTAGGCTAAGTATAAGCCTCCTATTCTAAGTCCTACACTGGACTTGGAAATATTAGTATTGGATAAGCTATCTCCTCTCAACAGGCGGAGATTCGAGGCGATGCTCTCTAGGAGGCAGATGGCTGATGAAAAGGCCTCGATTTATCTTTACGGTCCCTTTTATACTATCAATATCACCACACCCTAACCTTGTGGAAATCTCCTGAGCTGGCTTACATAAACAGCCCTGTATACTACAATAACTTGTGGCTTGGTAACATTCCTATTTGTCAGTGGACATACTGGACCTTGCACTTGTTTGTGCATTCCATAGCTACTCTCACTTTCCATGTTTACTCCTGTGGTTACACCATGTCTTGCTACAACTCAGTACATTTCAATATACAGAATATGATTTCTTCCTTATAATATTATGTTTTCTTACCTTTATATTAATTATATTATCTATATAAACTCAGAGACACTATTCCTCCTACGTTCCTATACATAGGTTCGATTCTCGGAGAGAATAGCTGTCCTGTGTTTGACTTCTGAGACCTGACGTCTCCTTTCCTGTCCTGAGTTCGACTCTGGGACGCGACACTACCACTGCACTCAGCATTCCAGTATTACCTATAGTTCAATGGGTCTACTGCACGGTGCGCTCGCTGCCATCTTACTACGTCAGTCATCTTCTATTCGGCTTACTGCTACCCAAGCAACCAGCGAACCATATATAGAGATCAGTGCGTATGGCTTTTGGTGCCGGGAGTGTCCGAGGACATGTTCCGCTCGCCAGGTGCAGGGCTTTTGATTTGACTCCCGTAGGCGACCTGCGCCTCATGATGAGGATGAAATGATGATGAAGACGACACATACACCTAGCTCCGTGTCAGTGAAATTCCCTACCGGGAATCGAACCCGGGAACCCTGTGTCCAATGGCCAGCACGCTAACCACTTAGCCATGGAGCCGAAAATAATAATAATAATAATAATAATAATAATAATAATAATAATAATAATAATAATAGCACTGCTATTATTCACAAAAAGAGTAAATCACTCCACATAATTATTCACACATCACAGATATCGCCTTACAGCTGCATGAACTGCACAGTCACAGCGAAAACTGCTCCGAGTTACGCTGTCAGACTGCTACTGAGGGGATTTTCCTCCTACATGACGTTGGCAGCTAATGACCTTTACGCTATAAGCAGAGCAATTAACTATGTACTAGACCCAAAATGCGTGATTCCCCTTAATATCTACCAAAAGAAATATTGCTGCTGCAGTTACCGAGAAGGAGGGACAGAGAGAGATGGCGAGATATATGCCATGCATGTCTCCAATCCCTAGTGGGCGCGTCCCCAGGTGGCGGATAGGGTAATGCCTCCCAGATATGGGTGGTAGGAGGGAAATGAAATACCTCCCGCGGACCAACAGACAGATAGCGTCTGATCCAGTGTGGGCGGCTACACCCAGCGTCTGTTCCCCATGTTAGGAGCGGCTGTATTCATACAGGGGAAGGCAACGGGAAACCACCCCAGTGACAATATTCCCAAGAAGTTGCTATGGAGAGAAAGAATAAATCAAAGGCCCCTAGTCCCGGGCAGCCCTTAAGTGGGCAAGGGGTGCTAGGAATCCGCCGGTTTAACATAATTAAAAATCAAATACGTATAGCTACATGGAACGTTAGAAGTTCATATGCAGCTGGAAAGCTGGACAATATGATTCAAGAAGCCAGGCGATTGAAAATGAACATCTTAGGAATCAGTGAGCTGCGCTGGCCAGGTTCTGGATTGTGTCGCCATGAACACGGCACACTCTACTACTCTGGCAGGGACCCGCACGACCGCAATCACTGGAATGGAGTAGGTGTGTTCGTTTCGGCAAACTATGTCAGATATGTCAAAAACTTTATACCAATCTCTGACCGTATAATGCTGTTACAGGTGCAGAGTCAGCCCTTTAATGTAAGCATTATACAAATATACACTCCAACAGCAGACACAAAACATGACAACGACGTTGATGAGTTCTACGACATGCTGAATAAGGTGTGTAAAGAACTCAACAGCACTGGCATCATAATAATATCAGGAGATTTCAATGCCAAAATTGGACAAGGTAGAAGGTCTGACTTAGTGGGAGAATATGGATTGAGTTCAGCTAACCAAAGAGGAGACAGTCTATTCCAATTCTGCCAAGAGCAAGATGTAGTTGTTTGTAACACTTGGTTCAAACTTCATAAACGGCGCCTCTACATATGGATTTCACCACTAGAAAGGGAAACAGGAAGACCAATCAAGAATCAGATTGATTATATTCTGGTTAACAAAAGATTTAGAAATATTGTCAAACGAGCAACAACGTATCCTCGAGCAGATATTGGGTCCGACCATGTGCCATTAGTGGCAGATATCAGATTGAATTTGAAAACCACCACATCAAAGCAAGTGTCTAGCAAGTTTGATGTTACCAAATTGCGAGATGGTACAATTGAAAATGCAGTAATACAAGACCTGAACAACAAAATGCAAACCAACAATAGCAACAACAATGACAACAGTACAGAATATCAATGGAAAATATTACATGATACACTGTTAAAAGTCTGTAAGGATCATCTTACATCAACAAGGCAAAAGAAGCAGATATGGATGACTGATGAAATACTTGATCTAATGGAACGGAGAAGGCAAGAAAAGGGCAGAGAAGACAGCTACCGACAGACACAAAGGGAGATTAAGAAGAAAATCAGATTAGCCAAGGAAAGATGGATGACAATGAACTGTGAAGAAATAGAAGAACTAAATAAAGACCATGATAGTTTCAAGTTATACAAGAAAGTAAAAGAGATAGCTGGGCTGTACAGAAAACAGACGCCAATGACTCTCTTTGATGACACCAGCAAACCCATCCTAGATGAACAAAAAATCATACAGACCTGGACAGAATACATAAACGAATTTCTCATTGATGACAGAGGTGAAATTGTGTACTTACACAATGTAAAAGGTCCAAAAATAACAAAAGAAGAAGTATTACATTCCCTCACAATACCACCTAATGGTAAAGCAGTAGGTCCAGACCAGATACCAGCTGAGGTTCTAAAACTAATAACTGAAGAGAATGTTGACCAAATTGCTAAACTTTTCAGTACAATTTATGATAGTGGAATAATCCAAGAGGACTGGTTGCAATCGACATTCATCGCAATACCTAAAAAGTCTCATCCAAAGAAATGTAGTGACTACCGTCTCATAAGTCTGATGAGTACCGGTAATATGCTAAAAGCATTCTTACGTATAATACACGCACGCATTAGAACGAAGTGCGAAATAGACTTGGATGACAAACAAATGGGTTTCAGAAATGCCTTTGGCACACGAGAAGCCTTATTCAGCGTCAATGTCCTGCTCCAAAAATGCCTCCAGCTACACAAAGATGTATTTGCATGTTTCATTGACTATGAGAAAGCTTTTGATAGAGTGAAACATGAAAAACTGATAGAGATTCTCCAACGAAAACATCTCGATGGAAAAGACATACGCATCATTCAGAATCTCTACTGGGGCCAACAAGCAACAGTCAAAATCAACCAAACCAAAACATCAGATGTGAAAATCAGAAGAGGGATGCGCCAAGGTTGTATACTCTCGCCGCTCCTTTTTAATATGTTTTCTGACATCATTTTTAAAGAAGCTTTGCATGATGTTGAGTTGGATGTGAAAGTAAATGGTGTTTTGATCGATAATATTAGATATGCAGATGACACTCTGATTCTGTGCTCCACTATAGAAGGCCTTCAAGAACTCCTAACCAGAATCCATATCAAAGGTTTACAGTATGGTCTCAATATAAATGTAGCGAAAACTAAGTTAATGGTATTTAGCAGAAATAGTAATGCAAATATCACCTTGTCATTAAACAGCCGTAAAATAGAACAAGTCCACCAGTTCAAGTACCTCGGCAGCATATTAACAGACAGTATGGATCCAGATAAGGAAATCAGATGCAGAATTGAGAACGCTAGAGCTGCATTTCGCAGGATGAGCTCTTTGTTCTGTAATAATAATCTGAATCTGAAGCTCAGACAGAGATTAATGAAGTGCTACATCTGGTTAGTACTGTTATACGGAGCAGAAACATGGACCTTAAAAGCCACAAGTATCAAACGACTTGCCGCCTTTGAAATGTGATTGCACAGAAGAACGCTTAGAATACCCTGGACAGATACGATAACAAACGATGAATTCCTAAGGAGAGCTACGACGAAGCAAGAACTAATAACAACTATAAAAGTTCGCAAAATAGCTTATGTAGGCCACATATTAAGAGGAAACAAATATGGCCTCATAAAACTCATTCTCCACGGTAAAAGAGAGGACAAACGGCGAGTTGGCACACCAGAAATAACATGGTTACACAGCATCAAGCAGTGGACCGGTATTGAGACAACTGAGAGACTCTTCCGACTGGCAGAAGACAGAAAAACTTTCTCCAAAGTAATCGCCGACGTCTGGGCAACCGGATATGGCACTTGAAGAAGAAGAAGATGTCTTCAATGCTTCAGTGTATCGGCAGATTGCAATCCTTATTACCGTAATTTAAGAAGTGTAGTATATTTTATACAAATACACCTATCCGCTGGTAATCAATAACAATGTAAAGAATAAGGCGACAGCTGTGTTCGTAACAGAGACAATAAGGGAGAATCCCAAGGTACGCAATGGGATCGTACGTTAAGAGCTTCTAGAACAGAAAATCATGACGTTGCATGATTAATTGCAGTGCCTGAGAATGGCAGGCTGGCCAACAGCAAAGAAATTCAAGATAAAACCAACACACTAACGGAACCAAACATGCTATTGGAGTGAAATAAAGAAATAATTATGTCACATCCAAAACCCCTCAAAAAATAATGTCCCCCCTATCATTCTCCCTGATTCTTGCATCCCCCAAATTTACCTCTGAAACAATTAAATTCCCCGAAATTTAGGGGTAACCCCCTAAGTTGGCAACATTGTAATGGGCTCTTTATTTTTACCCAGTCCTTTGCCTACGAGATATTCTTGTTCTTATTCTTGAAATATATTTGGGCTCATTAAACGAGATATTAATAATAGATTTATTGCAGCCAATGGCCAATAAATACATATAAAGTAGGGGAGCTGTGTGCGTTCCACAGCGGGCCAATCAGAGGTCGCGGAGCGAGTCACGTGACTGATGACTTCATAGCGCGGGAAATTTGGATTTTGGCTGGAGATTTGAATTTCGGCGCGAGATTTGAATTTGTAAACAAAGCCACGTGCTTTTTGACAGCTGTCATCCGCCATCTTTTAAACAACAACGCATCGCTAACCTCAGTACCGCTATCTTGACGGGGCTAAACCTCACTGTTGCCACCTTATGTATGTGGTAGCGAGCAATTTGAAAAATTCCACGTGCTCTTGTTTGTAAACAAAGCCACGTGCTTTTTTGACAGCCACGTGCCTGTTTGACAGCTATCATCTGCCATCTTGCATCGCTAACCTCAGTGCCGCCATCTTGACAGGGCTAAATCCTATAGTTACCAACTTAGGCACATGGTGGCGGGTAATTTGAAAAGTTCTATATGCTTTACAAAGCCACGTGCTTTTCTGACAGCTGTCATCCGCCATCTTGCATCGAAAACCTCAGTGCTGCCATCTTTAGCTACTATCTTTGAAATGTGGTGGCGGATAATTTGAAAAATTCCACATGCTTTTTTGACAGCAGCTATCTTTAATCAACAGAGCACCGTGCTGCCATCTTTGGCTACTACCTTTGAAGTGTGGTGGCGGCAATTTCCACGTGACAGCTGTCATCTGCCATCTTTAATTAACAGAGCAAACAAAGCCACGTGCTTTTCTGGCAGCTCTCATCCGCTATCTTACATCGCTTACCTCAGTGCTGCTACATTTAGCTATTACTTTTGAAATGCAGTGGCGGACAATTTGAAAAATTCTACGTGCTCTTGTTTGGAAACAAACCCACGTGCTTTATGACAGCTGACAAGCGGCCATCTTTAATCAACAGAGCACCGTGCGGCTATCTTTACGGCTACTACCTTAAGCACGTGGTAGTGGGCAATTTGAAAAGTTCTGTTAGCTATCATCTTTAAACAGTAAAACTTTAGTGCATTCGCGAACCTAACCTCTCATCTACCATCTTGAAGGAGACTATCCTTAGTTTACGACAAGATGCCCTTCCCGACGCTAACTGGCACTTAGAGGTTACTATACAAGGTACACATTTAAACATGCATCGCGAAGGATAGAGTGAGCACGTGCTGCAGTGATGACTAAGTCTGCGCGTGAATGGAGCCCTAAGGAGCGTAGCGAGGGATCCGGTCAAAGGAGCGCAGCGAGGGATCCAGTCGGCCATGCAACAACAGTACTAGTACGTAAAGTGTACGCCAGATGTAGCACAGCGATGCATAAGCGATTCATAGTTTGTGTTTCAAAGGTTGCCAGTACGAATCTCGAATTTGCCGAGGTCGACAGATTCAGCACTAGGGTGTCCATCCAAGACCGACTCCAATTCTCAGACCTTAATGCAACTCTCAATCGTTCAAAGATGGCGAACCGAGTAGCCGGAATTGTTGGAAATGTGGGTTTGTTTTGGTTTGTTGTTATCGTATGTAGTCGGTGTAATTTTATGAAAGTTGACGATAAATGTTAGTTTCTTTGTAGAATATAAGTGTGCGAGTGTATTTATATGAGTCAGTGGACACATAGGATCTGTAATTATACGCAATAATGTGAGAATGTGCTTGTTTTGATCGTGTTTTTACCCATTAAAAACATGAGTGCACTAGGTGGACCAGGTTTTAGTCTAACTGTTGCAATGCCTCTCATACAACTATTCTTAAGTTTCCTACGTAATAGAACATTAAGATAGAAATGGATTAGGAATATACATCGTGATTATTTTGAAGTCCATGACAAAACTGTAGCGTGCATACATCATTTTGGGAATAAGTCTGAGGTTAGAGAAGCCATTTCTCTACTTCCAAACTATTCGTGTTCCTCGAAAAATATTTATTTAGATAGAATATAATTGATATTGTGATATCCGTCAGTGTCTATGTGCTTCACAGTGTCGAGTGATTTAAATGCAAGTGTATTTTACAATAACTTGTTCTTTGCCTGCGGAAATGTTTGGCTGGATCTTGGAGTGTAACAAAACTTATAAGTGTGACAGATGGAGCAATCTGTATACTGTTACACAGAAGAAATAGTGACTTAGAGGGATTAGTTGGGATTGTAACGTAGGGTTTTACACTGCCAACACCTTCTAATTCATGCTGTGGTTATCTCTTATCAAGCAGACTGCGTCGAATTGAAGCTCATCCATGTGGTTAAATATCAATGCACTCATGTTATTTAAGGGGTAAAAACTTATTATATCTTTAGTGTCTGAACGTTTCATTACAAAGGTTACTATCATTGTATGAAGTGCTGTTATGCCATATGTCAACATTATGTTAACATTACCAGGGCCGTTCATTGGGTTAACATAATCATTTCGGGTGTACTTGGACTGAGTGACTCAGACGGTTAAGGCGCTGGCCTTCTGACTCCAAGTTGGCAGATTCAATCCTGGCTCAGTCCGGTGGTATTTGAAGGCTCTCAAATACGTCAGCCTCGTGTGGGTAGATTTACTGGCACGTAAAAGAAGTACTGCAGGGCTAAATTCCGGCACTTCGATGTCTCCAAAAACCGTAAAAAATGTAGCTAGTGGGACGTAAAGCCAATAACATTATTATTTCGGGTGTACTTCCCATTCATTGGGTGGTGAATTTAAGAAATTGTCCACCACTTCAAAAGTAAGGCAACAAATTATGTTTCATAGTTCTCATGAGAGCGAATAAATCGAGGAATTTCGCACCTTAATTTATTTTGAAACATTCCAAAATGATGGTAGAAATATCATTTTAACAGTTTTATCATGCATTTTCATTTATCCAGCGAAGTGGAATCTAAGAGAATACGTTATTTGACGAATTGAAATTTCTAAATAATCAGCTTGTTGGTCTCTTTTCTAGTAGAATATATGTGATTCTAGTTGATTATATGTGGTGCGTACTTGTTGGCGAAGTGTTTTCATACGTCTAAAAGTGATTTTCCCTATGATGTTACATTTATCATGTTAAATTACCGCCGTTTATATAATATGTACATGATGTTTTCGTGTTAGCCAATACCAGCAATCCGGCTACTTCGGCCGCCATGTTTTTTTATATTACGGTCTGAGGATTGGAGTCGGTCTTGGTCCATCTATCCTTAGCCTACAAGGAATACAAAGCCTGCTCATTCGCAGTGCTCTCTTCAGAAACAGTGTCCGCCTGGCAGTGCGCGTCTTGACCACTGCAGCGCTAGTATACCACCTCACATCAGCACTCAGTAGCATTGCTAACAGAAGTTAAACCAGCACAAATTTACCTCTACACTATACTTCCTGTATATTATATACGTTACTGAGCAGAATGAAGAAGAAAATAATAAATGTTCACCTTTTACCCCTAGGAGTTCATTCAGCTATGGATTTTCATTTCAGATAACACATATATCTGTCGAAATTTATGTCTGGCATTTAAAAGGAAGTAAGGTCTGCACTAGATATTTTTACTACCGCATCGTAGATTGTCAGTGAACAGTAACGACTTTAACCATTTTCCTTGATATTTTCTTCTCATAAATTGTTTTTTTCTCTCAAGAAGTATTCTCGGCGATACTTATCTGTCATGCCATTATTGTAGTTAGTAACAGAGGGGCGTAGAAATTTCTGCAGTATTATTCTGCTTAGTTCCTCAGGATGATCACTTTTCCCTCACTGTAGAATAGGATTTTTAGCAACATGTGGCAACAGTATTTCGGTTGATGTTTGTGCTTTTTTTGGACTGCCCAGCGTTACCGATATTATTTCGTCCGTTTCTTGCCCCAGTTTCATCAGCAGTGAAACAAAACTTGGCTTTGGATACCTGAGTCCACCTCTGTCTTTGATTTTTATTAATGACGTTAGTGGAGATGGACTTTGGATACTACTAATTTTGTCAACACACTCTTGACATGGCATGTGGTCTTCGATAACTCTTACCAAATACCCTCCAAAATATGCCATTGCAGTATTCGACATAGAAACGCATGGTGCTCCTTCGGCTTCCTTTTCGATGCTTTCCAGTTGTGACAATTTTTTGCTAGCTCAGGATTCGTTGCTGCCGGTTCATCCACGTGTGCGGTTTGTTCACTGACTAACGGTTGCAAAAGTTGGAAAAGATACATTTTATTTATTTTGTTCCAAAAAATAAGAAAACCATTTAGAAGCTTATAGGAGACCATTTATTCCCTTTCTGGTTATTTTTCACGAAAAACTGAAAGGTCACTTTATATTCCACAACTATTCCTCACTTCCTCCTGCATAGACGAGCACAGTAACTCACGCTCCATGATAAGAATGGGCAGCTGCACTCTTCGAATATTCCAAGGTTCGAATCACAGTTCCGACACTGGCAATTCTCAATTTGAGTTTCATGTAGAGTATACCACGGAAATAATGAAAGTATGAGAGAGCCTTCAAGTCCTGGAGTACCTACTCCAATATTTGTGCCAAATACGATGGGCGTGACACCCATACCTTATACCATTCCAAATAATATGCTAATGTTGATGGATCATGTAACTACTAAATATTTTCATTTCCCCCTGAAGAGGGAGGCGGGCTTCCTAGACGGCGACACCGTCTCTCGGGCCAGGAGATTTTTTTTATCGAAGATAATATTATTATCATCATAACATGAGCAATAATAATAAGTAACCTAAATTTTGCCGTCACATGGTCTGCGTATTTACTGTACCATACCTTGTCTGCTTATTGCTTAAATCCATAATTCCCTAGTTGGCACTTGGCAAGGGAATTCATTGAAACTAGTTCCAGGAACTTTATTTCTAGAGCCTTGTTTACAAAACAATACTCTATTGTAATATATTTGAAGCATTTTAACAATACGACGTCACCAGTAAGCATACAGCGTGTAGAAATACCGCCAGCCGAGGTGTTCATGTGAGGTTGAATTGCAGCGCCTCTAGCGGCAAATATAGCATCCACAGGGCGGACAGCTATGAGTGGCTATTGGGCAGGCCTTGTATTCCTTGTAGGCTAAGATCTATCACTAAAAAGTGTGCGAGTAAAATACATGTTCTCCGCCACCTGCAGCGCCGCTGTCGATAAAAAGTCCAAATACGCGCGCATTTTATCGGATTAACTAGCTGATATACCCGTGCTTCGCTACGGGATTCTCAGAAATACTGGCTTTGTGGTTTCCCTAACTGAAGTCTACATAGGTCATTACAAAAACGTCAGTAGGAATTTAGCCATTAAAAGCAATGTAATCAAATAAAATACTCGACCAAATAAAAAAAACATTTTATAACTTTTAACGAACAGTACTACGGTGCCAACTTAACAGTCCAAAGTTCCAGAGCTGGAATGACCAGGCCGCAGACTGCCGTGAACACTCCTCTGCCATTATTCCGTTAAATATGAACACTGTTCATTCCAATCAGTGCCTCAGAGTAGGGAATGAATAGTTCGAATGCTATGACGAATCAGTGTGTTACGTACTAGTAATATCCGAAAAGTTACGAACCAGAGGAATGGCATGCTAAAGCAGAAAGTTATCTAATTCCCCAGCTACTTCCCGTCAATATTCAGGCAGGCTATTACACTCTGTACGACCGGGCGAGTTGGCCGTGTGTTTAGGGGTGCGCAGCTGTGAGCTTGCATCCGGGAGATAGTGGATTCGAACCCCACGGTCAGCAGCGCTGAAGATGGTATTCCGTGGTTTCTCACTTTCAAACCAGGCAAATGCTGAAAATGTACTTTAATTAAGGTCAAGGCCGCTTCCTTCACACTCCTAGCCCTTTCCTCTCCCATCGTCGCCATAAGACCTATGTGTTTCGGTGCGAAGTAAAACAAATTTAAAAATGGTATCAGCAGTAATCCTATCTACCGGAGATGAGTGGCAACAGAAGACAAAAAGCACATTACAACAAACAATGGTCAATGTAATGTTATTGTTGATCAATGTTATGAGCTTTCTATACTGTAGGCCTTCACATTTAGTTTTCTTTCGATTCTGTGATTTGTAAAAATATTTCTAGCGTAGACTGTAGGTCCTTATTCTCCGACTTTACATACCGATGTTCATTAAATTCTGTTTACCCCATTTCTAGTGACTCGGCGCTGATATGGACTTAGTAACAAAAATCCAAATTAATGAATATCTTTGTGATCATAGCCGGTACGGTAACAATGTATAAGGCATAAGTGATCGGAAATTTAATACTATATAACTTTAGTTATGCAGTATTTATCGATACGACCTCTAATAACAAATATAGGGAGGTAAATTTTAGGCCTTCCCCTAAACTACAATTTCGCTCAGCGTGAATAAAATTATTTATGGCCTAGATTATAGCGACTTATTTCCTGACTTTGCATACCGATTTTTTAAAGATAGGACTACTAATAACATAAATATTTGAGAGTTAAATTTTAGGGCTTCCCCTAAACTACCACGTTTCTCAGCGTGAATACAATTATTTATATCCTAAATTGTAGCAACTTATTCCCCGACTTTGCATACCGATTTTCATTAAATACGACTACTAATAACATAAATATTTGAATATGAAATTTTAGGCCTTCTCCTAAACTACCATTTCACTCAGCGTGAATACAATTATTTGTAGAATATATTGTAGCGGCTTATTCCCCGACTTTGCATACCGATTTTCATTAAATTCTCTTCTGCTGTTTTCTCGTGATGCGTGTACAGGCAGGCAGGCAGGCAGGCAGGCAGGCAGGCAGGCAGGCAGGCAGGCAGGCAGACATTACGGAAAAGTAAAAAGTGCATTTCCTTGTTACTATGGACATGACCGATACAGAAATACCATTGTTTTCCGATTCTGAGCAGACAAAACTCTTATATCTATAGATGTGGAAGGGTGTAAACAGTTTGTGGTCTTTTTCGGTAGTTTTATGCATTCTCCAGTTTTATACTTGCAAAATATCTGGTATTAACTTTTCGTGAACTGAAAAGTGAAAAATATTAAGCATTTCAGAAACAGGACGTATGCTTTCCTGGCATAGGCCTCAATTTACTACCACATGTGAATATGCCTACAACTTGCTATGCCCCGTGTTGTAAGTCGGGTTACGATAAACATTCGAATGAAAGAACGACATTTATTTTCACCCCCAGAAGATCCCACTCTGTTCTCAAAGTGGTCGAACGCTATCCCACGTCAAGATCTGTCTTTAAGTGATAGTACCCTTAACATCATTTTTTAGTCAGATCAGAGCCATGGCAAATGCTGTTGCCAAAGAGAATGCCAAAATCATAAGTACAGCTCAGGAAAGAAATTGCAGTAAGCTTACCTTTGATCCGCCACCAATATCAAGTTGGGAAGATGAACAAATAGCTCCTTTCACCAGTTCAAAAATGAATGTTATTCATCACTTCTGTGGGTATTTTGTTAAACATGCAAGCAAAGTGACAGACTGTACAACATATATTGTTTCTCAGCAAAACAATACAGAGGAAGCAAGAGACAGACCGTTTTCAACCTTAACAAGTCTACAAGAATATAGTAACTCATCCAACTATCTCATTTACCCATCGAATGCATTATTATTTATGTTTTCTCATGTAGACGAAGTTGTGAGAAATCTTAGTGTACAAGAAGCATTATGGGGAGAAATATTTCAAAAACTACTGGATAGCTTACCTCCATTTACTGTTTCTCATAGACTTGGGAGTCCGGCTCCATGGCTAAGTGGTTAGCGTGTTGGCCTTTGGTGACAGGGGTCCCGGGTTCGATTCCAGGCAGGGTTGGGAATTTTAACTATAATTGGTTAATTCCCCTGACACGGGGCTTGGTGTATGTGCCGTCATCATCATTTCATTCTCATCACGACGTGCAGGTTGCCTACGGGTGTCAAATATGCACCAGGCCTCTTCGGAGGCCACACGCCATTTATTTTATGGACTTGGATGCTGTACTAAAAATGCTCAGGACTTGGTACAAAAATTAATTTTCCATTACAAACGATGCCGATTTTATTTCCGAATAAAAGGAGTAAGGAAAGAAATGCAAGCTCGTACGAACGCAAAACATACACGGAAAATGTCCTAGGTGTCCAGTTAACTGACTGGTGGGGTGTAGTGCTGGTAAGATTCATTAAGCTGAGCATGTTAACATATAAATATAATTAGTTAATGTAGGAATTAGTCCGCATCTGCGGTGTAGTGGTTAATGTGATTAGCTGCCACGCCCGGAGGTCGGGGTTCGTTTCCCGGCTCTGCCACGAAATTTGAAAAGTGGTACGAGGGCTGGAACGGGGTCCACTCAGCCTCGGGAGGTCAACTGAGTAGAGGTGGGTGTGCTCCATAATGACTTAGTTCCCGTCAGGCAAGCGCCGAGATCGAACTAAGCGCACCATAGTGTACAATACATCCATCCGAAGTGAATATACATGGCACATAGCTTACCTTACAGTGAGTATATCCTCCTGCAGCTCAGGAATAACAGCATGAATCAGGGATTACGGGTATAAACGGGGTACAAAAAATAACTTTAAATATAGAGGATACTACAGAAAAGTATGCAAGGTCTAAGCAATCCTAATGAGAATAACTCAAAATTTGCTGCATTCGATTTATAACAATGAGGTTTATTACAGTAAAGTGGATTATGATGAGATACAAATGTACAAGGCAAATGTGAGAGGTATAATTCACATGACTCTGATTCATAATCTTGGAGACGTCGATAATATATCCTACATTTTGTGGTAGAGGGAAACTCCGTCCTATAATTTCCAGTGCTGAAACGAGCATTACAAAATGGTGTAAGTAACTGAGTATTAAAAGGTGAATCTGCACAATAGGCAATTCTCGTAGTTCACACATGTCCTCCTATCTCACTAGATCCATGCCTCAGTGCTCAAAACATCCTACAATCTAAAATAAACAGCTCTGACGCGGAATCGATCCCTAGATCTTCCAAGAGCAAGGCACCTACCATGTAAGATTAAGGGTGGTCGTGCAGAAATTAAATTGACAAATGGGAATACAATATCTCTACTTGGACCGCAACATAAAGGTCGTCGTTCTCAACAAACACTTGACAGACACCAGCCTGCTCTCTCCTTCAGCGAGCCTGGGTCCTGACGTCACACACTACCCTTCACCCCTCACTACGGGCACGTGACAAGTGGGCGGCCATTCTTGTTTTAAATATAGCCTACAGCTGACGAAACGAAAGCACATAGCGGGAAGTCTCATACTGCCTCCACACCCACGAATGTGGCCATCCTATTGCGCTCATCAACATGCACAGGCTACAAGCCATCATGATTCTTCTTGTTTCCGAATTTGGCCGCCTATGGACCGCATTGAACTTAAGGCTTTCTCTTCTTCTTCTTCTTCTTCTTCTTCTTCTTTTCCTCCCAGAACCTCTTCATTCTTTCACTTCTGATCTTCCTTTCTTTCTCAGATATGACCAGTTTGGGTCTACATTTTGGTGGTTTCTCCTGGAATGTTTTGATGCTGTCAACTCGACTTCTAAATTCTTTTCTGTTGTGAACCATGTCCACTGTAAGTCCACTTTCTATTGCATCTCTTTTTACCTCTTCCACCCACTTCGTCGAAGCTTTTAGTCCAGTGATGTACTTGAATATTTTCTTAGTTAGCCGTTTCTCATCCATTCTTTCTAGATGCCCATAGAATTTTAGCCTTCGCTTTCGCATGGTGACAGTGATTTTTTCGGTGTATTTATAGAGGTCATCATTTTTCCTATTCCTCCACTCCCCATCAGCATTTTTCTGTGGTCCTAAAATTTTCCTTAAGATTCTTCTCTCCTTTTTTTCGAGATCTTGAAGCTCACCCTTTTTATTCAGTGTCAGGCTCTCTGAAGCGTAGAGACCCTCTGGCTTTACCACTGAGCTGTAGTGTCTAAGTTTCGCCTTGTAAGATATTGCTCTTTTGTTGTATCTGTTCTGGGTTAACCTGTAAGCCAATTCTAGTTTTCTAATTCTTGCCCTAATCGCCTCTTTATCCAATCCATTAGGTTCTATCCATTCCCCTAGATATTTAAATTTCTCAGTTCTTTTTACAGTCCCATGCTTCACTTCTAAGTGTCTCTCCCCTTGATGTCCATATTCCATGTATTCCGTCTTCTCATATGATACTTTGAGACCCGTTTTCTCTGCGATCTCATGTAGAGTGTTCAGCATAATTTGGGCATTTTCTCGGTTGTGAGCCAAGAGTGCAAGATCATCCGCGAAAGCCAAACATTTAATTTCTAAGTTCTGTCCTTTCCTCCCTAAATGTATTCCCTTTATTCCTTTCACTTCCAAGGCTTTTTCCCATGTTCTAATGATTTTTTCTAGAACAATGTTAAAGAGAATTGGTGATAGACAGTCCTCTTGTCTGACTCCTGTTTTTATTTCAAATGGTTCAGAAATTTCACCGAAGAATTTGACTTTTGAGAAAGTTTCTGTCAGGGTTTGTTTTATTAACATTCTTGTTTTCCTGTCAATTCCGAATTCCTCTAGGACGTTAAATAGAGTCTGCCTGTCAATTGAATCATATGCTTTCTTAAAATCAACAAATATTACCACGGTGTTCTGGCTTCTCAAAGCTCTTATTCTGAGAATGCTCTTCAGGTTAAATATTTGTTCTGATTATTACATTATCAACTTACATATTCATAGCTGCTACCTACAATGGGCTTATATATCATTATTCCATGGCGCTATCCACAGCGCAGACATTTCCTGGCCATCACAAGGGCGCTTACATCTCATAAAACATGCTTCACAATAATATGCGATAGGACCTCATTTACCTCTCCATACACTATCGGCTGATTACATAATTCTCATATGTATCTTATGATTTGACTCGCTCCACCTGATACGTCAACCCGAGCGGGTGTAAGGGAATTTTGAAGATCTAAATCGTATTACATAGTCCACAAATGTTTATCTACTTGAGTATGACACATATCCTATTAGCTATATCTGTCTGTCTAATTACTGTATAAAGACCGTGCTGGTCCGATATGCGAGATCTATAAAGCAAATACGTTACCATGATGATACAATAGGCAAGAATTATCACCCGAAATAAAGAGATAACAATATGCGACTTACTATAAGCCTAACTGAGTTCGATTCCTGAGGCATAGATACTATATACACGACTATTTACCCTGACATATTTACAAGTCGGCAGAAGACCAACCTCTCTCCTGTTTTGGCATTTATTATATCATGCTTATTACAATTGGATAGCTCTGACCTGTGTCTGTGAACATTACGGAACGGCTCCTCTATGGACGTCTCAAATTACTGCATCCTGTCGCCTATAGATGCTGGTGGCACACACGGTTTGATAGCTGTAGACATCCTGGCTGGCAGTAGCATTTCCTGCAGCTGTTTCTGGCGGTTGGATGATCGTCCCTTCGATGTCGTGCTGAGTCAACGTGCCTGATGATCCTGGGTCGACTGTTGATGCCGTGAAGACTCCTTGTCCGCTTCAGTTCCAGTTACCGCTCCACCAAACCACATGAGCAATATCTCGTTCCGTGATGACGTAGGGAAAACTGTAAAAAATGTACATTACACTATGTCCTTGGTTTGACGCCTGTCTCCTCTACCACCATAGCTTTATGGGTCTGGTAATCAAGTCCCTTTCAAAGTATAGACCTGATACTCAAAATTGTTTACTCCACATTACATGATGACAGTATCACTAGATTGCTCTCACTTCGACCGAACTCTCTGACCCAATCAATAACCTGAGCCTACACTAATATGTGTTATTCGTTTGGTACAATGTGAACCTCAAGTAATGTGAAGCGATTAGTTAGATAGCATTATTATCAGCAGAATGCATTCACATGAAAACAGATCAACGCCTGTCGTTTCCATACTTAAGCTCTATTATCTATGGCGGTTACTTACTTTTCCCAAGACTTGGTTGAACTTGGCGTACGCAGCTCGTAGATGAAGACACTCTTCTATTCGCCGCGTTGCAGCTGACGATCTTGTTCCTGCTGCGGTACACCTGATGAATGGATCTGACGCGCCTAGCGGCCGTATACATAATCAGGCTCGCGTCCTCACCACAAAGCTCCAGTGTGGGTGGTCTGCCTTTCGCGCGCCCGCTTATAGAAATTTCTCCCGCACAATTTAGTGACAAGTATCACACTTATCGTTTGCACTTATTACTATAGCCATGCCGCATATCAACATTTACAGGAAATTATCCAGGTTGCAATTTTTTGTATCAAATCCAGTGCATCTTGTATGTAGCCGGAAATATTAATTAATTTCCTCTTCCCTCCAAGGTAAAAACTACCCGCGAGCTACACGGAGTGGTGAGTGTCCCACGCTACTAATGAAAAAGCTTCGCTTGGGTAATAAATCCCTTTTATGAGTCTCTGGAATCTTCATCACGCTTCTGGTGCTATGTTCCCACGAAAGAGGCACAATCTCATACCCTCTTACCTAATAAAATGCTAGACAAAGGGCTTTTACGGTGGTCTCATGCAATTCCAATATTTAATGCTAAAATCCATATTTTTCGACCATGAACCAGGATGGTTCAGTGGGTTCGATTCCCACCTCAGCCATCCTGGAAGTGGTTTTCCGTGGTTTCCCACTTCTCCAGGCAAATGCCGGGATGGTACCTAACTTAAGGCCACGGCCGCTTCCTACCCTCTTCCTTGTCTATCCCTTCCAAACTTCCCATCCCTCCACAAGGCCCCTGTTCAGCATAGCAGGTGAGGCCGCCTGGGTGAGGTACTGGTCATCCTCCCCAGTTGTATCCCCCGACCCAGAGTCTGAAGCTCCAGGACACTGGCCTTGAGGCGGTAAAGTTGGGATCCCTCGGTGAATCAGAGGGAAAAACCGGCCCTGGAGGGTAAACAGATTAAGAAGAAGAAGAAGAAGAAGAAGAAGAAGAAGGAATTAAATGTGTATGACATACCGATAGGAAACAATCATGTGGGTGCCTGCAGAGTTTTAATTTTACATTACGTAGCATGTACACTAACAGTTGAACATGTGTTTTCTTAAGGTTATAATTGATAATTGCAACTGAGTTTGATTTCGTGGTGAATTAATGAAATATCACTTAGCTCTATAGACACATACACGTTTGAGATATTCGTTAAGATACTGACGAATCAATTTCAGAAGTAATGTAATTAAATCATTACTAAATGTAAAATACTTCCTACATATTTTTCACATATTACTTTCAAAACAAAGAACACTGTATCTTAACTTCAATGAAACACAGATCGCACATAAACACAGTCATCGATCAGTAAACAGAATGCACAGTCCTGAAATATCACAATAATGAACACACGGTTTTAAATCATTTATTTCAACGACGAATTCCGAATTGTCACATCAGATCTCATTTAGAATGACATGTTCGGAGACAGCTGATCACTATTTACCTACACCAGCGCCGCGTAGTGTAGGAACATATCAACCAGCAGAAGTCGTCATACTATGCAGTTCTTCACAACCGTTCTAGGAATATACTATGACGTCAGCATCGGGAGGCAAGCTTGAACCTTTTCAGTAATAACACAGCAACGAGTTTGGCCTTTAACGGTGAAATTAGAAGAGTTTTAATTCGTTTAATGGTGCCAATTGCTAATACCGTTGTACGTAATGGTACTGATATGTTGCGTTCTCAGGTGTAAGGAGAACTGCGACAGTGATAACGAAGTGCATACATTATGTTTCCGAAAGACGAGGTAATGCGGCAGATATGTTTACGTGCAATTCCAAGACAATACTACAGAGTTACTAATAACTCAATGGTGAGTAACTATTATTATTACATTCTCACACAATCATAATGATCATAGGCTTATGCCGTATTTAACTACACGCAACACCTGGTGATATGTAGGCATATTTACTCTTCAGTGATATAAGGTTATGTTAGCTCAAAATCATCGGATTCATTATTTTAACGATATTATTTTTATTATTATTATACGCATTGAAACATACCACCTATAAGAGGTGCTGGTGTAGGCCGATTCACTCTGTAAATGCACGAATTTCACTCACGGTGATACATTCCGTTGTTCGCACTTACAAATAGTAGCACTAGTGCCATCTACTGTGATACAAACAAAACATTTCAACTGTCGGGCAAGTGTGCGCGCCTAATTCAAGTGTGGAGTAGTAAACACAAGCGACTGTATCGCGGTCATCTTGACAGCTGTCAAAAGCACGTGGATTTTAAATTCCGCGCCCCTATGTAGTCAAGACGGCAGCAGTGAGGTTAGGCCCTGTCAAGATGGCAACAGTGATGTTAGCGACGTTCACTTGTTCAAAATTCCGCGCCCACGTGGTTAGGACCTGTCAAGATCAAACAATCAATCACTACTGATCTGCATTTAGGGAAGTCGCCCAGGTGGCAGATTCCCTATCTGTTGTTTTCCTAGCCTTTTCTTAAATGATTGCAAAGAAGTTGGAAATTTATTGAACATCTCCCTTGGTAAGTTATTCCAATCCCTAACTCCCCTTCCTATAAACGAATATTTTTCCTAATTTGTCTTCTTGAAATCCAATTTTGTCTTCACATTGTGATCTATCCTACTTTTAAAGACATCACTCAAACTTATTCGTCTACTGATGTCATTCCACGCTATTTATCAATTGACAGATCGGAACATACCACTTAGTCGAGCAGCTCGTCTTCTTTTCCCCAAGTCTTTCCAGCCCAAACTTCGCAACATTTTTGTAACGCTACTCTTTTGCCGGAAATCGCCCAGAACAAATCGAGCTGCTTTTCTTTGGATGTTTTCCAATTCTCGAATCAAGTAATCCTGGTGAGGGTCCCATTCACTGGAACTATACACTAGTTGGGGTCTTACCAGAGACTTATATGCCCTCTCCTTTACATCCGTACTGCAACCCCTAAATACCGTCATAACCATGTGCAGAGATCTGTACCCTTTATTTACAATCATATTTATGTGATTACCCACATGAAGATCTTTCCTTATGTTAATACCCAGGTATTTACAATGATCCCCATAGGGAACTTTCACCCCATCAACGCAGTAATTAAAACTCAGAGGACTTTTTCTCTTTGTGAAACTTACAACCTGACTTTTAACCCCGTTTGTCATCATACCATTGCCTACTGTCCATCTCACAACATTATCGAGGTCATTTTGCAGTTGCTCACAATCTTGTAACTTATTTATTACTCTGTACAGAATAACATCATCTGCAAAAAGCCTTATCTCTGATTCCACTTCTTTACACATATCATTTATATATAGTCCGACTCGTTGGCTGAATGGTCAGCGTGCTGGCCTTCAGTTCAGAGGGTCCCGAGTTCGATTCCCGGCCGGGTCGGGAATTTTAACCTTAATTGGTTAATTCCAATGGCACGGGGGCTGGGTGTATGTGTTTCATCCTCATCACGACGCGCAGGTCGCCTACGGGAGTCAAATAGAAAGACCTGTACCTGGCGAGCCGAACCCGTCCTGGGATATCCCGGCACTAAAAGCCGTACGACATTTCATTTCATTTATATATATAAGAAAACAAAAAGGTCCAAAAATACTGCCTTGAGGAATTCCCCTCTTCATTATTACAGGGACAGATAAAGCTTCGCCTACTCTAATTCTCTGAGTTCTAGTTTCTAGAAACAGAGCCACCCATTCAGTCACTCGTTTGTCAAGTCCAATTGCACTCATTTTTGCCAGTAGTCTCCCATGATATACCCTATCAAATGCCTTAGACAGGTCAATCGCGGTGCAATCCAATTGACCTGCTGAATCCAGGATATCTGCTATATCTTGCTGGAATCCTACAAGTTGGGCTTCAGTGGAATAACCTTTCCTAAACCCAAACTGCCTTCTATCAAACCAGTTATTAATTTCGCAAACATGTCTTATATATATATATATATATATAAAATGCTTTCCCAATACTTACATGCAATGCATGTCAAACTGACTGTGCTGTAAGTTTTAGCTTTGTGTCTATCACCCTTTCTTTTATACACAGGGGCTACTATAGCAACTCTCCATTGGCCGCCTCCGTAGCGTAACGGTTAGTGTTATTAGCTGCCGTCCTCGGGGGCTCGGGTTCGATTCCCGGTACTGCCAGAAATTTAAGAATGGCAGGAGGGATGGTATGTGGTTAAAATGTTACCTGCAATGGGGGTGTGCCTGAAAAGAGTATAGTTCGCAAACAATAATCAAATAAGTACTTCAGATTTGGTACTATATCCCAACCCATTTAGTACTAGTCACCTCCTCTATCTGGACATTATCCTTGTAACCAACAATCTTTACAAACTGCTGACTGAATACGTCTGCCTTTTGAAGATCCTCGCATACACACTTCCTTTGTTCATTAATGATTCCTGGAATATCCTTCTTGGAACGTTTCTGACTTAAAGTACCTACACATACTCTTCCATTTTTCACTAAAATTTGTACGGCCGCCAATTATGCTTGCCATCATGTTATCCTGAGCTGAGTTCTTTGCTAGATTCAATTTCCTAGTAAGTTCCTTCAATTTCTAGCAACTGTCGTCTTGACAGCTGTTTAAATTCCGCGCGACTACGTGGTTGAGATGGCAGCAGTGAGGTTAGGGTCTGTCAAGATGGCAACAGTGAGGTTCTCTTGTTAAAAAGTGAGGTTAGGATCCATCAAGATGACAGCTGTCAAAAGCACGTGGCTTTGTTTGTAAACAATGGCACGTGACCGGTCACGTGGTCATTACGTCATGGGGTCAATGACTTTGACCAGGGTCAATGGGCTCGGGTTTTGACTCAGCACAGAAAATGCTGACGAGGTGGCTCACAATCCTCCTATCTCATACTACTATAGTACCTATCATAAGGGCACGACCGCTTCCTTCCCCCTTCCTCGTCTATCCCTTCTAGTCTTCCCATCCCCCCACAAGGCCCCTGTTCAACATAGCAGGTGAGGCCGCCTAGGTGAGGTACTGGTATTCCTCCCCAGTTGTAGCCCCTGACCCAGTCTGACGCTCCAGGAGACTTCCTTTGAGGCGGTAGAGTCCGAGGAAAAAACAACCTTGGAGAGTAAACGGTTTAAAAAAGAAAGAAAGAAAGAAAGAAAGAAAGAAAGAAAGAAAGAAAGTGTACCGGGCGGTACACCTCCACGCCGCTTATTTAAAATTTGCGCCAGTTGAAACTCCTCTGTTGGAGGAAGTCTGAACTTTATCTACGGTATTAATTTTCAAGTTTCTCAGAAGATGTCACTACTTGGAAATCTTGGAGTTTTTGAACTGTGTCATTTTCGACGTATTTTTGTTTTGCTTGTAGTAAGAAGTGTGAACTTTCTCTTCTAGAGGACACTACTGAAGATCAACAATAGTGCACCCTAGTGCGAAGTGAAAGAACTGTTTTTTGGAGAAAATTGAATTTCAAAAGTTTGTTCTTTGCTAAATTTCTTTCAGTCATTGTTTAAGTTGGCAATATTAACCCTTTCTTTCCCCTTGTTTTGAATTTAGCCAATCCCGAATTTCTTAAATTAATTTTCCACCAATAATGTGTTTCTTCTTCATCTTGTGTAGGGGTTCTCTTTATTCACCAATAAAATGATTGTGGGCGGGTGTTTTCCTTCCTGAAACGCCTCGAACTTTCCGCGAGAGTATATAAACTGCTGATTTTAGGGTCTCGGGGCCACTTCTGTTCCATCTTTTCGTGTGTAAAGTACATAGCAGGGGGCGGGAAGCGCCTCTTTCTTCGGCGGCAGTCAACAACCAGGTAATGGCCGATTAATAACTTCTTTTCTTGCTAGCTCAGCAGTTTAACTCTCGGGGCGGGTCCGAAGCGTTTTCACCATGTAACTTTCCTCTAAAATGTAAAGACACTTAGTTTCAATTCTATCTTTTAAACGGCATATCGGGATAGAGAGTGCTTAACCCTCTCGAGCTCCCACTCATATTGTTTTGAGGTGAACTTATTTTTCACAACCAATTCTTCCTTAATGTAATGTAAATTTGCTTCTTTCTAAAGTCACCTCTTTAGTATGGGATTAGCCCTTGCATTAGCGGCCTAGAGCCAAGTTAGGTTTTAAACAAATGCATTAGGAGTGCAAGTCGCCTCCTCTCAAATTGGTATTTTAGAGGCCATGTAATTAACCTGTTCTCATTTAATAGGCCTCAGTAGGTTGGGTATTGTACCCCTGTGTATAGGTCCTTGGAGGACAGCTTGAACGTGGAGTTTGGTGTGGCCTTTGATAGGCTTAAATTTTGAGAGCGCGTCGCTCTTTATTGAAAATTTTGATTTCTGTGTGCCTCGAGGAGGCTTTACTGTGTAAGTAGTAGCAAGAGCTCCTGGGCATTATTGGGGTCTTCTGCCCCGTCGTTGAATCTTGTATATCGTAATGTTGGGCTTATAGCACAAGAATGGTGTGTCTGGCTCTTGAAGCCCAAATCCTGTAAATACTGTACTTGTAATTTGTTACCTTGCTACTCTGTACCTGCCATTCGTGTTTTTTTTCTGAATTTTGGAAAGAAAATATAACCTTGTTAAATTTTACGTTAACTTTAATTTCGTAGCCTGAGACCTGTTCACCCCCGCACCTTCTTTCACCTCTACCTACCACAAAAACACGGTAACAAGTGGTAGCAGAGCGTGGTTGAATGGGTCTCAATTTAGCCCCTTTTGACGGCTAAACATTGTTTTGATCCAACCTCTAACTATTTTCTCAGTTGCTGGATTTTTTTATCTTTCCTGTTTCAAAATTGTTCTGTCATCATGCCCGGCCCTCGCGATGTTCTCCATCTTAACTATTTGCGCAAGGAGGAGTTGATCTATGAGTTAACTATCAGAAATGTGCAAGCTGGAGGCACGGTTGCGATAGACACCAACAAGCTTAGAGAGTCCCTTGATTTGCCCATTTCCATCCCCAATTTGGGAGAGAAAGAAATTGACGACTCTCTTTCCACGATCACCGAGAATACTACTGGGCTAGCTTCTGTAGTTAGTTTTTTTGATGAAAATGATCCTTCTCCTAATCAAATTAAGCGTGTGCAAGCCAGGCTATTTCATTTTTCCAATAGGGTTAACGATCTGTTGTCTCTGAAGTTGAATGACGTTCAGAGGAAGGAAGCTAGTATGCTGCTTGAAAATATTTCTGAATTATCCAGTAAGGTCACTCAATTGTTAACTGGCGAAATTCCTCCCAAAATCGATCAACCCAACACGATGAGTGTAGGTAGCGGGGAAGAGCCTCCTAAGGGAGAAGTCAATAGGATAACCGTTGCTGCTCAAACTATCTCTGCCCCATTGGACAACGAGTCTGAACGCCGTGCATCGTTGAATAATATCCGTTCTGAATTATCTTCCTTGCCACTGAAACCTTTACCTACTATGTCACCCGGGTTTAAGAGCTTGCCTCATCCATTGGCAATGTTGCTCAGAGGTATCTCTAAGTTTTCCGTTAATACCACCAGTGAAGTAATTTCATTTTTAAGATTTTTAGTTGAATTTCAGGATCATGCCCTTGTGTTTTCTCTTTCCCCTTGTCAGATTTTGCAAATCATCTATCCCTATGCAATTGGTATTCTCTCAGACAAAATAGTAAGAGCCATTGCCGAGCAATCATCTATTGAGGATTTCCACGCCCACTTGCTAGCTAACTTCATCCCTGCTAGGGCCAGGTCCTCCCTAATTCAGAAGTACTATTATCGTGTGCAGCGTTTGGATGAAAACTTGGCAGACTTCATCCAAGACATTAAATTCTATACTAGGGTGTTCGCTCTTCATTTTCCTGAAGACCAGATTGTACAGGCTATTGTAGAAGGAATTTCACCATCCTATAGGTCATATTTATGTTTCGCGGTGTGCCCGCAAACTTTCTCTGAACTTGAAGCATTGGCCGTCTCAGCGGAAGGAGTTAGATACGCCGATTCTTTGCGTGTCGCGAAAGAACCCCCTCCTTCTTTTGGTAATCCTCGGCCTCCTCCTCGCCGACCAGTCACACCTCGTAAATGCTATGCTTGCGGGTCGCCCGACCATCTTCGGAACAAGTGCCCATCGCTCAAGTCTAGTGGGACAAGGAATGGAGCTGGTTCATCACAAGGCTGTTTTAAATGTGGGGCTTTCTCACATATCGCCAAGAATTGTCCCAATTCGAATAGCACCCCCTCCTGCTCAACTTCAGGTGCATCTTCCAACAACAATCAAAAGTGACTAGTGGCTTCGGCTGAGTCGACTAATCCATCTTCCCGAGGCTCAGCCCCTGGCAAACAGGTCGTAAATTTAGGGAATGTTCAATCTGCAAATCTATCTTTTGAATGCCCCAAAGAGTGTCTTAGGATTGCGGCGGATACCCCCGCACCGGTCCCTTTTCTCAAACTTGAGTTAAATAATGAACCTGTAACAGCTCTTTTAGATTCAGGCAGTGTTTGTTCGATTATTTCGGCTGAATGGTATTCTAAATTGAAATCTGTTTGTAAACTACCTGACTATGGCTCATCTCCTGTTCAATACGTTTCGGCTAATTCATCTCCATTAGAAATTCTAGGTTCTTTACATGTCAAAATTCGTATTTTTAAATTTACATGGAAAATCAGATTGTTTGTGGCTAAGCACCTGTCTTGCCCCATCATATTGGGAGCTGACTTTATTTCTCACACTGGTCTTGTGCTCGATCTTCAGAGTAAGTCGTGCACGTTCAAATTTGCGTCCAATTGTAAAATCCCCTTGTTAAAGTGTAATTCTGTATCATGTTCATCTATTTCGCCTACCCAGGATGAGATGTTGTTAGACCTTAGACATCTACCTGAGGAGCAGGCTGATAGTGTTCGTAAATTATGTCAGTCATTTCCAGAGGTGTTCTCTGATACTCTTGGCGTTACTGACCTTATTGAATACAAAATTGAGGTCACGGATTCAATTCCTGTCCGTTTTCAACCTTATAGGCTATCTCCACCTAAAATGAAGGCTCTGAAAGAAATCATCGATCAGATGTTGAAGGATGGTATTATTAGGCCCTCTAAGTCGGCGTATTCGTCACCTATTTTTCTAGTCCCGAAACCCCAAGGGGGCTTCAGGCCTGTCATTGATTATAGGGCTCTCAATCGGAAGGTGGTGTTACAATCTGTGCCCCTTCCCGACCTTCATTCTTGTTTTTCATGGTTCCGTAAGGCCAAGTTCTTCACCATCTTGGATCTGAATCAGGCCTACAATCAAATTCCTCTAGCCGAAGAGTCTAAACATCTTACAGCGTTTGCCACGGACTGGAATTTATACGAATACAACCGCGTGCCTTTCGGGCTCCCCACGGGAGCAACTGTACTCACTAGGCTGCTAGATAGGGTCTTCTCCGACATCAAATTTGAGTACTTGTATCACTACTTGGATGATGTCGTCGTATTTTCGGAGACTTTTGAAGAACATCTTGATCATCTGCGAGAAGTTCTCAATCGCCTTCGCAAAGCTGGGTTAACTGTCAAGTTGTCCAAGGTTGCCTTCGCTAAACCCTCCATGTCATTCCTAGGGCATATTGTGTCGCCCGATGGTGTGGCAGTCGATCATTCCAGAACACAGGCCATCCGGGATTTTAAACCTCCCAAGGACATCAAAGGTATCGCTAGGTTCATTGGTATGGTGAATTTCTTCAGGAAGTTCATTCCTAACTTCGCTAATA
Source organism: Anabrus simplex (assembly GCF_040414725.1). NCBI lineage: Eukaryota > Metazoa > Arthropoda > Insecta > Orthoptera > Tettigoniidae > Anabrus > Anabrus simplex. The sequence goes on along the minus strand of NC_090267.1, from coordinate 418,615,102 downwards.
GAGCGGCGCCCTTGAACCTTCTTCGTAGGAAAGGCATCAAATTTGAGTGGGGACCTTCTCAACAAGCCGCTTTTGAAGATCTTAAATTAGCTCTCTGTAATGCCCCTGTCTTTGCTATGCCTGATTTCTCAAAGAAATTCATCGTCCAAACCGACGCGTCGTCGTCAGCAGTAGCCGCAGTCCTTCTTCAAGAGACTGAATTAGGGAGGCGACCCATCGCCTATGCATCTAGGACTCTGTCGGCTCAAGAAGCCAAGTATTCCATCTATGAGCTTGAAGGTTTGGCAGTCTTATTTGCCCTAGAAAAGTTCCGTCTATATCTGGAACATGTCAAATTCGACCTAGAGACAGATGATCAAGCCTTTAGCTGGGTCTTAGGTAGGCCGCGTCGTACTGGTCGTATAGCCCGTTGGGCCATCCGTATTTCTGCCTTCCAATTCGATGTCCGGCATATCAGAGGTACCGAAAATGTTGTTGCTGATGGACTCAGCCGTATGTTTTCCAACGACGTCGAGACCCATGAACCGGTCGACAGTTCATCACCTCCCGAGTCCATACTATCTGGTGTTAATGCCATCTTAACAGATGCTCCCATGCTCTTTAGGGATATCGAGAAATACCAACGTGAAGATCCGACGCTGGCTCCGATAATGGAAACCCTTTCTTCTGGGGAACATGTTGTCCCTTATGTTCTGAGGAATGGTGTTCTATGTTGCCCTTCGAGGCATGATAAGATGATGAAGGTTGTCGTTCCAGCTGTTCTTGTGCCTATGATCTTCAAGTACTATCATGAGACCCCATTGGGGGGGCATCTTGGAATCTTTAAAACTCGTGAAAAGATTCGTGAAAGGTTCATCTGGAAGGGTATGGACGGTGAAATCCGTGAACTAGTAAAAGCTTGTAAATCTTGTTTGCTCAGTAAACCCACCATGTCAACCAAGGTAGGCCTTTTGTCTTCGCATCAAGTGTCGCGCCCCATGGAACGCCTGTATATTGATTATGTAGGACCCTTCCCCCAGTCAAAGGGAAATGCCAATAAGTTCATCTTTGTATGCGTAGATGGTTTTACAAGATTTTCCTGGTTATTTCCGACTAAGCTGGCTACCGCTCAGTCCACTATTTCTTGTCTAAATTCTATCTTTGCTTCTTTTGGTCCGTGTCAATATATTGTATCTGATAACGCTAAGGCTTTCACATCTAATTTATTTCGTAAATTCTGCTTTGACCTGTCCATATCTCATGTGACTACTTCTGCTTATTACCCTCAACCATCTCTGGCTGAACGGGTTAATCGTAATCTCAGGTCCGCGCTTATTGCCTATCATCATGAAGATCATTCTAGGTGGGACACGTCCCTGCATTGGTTAGCCTTTGCTTTGAATTCGGCGGTTCATGAATCTCATAAGTTTACTCCAGCTTCGTTGATGTTCAAGTTCGTTCCCAACACGCCGCTCTCTAACCTCTGGTCTCTGAGTGACATTCTACCCGAGACAATAGATCCGGATAATATTAAAGATCTTTGGAAGAAGGCTAGAGCCAATCTTAAAGTCTCTCATGAAAAGGTTAGGGAAAGATATGATCGTGGACGGAGACCCACCCATTTGAAGATAGGTGACCAGGTGATGGTCAAAAATTTTGTTCCCGCGGGCAAGCTTGCCCCCAGATTTCATGGGCCATGCATTATTCTCGATTTTCTTACGCCGGTCACATTATTACTAAGCAATCCAGCCACCGAGAGGATATTTAGGGTTCACCTGTCACAGGTGAAACCGGTGTAATTTCTGTGTTAACTTGCTTCATATAGTTTTGAAAGAAATAGGAAGGTTATATTTTTTTTTGAGGGGTTTCTCTTTTAAGGCCTTCTGCCCTTGGAATCTGTTTACCTTGTCTGTAACCATTGATTGTAAACCTTCCCCGATTAGTTAAACTGCCATCCTGTCCTTGCCACGGCCATTACCACGCTCCCGTCTCCTGCTCCACTACACACAGTGGCTCGCATCTGAAATGAATTTCTGCACGCCGCTGGCCCCTCAACCTCCCCACAAAGCCTGTGCCCTCAAAAATGATGATGGTTCAACAAATTCTGCCGCCTAGCTTGAATGTTTCAGTGCCCCCGCAGCCGCGTGGCGCCGTGCCGCGACTGGGGTAGAGGAAGGGCCCCCTCTTCCCCAGCGAGGACGACATGTGCACGGCGAGCCGGAGCCCTCCTCCCGGCCAAGTCTGATGTGCGGCGCACGACCTGCTACTGGCCCGCAGCCTGTATATGTTCACCGCGGGCGCGGCGTGCTTCTACACCACTACTCCTCTCATAGTGCGGGCGAGCGGTATCTCAGGGTACTTGAGGGGTCCGAGCGGCCTCCTCTGGACACAAGCTGCAGCGGCCGGTCTGGCCATCCAATTTAATTAACTACATGGACAATTACTATCAGCAATTACTACACCTAGGGATTCAACAGCAATATCTGGTGGACTTAGAAAGTTTTTCCTCAACTCTAAAAACTAAAGTTTTTCCTGCTGAATTCAACTTCTACCAACTTAAAGACATTACTTCAAAAGTTACTACAAGTATTTTGAAACTGGATCAAACCAAATTTAGAAAATTTCATAAATGCTTCTGCAATTACTCTCCATATCAACCTCATAACTTGCACCTGGTTTACAAACAGATTTCATGTGTCACCCCTGGAGGAACTTTTGGGGGGGGGGGGAGGTCTGTACCGGGCGGTACACCTCCACGCCGTTTATTTAAAATTTGGGCCAGTTGAAACTCCTCTGTTGGAGGAAGTCTGAACTTTATCTACGGTATTAATTTTCAAGTTTCTCAGAAGATGTCACTACTTGGAAATCTTGGAGTTTTTGAACTGTGTCATTTTCGACGTATTTTTGTTTTGCTTGTAGTAAGAAGTGTGAACTTTCTCTTCTAGAGGACACTACTGAAGATCAACAATAGTGCACCCTAGTGCGAAGTGAAAGAACTGTTTTTTGGAGAAAATTGAATTTCAAAAGTTTGTTCTTTGCTAAATTTCTTTCAGTCATTGTTTAAGTTGGCAATATTAACCCTTTCTTTCCCCTTGTTTTGAATTTAGCCAATCCCGAATTTCTTAAATTAATTTTCCACCAATAATGTGTTTCTTCTTCATCTTGTGTAGGGGTTCTCTTTATTCACCAATAAAATGATTGTGGGCGGGTGTTTTCCTTCCTGAAACGCCTCGAACTTTCCGCGAGAGTATATAAACTGCTGATTTTAGGGTCTCGGGGCCACTTCTGTTCCATCTTTTCGTGTGTAAAGTACATAGCAGGGGGCGGGAAGCGCCTCTTTCTTCGGCGGCAGTCAACAACCAGGTAATGGCCGATTAATAACTTCTTTTCTTGCTAGCTCAGCAGTTTAACTCTCGGGGCGGGTCCGAAGCGTTTTCACCATGTAACTTTCCTCTAAAATGTAAAGACACTTAGTTTCAATTCTATCTTTTAAACGGCATATCGGGATAGAGAGTGCTTAACCCTCTCGAGCTCCCACTCATATTGTTTTGAGGTGAACTTATTTTTCACAACCAATTCTTCCTTAATGTAATGTAAATTTGCTTCTTTCTAAAGTCACCTCTTTAGTATGGGATTAGCCCTTGCATTAGCGGCCTAGAGCCAGGTTAGGTTTTAAACAAATGCATTAGGAGTGCAAGTCGCCTCCTCTCAAATTGGTATTTTAGAGGCCATGTAATTAACCTGTTCTCATTTAATAGGCCTCAGTAGGTTGGGTATTGTACCCCTGTGTATAGGTCCTTGGAGGACAGCTTGAACGTGGAGTTTGGTGTGGCCTTTGATAGGCTTAAATTTTGAGAGCGCGTCACTCTTTATTGAAAATTTTGATTTCTGTGTGCCTCGAGGAGGCTTTACTGTGTAAGTAGGAGCAAGAGCTCCTGGGCATTATTGGGGTCTTCTGCCCCGTCGTTGAATCTTGTATATCGTAATGTTGGGCTTATAGCTCAAGAATGGTTGTGTCTGGCTCTTGAAGCCCAAATCCTGTAAATACTGTACTTGTAATTTGTTACCTTGCTACTCTGTACCTGCCATTCGTGTTTTTTTTTCTGAATTTTGGAAAGAAAATATAACCTTGTTAAATTTTACGTTAACTTTAATTTCGTAGCCTGAGACCTGTTCACCCCCGCACCTTCTTTCACCTCTACCTACCACAAAAACACGGTAACAGAAAGAAAGAAAGAAAGAATCAATCGTCAATGGACATAGGTAAGTGAAACAAAGGAAAAAAAAAAACATTTAAATGGGATTGAACACCGGGCGCAAAAGTATCAAGTTGCGGCGATAGGCGTTGCGCCACGGTGTCGATTACATTGGTTACGCTCTAAAAGGCACATAAAACACGTCGGACCTTTATTTTCTTGGAAACGGTCGAGTGTTTTACGGATAAGCCGAAACTTGTGCACGCTTATTTCGACCCCTCTTTCTGTGAGCGAAATTTCTGGGAAGACGGGTTATTACACCCTTTGTAAGACCTGGTTTGAGATTCACGCAGCCTACATGAGAACAACTGAGGAGCTATCTGATGTTGAAGTAGTAACCCTGGTTCAGATATCCAATTCCCCTGTGGGTGGGGCAGTAGAATAACACCCACGGTATCCCCTGCCCGTCGTAAGAGGCCCAAGGGGTTCGCAATTTGGGAGCGTGGTTTGGCGACCACGGGGCCATTATCTGAGTCCTGGCATTACTTCCACTTTTGCCGGGCTCCTCACTTTCACCTATCCTGTCCGACCTCCCTTGGTCAACTCTTGTTCCTTTCCGACCCCGACGGTATTAGAACACTCGAGGCCTAGGTAGTCTCATTTTCATGCCCTTCGTGGCCCTTGTCTTCCTTTGGCCGATACCTTCATTTTTCGAAGTGTTGGACCCCTTCCAGTTTTTCTCACTGATTATTAGTATATAGAGGATGGTTGCCTAGTTGTACTTCCTCTTAAAATAATAATCACCACCACCACCACCACCACCAGAAGGCCAAGAATAACGTAACACGCTCTGACTACCTCTCAGTCTACAGCCCTTTGGGCTGTGCAGTGGTCGCTTGTTAGCCCAAGGCTGTCGCGCAATAGGTTTCATGTATAGTCAAGAATGGCCGATGGTGGAATAACGTGTTCCCGAATATGTACACATTGGCTAAACTAGTCGTCTTCTGATTCAAAAAGAATGTAAATGTGTCTCATTTCCAAGGCTCTCTATTGTTATATCAACCATCTAGTATTGTTGCTGTATCTATGGTAAACTCTAGGAGCCACTAAGGCAGGCATAAAGACCCAAAATTCCAAGTTTCATTTTACTCCCAATTATGACCGCAAAACACTTAGCGGCATGTGAATTTGTTTGAGCCCCAGGTGGAAAACAATCGAGAGCTACCATGGCTCCGAATAGCAGAAGTCCGGAACAGGAGGACTTCCTCAATGAGATGGAACATGTATTGGATTCGCCTATCGACTGGGACCAAGTGGATAAAATCGGAAAGCCTAGCCTTTTTAAGTGCGTCAAACACTATCTTTTTAACTACGTTGACCCGGACATATACATAAAGATTGGTGATAATACCTTCCATTGCCATATTCTTGTGCTGAAATGCTACGCAGCTTATTTTAAACGTTTTAAATATGGAGAAACTGTTATCTTGCCTGAGGAGTACGTCTCAGCTGATGCTTTTGAGACTGTATACGACTGGATGCTTAGTCCGAAAGAAAGATTGCTTCATATTTTGACGAGAAGAAATTCCTTGGATTTGCTTCTAGCTGCGCAGTACCTTGGGATTTCAGTACTAGAGGAACAATGCTGGGCATTCATAGACTCAATTTCCATCTTTAATGAAGAAACTGCACTAATTTTGCATATAAAAGCTGCATTACGAAATATTCACACTGTTGCAGATCTGATGCTCCCAAGAATTTCGAGAGCATTTTTACCACTCGTGAAATCTGACGTCTTTGAAAAATTACCGAAGCATATTATCTGCAGTTTGCTCTCTTCCAATTTCATTGCTGTACATGGAGAAGATGAAGTTTTAATGGCTGCTGTTAAATGGATCCTCTACGATTGGAAGACGCGCCAAAAAGATCTAATTGATATCATGAAGTGTGTTCGGTTTGGTTTCCTGTCACCTTGCAAGTTAACACAACTACAGAACGATCAGTCTGAGTACTTCACCCAGTCAGAAGTAAGGGACATGATAGAGGAAGGGCTAGCATATGCTGTGTGTCGCTGTAGTTACCAAGAGTTACAAGGAGAATGGGCCACACAGCTCAAACTGAAGATTCCCGAGCATCGGAATTGGATAGGACCTGAAGTCAACAAGCAGCTTACATCTTTAGCCGGTATGTACGCTCAGTTTCATTGCCTCCTGATCATAGTGAAGCAAATTATTCCAGTACATATATTCGTGTTAAGATTTTACGAGCACGTTGTAGGCGGTATTTCAAAGCTATATCTGGTACAGTAGCCTATTTTAATGATACGGCGCCTGGCTTTTCTACAGGTGTCAAAATTCTTGGGTAGACGAATTGGGTTTGTGATCGTGGATGATAAACTGGCCTAAACATGTATTCCGTTGATTTTCACGGTTTTCCTATTCCTTTCTGTCATAATATCATCTTGTCCTAATCGCATAGTTGGAAATTATTTTCTTTCTTTCTTAAGCTGTTTAACCTCCAGGGTTGGTTTTTCCCTCGGACTCAGCGAGGGTTCCTACTTCTACCGCCTCAAGTGCAGTGTCCCGGAGCGTGACTTTGGGTCGGGGACACAACTGGGAAAGAGGAACAGCACCTCGTCCAAGTGGTCTCACCTGATATGCTGAACAGGGACCTTGTGCGGCGAGGGGGCGAGTGGGTGGGAAGATTGGAAGGGATAGATAAGGAAGAGGGAAGGAAGCGGCCGTGGCCTTAAGTTAGGTACCATCCCGGCATTTGCCTGGAGGAGAAGTGGGAAACCACAGAAAACCACTTCCAGGATGGCTGAGGTGGGAATCGAACCCACCTCTACTCTGTTGACCTCCCGAGGCTGAGTGGACCCCGTTCCAGCCCTCGTACCACTTTTCAAATTTCGTGGCAGAGCCGGAAATCGAACCCGGGCCTCCGGGTGTGGCATCCCCTGTGGGTGGGGGCGGTAGAATAACACCCACGGTATCCCCTGCCTGTCGTAAGAGGTGACTAAAAGGGGCTCCAGGGGCTCTGAACTTTGGAGCGCGGGTTGGCGACCACGGGGCCCTCAGCTTAGTTCCACTTACTTATGCCAGGCTCCTCACTTTCATCTATCCTATCCGACCTCCCTTGATCACTTCTTGTTCTTTTCCGACCCCGACGCTATTAGGTTTGCGAGGGCTAGGGAGTCTTTCATTTTTCACACCCTTCGTGGCCCTTGTCTTTCTTTGTCCGATATCTTCATTTTTCGAAGTGTCGGTTCCCTTCCATTTTTCCCTCTGATTAGTGTTATATAGAGGATGGTTGCCAAGTTGTACTTCCTCTTAAAACAATAATCACCACCACCACCACCACCGGGTGTGGCAGCTAATCACACTAACCACTACACCACAGAGGCTGACACACTTATTTTTCGCGGGAGAAAAATATGGAAGGAAAATATTAAATGTCAATGATTGCTCAGATGTGTCAAACCTCAACATAATTTTCTTTTAACTTGTATCCTGTTAGTCGCTGACTCATTCTTTTATTTACAAAGAGGTTGAACATGGCTCACTGTCAGAATAGATCACGATGGGGGAAAACCGAGCTTGATAGCTGCAGTCGTTCAAGTGCGGCCAGTATCCAGTATTCGGAAGACAGTGGATTTTGAACCCCACTGTCGGCAGCCCTGAAGATGGTTTTCCGTGGTTCCCATTTTCACACCAGGAAAATGCTTCGGATGTACCTTAATTAAGGCCACGGCCGCTTCTTCCCCACTCCTAGCCTTTTTCTGTCCCATCGTCCTCCTGTGTCGGTGCGACATAAAACAACTTGTGAAAAAAGGACAGTGGGGGGAAAGAATATGCCTGCGAATGTGCGAGCCAGGCACCTTCGTACCTTGACGCCGCTGTACGTATTATGTCTGGCCACGCCTTATCTCTCCCCAAACACCGTCAACCCGCTATCCGGCACACGGAGGTCTGACGCGAACTGTACTGGGGTAGAGGTGGGAACGGAGCGAGTAATACCGATGAGTAATCCGGTTGTAGCGGTAGAGCGCACCACCGATCCCCTCCGCTTACAACTGCAAGTACTCGCGGAGGACCAGAGCACAGTGTGGCGCACGACACGTGTTTAACAAGGAGAGCTCACGACGTTCAGATCACGGATCATCTTCATATTTTGTACACTTTTAGTAGTCTATTAGGACAAGATAATGTGCAAATAGTAAGGCGTACTATTAAGGTGTTTTCAAGAAAATCGCAAGAGAATTTTCGCGTCGAATGTGTACCGGTGCGTTGCGGTAACGAGCACGCGGTGGCGACGGGCGAGTGGTTGGCGTTCAAGCTCCGTAATCGCTGGATCACTGGATCGAGTGTCGCTTTTCACTTTTTGTTTTTCAACACTGGTCATATTCTTTCATATATATTGCAGATCAAAGCGTCCAGGTGCAAAGCAGTTCCGGGTACCTTACTCGATTTCACTGTCAGGTATGAGGGATTTCACAAATCACGACAGGCATACATTTTCAGGAATACTTTATGCACTGGGCCGTTTACTTGTTGATAATTATAAATGATATATTTTTTTGTAGTCCACCTCTGTCGTGGAGTGGTTAGTGTGATTGGCTGCCACCCCAGATGCCCGGGTTTGATTCCCGGCTCTGCCACGAAATTTGAAAAGTGGTACAAGGGCAGGAACGGGGTCCACTCAACCTCGGGAGGTCAACTGAGTAGATGGGGGTTCGATTCCCTCCTCAGCCATCCTCGAAGTGGCTCCACAAGGCTCCTGTTCAACATAGCAGGTGAGGTCGCCTGGGCGAGGTACTGGTCATCCTACCCAGTTGTATACCCGACCCAAACTCTCGCGCTCCAGGACACCGCCCTTGAGGCGGTAGAGGTGGGATTCCTCGCAGAGTCCGAGGGAAAAAACCAACCCTGGAGGGTAAACAGATTAAGAAAGAAAGATATTTTTTGCAATGATAAACATTAGTAAAGAGCCAAATAACATTGGAAATCCAATAAAATTTCATGCAAATATAACTTTTTTCAGTATATTACCTTTGAATTGTAATGTATATGAAAGAATTTTACCAGTGTTGAAAAACAAAACGACAAGCGGGACGCGAACCAGCGATTACGGAGCTTGAACGCTAACCACTCGTCCACCACCGTGTCGGCTCATGATCGCAACGCACCGGTCCCTGGCACGCCGTCCCTCTCTGATAGGCGGATGACCTGGAACAGAGTAGAGAGCTCCCTCTCCGCGTCGCGCATCCGCTCCTCGTTGTGGTGTCTAATGATGAGGCCTCCTGGTAGGAAGGTTTCGACGGCCATGGTCGTCGATAGGATTCTGCCTCCGTGGTAGGGACGCCGCATTCTGTCCAGGACTAGGCCCCGTTCAGACGATACAGGGATCCCCGGCCTGTAGTACACCAGCAGCGCATCACTCTCCGGGTCGAAGTAGCCCTCGGAGAAGAAGAAGCCGTTACGGGGGTCGCACCCGTCCCTGTACGGCTCAGTCTCCACCTCGATCTCCGGCGCCTCCTGCTTCAGCTCCAGCTCTGGTGCCGGGGTCTCTGGCTCCGTACTGATCTCCGTCGCTGGTGGGACTCGGCTGAAGAGGTTCCGGACCATGAGCCCGGACACCCTCGCAACCTCTTCCGGCTTCCTCGGTTCCATCTGATTGCCCTCTGTTGTCCGCAGTAGTCCTCCTGTAATAGAAATCCTGAAAGAGAAGCGAGCATTGAGAAGTGCTCAGCTTAGACAAATGCTCCTTCGGGAAAGTACTAATAAGTACAGTTGCCTGGCATGCCTGGCGAGGAGAAGGACGGTGGAGCGAGAGACAAATACGTGTTTTCACTAGCACAGTCAAGCTCGTCCTCGTCGGGGCCCAGGCGGCATCACCTGCTATGCTGAACAGGGGCCTTGGTGGGGATGGGAAGACTGGAAGGGATGGACAAGGAAGAGGGAAGGAAGCGGCCGTGGCCTTAAGTTAGGTACCATCCCGGCATTTGCCTGGAGGAGGAGTGGGAAACCACGGAAAACCACTTCCAGGATGGCTGAGGTGGGAAACGAACCCCCCTCTACTTAGTGGACCTCCCGAGGCTGAGTGTACCCCGTTCCAGCCCTCGTACCACTTTTCAAATTTCGTGGCAGAGCCGGGAATAGAACCCGGGGGGTTGGCAGTTAATCACACTAACCACTACACCACAGAGGCGGTCATGACCAGTGTTGAAAAACAAAAAAGCTATGGGCGGGACTCGATCCAGTGATCCAGCGATTACGGAGCTTGAATGCTAATCACTCGACTGTCGCCATGTCGTGCTCGTGACCGCAACGCACCGGTACATATTCGACGTGAAAATACTCTCGCGATTTTCTCGAAAACATTTGAGTAGTCCTAATGGACTACCAAAAGTGTACAAAGTTTGAAGGTAATCCATGATCCGAACGTTGTGGATCTCCGCTTGTTAAACATGTGTCGTGCGCTACACGGTGCTCTGCCGTAGCGCTGTGAAGAGGAGGCGATCCTCCTGTTGATTGAATCGGATAATACGATTACAGCGCTCCTTCGGTGATCTCCGGTACTACCGACGGAGGCAAAGCAGTTACGGAGCTCCGGAGGTTAACCGGAGGGCCGCCTGCTATACAAGAGTCTAGCACCTGCGATCTAACTATGGCTCCACCACGCCGAATACTTCCGAACAAACCCGAGAGTTATCGAATGCACTTGCCAGGGGGTGGAGGTAAATGACCCGCCTCCCTTTGGAATTCCAGCTGGCGTTTAGTGTGTTCTGTGTTACCTGGCGCCTTTCTTAACTGGTTTGTAGTGGTAGAAGAAATTATCTTTAACAGGTGATATATGTGTCGTAAGTTATACGGTCGGTTTGTAGCGGTAGAAGAAATTATCTTTAACTGGTGATGTACGTGTCTTAAGTTATACGGTTCGTACTATCATTTTTAAAATGCCAAAATCATATATCTGTTCGGAATGTGGAAACAGCTACGATTATAACAAAAATCTTAGGAAACACGTGTCAAAAGTACATCCAGACAAATTAGGTGATATAGCTCCCCTTAAAAACAGCAAGAAAACATATGCTTATAAGTGTGAAAGTTGCGACAAACAGTTCAATAACCAGTACGTTTTTAAACAGCATGAACGGCAATTTCACGGGGCTGTTTATCTTAATGAGAAGAGGTTACAGTGTTGTGACGTATTGTGGATTACACTTAAACCACCAAAACGAGATCTGCGCATAGGCAACACTGCATCGAGGAGTAGATCAAATAAAACAAGAAAACAGCAGAGTGAGCGGAAGCAGCACTGGGGGAGGGATAGTAGGAGAGGTTTACCGTGGATGGTACCAAATAAGAAAATCAAAAAAGAACACCTCGTTGCTAAAAATTTTTAGATGACCAAGTGTATTGGAAACAGCAGCTTTAACGAGAATACATTATACATTAGCATTTTTGAAAAAAACAGATCCTCATATATACTCTAGATATTGTAGGAAATAATCAAATGGACAATTAAGCTAAAACCTACAGAATAAAATTGACCAATATATATATATATATAATATGCACCTTGTTAAAACAAGAAAATATAGTCCGAGAAAAATATCCCAGGCATTGATTTTACAAGGACAAAACAGCTCTGGTCCCCGTTTTAGAAAAGGGGACTAACCCTCAGATAAGTTAGGACAAAAATTAAAAAAAAAATTTTTTACAATAGAATCACTGTGTCAGCGTAAAAATCTCGACCAAAACAGTTTCTCATATATTACTATTTATAATTTGAATAGAGACGTGTCATACACACAATCACCTCAGAAGGTTTTTTCTAAATATTATTATCTGATCAAATTTCGAGGCAACAAGTACAGTTTTTACCATGAAGATCAAGAAATATTTGGCCACACTAGAAAAAACCAAATACGCCTCCAGGGCGCCCTAATATAAAAAAGCATACACACCTAATAAAAGAAAAAGGGGTAGGGTAATAAGGAGGATCAGTACAATAAGGACAAGTGAGGATGAAAAGAAAGGAAACTCCGACTGCGTAATGCTGGAGAGTGTCTGATCTGCCAATAGATTTTTTTAGAATCATCTAAAGTTGTGAAAATTTTCCGTTTGACGATGTTTAGGCTCAGTCCACATCACCAGGTATTCAGCATAAAGAATCAATCAAACTTAATCAGTTTTGAAGGTGGCAATAAATTAAATTTAAAACCAAGGCCTTGAAAGTTTTTGATAGCATGCCATTGCTCAAACATGCCGAAACAGGCCGAGTATTAAAGTTTTGCACAAACAAGTTTAGCAAATGATATGTTTAGCTCACCAAAGTCCTTTCAGAATAATTCCATCAGCTCGTAGGGAAGAAAATGGCGCAGCACACGGCAAGCCGTGCGAGGTCCGTAGTCCCTCCACACACACACACTATTTACAAAGGATGATGCCAGTCTGCCGAAAACGGGCCAAGCAGTCCAATATATACACGCCCGGAAGCGAAGACTAGTTCATTCGAGAAAGATCAAGTGACGTAGCAGATGACGTAGTAGGTGCGAGGCAGACAGAAAGACAGCGGTCAGTGTGTCGAAAAAAGTCGGAGGGTAACGACAGGTGAGCAAAGTAAGGTAATTCTGATGATAGGAAGAAGTATTGATAAGCAGAGCAGACAATAATAATAGCATTATAGTCTTGTAGAAACATAAACTTGTAGAGTATGTGGAGATGTACATGCGACGAAGTTTGCAGAAACTCGTAGAACGTCGATGGAGAGGTTATGGCAGTAGCACGTTACATATTCCTGCCACCGGGCGGAATCCGAAGGATGGGCGAAAGCAAGTAGGCGTAGCAGCAGCAGCAGCGGCAGCAGCAGGGATGTCCAGGAGCAGCTTCTCCACCGGAATCGATGATCGGCGACCAGAAGAAACGCAGTATCGGAAAAAAGAAAAAGGAACAACAGAAGTATGGAAAACAAGAAACAAGCAAAACAAGGAAAACAGAGAAAAAGAAGGGAAAGGGAAAAAGGAAAGAAGAAGGAAGTAGGAACAATGAAAAGCGGTCCAGACGAATACATAGTAGACTAAGTGGCCAAATATAAAAATGACAGGAAGTTTCCCATGAAAAATAAAAAGCAAGAACAATACAAGAAAGGGGCATGGGAGAGTCTGACATCAAAAGTGTGTGTGGGTGGAGGGAAAAGAAAAAAAAAAGGACTGGGTGAGCGAAGAGAGAAAAATAAATTTTCAGAGACGTGGACCAGAACAAACAAAGCAAACAGAAAATAAATCCAAATAGCAAATAATAAACAAAAAGGGACTCTCCCTCAGTACGCAGGAAGGTTCAGGAGGAAAACTTCTTAAGTTCGGAAAAATGGGCCTGCCGAATATCCTGAGGGTTGGAGAGAGACTGCAATTGAGCAGTAACCAAAGAAGGGAAAGAAAGAATTCGGTATGGGCCAATCCATGAAGGGGAAAGCTTAGCCGAAATATGATGTTGGGTAGAACTAATGGGATGGTTTTTTAACAAAACCTGATCAAAAAGCTTGAACTTAGGCGGACGAAGACGGGAATTACAAGTTTTACGGTAAAGGTCCCTGGCATGATTTAAATTACCAAGAGCTTCCTGAAGTTGAGAGTCAGTGAGTAAATGAGGAGGGGTAAGCAATAAAGAGGGTAGGTTCCAGTTTAAAGATAGAGGAGTATGAAGATCTCTTCCCAAGAAGAGTTTAGCGGGAGAAAAGGAGGTAGAGTCATTAACAGTAGCATTTAAAGCTAGACAAAAGTGAGGGAGTTCAGTATCCCATGACTTTTGATCTTGGGAATGAAAAATGGAAAGAAAAGATTTAAGATTCCGGTGGTAACGTTCAACAACATTTGCCTGAGGGTAATAGGGTGAGGTACAGACCTTTTTGATACCATAAGAAAAACAGAAATTATAAAAAACTTTTGAAGTAAAAATTGACGCGTTATCAGAGACCAGAATTTTAGGAATGCCTATAAGAGGAAAAACGTGATTAGTTAGTAAGTTAATGATAATCTGGGAAGAAATGTTACGTAATGGGCGTACAACAAGAAATTTGGAAAAACCATCCAATAAAGTAAAGATGTAGGAGTTTGATTTGGAAGATTTGACCAAAGGACCGACAATGTCGATATAGAATTTCTCGGCCGGGTAAGTAGAGGGGGAGGCTGCATATGTCCCAAAAGGTTGATGATTTTGGGGCTTATGCTTTTGGCACAGGTCGCAAGATCGGACCCAAGAGAAAACATCCTTTCGCATTTGGGGCCAATAAAACTGAGAGGCAATGCGAGAATAAGATTTCGCCATTCCAAAATGTCCACCAGTAGGGGATCCATGAAAATATTGAAATATCATGGGGCGTAATGCGGAGGGGAGAACCAGACGAGGAGTAGCCCGAGGAGTAGGTTTAAAGACAAGAAGTTGATTTACAATGCGAAAAGGCCCAGAATAATCATTAGAAGAAATATCGTTTTTCAATTGTTGGCAGTATGGATCGAGATTTTGATGGTCTTGGCAGGATTGAAAGGACAAAGGAAAATCAGTAAGAGAAGAAATAGAATTTACCATAGCAACCGGAAGGTGGTGTATTTCGGAATCAGCAAGATGATGATCGTCAAATAGGCGAGACAACGCATCAGCGACCGAATTTTGAAAACCAGAAATAAATTTCAAAGAAAATTTGAAACGTGACAAACGAAGCAACCAGCGACCAGTACGTCCGATTTTCGGAGCATTATTAAGTAACCAAGAAAGTGCTTGGTTGTCAGTGCTGACGATAAACTCGCGATGATCGAGATAGTCAGAAAAATGTTCAATTGAAAGAATTAAAGCAAGTGCTTCCCGTTCATAAACGGAATATTTACGTTCCACAGGTGATAGTAAACGACTATAATAGGCAATAGGGCGGGTTTCGCCCTGTATAGTTTGTTGCAAGACAGCGCCAATGGCGACATCGGAAGCATCAGTAGAAAGCTCAAATGTAATGTTAAAATCAGGAATTTGTAAGAGAGGAGCTTGAGATAGTTTGGTTTTTAAACAGGAAAAGGCATTTTGCTGTAAGTCACCCCAGTGAAACTTTACGCCTTTGCGTTTCAATAAGTTAAGAGGTTCGGAAATATGGGAAAAATTAGGTATATATTTTCCATAAAATCCAACCATACCAAGAAAGGAACGTAACTGCTTTAAATTCTGTGGGGGTGGGACTTTATGGATGGCAGAAACCCTATCCGGATCGACAGCAACACCGTTAGAACTGAGAATATGACCTAAAAACTTAATCGAAGTTTGAGCAATTAAGACTTTAGAAGGATTAACCGTTAAACCCACGGAACGAAGACGCGTTAATACTTCACGAACATGCTGTAGGTGAGTGGAAAGATCAGGGGAATAGATCAAAATATCATCAATAAATGGGAACAAATATTGATATTTTATGTCAGAAAAAAGTGAATCAACAAAGCGTTGCATAATTTGAGAGCCTAAATTAAGTCCGAAAGGAACTTTCTTAAACTGAAAAAGACCATTAGGAGTAATAAAGGCAGTGTAACGGGAGCTAATTTCATCTAGGGGAATTTGATTGTATGCAGAATTAAGATCGAAAATAGAGTAATATTTGGCGTTAGAAAAATGTTGAAAAGCGGACTGCAATTTGGGCATAGGATAGGAATCGTAGAGTATACGCCCATTTAATTTACGATAATCCACGATAAATCTCGAAGATCCATCGGGTTTATCGACAATAAAGGCAGGGGAAGCATAATTAGAAGAAGAAGGAATTATGGTTTTGTCCTGAAGCATTTTATCAATTAATTGATTTAAAATTTTCATGCGAGGAGGGCTGAGAAAATAGGGGGATGAACGAACAGGAGTAGAATCAATTAAGTCAATATGAGCCTTGAAATTTTTGACCGTACCAAGAACAGGAGTAATGACATCAGAAAATTCAGTTAACAAGGAATCAATTTGATCAGAATGAATAGAATTGATACTGTGAGACATGGATGAAGTTGAAGAAGGATAATCAGCAATATTAATTAATGGAATAACCGTTGAAGAAAAATGAAAAGAGATCGTAGAGTTCATAGAATCAAAAATAAGACCAGTGTGGGAAAAAAATCATAGCCTAAAATAAGAGGACAAGATAATTCCGAAACAACAAGAAAGGTAAACGGCCAAGAAAAATGTTGAATTTTAACAGTGAGAGAAATATGACCAAGAACATCAATAGGGTAATTAGAAGCCGAAACACAACGGACAGTGGAAGGAAGAAAATGAAGGTGAGAAAATACCTTTTTCAGAGATTCAAAGAAAGATAAACTGATTAAAGAAACAGCAGCCCCTGAATCAAGAAGAGCGACGGAAGGGACATTATTAATAGTCAAGACAATATGAGAAGTAGGAGGTAAAAATGACGAACTTTCCGCCAAAATAAGTTGAGAAGAAAATTCAGACGGCAAAGATCGAACATTTGAAACAAGAGTAGAGGGGGACTGAAGAACAGAAGACAGATTTTGCCCATTGTTACGCCTACTGTCTAATGACGCGGGTAAGATACGTTTCCCGAATAAGGAGTAGCACAATTCCGAGATATATGACCCTTTCCTTTACAACGGAAGCAAATAACGGGAGAAGGAGTATTAGCAGAAGAAACGGATGTAGAAGGTAAAGGACGAGAATGGAGAGGAGGGGGGATAGATGAGTAATAAGAAAGATCTCCAAGAGAATGAATGGCGTGAGATTGAGCTAAGTTAAAGAGCTGAAACATGGACGTAGGAGGATTTAAGGCATCGAAAAGCTGCCGAAAGGAAGGAGTAGCGTAGAATTGAACGATAGAAATTAAATCATTGACCGAGTGAGCAATGTTTAAAATATCACTATAGGTCGTAATCGAATCAAGATAGTCATGAGCAGGTTCAGTGGGAAGTTGATGACGACGAATAAATTCAAGGCTCAGCTTGCAACGTATTTCGTAAGGTAAGAAATAGTTGTGTATGGCATTCCGAAGTTGATACCAATTGGAAAAACTTGACATATTATCAACCCAAAATTTAGTAAAAAAAACCGGTTGTTTTAGGGGACAGTAATCCCATTAACTGAGGAAAAGAAGCTAAACCAATATTTAGAAATTTTCGTGCAGAAAAGAGCCACAAGGTCAAACTCCGAGGATCAGTAGATTGTAAGTTAGGGACTTGATCAAGAGATTGTTTTATGATCTGTACATTAAGAGAGGCATCAACAGGCGGGTATTGAGGTAGTGAAGGGGGAGGGGGGTAGAAATGTGGATCGGGAGGCATAGAATGAAGTTGAGGTAATGAGGAGGGCTTTTCCTCTGAATCACTGAGCAAAGCGGAAGAATTAACACGGGAAGATAATGTTGGGGTATCAGAGAAGGAGATTAAGTTACTAGTCGAAACCTCAGGTAAAGACCGAGTATGATATAGTGGGGGTGGAGATGAAACGCTATCGGCGCCCAATCGAAAATTATCCGAAAAGCAAGCCATAGTGTTACTAGAACAACCAATACAAAATGCGAAAAGATCTAAGGAGAAACCAAAAAGTGTATCAATTTGAACAAGAGAATATGATGAGAATGGGGAAGAAAAAAATGTCTGCTACCATATGTGACGTATTGTGGATTACACTTAAACCACCAAAACGAGATCTGCGCATAGGCAACACTGCATCGAGGAGTAGATCAAATAAAACAAGAAAACAGCAGAGTGAGCGGAAGCAGCACTGGGGGAGGGATAGTAGGAGAGGTTTACCGTGGATGGTACCAAATAAGAAAATCAAAAAAGAACACCTCGTTGCTAAAAATTTTTAGATGACCAAGTGTATTGGAAACAGCAGCTTTAACGAGAATACATTATACATTAGCATTTTTGAAAAAAACAGATCCTCATATATACTCTAGATATTGTAGGAAATAATCAAATGGACAATTAAGCTAAAACCTACAGAATAAAATTGACCAATATATATATATATAATATGCACCTTGTTAAAACAAGAAAATATAGTCCGAGAAAAATATCCCAGGCATTGATTTTACAAGGACAAAACAGCTCTGGTCCCCGTTTTAGAAAAGGGGACTAACCCTCAGATAAGTTAGGACAAAAATTAAAAAAAAAATTTTTACAATAGAATCACTGTGTCAGCGTAAAAATCTCGACCAAAACAGTTTCTCATATATTACTATTTATAATTTGAATAGAGACGTGTCATACACACAATCACCTCAGAAGGTTTTTTCTAAATATTATTATCTGATCAAATTTCGAGGCAACAAGTACAGTTTTTACCATGAAGATCAAGAAATATTTGGCCACACTAGAAAAAACCAAATACGCCTCCAGGGCGCCCTAATATAAAAAAGCATACACACCTAATAAAAGAAAAAGGGGTAGGGTAATAAGGAGGATCAGTACAATAAGGACAAGTGAGGATGAAAAGAAAGGAAACTCCGACTGCGTAATGCTGGAGAGTGTCTGATCTGCCAATAGATTTTTTTAGAATCATCTAAAGTTGTGAAAATTTTCCGTTTGACGATGTTTAGGCTCAGTCCACATCACCAGGTATTCAGCATAAAGAATCAATCAAACTTAATCAGTTTTGAAGGTGGCAATAAATTAAATTTAAAACCAAGGCCTTGAAAGTTTTTGATAGCATGCCATTGCTCAAACATGCCGAAACAGGCCGAGTATTAAAGTTTTGCACAAACAAGTTTAGCAAATGATATGTTTAGCTCACCAAAGTCCTTTCAGAATAATTCCATCAGCTCGTAGGGAAGAAAATGGCGCAGCACACGGCAAGCCGTGCGAGGTCCGTAGTCCCTCCACACACACACACTATTTACAAAGGATGATGCCAGTCTGCCGAAAACGGGCCAAGCAGTCCAATATATACACGCCCGGAAGCGAAGACTAGTTCATTCGAGAAAGATCAAGTGACGTAGCAGATGACGTAGTAGGTGCGAGGCAGACAGAAAGACAGCGGTCAGTGTGTCGAAAAAAGTCGGAGGGTAACGACAGGTGAGCAAAGTAAGGTAATTCTGATGATAGGAAGAAGTATTGATAAGCAGAGCAGACAATAATAATAGCATTATAGTCTTGTAGAAACATAAACTTGTAGAGTATGTGGAGATGTACATGCGACGAAGTTTGCAGAAACTCGTAGAACGTCGATGGAGAGGTTATGGCAGTAGCACGTTACAGTGTGCATTGTGCAGTTTTACAACCGCTGTGAAGAAAAGTTTTCATGAACACTTAGAATCAGAACATTGTATTTCCGTTAAGCTGGAACGTAACGAGTTTCGTACATTGCAAAATTTTCTACAGTGGAAGGAAGAAACTGAAAAGAAATCCTTGGCTAAATATGTTAAAAAGCGTGGTTCGCACCGTGGCGCTGACAATGTTGCTAGACATTACTATACGTGCCATCGTTCGGGACATTACTATTCTGAAAGTACAGGGATTAGACATATTAAAACTCAAGGAAGCAACAAAATAAATGGAAACTGCCCTTCAGGTATGCAGGTACTTGAGTTTGAGGATGGAACTCGTAGAGTTGATTATATACCAACACACGTAGGGCATGAAAATGATGTAGCTCACCTGAGTCTAACAGAAATGGAAAAAAGAAGCTTGGCTACAGACATCGCCAACAAAATTTCGTTTGATGCCATACTAGACAAGGTCCGCGACTCACTTTCGGACTCTAAACTAGATCGGATTCACCTCTTAACAAAGAAAGACTTGTACAACATTGAACACTGCTTCAACTTATCTTCCTCGTCCGTGAGACACAGTGATGACGGTACTAGCGTTGAAGCTTGGGTAAATGAAGTAAATTCTAGTGATAACCCATGTGTTCTGCATTATAAACCCCAAGACACAGTGAATGAAAAACACCCAGGATTAATGGCAAGTGATTTTGTATTAATTATCATGAACAGTGCCCAGCAAGAAATCTTGAAGAAGTATGGAAGCGACTGTATTTGTGTCGATGGGACTCATGGAATGAATAGTTACGGTTTCGAACTGACCACACTTCTTGTTCTAGACGATATGAGACAGGGGTTCCCGTGTGGTTTTCTCATATCTAATAGAAGTGATCAATATGTCCTTTCTATATTTTTTGAGTATGTAAGAGAAGAGGTTGGAAAATTAACCCCTAAAGTTTTTATGTCTGATATGGCAGAATCTTTCTTCACGGCCTGGATTTCAACAATGGAGCAACCAGAAATGCGACTCTTCTTTCTGTTCCTGGCATGTAGACAGGGCTTGGAGGAAGAACATTTCAAAAGCGAAAGGAAAGGAGAAGCAGGCTGAGGTATATAAACTTATTAGGACCTTAATGCAGGAAAGAGATATCACAGCATTTGAAATCATGGTTCCAGCTGTAATGAAACAACTTAGTGAGGATCCTGACACAATTGAATTTGCCATATATTTTCGGGAAAATTATCTGAAAAATGTAAAGTCATGGGCTTATTGTTACAGAATAAACAGTGGCCTGAACACTAATATGCACATCGAAAGAATGCATAGGACACTAAAATATATATATTTACGTGGTAAAAATGTCAAGCGACTAGATAAAGCAATTCATGCTTTGATGACCTTCGTAAGAGATAAGTTGTTTGATCGGTTGGTGGTACTTACAAAAGGAAAAGTAACGAGTAAACTTAAAGATCTTAGAAGCAGACACAAAGCAGGTTTGCAGGTAAATTCAGGTCTGATAATTAAAGAAGCAAATGGCTGGATAATTCCTTCATCTTCCGATGTCAAGGAGACCTATTTCGTGCAGGAAAATATTTGTAACTGCAATTGCAAATTAGTTTGCGAGGAATGCAGTGCCTGCATTCATCAATACACTTGCACCTGTGTTGATTCCAGCATAAAATGGAATATGTGCAAGCATATCCATAGCATTTGCTTGCTTAGAAGGAGCCAGAATGAAGTGTTCAGTTCGCTGCATAATGATAATGGCGACAGAAACAGTGAGGATGACTTATTCATTCATACAGATGAACACTGTGCCACTGAGAAGGACAATATTATAGAAGAGCTCGCGAAGAAGGGAAATAAGCAATCTACTCTAACTTTGGAGACTGAAAAAGAGAAACTAACAGAAGAGTTCACTCAGTTAATTACAGGAATACGATCAGAAAGTGAAATCACAGTTCTTAAACGCCATATGACATCACTAAAAGCGACCATAGCTGCTGTTCGTTGTAATGAAAGCTGCGAACCCTTGAGGAGAGACAAATCGGTACCTCTGTCAAGCAAAAGATGCATAGTGCCACAGAGGAGATTGTTTTCCACTAAAAAGTAAAAAGAAAAGAAGTGCTCAGCTATGAGGAAACCTGACGGCACAGAGGCACAGAATATCGCTGTTTCCTTACTTCAGGGAAACTGACTGTCCCCAGTCTCGTGTATATAGTGTAATAACTTGTAGTGTGTAGCGTGGATTGTTGTAAGATAAGTGTTTTATTTTCGAGTTAAGGCCTACTGTAATTAGCAGCATTATAATTTTAAAAAATGTTACGTGTACAGACTATCGAAAGAAACTTTTGTGATCGAACCAAGGACACCGATGTGAAAAATTAGAAGCCTAGGAAGCAGCATCGTCAAATTCACCAGGTATGTTTGTATGGTCATTTTAAAATTTATTGCCTGTGTTTGAGCCTGCTTTTTGTGATATTTGTCATTTTAAAATTTCATGCCTGTGTTTGTGCCTGCTTTTTTAATATTTGTTATTTTAAAATTTCTTGTCTGTGTTTGAGCCTGCTTTTTGTGATATTTGTTATTTTGTGGTATTTGTCACAGTAGCTTGTTGACGAGTGAGAACTTAAACAATTTGAACTGACCGCCGTAACATGAGGAGTAGCCGGCGGGAGTAGCCGGCGTTAGTGCCACACTTACATCTCGATAACTCTCGGGTTTGTTCGGAAGTATTCGGCATGGTGGAGCCACAGGGCTAGACTCTTGTGCCTGCTATTCGCTGCAGTAGCTCCGAGTGTAAGGACGTAGTGGGCTGTAATGTCAAACTTACGTCCATGAATGTAGGCGCCCTATAAAAGTCGTTACCTACATACACAAAAATTGATCTATATCACCGATATTCCATACAATACCCCTTAACAGAGAACGAAAAGTCATGCAGAACAATTAATGAATCCTCACATTTGTTAACAAGAAAATGTAATGATATCGACATATAATATATATCCCATATACCTGTAGGTATAAACCCTGTAGATACAACAAACAATATATCAAAATAGTTTCAGTTGTTTCTCAGAAAAGTGCAGGCTCTACCTGTGCTGAACTTCTGTAAGTGCTGCGCTGTAAAACATGGCACAAATGATTTGTAAGCGCCGACCTCGCGGCGTAGGTGGAAATGCGTCCGCCTGTCACTCAGCGGCCCCGGGTTCGGTTCCCAGCCGAGTCAGGCTTTTTTATTGTAAATTATTAATATCCCTGGCCTGGGGACTGGGTGTTTGTGTCATCTTTAACGTTCCTTTCCTCACATTCAACACGTTACACTTCCGCCATTTACATAATACAGACAGGTTTCCTCACATTTGGTGCAAGTAGGAGCAAAAAATCTTCATACCTCGGCGCCCCGAAAAAATAACATTTAAAAAGTTAAAGGAGGAGGGTAGTTTTGCGCAATAATAGCGTCAAGTTATAAATTCCTGTGAAAATGCTCGTTTATTCCTCCTGTATGAAGTTTACACTTCGCGCTTGTCATTCAGTGTTTGTGCGTAAGAATGCTATCTGTAATGAAAATGAAAATGAAAACCTACAACCTATTTTCCAGTCAATGACCGGGTCAGGGATGTGATGAATGAAGCAGATATAGGCTATTAGTACGATGGGGTCGCCACTCCCAAAGTGATTTATTAATGACTGACAGATGCTATGAAATGAGAATGGAGAGTGTTGCTGGAATGAAAGATGACAGGGAAAACCGGAGTACCCGGAGAAAAACCTGTCCCGCCTCCGCTTTGTCCAGCACAAATCTCACATGGAGTGACCGGGATTTGAACCACGGTACCCAGCGGTGAGAGGCTGACGCGCTGCCGTCTGAGCCACGGAGGCTCTCTGCTATCTGTAATATCGTCCAATAATAAAGGTATAAACTTAGGGGCCTAGTTTCTCGCGATAATAGTGACAAGTTATAGATTCCTGTGAAAATACTCGTTCATTTCTCCCGTACCAAGTTTACACTACACGCTTGACATTCAATCGGAGGTTCTGATACATAATTACTTTTGTACGTGTCCGACTCGTTGGCCGAATGGTCAGCGTACTGGCCTTCGGTTCCGAGGGTCCCGGGTTCGATTCCCGGCCGGGTCGGGGATTTTAACCTTAATTGGTTAATTCTAATGGTCCGGGGGCTGGGTGTTTGTGCTGTCCCCAACATCCCTGCAACTCACACACCACACATAACTCTATCCTCCACCACAATAACACGCAGTTACCTTCAAATGGCAGATGCCGCCCACCCTCATCGGAGGGTCTGCCTGACAAGGGCTGCACTCGGCTAGAAATAGCCACACGAACTTAAAATTACTTTTGTACGTAAGAATGCTATCTGTAATATCGCCAAATAATTAAGGTATTAACGGAGGGGTGTAGTTTCTCACATTAATAGTGACAAGTTATAAATTCCTGTACAAATGCTTGTTCATTTCTCCCTACCAAGTTTAAACTACGCGGAGGTTCTCCGGAGGCACCGATTGAAAGCGCCCGGAGCCTCCGCTCCGTAAACAACCGCTCCGTTAACAGCGCTATGCTCTGGTCCTCCGCGAGTACTTGCAATTGTAAGCGGAGGGGATCGGTGGTGCGCTCTACCGCTACAACCGCATTACTCACCGGTATTACTCGCTCCGTTCCCAGCTCTAGTGCTGAAGATGACGAGCGCCGAAAAGAACCCACAGGGTTTCTGTAAGATGTTACTTCTAGTTCTAATCTTGGGAGGTGTTCTTGACGAATGCTCTTTGAAGCTAAATGACCTTTCCAGTACGGCCCCTAGATATTATATGATAATAATGTGTGACCTAGTTGTATTTCCTCCTAAAACAGTTATCACCACGATCACAACCCCGCGTGATCATCTGCCACTTATCACACCAACACTATACGATCGCTAGAAGTAAATATAAACTTCTACATTTATGACTGCAGAGGTTCGTTGAAATATAGACATTCTAACAGAATGATTAACCTTTCTTTGTTCGAGCCTTACTTCGAAACTTCACTGGTCGAGGATGAGCCCAGCGTTTACTTCAACGGTACAGTTCACAGAAACAGTTTCCGAGTACAATTGAATGTCACACTTCCCCATTCCACAACCGTAACTCCTACAACCCCAACAAACAGCTACCTCAAGACTGAATCATCACATTTCAATATCATTTTACTCAGAATACAAATTTAAAAAGCGCTCGTTTACTGAAAATTTCAGTCGACTGTATTATCGACACACTTTATCTTGGTGCATTTACACCCTAGTGCTGAATCCGTCGACCTCGGCAATCTTCGAGATTCGTGCTGGCAACCTTTGAAACACAAACTATGAATCGCTTAAGGATCGTTGTGCGACATCCGGCATACACTTTACGTACTAGTACTGTTGTTGTTTACACAGCAAAGCCAAACTATAGAATTCATGCTAGGAACAAGATTCGCATCGAGAAATGTTATATAATGTTATATAATGTGTGACGCAGTTATTGGCTTAATATAATAACGGTTTAGAAACTTCATATCGATCGATCATATTCTCGATTCAATTCAGATTTCATTTTCATTCAGTTGACAGCACTACCGGAACCGGGACAGCTCTCTCCTTACTCCTCACCCCCGTACGCAAATGCACCAAGATAAAGTGTGCCGATAATACAATGATCTTAAACTAAATGATAAATTTTAATTTCGTGTTATTTTGAAAATATGTTTTAAATTGTTTTATGTGTATCCCTTTTAGTTATTATTTACATTATCGAACACTGATTAAGTTGTAGAGGCAGTTAGTCAAACAAAAGGAATCTACAGCTCTACTTGCATTTAACTTTAGATCAATAAATTTCAATTTTAACCCTCGACCAACAAAAGGTTAGATAGCTGAAAGGGTATGGATATTACAGTGTCTAATAAATAATCGAACTCGACATCAGATGAACTGTACACTAATTCTTCCACACTTTTAGTTGTACTGTGTTTAGCAGCAGTTTCGTTCCATTTTATTGAAGAAAGGGTGATGATTCGGCTGCTAATCTGTTTTTGTAGCTCACTATATGGCGTCAATACTTCACCTAATTAACCTTTGTTATTACAGTGAAAACTGTGTAAGTCGAAATCTTACGGGATCGTATATTTTCCCGGTTTGTACAGGTTTCTGGGTTGAACAGATTCAAATAAACACAAGTGCAAATTGAACTTCAGTACTACGGTACGTAAATATTTATGCACTGTATATAGGGTCTCTCGTATAAACTCAGACCGAACGCACGGTGTTTGTACTGTGCGCTACGGCAGCATCCTCAGCCGAACTAACGTCGCGCGCGGTCGCCCTGCTTTAAGCGTGCATGCAATCTTATATGAAATATTACCTTATAAAAAATGCTGAAAGTGTAGTCCTTCCTGGGTAACCACATTCTGGTTGACACTAGTGAATTCTACCACTGTAATGTTCTCATTTCATTCTTAATGTTTTCTTTCAGTTCCTCCAGTGTGTAAGGATTTATTCCATACAATTTTCCTCTCAGTTTACCCCCCAAGTAAAAATCACACACTGTTAGGTCTGGAGAAGGAGGGAGAAATAGATCAGCACTGATCAATCTGTCTGCAAACTCTTCCGAGAATGTAAGAAGGAAATCTTCTGCTGTATGAGCAGGAGCTGAATCTTATTGAAACCACCCGCGACTTTTCTTCTTCCGTTAACTGATGGATGAACGGCGTTAAAATGCCATCTTGGTACCTCTCGGCATTCACTGTCGTCTCGAAAAATTAGGCCCAATTATTTGTCTTGCATTAACAGCACACCAAACACCAAACTTTCTAACATAATGAGGGACTTCATAAACTCCATTAGGATTTTCTGCACACCAATAGCGAGAGTTATGACTATTCACACGACCATTGAGATGAAACCAGAACTTTTGCATACGAAAATACGGTGTTGTTATGATAACTGTCTTACCATGTTAACAGCTGAGATTCAGACTGGCGACTCATTAAATGTTTGCCAAGTCGAACACGTGCAGGCTGCTTGCAAGGTCAAGAATTATGCGTGCGCTTCCCATACTGCAGCTGACGTAGCGCAGAGTACAAACACCGTGCGTTCGGTCTGGGTGTATATGAGAGACAACGTATGGTTCTCTCACCCCTTGTTAGATTATTCTACTTTTACATTTTTCCACAAATCCAGAAGAGTTTTTACTTTAATTTTATAACTGACTGTTTCTCAGTCAAAGTTCGTAGAGCGAGGACGGGTTTCATCATTTCTTTACAGTTTGACTTTTCCACGAATTCTTCTGTAACGCATCTCTGAAGTCTAAAATTTTTCAACAGCTTCACAATTGCGCTACCTATACAGTCATACAAAAATAACATCTCGTTAGGTAAGTTGTTTATGCTGCACTGTATTAACCTACAAGTGTTTCAAGCTTACCAATTCCTGTACTTGCGTCTTCTTCTTTTCCACCACGGCGTGCTTCGGCCGCGTTTATTCTTGCTTCAATAATTTCGTCCAAGGTGTAAAATCTGGCTTCAGATTGTATATTCTCGTCGATATTGACGTAATCCTGTGGTTCAGTTCCATTGGTAATTGAGGCGCGTAAGTTAGAGATGGGATATTCTTCTTTTGGTCTGAAATTTTCTTCTTTGTTTCTTTTAATGCCAATTTTCCAAAAGCCATTTTGTGATATATATCGGGTTAATATTATTAAAGGCACTGAAAATCCATCTTATGACATCGATAAAGGATATTTTCTCCGTTAATCCATCCACAGACTGACACTGCTGAATGATCGTAAAAACCTGCTGCAGAACGTATTTTCGGTTGTGTGCTACAAAAATTTTAATCACACCTTGATACAGTGGTTGAGTAACGCTAGTTGTATTCGCCGGTAGGAAACAGAGTTTTATATGTTCTAGAAGGGGGTGATAGAATTGTCTAAAAACAACAAAATGTGCCGTTTTTTTTGAATCTTCGTCTTCTGATTCAGCGCCTTAAACCATTCCTCCATTATTTCACAATTCATCCACGCTTTTCTGTGAAAATGCCACACAAGCGTTAGGTCGGATATCTGAACATTTTTGAAGCATATTGGCTTTTGAACTTTTCCAATCACTGATGGTTTTACAAGTTTTCCCTCCGTAGATTCGCGTCAATCTCTTTCTTTCGATTGTTTTCCGCCGACACAGTTTTCACCGACGTCTAATTTGACAAAGTGCGGAAAAACAAACAGGCTTCATCACAGTTTGCAATTTTTTTACGGTGGTAGTCCACAATTAAACCTTCGATATTAACTTTCCACTCATTGACAACATCCATATTGACATTATTTGCTTCCCTGTTGACTTCTCCAAAAGTTATTTCATGTCTGGCACGATATTTACAATAAGATACAAAAATTGAAAACTAGAAAAGCGGCTGGAATTTATAAGATTCATGGGGATATACTAAAGACAATGGGTTGGGATATAGTACCGTATCTGAAGTACTTGTTTGATTATGGTTTGTTGAAGGAGCTATACCAAATGAATGGAGAGTTGTTATAGTGGCCCCTGTATATAAAGGAAAGGGTGATAGACATAAAGCTGAAAATTACAGGCCAGTAAGCTTGACATGCGGTGCGTGTAAGCTTTGGTAAAGCATTCTTTCTGATTGCATTAGACATGTTTGCGAAATTAACAAGTGGTTCGATAGAAGGCAATTCGGTTTTAGGAAAGGTTATTCCACTGAAGCTCAACTTGTAGGATTCCAGAAAGATATAGCAGATGATTCTAGAGGTCAAATGAACTGTATCGCGATTGACCTGTCTAAAGCATTTGGTAGGGTGGATCATGGGAGACTACTGGCAAAAATGAGTGCAATTGGACTAGACAAAAGAGTGACTGAATGGGTTGCTATATTTCTAGAAAATAGATCTCAGAGAATTAGGATAGGCGAAGCTTTATCTGACCCTGTAATAATTAAGAGGGGAATTCCTCAAGGCAGTGTTATTGGACCTTTATGTATTCTTATATATATATAAATGATTTTAGTAAAGGAGTAGAATCAGAGGTAAGGCTTTTTGCAGATGATGTTATTCTCCATGGAGTAATACACTGACTGACAGTGACAATGCAACACCAAGGAGGAGTGGTTCGAAAGGGATGAAAGTTGGGGAAAAAGCAGAGACGGCACGGACGAATAATTGATGTTTATTTCAAACCGATATGCAGGTTACACAATGCGCACGGCATCGACTCAGTAGGATGTAGGACCACCGCGAGCGGCGATGCACGCAGAAACACGTCGAGGTACAGAGTCAATAAGAGTGCGGATGGTGTCCTGAGGGATGGTTCTCCATTCTCTGTCAACCATTTGCCACAGTTGGTCGTCCGTACGAGGCTGGGGCAGAGTTTGCAAACGGCGTCCAATGAGATCCCACACGTGTTCGATTGGTGAGAGATCCGGAGAGTACGCTGGCCACGGAAGCATCTGTACACCTCGTAGAGCCTGTTGGGAGATGCGAGCAGTGTGTGGGCGGGCATTATCCTGCTGAAACAGAGCATTGGGCAGCCCCTGAAGGTACGGGAGTGCCACCGGCCGCAGCACATGCTGCACGTAGCGGTGGGCATTTAACGTGCCGTGAATACGCACTAGAGGTGACGTGGAATCATACGCAATAGCGCCCCAAACCATGATGCCGCGTTGTCTAGCGGTAGGGCGCTCCACAGTTACTGCCGGATTTGACCTTTCTCCACGCCGACGCCACACTCGTCTGAGGTGACTATCACTGACAGAACAGAAGCGTGACTCATCGGAGAACACGACGTTCCGCCATTCCCTCATCCAAGTCGCTCTAGCCCGGCACTATGCCAGGCGTGCACGTCTATGCTGTGGAGTCAATGGTAGTCTTCTGAGCGGACGCCGGGAGTGCACGCCTCCTTCAACCAATCGACGGGAAATTGTTCTGGTCGATATTGGAACAGCCAGGGTGTCTTGCACATGCTGAAGAATGGCGGTTGACGTGGCGTGCGGGGCTTCCACCGCTTGGCGGCGGATGCGCCGATCCTCGCGTGCTGACGTCACTCGGGCTGCGCCTGGACCCCTCGCACGTGCCACATGTCCCTGCGCCAACCATCTTCGCCACAGGCGCTGCACTGTGGACACATCCCTATGGGTATCGGCTGCGATTTGACGAAGCGACCAACCTGCCCTTCTCAGCCCGATCACCATACCCCTCGTAAAGTCGTCTGTCTGCTGGAAATGCCTCCGTTGACGGCGGCCTGGCATTCTTAGCTATACACGTGTCCTGTGGCACACGACAACACGTTCTACAATGATTGTCGGCTGAGAAATCACGGTACGAAGTGGGCCATTCGCCAACGCCGTGTCCCATTTATCGTTCGCTACGTGCGCAGCACAGCGGCGCATTTCACATCATGAGCATACCTCAGTAACGTCAGTCTACCCGGCAATTGGCATAAAGTTCTGACCACTCCTTCTTGGTGTTGCATTTGCTCTGTCAGTCAGTGTAAATAAGTTACAAGATTGTGAGCAACTGCAAAATGACCTCGATAATGTTGTGGGATGGACAGTAGGCAATGGTAAGATGATAAACGTGGTTAAAAGTCAGGTTGTGAGTTTCACAAATAGCAAAAGTCCTCTGAGTTTTAGTTACTGCCTTGATTGGGTGAAAGTTCCTGTTGGGGATCATTGTAAGTATCTGGGTGTTAATATAAGGAAATATCTTCATTGGGGTAATCACATAATTGGAATTGTAAATAAAGGATACAGATCTCTGGACATGGTTATGGGGGTGTTTAGGGGTTGTAGTAAGGATGTAAAGGAGAGGGCATATGCGTCTCTGGTAAGACTCCAACTAGAGTATGGTTCCAGTGTAAAAAAAGAACCCAAAGAAAAGCAGCTCGGTTTGTTCTGGGTGATTTCCGACAAAAGAGTAGCGTTACAAAAATGTTGCAAAATTGGGCGGGAAGAACTGGGAGAAAGGAGACGAGCTGTTCCACTGAGTGGTATGTACCGAGCTGTCAGCGGAGAAATGGCGTGGAATTACATTAGTAGACGAATAAGTTTGAGTAACGTTTTTTTTTTGCTATTTGCTTTACGTCGCACCGACACAGATATGTCTTATGGCGACGATGGGGTAGGGAAGGCCTAGGAATTGGAAGGAAGCGGCCGTGGCCTTAATTAAGGTACAGCCCCGGCATTTGCCTGGTGTGAAAATGGGAAACCACGGAAAACCATCTTTAGGGCTGCCGACAGTGGTGCTCGAACCCACTATCTCCCGATTACTGGGTACTGGCCGCACTTAAGCGACTGCAACTATCGAGCTCGGTGAGTGGCGTTTTTAAAAGTAGGAAAGATCACAATATGAAGATAAAGTTGGAATACAAGAGGACACATTGGGGCAAATATTCATTTATAGGAAGGGGAGTTAGGGATTGGAGTGAATTACCAAGGGAGATGTTTAATAAATTTCCAATGTCATTGAAATCATTGAAGAAAAGGCTAAGAAAACAACAGATAAAGAATCTACCAGCTGGGAGACTGCCCTAAATGCAGATCAGTATTGATTGACTGAAAGCTCTCCGACCATTCCTTTGACACTTTGTTTAGTCTCTTCGCCACCAGTTTTCCTCGGTCTTGTAGAGTAAGAGGATAGTCGTCCAACTTATACTTCCTCTTAAGGGTCGTATTCAAGAACAAGACTTTGAGCGGATTCTTTACAAAGTCTGTTTTGGTAGGCAAGTCTAATGCCTATTGCTCACGGTAAGATGTTTCGTAAAATTTGTTGTACAATTAATTTTATAAAAATTTGGTGAAAACAAGTTGTTTATAAAATCCGGGGAAGCATCGGGATGGCCATCTACGAACTCACTTCTGAACTAAGATGTGTATGTCCTGCCATCTATCGATAAATTTTAAACCAAGAATCAGCTGTTCAACTTAGTGTGTTTGAGAGTATGGTTCCAACAAACAAAGCAAAACTTGCTGCTTTAGCTGCAATTATATGTTATACAGTGGTAAAAAGGAAGAAACGAAATGCCAGGAAATGCTGGACACGGGATTGGATCAAAAGAAGAGAGGAAGGTAGAGGATTACTCTCTGGTCGAAAATTAGTTGAGGTTAGAATTCGGCGATTGTGTTTTCTGCCTCTCTTCTTGCATTTCTGTTGTGGTAAAGTGGTGTTTTAACTTCGTAAAAACAAGGATATTTCTGGTATTCGTCCAGTAAAGCACTAACAGCTTCCTTAATCCATCCGAATTCTGCCATTTTAGAAAGAAGTGTTTGTTTACAATCGAGCTTCACAATCTTCTCACGACGTAGCGCCAGGCATCATCGTGATGTCAGCTTCGCTGATTGATTCGTTCCATAAAATTAATTTTAAGGAATAGAACATGTCCTATTTCATGAAAAGTTTTATCAAATATTTTATAAAACTTGAATTTGACCGTGAGCAACAGAAATTTTATAAAATTAAATTATTGTACAATAAATTTGAGAGAAAATTTTACCGTGAGCAACAGGCATAACTTTGCTCTAAAGCGGCTCTGTTTCATAGACGCTACTTTCTCCAAAGTCGACTTTGGCTGAAGTATACTTTGCAAAGTCAAGATTTTATGAGCTGTATTCGAAGTTGGCAATGTTAATGACTGTAATAATCATAGAAAACAAGAGAAGAGCGGCTTCCGTCAAGCACTTTAAGTTATTTCTGATCAGACCTAGCGTATCGTAATTTTTCGTGTTTCCATTTTCCAAACCATAGAAGAAAATAAAAATATTTTCAGCTTGTGAAAACTTGAAAACGGAGATATTTTTCTGGCAGTCAGTACAGCTACTCTTCTAATTTTTCTACTGATGGTTAGCTGACTACGTAAGTCAGCAGAAACTAGTTGAAAATTGCCTATGACAAAATAATAATTTAGGCCTATAACTAGAACATTGTGCTTATTCATTAAACATAACCTCAATAAGTTACGTGTAAAAGCATTAGGCCTTCAATAAAAAGTAAATTAATAATTCTAATAATTCACATTTACCCGTGGCATAACATCTTAAAGCAATTATCAGTACTATAGGTAGTCCTCTTCGATTTTTCATCATTAGTGCGCCTTCGAACATCATGAGTTCGTTTATCGAATATGTAGCTACCTTTGAATTCGTTATTCATGCAGAACTCAGTCGGATTTTGCGCATCTCGTATAACTCGACGAGGAGTATATGGAGCTTGGATAATCTCCTGAAACTATTCAAAAACTTCCACAAATAGGATTATGTTTACAATGTCCGCCATATTATTATCCTCTACAGTCGACTTTATGAAGTCAAACAAGACCGACTCCAATCCGCAGACTGTAATATCAACAAAAACATGGAGGCCGAAGTAGCTGTATGCCTCGGATTGGCTAACGCAAGAATATCACGTAAAATGGTGGTAATTTAACATGTAAAATGTAACATCATAGGGAAAATCACTTTTTCTACGT
This sequence comes from Anabrus simplex, assembly GCF_040414725.1. Taxonomy (NCBI): domain Eukaryota; kingdom Metazoa; phylum Arthropoda; class Insecta; order Orthoptera; family Tettigoniidae; genus Anabrus; species Anabrus simplex. The sequence goes on along the minus strand of NC_090267.1, from coordinate 418,582,171 downwards.
ATGAAAACGCTTCGCCAACAAGTACGCACCACATATAATCGACTAGAAGCTCATATATTCTGCTAGAAAAGAGAAAAACAAGTTCATTATTTAGAAATTTCATTTAGTCAAATAACGTTTTCTCTTAAAATTTCACTTCGCTCGATAGAGGAAAATGTATAATAAAACTGTTACAATTATATTTATAACATCATTTTGAATGTTTCAAAATAAATTAAGGTGCGAAATTCCTCAATTTATTCGCTCTCGTAAGAAATATGAAACATAATTTGTTGCCTTACTTTTGAAGTGGACCGAGCTCGACAGCTGCAGTCGCTTAAGTGCGGCCAGTATCCAGTAATCGGAAGATAGTGGGTTTGAACTCCACTGTCGGCAGCCTTGAAGATGGTTCCGTGGTTTCCCATTCTCACACGAGACAAATGCTGGGGCTGTACCCAATTAAGGCCACGGCCGTTTCCTTCCCATTCCTAGGCCTTTTCCATCCCACCGTCGTCATAAGACATATCTGTGTCGGTGCAACGTAAAGCAAATAGGGAAAAAAAACCTTTTGAAGTGGTGGGCGATTTCTTATGTTCAGCACCCAATGAAAGGGAGGTTCACCCGAAATAATAATGTTATTGGCTTTACGTTGCACTAACTACTTTCGTACGGTTTTTGGAGACGCGGAAGTGCCGGAATTGATTCCTGCAGTAGTTCTTTTACGTTCCAGTAAATCTACCGACACGAGGCTGACGCATTTGAGCACCTTCAAATACCACTGGACTGAGCCAGTATCTACTTCCTCTTAAAACAATAATCTCCACCACCACCACCTGAGCCAGTATCGAACCTGCCAACTTGGGGTCAGAAGGCTAGCGCCTTAACCGTCTGAGACACTCAGCCCAAGTACACTCGAAATGATCATGTTAACTCAGTAAACGGCCCTGGTAATGCTAACATAATATTGACATGTGGCATAGCAGCACTTCACACAATGATGGTAACCATAGTAATGAAATATTCAGGCATTTAAAGATATAATAGTGCAAAATCTCTATTGACTCTAAACATTGATATTTAACCACATGGACGAGTTTCAGTTCTGTGTAGTCTGCTTGATAACGGATAACCACAGCATGAATAGAAAGGTGTCGGTAGTGTTAAACCCTGCGTTACAAACCCAGCTAATCCCTCCAAGTCACTATTTCTTCTATGTGACAGTATACAGATTGCTCCATCTGTCACACTTATAAGTTTTGTTATACTCCAAGATCTAGTCAAACATTTCCGCAGGCAAGCACAGATTATTGTAAAATACACTTACATGTAAATCACTCGACACTGTAAAGCAGATAGACACACTGAAGGCATATCACAATATCAATTATATTTTATCTACTTTATATTCTTTGAGTAACATGAATAGGTTCACCGTTTGGAATAGAGAAGTCTTCCCTAACCTCAGACTTATTCTCAAAATCATGTATGCACACTACAGTTTTGTCATCGACTTCAAAATAATCACGATGTATATTCCTAACTCATGTCTCTCTTAACGTTTTATTCCGTAGAAAAATTAAGAATAGTTGTATGAGAGGCATTGCCATAGTTAAACCTAAACCTGGTTCACAACATAATCAAACCAAACCCATTCTCACATACTGCGTATAATTACCGATCCTAAGTGTCCATTGACTCATATAAATGTAATCGCACACTTATATTCTAGAAATAAACTAACATCTATCGTAAAATTTCATGAAATTATACCGACTTCATACGATAACAACAAACCAAAACAAACCCCCATTTCCAACATGTCCGGCTAATCGATTCGTCATATTTGAACGATCGAGAGTAGTATTAAGGTCTGAGGATTGGAGTCGGTCTTGAGTCAAAGTACGGGCCATTGGCGACTTTCAAGCAAAGTCTCAGCCGAAGTCTACTTTGTGCAAAGTCTCGACGATGAATGGAAAAATGGTGACCTTGGTGGGTACAAAGTCGATTTTGCCTCAAAGTCTTGTTCTTGAATACGATACTAAAACAAATACCACCACCACCACCACTACCACCATGACCACTGTCTCTTGTAGAATAGATCGTAAAACGAACAAATTTCGTGATCTTGCATCCAGAAGCAGTCTTTTATAATTACATTTATGTCCTTATTTCCGATTTTTCTTAACTTACCCTTCGAATCATCACTCCGTTCCTTAATGAGCTACTCACTTTCTGTTTCGTCTTTGTTTTGTAGAATTTCAGACACTTGAGTTTTTCCATATGGTACTTAAACTTTAGCACTTAATTTATTTTCTTCGTAACAATGTAATGGCAACGCATTGTTTTTCACGTTATTAATTTTGCTAACTGGATATCTGTATGGATATCTGTACTATTTGAAATATCGTGCCATACTGACTGCTTACCCAAGATCTCTGAACTGGTGTTGTAAATTTAGAAAAGAGAGGAAGTGGGAGAACCCATTAACTAATTCTTCAGCTCATCCCTGTCTTATCTTACTTATAATCCGCAATCCGCTTACAGCGTGACGTATGTACATATCTGATAGGTTTGTATTTAGTCGAAGAATGAATGAAATTTAAACTAATTTTACGTTTTCCGCGTTAGACAGATTAAGTTTTATTCGAGATTTTTAACGTATTAACTGCGGAAAATCGTAGGGACCACGGAAATGTCGACTTAAACAGGTGTCCGGCTTTCCTGGTTCCGGCTTAAGCAGTTTTCACTGAGTTAGTTTTGTAGTTGTTGTTTATTTTACTATGGGCTTTATGTCGTACTGGCACATACAGGTCTTACAGCGAGGAAACTGTTGTTGTTGAGTCAGTACTGTGACAGACAGAGGCCAGTCATTGGTATCATGCATTTGGGAAACTATCAAATCTCTGAAGGTTTAAGGATTACAGCCTTGTCCAACACCTTTAACAACGTGTGTGTTTCGACAGAAAAACTTACATTGTTATAACTATTAGGCACTTGTACCTGGAGACCATTTAAAGCGTACCCTCGTCATAGAAACTTGGAACCTGTTGTGTCAGCCCGTTTGTGATGGCATCTTTCCCACTGTCATTGTCAAATCATTTGCAGCAGGTACTTCTTTGGATATGCAGTAGATGAAAACCCGACTGTGCCAAGTATTGACTACTTACTGCCAGAAAGGCTAGTTGTGGTGGTGGATGTGTGCGTGATTTCGTTGGAAATCTTCTCGACACCCATTCTACAACACAGAGTTGACACCGTCATATTTTCATCTGTTTTCTTAAGAGAAGGAGTTCCTTGCTACAAAATGATTTGACAATGAATAAGACGTAGATGATTCCCAGGATTGGTTGAAGCAATATACGGAAACTTTCTGCGACAAAGGAATGGGCCAACTGATCTGGAGATTAAACAAATATCTAGGAGACTATTTGAAGAAGTAAGGTAAGAGATAATGTTATAAGTTAGTACATTTAGTTTCCTTAAGATTATACAGAGTCTCTCATATTAATTAAGACCGAACGCACGGTGTTTGTACTCTGCGCTACGGCAGCTGCCTCAGCCGAACTTCTGTTACGCGCGGCCGCCCTGCTTTAAGCGTGTATCCAATCTCATATGAAATCTTACCCTATGAAAGATGCTGGAAGCGCCGTCCTTTCTGTATTATACAGGCACTGTTTCTTGTAACCACATTCTGGCTGACGCGAGTGAGTTCTGCCACTGTAATGTTTCTGATTCCATTCGTAATATTTTCTTTCAGTTCCTCCAATGTGAGGATTTGTTCGATACACCTTTTCTTTTAGTTTACCCCACAAGTAAAAACCACACACTGTTAGATCTGGATAACGAGGGGAAATATACCAGCACTGACCACTCTGTCTGCAAACACTTCCGAGATTGTAAGAAGGGAATGAGCAGGGGCTGAATCTTGTTGAAACCACCCACACGATTTTTCTTCTTCCGTTAACTTACGGAAGAATGGCGTCAAAATGTCACCTTGGTACCTCTCTACATTCACTGTCGCCTCGGAAAAAGGGCCCAATTATTCGTCATGCACTAACAACACACCAAACACCTATCTTCCTACCATAATGAGGGACTTCATAAACAACATTAGGATTTTCTGAACACCAATAGCCAATGTTATGACTGTTCACACGACCATTAAAATGAAACCAGAACTTTTAGATACGAAAATACGGTGTTGTAATGATAACTATCTCACTATGTTAACAGCTGAGATTCAGACTGGCGACTTGTGTTAAGTTTTTGCCAGGTCGAACGCGTGCAGGCTGCCTGCAAGGTCAAGAACTATGCGCGCGCCTACCATACTGGAGCTTACGTATCGGCAACTACAAACACCGTTTCGACGGTCTTACTTTAAATGAGAGACCCTATAAATGCTTTTGTTCCAAAACTTTCATTAACTCTCATTGCTGGTTCATTAGAAAGCCACACAATTTCTAAGATTGCGATCGCCCGGTAGTGACAAAAAGGCCTTTAGCTGAGCCTTGTATTGTCTCTATTTAGTCGTGCCAGCCTCCTCACTTTCATCCCTTCTATACGAGCTCGTTTAGTCAACTTATAATCACTCCAGCTTGAGACTTCTTCCCTGCCCCGCTGATTGGCTAGAAACAAGTTAGTAGATAGTATAGAAACTATTTGCACTTTCAAAACATACTGTATAAAAAGAGAATTTATAGATGTTGAATGGACTGGGCACCCTTCATCTATTTTCAATACTCGTAAGCTTGTAATTACGCTACTGGATTTACTTATTCCCTCACATATGGTTTCTCTCTATTTACAGTGAAGAGCAATTAAATTAGAGATAGCTGCGTTTTCGTTAAATGGTTCTATCCCATTTACATTGGATGAAATAACAACCGGAAACCCTGATAAATCTACCAACGTCCTTTTTTTTCAGTATGTACTTCAGCAGGGTTTCAGCTTGATTGTGGTGAATTTTTTTATGAACCCCTCCTAACACTAACTAAAGTATGTCGAAGAAGAGTGCTAAACCATGGGTATCTGGTAAAGAATAGAAAGGGCCATGAAAGATGGGAACATTAAAGACTTCCAAGGCCTCGCAAATTCCGTCGATTGGAAGACAGCGATAGTTCGCGTGGGGAAATCGGAGGTAAAGGATGATAGGAGAGGACTGACACAAATACAATGAAGCAAAGCCAAATTCAGCTGAGTTTTGCAACAGCTACATTCTGACAACGTGTGAGCAAGCAATGTATTGTAGCATTCACCAATAAGCCATTACATTATGACCACCTACCTAATACGGTGTAGGACCACCAGCCGGAAGAACCGCGGCCACTCAGGGAGACATCGATCAACCGGAGTTGCGAAAGGGCTCCAGTGTGTCCCATGAAAACATTCTCTCAGACCATCGCATTCCGGCCTGTCTCCATCTAACAATGTACTCAATGCCAAAGCCTCCGATGGTGATCGGGGTACACATGCTCCGTCATCGATATGATGAACCAGAAATATGGATTCATCAGACCAGGTGACCTTTTCCCAGTCATCCACAGTCCAGTGTGGATGACTTTGTGCCCACCGTATGCGCTACTGTCGGTAGTATGCAGTCATCATTGAGGTACGGCCTGGTCTTTTACTCCGCAGTTCAATGCGCAGCAACGTTCGCTGAACCGAGTACTGTGATACATTGCCCTGCTCACCACTGTTGTACCTCCGGCAGATTTCTAGAACTGTGGTCCTGTGGTCTCTGGAATCAATGAGCCGCTGTTGACACACAGCTGGACGACCTGTCTTTGTTTGCCCATCGTTGCCAACACTTTCGATACATTCTCACAACAATGGCAAGAGAGCAACCAACAAACCATGCCGTTTCAGAGATGATGGTGCCAAGGCGCTGATCCATCGCAATTTGACCTCTATCAAACTCGGAGAAACTGCCCACTTTTCCTATTATGACACCTGAGACACGACTAACAGTGAGCCTGTAGACCTGCTCTATACAGAGTGATCGGAAACAACTTGAACCGGACTGCGAGCCCGTAGACCTGCTCTGTACAGGGTGGTCGGAAACAACATCAACCGGGTATACGAACGTTAGGGGGTTGGTCGTACTGATAAACAATTTGAAAACAATTAATTCGATATCTCGAGCCGTTGTCATTTTATCAGTTGCTGAAGTTAACCAATCACATCGCTTCGCAGGCGAATTCAAATGGGCTTTGTGAGACGGTGTTACTACATCTGCACGTGGCTGAATAAAGGCTTGAGAGCGATGCCGAGAAATCAACATCAAACACGAACACACACAGTGGGTTTCATCCGGTGTCACCCTATGGCGCGTTCCGGTCAGCTCGGAGCTCCATGTTCAAATTTCTCCCGTTTTGTTTCCTTGATTGGTGCTCTCAAGCTGGTCTTAGGTCACGTACAGATGTATCGACACCACCTCGGCGCGAGATACTGAAATATCTTGTCAAATTATTTATCAGTATGACTAACCCTCTAACGCTCATATACTCGGCTCATGTTGTTTCCGACCACTCTGTATATACCACGCTGCCAGCTTGTCACGTGCGGTTATCCGCGCTCTAGACGTTATAAATGTTCCCAGGTCGGGGTGGTCATAACGTAATGGCGAGTCGGTGTATAGATGGCCAAAACAAATGCACGCATACGCCCTACATCATGAAACTTTACAACGACAATAGAGATGACATGTATGAAAATACTATTAATAATAACTCTGTGTGTTTAACGAACCTTCAACAGCGATTGATTTTAAGATACGTTGAAGTACTGGACTGGAACTTTGTACTTACGAGAAGTTCTTTAAAAAGCCAGCGAATTCTGCTGTAACGGGTCTCTCGCATTCAAACAGGCTTAAAAAGTCAATCGATTAAATGTTCGGATTCGATCTCACAACCTTGAACAAATGGGGCGACTGCCTAAGCAGCCATGCTACGCAGCCGATTTGAAAATGTTTCATCCAACGATATTTTGGCGGCATAACGTGACACTTCTGTACTGCAGGGAGTAGCCCATTACTCCATACGTCATACTTACACTCTCAACTGTTTTATAACGACCTACATTATATTACATAGACTGGCTGGAGGGGCTCATACAACGCTCTGAGCCGAGGAAACTTTTAACACGTCCACCATGTTTCCTGATGGCACTCATCAGCAGTTCGTTGTCAACAAGGAAAGATATCTAAGTCGTGTTCTGCAATTAACTGCACGAATAGAAGGAATACAAGAAGAAATGTGTCACTTTTTATTTTTATTTGTTATTTATTTATTTAGTTTTATTTTTGTATATCATTTTACTTTGTTTCTTGCTACCATCAGAGAACATGGCGGAGCAGCTTTCAACTTTCTTCAAAGATGGCAGGTCTTCCGTCAGTCTATGTAGTATAATATAGGTCGGTGCTTGCAAGCAAGATGGATGAACATCGTACAGGTTGACCAACTCGAGAAGTAAAATTTACCGCGTTAAATCGAGCATGAAATTTACCACTTCAAAATTTCTCGAAAGGGAAGACGATATTGTGTTTCTGACCCGTAAAGGGTCGTAGCATAATGCTACAGACATGCAGGAATAAGGTTGCAAATGGTTGAAAAACGTTAAGGAGCAATCACTCAGTCAAACAATCACCAATGATCTGTCGACCAGGTGGCAGATTCCCTACCAGTTATTTACCTAGATTTCTCTTAAATAATTTGGAAATTTATCGGACATCTCCCTTGGTAAATTTTCCCAATCCCTAACTCATCTTCCTATAAACGAATATTTGCTCCAGTGTGTACTCTTTAATTCCAACTTTACCTTTACTTTACGTTAACTTTGTGATCTTTAATAACACCACTCAAACTTATTCGTTTACTAATATCATTCCACGCCATCTCGCCACTGACTGTTCGAAATATACCGCTTAATTAAGCAGCTCGTCTCCTTTCTCCTAATTAGTCTTCCCAGCCCAAACTTTGCAATACTACTCTTTTGTCGAAAATCCCTTGGAACAAATAGGGCGGACTTTCTTTGGATTTTTCATTTTTCGAATAAAGTAATCCTAGTGAGGGCCCCATACACTGGAACCATACTCTAATTGTGGTCTTACCAGAGTCTCTACTTTACATCCTTACTACAACCCCTAAATACCGCCATAACCATGTGAAGAGATCAATAACCTTTATTCACAATCCCGTTTAGGTGATTGCCCCAATGAAGATATTTCCTTATATTAACACCTAGGTACTTACAGTAATCCCAATGTGGAACTTTCACTCAGTCAACGTAGTAATTTAAACGGAGAGGACTTTTCCTCTTTGTGAAACCCACAAACCTGACTGACGGCTATAAAATGGATGAAATGAAATGGCGTATGGCTTTTAGTGCCGGGAGTGTCCGAGGACATGTTCGGCTCGCCAGGTGCAGGTCTTTTGATTTGACCCCCGTGGGCGACCTGCGCGTCGTGATGAGGATGAAATGATGATGAAGACAGCACATACACCCAGCCCCCGTGCCACGAAATTAACCAATGATGGTTGAAATTCCCGATCCTAACGGGAATCGAACCCGGGACCCCTGTGACCAAAGGCCAGCACGCTAACCATTTAGCCATGGAGCCGGACATAAAATATATAGGAGAATACTATGGAACTTTGATATTTTTGAAACATTTCACCCACCCTTAAACTAAAAAAATATGAAGTAAAGCTGTATTAATGATGTTCAAGGAATGGGGTCAGAATTTTGAACCATTCTTCTTCTTCTTCTTCTTCTTCTTCTTCTTCCTCCTCCATTTTCGCAACCCCTGGTAGGGTCACGGGTGTAAACTGTCGCACGCTTGAACTTGACGCTGTTTTACCTCCGGATGCCCTTCTTGACACTAACGCTATGTGGAGGGATGTATTTACTATTGAGTTTTCCTGTACTGGTTGGTGGTGTAGTGTGTTGTGTACGTATAAAGAGAATTGTTTTGGAACAAACCCAAACACGCAGTCCCCAAGACAGAAGAATTAACCGACCTGGACTAAAACCCAGGGCCTACTGAACCGAAGGCCTCGACGCTGACATTGCAGCCAAGGAGCCGGACAGAATTCCAAACCATTATTTCCCGCCGGTGAATATAGAAATGTCTGGAGAGAATCACTTTAAGGTTAGTCGCTGACAGTTACCATGATTCAGGATTGAATAATAGATTTTCAGCTTTCCTACCATCGAAAATGGGTTTTCGAAGGTGAGTACATTTCATAAAATCAAAAAGTCATCTCTACAAGGGGAATCAAGTGGAAGGAAACGGCTATCATTATTTGTAATCTCGGCACGAGGATTGGTAGAATGATGGTTAGTCCTATGTTCGACCACTTCCGCCTCATGTCTGTAAAGATGCGTCCACGCTTGTATGAGGTCACCATATCTGTATCATATCGGCCTTGTGAAAACAGAGTTCTGTATCAAATATCATACAATGATTGGACCGGGGATGTTGCCACCGAGAGTCGGTCTTTTGCCGTCGCATCAAAGGGAAGATACGTGATACAGATATTGACAGTGTGGACGGGGTGTTTCCCCGATCAGCACTTCGTATCATCGCCTCGTGTACTGCGCATGGCCCGAGTTCCCATCACTGTTCCCTCCACCCCTACCCTATCACCGTCCTCCCCACTTCGTTTAGTTTTGCACGAACCTTTGTTTGGGGATCTTCCGATTTGAAGAAAAATGTATTCGGAGTGGTCCAGACAAACAGTTCAACAATTGATAAGTTGTTATCAACAAAAGACCATTTGTAGGTTGAAAAAGAATGACGCATAGGACGAAATCGTGAATGACGTAATATTAAAGTCCTTGGTTGGCAACCCAATCGCATCGTGCACAAAAAGAGTATCTGAAGAGCGGACTGCAGCCAGCTGCAGCTGGAGAGACATTTTCACTATAACGGAGCCAACACTCAACTGATGATACAAGACCGATGGATGGAAAACTGACAGAAGCGCATAGAAGATACAGGTACGTGATACAGATTGGGCAGCCTTGTCAAAAGACAGCTGTATCATGATCGAGTATCAGTTATTCTTGATACAGACACGCTGATCTGATACAAGTGCGGACGCACCTTCAGATGTGGACGGTACATTTTGCTCGTTTCCATAGTACTTACAGAGTGTCAGATAAGGAAAAGAGACACCATCAGCTAAACGTTTTGTGGTGGTGGTGGTACTTATTGTTTTAAAACGAATTAGGCCTACAACTGGGCAACCATTTTCTAGCACACATTGTATGTCAATATTTGTCGCGTTTCTGTACGGGGTCAGGTATGAAGTGAGTTGAATCTTCATAGGGAGTATTTAAGACCCGATGCCCTTCCTGGCATCAACCTCATCAAAGGAGTTAATGGGATGAAATGAATGACGTGGTGTATGACAGTAGAAGGGGAGAGGGTAAAACCCGGTGCTGGCATTTAGCCTACTCCTGTCGAATAGCATCAAGGGATCTACTCAAGGCTTAACGTCCGCTTTCCGACGGACGAATCACCATCAAGAGCGTCATATTCCCTCACTGCAGAGAGGTTTGAAATTGAATTCAGGCTTTTAGCACGCAATCTAGTGACTATAGATTGTATACCACCACCTTCCTTACCCTGCCGGCCAAGATTCTGAGGTGACTCCAACCGGCTAACCTCGATGTCATCAGACTTGATGCCTTAACAATCATGGCCACTTGGCGGGCTCATAGAAACCATATATTTTTAGCACAGGTGGTGCTGGTGATCATTGTTTTAAGAGGAAATACAACTAGGCAACCATCCTCTATATAACACTAATCAGAAAGAAAAATGGAAGGGATCCGACACTTCGAAAAATGAAGGTATCGGCCAAAGAAAGACGAAGGCTACGAAGTGCGTGAAAATGAAGGACTCCCTAGGCCTCGAGTGCTCTAATACCGTCGAGTTCGGAAAAGAACAAGAGTTGACCGAGGAAGGTCGGATAGGATAGATGAAAGTGAGCAGCCTGGCACAAGAAAGTGCCTATACTAAGCTAAGGTTCCGATGATCACCAATCCACGCTCCCAAATTTAGAGCCCTGGGGCCCTTTTTAGTCGCCTCTTACGATGGGCTGGGGATACAGTGGGTGTTATTTTACCGTCCCCAATCACAGGGAATTCTTGTAGCACACATCAGGATGAAAAAAAAAGATGAAGTCTGACCCTTTAAATGTATCGGGAAAGGAAAAGGCCGCGAAGGGTGTCAAAAAGAAAGAATCCGTAGGCCTCGCAAATCTAATACCGTCGGGGTTGGAAGAGAACAAGAGTTAACCGTGGAAGGTCAGATAGGAAAAAACTCAAGAGACTGGCACAACTTAAAATTACCAGATTTGGCTGGGACCCCGTGGTCACTAAACCACACTCTCAAATTGTGAGTCCCTGGGGATCCCTTTCAGTTTCAGTCTAGACAGGGGATGACATGGGTTGTGTATTAACAAACTTTCTACTCTCACATATGACTATAAAGCTTATTTAATTGATTTACAGAGTAGCAACAACTTCATAATTACAACAAGGGCATTGTTGTTCATTGCTTCATTGCCTTTCCTTTGCCTAGATATGAGGGTTGGCCTTTCTAGACATAGAAGTAATTTAAAGGAAACTTATTATTGTTTCTTTAGTAAAAATTAAAATAAGGAAGACACTGCTAATTACAAACTTCAACATATTTGTGCAATGTGGCCTTTTTTAAAACACTTCATCCTGTTCGCTTATACGAATCAAGCAGTAGGAAAGTTTTCCCCTCTCCAAACCCGAAATGTAACACACTTAGCACTCTTAAGGAGTGAATACATAGTTCAATATGTTTAATTAAGCTGTCTTGGGACACACTTGATCATCAGCTTTGTGATCTTATACGGTTAGAAATTGTCTGAAAAACTGTATTAGCCTCTCGGTGTTAGAATATATTGAAACGGGAATGCCCTGTCACCATTCGCCGTTCATGTATTTCTTGAGGAGAACGCGCTAACCCCCGACTGTCTGGATTCAAAACGATCGCTGAGCGCGCAGGCATCATGGGGGACAACATGCAAGCGAGCGCTGCTACAGAGTGCCAGCAAAGACCAAGTGACGTCACACCGAAAGTTCTATTCGATTCGACGGCATTTCACCACGAACGGAAGGGCAGATCGTAATTTGGAGAACGTCACCTGGTAGGCCTGGACAACAAATGCTACTGCCCAAAATTTCGTGAAAATCGGCGGAAGGATGGCCGAGATATGAATTTTTATAGAAGCTCATATTTCCAGTCTCGCCGTCCGACCTTGAGCAATATAAGGGGGTCGCCAGCCCCGAGGAGATCAGAGTGTGTGAGCGAGTACTTCGTCGTGAACCAGCCGCCTCGTTGTTCGGGCCCGCTGATGTGATACAGTTCGTTACTCTGTCCGGTCAAGGACCGGTGGCTGAAAGTACGTGATGCGAGTGTTGAAAGCCTTCTCAGTGGACTCTTAACTTCGCGTATAAGCGGAAAACTTATTCACTTAGAATATAGGTCTGTCGAGTCGAGTAACATTACTTCGTTTTGTGAATTTTGTAATTGAGGAGACTGTACAGTAATCACTAGATATTTTGAAACTGTGCTTAAAGGACTTAGGGCATAATGACTGTGCTTTAGTTGTTTCCTCTCCAAGAGACTGTGTCAGGTTATTTCGTGAAACTGTGCCCTAGTACAATTTTTTTTATGGACAGTGTCAATTTGTTTCATAAAGGACAGTGCCAAACTTTCTTTCAAAGACTGTGTCAATTCACTCCGTTAGAAAACAGTGTCGACTTTTCTTGTCATAAGACTGTGCCAACCTTCGCTTTCAAAAGACTGTGTCAATTCATTTCGCAGAACTGTGCTAACATTTACTTTCATAAAACTGTGCCGATATTTCCTTTCAAAGACTGTGCTGATTTGATTCGTGAAATACAATGCCTTTATTTATTTTCAAGCGACTATGTTAATTCAACTCATAAAGGACTGTGTCTATATTTATCGACGAAAAGTTGTATTAAATTACGTGTAAAACTGTGCCTCAGTGGAAAATTTATCTCTGAGAAACTACGTAAAATTTTTTGTTAAGACTGTGTCGTAATAGAACTTGGTTCTTTTCCACGAGACCGTGTCTTAAACTGTTTCTTTTCTGTCTTCGCAGAAACTTTAATTTATTTTTACGTGTGCTAGAACATTGCATGTGCTCAATACAAACAGTACAAAGAATGTGTCCATAGGAGTTAATTTCTTTTCTTTTCGCACTGAGATTACGTGAAGTGGTAAACAGTTGTATCTCAGAAAATTCCAGATTATTTTCACTACCTATCACTTCGAGTTCGACTGTGAATATTGCACAAACAATATTAATTATTTTCACAGAACTGTGATTTTGAATTCATCTCTTTTCCATAAGTAATGTGTGTCCAACACAGTTCCCAGTGGAACTTGTTCGACCAGTAAACAATGTCTTGCCATAATTTGCAGTGCAGTGCGGTAGAGAAGTGTCGTATCAGATTCTATTGACATTCAGTGCGAAAGTTACATTTCTCTACTCCCTTCATGGGACTTAGTGGAATACAAAACTGAACAACTATTCCACGCTGCACGACCATCAGACGACCGCCCCAGGTTCGAGTCTCCTTCAACATCAAGGGCTAACAACCGCCGTGGGACGACGCCGACAACGTGGGACGACGCCGATCACGTGGGACGACGCTTTCTCCACATCTTTGAGGACATTCATACCATTTGTCTGTAAAAGGTGATATCATTTCTATAAATTTTTAAATCAACTGCAAGTTCCACTTTAAATATGAACTCATTTCACTACCCTTCTCTCGTACTCTCTTAAGCATGAACCGTACACGCCTTGGCGTTAATCCATGCTCTCCATAATGCTGAAGTACGGGCGTTCCTGTTTCAATACATAAATCTGCAATTACTTAAATGTATGATTGAAGCAGGTGCCTAAGGGATTGAAACCATGTACTATCAGAGTATTTACCTGGCAAAATATAGAAAATATTGTATAAAGTTCATCTTTAGGGTAGCCGCTGTCAAGGTCCGAATTCCGTTTTCAAATTTTTGAACTGTGTTAATTCCGGGTTTTAATGTAGAGTGTGACGTTTACGAAACTGGGTTTGGATTCTTGGTCATGAGGAAATGCTGTATGTTAAATATGTAGTACGTTTTTTACATTTAGTCCCATTTAGTAAATTTGTGAAGACCAAGTTACATTGTTAAGATTCTACTTCTGTACAATCTCAGTGTTTCAACGGTGGTTTCTTGTAGGTGACATGTCTCTTTGCTTCACCTTAGTGATGTGTAGCGTAGTTAATAAGGTGCATGCATTGTCAAGGTTGCAGGATCGAGTCCTGATACAGTCCGTGGCATTTAAGAATGCTCAAATGCGAGAGATCCGTGTTAGTATATCTGCTGACACTTTAAAGAACCCCCTTTACAGGGAAAAAATCTCAGTACACTTGCGTTTCTTAAATCGATAGCACTGGAAGGGTTGGTAAACACAAAACATTATTATTGACATTCATGTGCCAACTACATTCGAAGAACTAACGCACCCGGTGTTGCACAGGGTCTTCTAGAAGACGTACCTGCTCTATCTGGACGACGTCATCGGCCTTGGATGGATCACCTCATCGATCACGAAGAACCCATTAAGTGACTCCAGGGTGTTGCATTTAAGGTGAGCCCCTACAGGAACTGTGTTCTTCTCAGGATAGAAGTGACAAATTTGGGTTTGGGTATAACAAAGTATGAAGTAAGTACTGACAGTGAGAAATTAAGGCAGTAGCTAGTGCCTTGGTAATGGATACGAGTTCTGTAACTGTCTAGTGCACTGCACCTACTGTCAACGTGCTGGGTGAACTCACAGCGTTGATTAAGCAAGGAAAATGGGTGTTAAGTACTCTCTGATAACGGTTCTAACGCATATATTTGCTGTTGGCTTGTACAGCAAAGTCTGCAAAATAAATTAAGGTTGCAAGATGAAACTTGTTGCCATTGAAACTTTCTGGGCTGTTTCTTTCAGATGAGTCTTTCTAGGATCGGTCGTGTCTACGGGGACGTCGTTAGCAGACATTGCACTATAATTACTTTCGTAGAAAGTTTTATTTAGTGAAGAAAACTCCGTACGTTCGTGTCAACGAATTTTCAAGCCACAGTTCGTAGTAATTTCACGCTACCTTCTTAACAGTAAGCTAACACACTTCAGCTTGAAACTGGCGATTCTACCTCTATAGCGCTAGTACCGATGGTATCAGCTGCCACATGGTACCCAGGGGAAGGTCTCAGAACTACTTGAAGAAATCAATAAAATTATGTACGAAAATCAGCAAATCTAAATACATATAAAATAAAAACTATTGTTTCTAGGATTTTAGATTGTACGCTCTAAAATTAGGGGTCACTCACTGAAAACTGTTCAATCGTTTTCTCACAGTTTCCATTACCGGAAGATGGCTTATCAAATTATATATAGACTCATCTCATTTGATACTGAATAGGCCTATCAGAGGAGGGATAATGACTTTTTACATCCCATTCTTATAAGTATATCCTACCGTTAGCCAGAAGTGTATGTAATGGAGCGGAAAAAACGGACAACTCTACATTTTTGTCTTTTCTTAGCATGTTGGGATTTTGAGTTCTTATTACAACTTACAGTGGTGTGGTCAGGTGTTTCAATCAGCTTTCAGGTTATTGGCTCAACATTCACATACGTTGATGTTATTTAACATCCCTTCTACTACGAATTATCATGAAAATGGAGTACTGGAAATTCGTCCTGAAATGTGGCTCCATAACGTGCCGTATATTCACTGGGATGAGTCTCACACTTAAGCCCTCTTAAATGTCAACTAACTGCTCCAGGTACCGACCCTGCAACCTATATGCTCAACCGACTTCGCTATGCCTTCAGCCATACATACATGCAGTGTACAGAATGGATTCCGCGAACTAGAGATTGATTGACTCTTTATTTCCACATTTCTAATAATAATATTAGTATTTTTACGTCTAGCTAAAAGATTTCGGGAGACGTCGAAATGACGGAGTTTCGTTCTACGGATGTTCTTTTTCGCAGTGGTGAATCTTCCAACACGAGACTAGTGTACTGTATTTGAACATCTTCAAAGACCACTGGGCTGAGCCGGGATCGAATCCGCTCTCTTCTGCCCAGGAAAACTGCGCTGTACTATCTGAGTCAGTCTTGTCTTAGTAAATACTAGCTGTAGTACCCGGCGTTGCCCAGATAGTTTCTGAATATTTACCTTTAAGATTTGCATTACCAGTTAGTTATGCGTGATGTGAATTTTTATAGAATTCCTTTTTGACTTGCAGATTGATATGTTATGATCTATTATGTAGTTTTAGAATTATTTAGATGTGTTTGATTTCAAGTTTTAGATTATTTAATTTTCGAGTAAAACTTCGTCCTTATGGAAGCTCGAATCGACTGGGAAGTATTTGAACCTGTCAAAAATTAATAAGTGATAACTATATGTATTTAGCCGTCGCACTATAGATACGATGTACAGGATTTCAACTGTCAATGAGACTGTCCCCCTCACGCCCCCCCCCACCACTAACAGAGAAAAATCTGGATTGTCACCATTCATCTCTGTGACCCAGAAAACTGTAGATTCGACACTGTTTTCGATTATTTTTATATTTCACTCCCCCCCCTCACCCACACCCCGAATGGGGCAGAACATGAATTTTAAAAAATTCGGAGTGTCACTAATCATTTCAGCGACCACGAAAACTATGGATTCGATAATATTTTAGATTATTTTTATACCACCTCCCTCGCCCCCTGCCATAAGGGTGCTAGGGGTGTCTTACCCTCACGCGGTTTGTCTCCTGATACTAATTGGTAAGTGTACCAAGTTTGGTGAAATTGCTCCAGTGGTTTAGGATGTGTCATTTACACACCCACACACACACCCATGCACACACATACATAAATTTTTATATAGATTAAGAAGAAGAAGATACGATTTTTATATATAGGTTTTGGATTAATTTTATATCTCACCCCCTTCGCTCCCCACTTGGACTTGCAAAAAATCCGGAGTATTACTATTCATCTCAGAGACCCTGAAATCTATGGATTCGAAACTGTTTTTAATTATTTCTATATCTCACCCCTCCTTTGCTCCACACCTAAAAGGGGGCTGGACTTCGACTTTAAAAAATTCTAGAGTATTACTTTTCAACTCAACGACCCCGAAAACTATGAATTCGACACTATTCTCGATTATTATTATAACTACCCCTCCCTGACCCCCTCCCTTAAGGGCGCTAGAGATGGCTTACCCCCACAGTGATCGTCTCCCGATAGTAAGTAATACGTGTACCAAGTTTGGCTGAAATTGCTTCAGTGGTTTAGGAGGAGATGTGTCATTTACACACACACACACACACACACACACACACACACTTTCATTTTTATATATATAGTAAGATTTTTATACTCGTACTTCACCCCCTTTCCATCCCCGCCCAAAGGAGTCCTATGAGTGCCTTACACAGCAGTATATTTTTTCCAGATATTAAGTCTTATTTGTACCAATTTTGGTTGGCAGCTATGCCCAAACGTACATACATAATCTCATTGCTCTAGAACCCTGGAGCTGACGTTGCCATAGTTACGGCAGTTCATTTCTTTATCCGATTCCTAGAGCAGGGGTAGTGTGGTGCCAATATCTCCGTAACGGTTGGTTTTAGGGCCTTAAAACATGGTTTTCGGGCCCGTAGGGCTTACCGAGTTTTGTTCTTTGCGTCAAGAGGATTAAATTGAGCTTTGTCTCGTCCTTATACGACAAATTCGATATTTTGCCTATATTAGCCTATTACTTTTATATTTCTCCCCCGTGCCCCCCCCCCACATCGAATTATTTTGAAAATAAAATACACTGACTGACAGAGCAAATGCAACACCAAGAAGGAGTGGTCAGAACTTTATGCCAATTGCAGGGTAGACTGACGTCACTGAGGTATGCTCATGATGTGAAATGCGCCGCTGTGCTGCGCACGTAGCGAACGATAAATGAGACACGGCGTTGGCGAATGGCCCACTTCGTACCGTGATTTCTCAGCCGACAGTCATTGTAGAACGTGTTGTCGTGTGCCACAGGACACGTGTATAGCTAAGAATGCCAGGCCGCCGTCAACGGAGGCATTTCCAGCAGACAGACGACTTTACGAGGGGTATGGTGATCGGGCTGAGAAGGGCAGGTTGGTCGCTTCGTCAAATCGCAGCCGATACCCATAGGGATGTGTCCACGGTGCAGCGCCTGTGGCCAAGATGGTTGGCGCAGGGACATGTGGCACGTGCGAGGGGTCCAGGCGCAGCCCGAGTGACATCAGCACGCGAGGATCGGCGCATCCGCCGCCAAGCGGTGGCAGCCCCGCACGCCACGTCAACCGCCATTCTTCAGCATGTGCAAGACACCCTGGCTGTTCCAATATCGACCAGAACAATTTCCCGTCGATTGGTTGAAGGAGGCCTGCACTCCCGGCGTCCGCTCAGAAGACTACCATTGACTCCACAGCATAGACGTGCACGCCTGGCATGGTGCCGGGCTAGAGCGACTTGGATGAGGGAATGGCGGAACGTCGTGTTCTCCGATGAGTCACGCTTCTGTTCTGTCATAGTCACCGCAGACGAGTGTGGCGTCGGCGTGGAGAAAGGTCAAATCCGGCAGTAACTGTGGAGCGCCCTACCGCTAGACAACGCGGCATCATGGTTTGGGGCGCTATTGCGTATGATTCCACGTCACCTCTAGTGCGTACTTAAGGCACGTTAAATGCCCACCGCTACGTGCAGCATGTGCTGCGGCCGGTGGCACTCCCGTACCTTCAGGGGCTGCCCAATGCTCTGTTTCAGCAGGATAATGCCCGCCCACACACTGCTCGCATCTCTCAACAGGCTCTACGAGGTGTATAGATGCTTCCGTGGCCAGCGTACTCTCCGGATCTCTCACCAATCGAACACGTGTGGGATCTCATTGGACGTCGTTTGCAAACTCTGCCCCAGCCTCGTACGGACGACCAACTGTGGCAAATGGTTGACAGAGAATGGAGAACCATCCCTCAGGACACCATCCGCACTCTTATTGACTCTGTACCTCGACGTGTTTCTGCGTGCATCGCCGCTCGCGGTGGTCCTACATCCTACTGAGTCGATGCCGTGCGCATTGTGTAACCTGCATATCGGTTTGAAATAAACATCAATTATTCGTCCGTGCCGTCTCTGTTTTTTCCCCAACTTTCATCTCTTTCGAACCACTCCTTCTTGGTGTTGCATTTGCTCTGTCAGTCAGTGTACATCCCATGTTACTCATTGGCAATGCATCTTTCTATAGGTGAAGAAATTTTTAAAATCGGTTCAGTAGTTTTTGAGCCTATTCGTTACAAACAAACAATTTTTTCCTCTTTATAATATTAGTATAGATAGAAATGTAATGAAAGCTCACTTGCACGGAAGTGATAGGAGAAATTGTGCGTGTGCGTCCATCCCTTGTCCCGTTTCTCTACGGGGTCTCGGATATGTAGTTTTCCGTTGTTTCCCAGTTTCACACCAGGCAAATGCTGGGGTTGTACCTTATTAAGGCCACGACCGCTTCCTTCCCACTCCTAGCCCTTCCCTGTCCCATCGTCGCCGTAAGACCTATCTCTGTCGGTACGACGTACACTACCGCTCATTAATTGCAATACACCCAATAATTGACATCTAGTTCTCTGTAGATAAGGTCTAATACCGTGGGTACGGTTGAGGGAGCAAAGGAATAGTACAGCAGTTGTACACATGTCACAATTTTTGTTTGTGGTCATCGAGGTACAATAGTATCCAACAAACAATGTTGTGTACATAAACGTTATGTATAACCCAGCCAGCGAATTGTTGCCGGTGGCGGAAATCGGAACTAATGCGCTCTGCCCAGCTACACGCCTGCGATAGAAGTGCAGTTGTCGCCAGCGAAACCTCATCGCATGTCGTGTGAGTGTATGATTCGTGCGTTGTAGATTAGTAAACCCGTGTACGTAAGTAAGTACGTACGTAAGTGAAAACAGTTAATAGAGTATATTGTTCGTGGAGAAGTGGAGTAGATGTACGTTAACATCTAGTACACAGTACATGGGACGAATAATAATAATAATAATAATAATAATAATAATAATAATAATAATGGAAAGGCCGAAACAGGAAAAGGGAAAATGGACTCATTCAGCGGAGAAGAAAATGATATACAATGTCGTGCAGTTTTGTAAGCAAGAGAAAAAAGAGAACAAAGTAATTATACCTCTTTAAAAAGCAATTTTAAGGGAGGCACATATGGTTGGAAGTCCGAAAAAACCGTAAGAAATATTTTGAAAGACATTGAATAGGCGGAGAAAACCGGCGAAAAGGTTATAACACCACGAAAAATACGGTCTGAAAGAAAAGTGATTTCTGCGGAAACAGCTTGTATTTGCGAAACATGAAACGCAGTTTAAGGGAGGAAAGGAAACTTTCCGGAAAATTGTAAGAGAAATGGGGTTTTATTTCCGGAAGTGTAAAAATAAACTAACTATCCTCGCAGAAAGGTCAGACATTGTTGCTAGACGTGCGGACTACTTACCAGTTATAGGAAATAACGCGAAGGGTCCAAATAAACCAGCAGTGTACACGGATGAAACGTGGGTTCATACACACTACACTGTAAATAAATGTTGGCAACATGAAGATGTCGCAGGGGTTATGACGAATCACAGTCAAGGACAACGAGCTATTGTTGTCCATGCGGGAGGAAAAATGGGTTTCATAGAGGGAGCAGATTTAATTTATGACTCAAAATCCAAATCACAAGATTACCATGATGAAATGAATAGCTGCATTTATCAGAAATGGATAGAAGATAAACGTATTCAAAATATTCCACCCGAGAGCATAGTTGTTAACGATAACGTGTCCTATCATGCTGTGGAAGTCAATAAAGCCCCCCACTAATGCATCTCGTAAGGCTGAAATGGTAGACCGGCTTACTCAGCATAACATATATTGTGATCCCACTTGAAGACGAGCTGAATTTTTGAAACTTATAACACGTAATAAGCCGCAACCGGCATATGGAGTGGATACAATGTTAGAAAAAAAGGGGTTTACTGTCTTAAGGCTCCCTCCATACCATTGCGAACTTAATCCGATTGTACTTTTGTTAAAACAAAAGATTGCTGCTAAAAATGTCTCTGCTATTAGCTTAAAAACCCTAAAGGAACTGACCAACACTTCTTTACGTGAAATCACTCAACAGGACTGGGCAAAAGCTTGCGAAAAAGTACGAACAATTGAGGAAAGTTATTGGTACAGGGATTGGTTAATGGAGGAAGCCATAGAAAATGTCATCATAAATGTTGGCCTTGACAGTGACGATAGTGATGATGAAAATACAAATGAAAATGAGTGTCGTGACAACACTGAACAAAGTGATATGGGTACTGATACTGATACTGAAAGTGAGAATAGTGAGACCGACACAGCTGATGAAGAACCTGGTGTAGTTGGGGACAAAACATGACGGCCTCAGTTCCTAGAAGCGAGCTGGAAGCCAGTAGTCAATCACACCCTGCACCCTGCTGAGTTAACGAGTTGTAAGTGACCCTTGTTTGTTTTGGAGAGGCTGCCAAACCACTTTCTTCCTTACTCTCTGTAGTATTTACCCTTTCTTCGTGTACAGCAGTAGCCGATTTGGCAACTCTGGCTGCAGTAGAGGTAGTAAATCCTATAAGTCGCTAATACACACCGAGCTCCCGCTGGAAAGTAGTGGTGTGAGGCGAGGTCGTTATGATTTGTCCCCAACTATATCTATCCTTTGTGTGCAGGACCTTCATCGTCTAGTACAATCAACGAGCTAGCTCGTTGAGTACAATGTAACTTCAAGCAGGTTAGTGGTACTGTTCTCATTGTATGACTGTACGGGCGATCCCCCTCTTGCCCCTCTCCCGTCTGCGGCAGCCATACTGTGGCGAGCTGACGTAATGTTTACACAACAGCCCCGCTCCATCTCTAGCGGTAACAATTCCCTGGTGGAGTAGTACCTATCGGATATGTTTATTTACCTATTTGCCGACGGACGCCGTATTTGGTGCACCTGTGTTGTTCCCTGTAGTGATGTGATATCTGCAGCGAACGGCAAGCATTGCTACGATACATAACATGTGGTTCCTGCATGTCAGTTCCTTCGTGACAGTTGAAGTGTGCACATCGCTAGTATGGCTCCACGAATGGAGATATCCATAGAAAAAGTGCTGCAATTGTAGCACTTAGCCAAGCAGGTTTATCTGTTCGCCAAATTGCGAAACAATGTAGTGTGTCTATAGGGGGAGTGCAATACACCCTTCACCGCCAGAAGACAACAGGTCGCAATAAGGACATAAGTTACCACGACCAGAACGACCTCATAAAACAACTAAAAGTGATGATAAATATATCTGAATTACCAGTAAGAGAATTAGATTCAAAACAGCGCCCCAAATTCTTGCAGAATTGGTAGAAATGAATACGACAATAATATCTTTTGTAAAAATAAGACTGATTGAAGCCGGCTTGAAAGGATGTGTCACAGCAAGAAAACCCCTTCTAACGCCCATAAATAAACAGATGAGACTTGAATGGGCTAGAAAACATCGTAATTGGACATTGGAAGAGTGGACGAAGGTGTTATTCACCGATGAATCCATGTTCGAAATTTTTGGAACCAGAAGTAGAATATTTGTTCGCCGATTTGTAGGGGAAAGGGTAGCCCAGCAGTGTGTTCGACCTACAGCTAAACACGGTGGAGGTTCTATTATGGTTTGGGGATGTTTTGCCGGAGATAGAGTTGGCGACATTGTGAAAATAGAAGGATGTATGGGTCAGAAGCAGTACCATCGCGTACTTCAGTACCATGCAATACCAAGTGGATTGCGCGTAATAGGGAAAGGGTTCACCTTACAACAGGATAATGACCCAAAACATCGGTCGGCATACTGTACGAACTACATTGCATCAAAGGAAAAACAGAAAGTACTGAAAGATATGGTATGGCCGTCCCAAAGCCCCAGTTGTAATTCCATTGAAATGGTCTGGGATGAAGTGGACAGACGTATTAGGGAAGTTAATACATCCAGGAAGGAAAATCTCTGGAATATTGTTAAGGATGTGTGGAATCATATAGATTCACGATACCTACAAAAACCGATTGACCGCATGCCTCGAGTTTGTGAGGCAGTCATTAAATCCAAAGGAGGATACTTTGATGAAAGTAAAATATAATGATTGTGATTGTTTTATATATGTGTAAGTTAATATAATTACTTTTCGTGAGAAATAACGTTTGATTTGTGTTGTAAATCTGAAATACCAGGGGGTAGTGAAATTAATGAGCGGTAGTGTAAAGCAAATTGAAAGGAAAAGAGGACAAATTGAGGCAAATATTCATTTATAGGACGAGGAGTAAGGGATTGGAATAAATTATTGAGGGAAATTCAATAAATTTCCAAGTTCTTAGAAAATGTTTAAGAAAAATTGATAGGGAATGTGCCACCTGGGCGACAGCTCTAAATACAAATCATTGATTGAGGATGATAATGATGATCAAAGGGTATCGATGAACGTGACGATGGGAATAGAGTGAATATAACTCCCTCATGTGGATCAGTAATACAGTGTCAGCTTCTGGATCCCACGATCATGGGTTCAAATCCAGCAGCGACAGTCAGATTCCTGAAGGACAGAAAAAAGTCCATTCGATACTCCATGCCGTACGATTTCGACAAGTAAAAGATCTCGGGTGACACATTTAGTGTTTACCAGACTAAGGTAGTTAAAACTCAACCTCACATCACCCAACAGTGATCTGCTTCTCCACCATCTGCTGGAGTGAAACTGATAGTTGAAACTGACAAGTAAGCAGCCTAAATGGATCAAATAAAAATGCCTGCACACGAAAGCTGAGGACATAAATGTATTATTATTATTATTATTATTATTATTATTATTATTATTATTATTATTATTCCGCCTGGTGACCATGATAGTTCAACATTCAACAACCTCAACAAATATCATTGGGTACAGCAATGCTACTGTTCAGGACAGCCATATCACACTCAGCGACCTGATGACAATAGAAAAAGTCAAGGCCCGATATCTCAAGAGAATTCTAGGCATTGGAAAATCAGCCCCTTCAAGGTTAACACATGTTCTAACCAAAGAGGACTATTTCATTGACGATATCAAAACACAGTTTTGTCTACCAAACACCAAGCCCTACGAGAATACACGCCAAACTTTAAACGAGAGAAGAAATGCTATTTGGTCCGACTTCTACTCCACGGACGCCATAATGACGAAAGGGTGGAAGCAAGCAAATTACGAGCTACGGCACGTAATTACACGTTACGCCACTCCTGGATTTCACCACAGATTCTGCCAAACCAAAAACTTCCACCAGCCGAACGAAGACTGTATGTGTAACCTGTGCAACGATCATTGTGAAAGATACCATGCACAAAACTGCAAAATGAGGACAACCTGAGTAACAAGAATGACATGAGCATAGTTGACCATCTGTACAAAAATTGTTTTTACACATTGTGCGCTTTTCATTTAATAATAATAACTCCCTAATATTTTGCCAGAAATATAAAAACTGAGACTCTTCAGTATTTGAAATTCATCATTCGTAATACACTTGAAATAAATCACATTAATGAGGTTGTAAATAAACGTTATAGATGTCTTCATATGGTTATCAGAGTATTTAGGGGTTGTAGTAAGGATGTAAAGGACAGGGCGTATAAGTCTCTGGTAAGATCCCAGTTAGAGTATGGTTCCAGTGAATGGGATCCGTACCAGGATTATTTGATACGAGAACAGGAAAAGTTCCAAAGGAAAGCAGTGCGATTTGTTCTGGCTGATTTTCGACAGAAGAATATAGCGTTACAAAAAAAAAGGTGCAAACTTACGCTGGGAAGACTTAGAAGTAAGGAGAAAAGCTGCTCGTCTAAGTGGTATATTCCAAGCTGTCAATGGAAAGAGATAGTGGAAATCAGCTTGAGTGGTGCTTTTAACCCGCGAGTGGTCGCTATATGAGATTTTCTCTCACATTATTTTTTATTGCGATATTACTTCACAGTGATGAAAGGGAGGTGACTGTTCCCTCTTCTAACTGAGTTTATAACTGTCGTGAGTAGAGCGATTCACATTTGAAGGGTAAGCACCTCCTCCCCTAGTCAGAACAAAGGTTCCTATATGACCGTGCGCACTGAGTGAGGGTTTCTCTCATCGCGCGACCAATGGCGTTGGTGTTATGTTGAAGTAGAGCGGTAAACTTACTCATGTTGTACGCGTTAGTATTTGTATTATGAGCACTTCTTGTTTTTGAAAATGTTATTGTGTTCAGAAACCTTGCTTTGTACGTAAATATTACTAGATATAATGCATGTGTGAGATTTAATTTTTTTACAACTCCAGGACGGAAGTTATTTTTGTGTTCATTGCATATGTTATTTTAAGTAGCAATTTGTGTCTTTAATAAACAGCTAATCATTTCATATTTATGTCCGGCTCCATGGCTAAATGGTTAGCGTGCTGGCCTTTAGTCACAGGGATCCCGGGTTCGATTCCAGGCAGGGTCGGGAATTTTAACCATAATTGGTTAATTTCACTAGCACGGGGGCTGAGTGTATGTGTCGTCTTCATTATCATTGCATCCTCATCACAGTGTGCAGGTCGCCTACGGGAGTCAAATCAAAAACCTGCACCTGGCGAGCCGAACTTGTGCTCGGACACTCCCGGCACTAAAAGCCATACGCCATTTCATTTTCCTTATTTCATTTTTATCTAAAATATATAAGGTAGAACTTGCGTTTGATTTCAGTGGTAAATTTCAGCCTTACGCCCCACTAAACTGTGAAAAATGTCATATTTATTTTAATGTGAAAGTCTCACGCGTGACCACTCGCGTTACATTTTGGCTAGCGACCACTCGCGAGTTAAAGGTGGGAAAGATCATAATATGAAGATAAAATGGAATTCAAGAAGACAAATAACGGCAAATATTTTATTGGAGGCATCTTCGAAAACCATAATAGTGGTACGTAAAACCAGTAACGTTATCATATTTCTCTTTCAGGAGGAGGAACTAGGGAATGGAATAAATTATCGAGGGAAATGTTCATAAATCTCCAAGTTCTTTGAAGTAATTTAAGAAAAGATTAAGTAAACAACTGATGGAACATCTACCACCTGGGTGACAGTTTTAAATGCAGGTCACTAATAATTTATTTATTTATTTATTGATTAATATAATGTTTGTTTGATTGATTGATTGATTGATTGATTGATTGATTGATTGATTGATTAGATGTGTTACGAATTTCTGTTCTTCTTTGGTGAAGAATTGTTAATATCAGTTTTACTGAAGTGGAGAATACCGGGCGAGTTGGCCGTGCGCGTAGAGGCGCGCGGCTGTGAGCTTGCATCCGGGAGATAATAGGTTCGAATCCCGCTATCGGCAGCCCTGAGGATGGTTTTTCGTGGTTTCCCATTTTCACACCAGGCAAATGCTGGGGCTGTACCTTAATTAAGGCCACGGCCGCTTCCTTCCAACTCCTAGGCCTTTCCTATCCCATCGTCACCATAAGACCTATCTGTGTCGGTGCGACGTAAAAGCCCCTAGCAAAAAAAAAAAAAAGAAGTGGAGAATATGAACATGATCATGCAAAACCAACAGACTGGCACAAACTTGAAAATACAAAGCAACCAATTCCTCCACCAAATGAATTTTCGTATTTCTGCTTTCCCATCGAAACATCATTCAAGTGTAGATTAACGTGTGTGCGATTTAACGTATTGGTCGTGCCTTTTCAAGGTTGGTCAAAGATGTTATGGCGTAGAATCGATCATTCCAGTAAAGTAGCCATAATTATGTTGTACCAAATTAGAACTGCTGAACGTCAATTTATATTCATTTTTTAATTATAAATAGGGGACATTCAGGAAATATTCTATTAGTCGGACAGCGGCAAAGTATGCCACAAATCATCTAAATTTCGAGAGATTCCGCCAAAATCGGGAGATCTGGTAACCTTGGGTAACCACTCAATCCCGTTAAGTGCCGAAACGTGATGCCCGTGCGTTCTACTCCATCAGATTAGGGTTGGCACCCCTCAGAATTTGACCCCAAAACTAAGGAATTTTCCATTTTATTTCTGGACTTGGGTTCAAATAGTTTTCCCAGTCAAGTATATTGCAGTACACACATGAGCAATTGAATTAGAGATAGTTGCTGTAGTTGGGAAATGGCGTTGTGCCGGCCCGGTAAATTTAATAGGAGGGCGTGGTATGTAACAGCGAGGACGTCAAATCTCGTACTGTCTGTACGAGTTGACTACAGGATGGGTAAGAAACGAGACCTCAGCGCATTCGATCGTGGCCATATTGTCGGCGCCAGATGCACGGGCCCTCCATCTCTGAAGTCGTGCAAGCACTGGGCTTTCCAGAGACTAAGAGTGTACTGTGAGTACGTGGAGTTGGTCAACACTACCATCGCCAGAATCAACTGGCGTGGTGTACGACGCGTTGATGACAACTGTCGCCGTCGGCTAGCTCGGATCGTACGAGCGGATAGACCGGCCACAGTGCAGCAGATCACTTGTCAATTCAATGCTGGACAACGAAGACGTCTGAGCAGTCACACCATCCAGAACAATCTCTTCGCCATAGAGCACAGAAGCAAGCGTCCCATTAGGGTACCTATGCTTAACACCCGTCACAAGGCACAACGACTGACATGGGTAAAGGAACACCACCATTTGACGCTCGAAGCATGTAAAGAGGTCATCTGGACAGATGATATGGTACATGCTGATGGCCGGGTACAAGTGCGTCGTCAACCGCATGAGGTGATGGATCCCTCTTGCCAGCAGGGTACTGTTCAGGCCTGTGCTGGTTCTTGCAATTTCCTCGTTAACGACCGGAACGCTTTTGAAGCCTAGGTGACCGGCTGTGATCACATTCCTTGGCCGCGGGGTGACAGGATTTCCTCAATTCGAGACACATCGTTGTCAATTCTCCGTTATAACTACTTAACGTCTTCGAGCGAGCAGCGAGACTGAACGGAACTGCGTGCAGCTGTGCAACATTGGAGACCTGACAAGCGAGCCGGCTTCAGCACCGGTACGCTTTTGAAATACTCCACGTGGACTGTCACTGACAAAGCAAGCATGCTATTGGTCAAGAGCCATCTGCTATTGGTCACAATAGAGGCGACTATAGGTAAGGTAAGGGTGTATTCTGCCTGAAGGCAGGTCCAAACCTCCGCAGAGGTGTGCGGGAGTTTACGTACGGTAGAGTGGCCAGTTCCTTGCCGCTCCTTCATTTCCTTACCCTCCACCAACAGCGCGTGGCAGCCCATTCAAAACTTTACCACGCCTAATGTTGCTTAATTTCGGAGATCTCACAGGATCCGGTGTTCGAACACGGCTACGGCCCTTGGCAAGCGACTGTAGACAGACGTAAATCTAGTTACTGTCGGGGGGGTTGGTACTGCTTAACGTTTCAGTCGCCGGCCTTTGATACGTATGACAACGTACCTCATTGGCGAACGTTACAGGAACCTGCTGACAGATCACTTTCACCCTTTTGTTCGTCTCCAGTACCCTGCAGACGACCAGTACCTACGACAAGACAATGATTCAGCTCATCGCTCCCGAATCGTGACTGATGGTTCGATGAGTACTCCACACATGTGAAGATGCTTGCATGACCCCCGAGGAATCTCGATCTCAGCCCCACTGAGCACATTTGGGATGTTGTCGAGGGGGGTGTGCATGCCCTGGACTCTGCTCCGACCACTCTTGATGGATTATGGAAGGCAGTTCCTCGTCGCTTCCAGTGTATTGTGGAGTCCATGCCACGCCGCATCACCGCCGCCATCAAGGTTGAAGGGGATGCTACACGCTACTGCCCAGGTACCTCGAATTCAGTTGCTCATGAGTGTAAATATCAATGAAGAAAGATTGTTTCATGCCAAGCTCTACAAAGCATTTGTAGAATAAATGTAGAAGACAGTATGAATAAATTTCTTTTGACCGAAGTTTTGAGTACATTTCATATTCATTATTGTTACGAACGAGTACAACTCCGTCTCTTTTATTAGCGTAATTTATATCAGGATGACCCAATAAATGCAAACACATATGCACACACAATTCTAATCAACCATGAATGGTCACACTTGCTATTTACAAGCAGATGGTCCGGCCCGTTGCTATAACTTGAGGACGGCTAATGCTTACTTTCACTTCCCCAAGTCATTTAACCGCATACATCCGCTGTGTGTAGATCGCTGGAGTTGAACACAGGGCTACGGGCTACACAACACACGATAACTATTCATTGGTTCGACTTCAGAGACAGTCCATTAATTCACAGAGTCAGATTAGATAAACAACTAAACAGCAACAGCTCAACAGTATTCGACAGCAGGACGATACAACAGCGAATATTAACACAGGTCCATTTACCCTCACACTCACGATAGCGGCTTCCCTCGCTGACTTACGGCGATTCTCAGTACAAGAGAGAGGGAGACACACACACACTCTCTCTCTCTCTCTCTCTCTCTCTCTCTCTTTAAGGCAGTACCCAGTCTTCTGTCCCGTCGTCTTCAGTCTGGCTGTTCGCTGGACACTCCGGGACAAGAACTCTTCGTTCAGACTTCGGTGGGACACTAGCCACAGCCAAAACCTCTGTCGCCCTCAGCCCAGCCACCGATCCCCAACACACTTAGTCTCACACTGACTCCACCACGGAGTCCAACACTGACTCCGAGTCCACCACCAACTCTGACTGACTCTTCGCGGCTAGCCTTCCTTTTTATAGCTCAGGTGATGTGAACTAGAATATTCCCGAGGTGACTAGAGATGAAACATTCCCGTTGGGAGCTTCCTGGTCGGCTGATTTACTAGGCCCTTCCAAGGTTTACCGAAAGGGGCTAACGCGGGCCTGGCACGTAAAATTATTTTAATTTCTCCTTCGATCAAATAAGGGTATTGAGTTCGTATTCTCTTTGATGACCAATCTGTGGACTGATTAGTGCAACGAATGAAATTTAAACTTACTTAAGACAGGATTATGCATTACATTACATTTCAAGATGACATGTCCGCAATTTGCAAAATATCTAAACAAGGTTGTTCAAAGAGACCTAATAAAATGTTGTCAAAATTATGAGAAATAACTTATAGGTTTAAATTTAAAAGGATAGCAAAATAAAGGCAATCTACGTTCACTTTAATTAATTTTGCGATGGTAAATACAAATACATTGCCCCCGTTAAAGCTCAGTGGCAGACGCGAGGATCTCACAGGACGGATCGTTCATTTGGCCCGATATTTAATACAGGGGCATTAAGGTAGGACAATATCAAAGGATATAAATAACAGCCAACAGACATGGAAAATAACATTTATTAAAGAATATTATGAACTTACGTTAAATGATGGACTTCAGAGTCAATTAAATCACCCAGATTTCATAGTATTAATGAGTCTTCTTGATGTATTCATACTTGAAATCACACTTAAGAAAATGGAAATTGCAACACCATGAAGGCATTGGTCGTTTGTGTTGATTTTCAAGATATGGAACGATGCCATGTAGGTATGTAAACGATCAAAGTTTCAGATCCATTGGATTGTTGCTACAGGTCTCTCCACGTGATTGGTCGCAGAGGAATCAACTCCAGTATACGGACTCTGGTGTAGCGTAGTTGACTTGCAGTCTGTGCAGTGAAGTGTTCCCCGTCAAACATTCCTCGACGACAGAGAAGAGCACGCTATCAACAACTCTTGCCGTTTGAGAGGGCGCGGATAATTGGGCTGTGTGAGGCTGGATTATCGCTAAGGACTGTCGCTGCACGTTTTGGCCGACAGGCATCAACGTTACGACGTGTATGGCAGCAGTGGTCAAATGAAGGTACCCACACTCGTAGACCTGGCACAGGCCCAGCGCGACAGACAACTGAGAGAGGATCGCCGCAGCATTCGGATGGCCCGAATGGAACCCCATGCAACAGCAACGCAAATTCGAGCAGCTGTGGCACCCCACGTTACACGACAAACAGTTGGTAATCGCCTGCGTGCAGCTGGCTTACGAGCCAGTGTCTCTGTAGAAGGTGTTCCATTGACCCCACAACAGCGACGTGTAAGGCTGGCCTGGTGTCGAGAAAGATCGACGTGGGTCGACGAATGGCAATAGGGTCGTCTTTAGTGATGAATCGTGCTTCTGTCTTGGCCCGCAGTGATCGCCGGAATCGTGTGCGCCGACGTACCGGGGAGAGGGGCCGCCCAGATCTTATTGTCGAGAGACACACAGGGCCAACACCAAGCATTATGGTCTGGGGAGCTATTGGCTTTAATGTGAAATCACAATTAGTGCTTGTTGAGGGCACTATGACTGCTCGACAGTACGTTGATAGGGTACTCAATCCAGTGGTTGTCCCTATGATGGTGAACATTGCTAATGGGATGTTTCAGCAGTATAATGCCCGGGTTCACACTGGACGCATCTCCAGAGAAGCTCTCCACGACATCACAACCTTAGAATGGCCCGCCAGATCTCCGGACCTCAGTCCTATTGAGCATGTGTGGGACATGATAGGTCGACAACTGGCCAACCGTCCTCAGCCACCCACAATTCTGGAACAACTGACCCGTGCAGTGCAGCAAGCATGGGCCACAATTCCTCAGGAAGTGATCCAGGGCCTTATTGACTCCATGCCTCGACGAATTCATCAATGTATTACAGCTCGTGGTGGTCACATCCTGTCAGTGGCGTATGCTGGTATCAAGACGTGGGCTACCACTAGACTTAGGCTACCCCTTTTCGATAGTTGGTTTAGGGAACATCAAGCCTTGAGCATTTTGAGCTGCAACGAACAGCTAACGGAGCTGCCCGCTGTGTTGTCAAGGCTGCTTCGTAAGCTTCATTGCCACCGCCAATACTCAACACCTGATCAACCGAGTTGGTAGCCTAAGGTTTAGCAAATTGACGTCCAGCTTTGAGGCTAAATGGATAGAATGCTTGCCTTTGGTCCGACGGCCCCGGTTCAATTTTCAGAATCAACCCCCTCATACTGTTAATTCACCTGGATTGGGAACTGGGTGTTTATGACGTCTTCGCCATTCATTTTATCCTTATTAGGTCACCACCAAGCCTATGTAGATGCCATGTACCACTATTATTATTATTATTATTATTATTATTAAATAACAATGTTGAATTTTACAGCGGTCGTACCCATCGTTCAATGGTTAATTATCTTCCTCGGAAGATCAGTGGTGGTGTCCGACCCATGATCACGGGTTCGATTCCAACCAACAAAAGAGAACACTAAACATGAAATATTGCGTTTCATTTTAGCAGATCTTATTATTATTACTATTTGCTTTATGTCGCACCGACACAGATAGGTCTTATGGCGACGATGGGACAGGAAAGGCCTAGGAATGGAAAGGAAGCGGCCGTGGCCTTAATTAAGGTACAGCCCCAGCATTTGCCTGGTGCGAAAATGGGAAATCACGGAAAACCATCTTCAGGGCTGCCGACAGTGGGATTCGAACCCACTATCTCCCGGATGCGAGTTCACAGCCGCGCGCTCCTAACCACACGGCCAACTCACCCGGTTTTAGCAGATCTACCAATAAAAAGAAAACTATATTACTGCTATAACAGCAGCTCTGCAGTGTCTTCCTACAAGGATGTAGAAGTAAACGGGAGTGAAATACCAGAACTCCATTATCTATATATTTAAGACAGAAGGATGAGGTGAGGAAGTATATACGATGAGTAACGCATGGTGATAGTTAGCAGTGGCGATCTGACGGACCGAAGCCTAGCACAGCTATCCTCCGCAGGTCCCCGCGCCTGTAGGCAGACAGCAGCAAGCCGCGTGAGGCGAGTCGATGGGAAGGGACGAGTCTGGGCTGCAACATCAGTCTCCGAAGCCTTGTTCTTAGAAATACGTGCGACGTGTTTTCTCATTGCTTTCAAGTTTTGCAAATGGAACAATGTGTCAGATGCTTACAATATAATGTGCTTTAGATTTCCATCGCTCGCATTTGAGGTTTGGGCTTCACTGATAGCCTTGGTAGCCCTCAGTATACGCCATTGCATCCTGTATTGATTGTTGTCCAAACTTGCGGTCAGAGGGACCTGAAAGTGTAATCATCGAATCACAACCGAACACTTGTCCTGCATGTTTAATTGCAGCAATGTAGCACCACTCCTTCTGCGTGTTGCAATTTCCATTTTCTTCAGTGTATCTTTAAATGTTAATTAACTTGACATGCACTCATCACTTATTATCTTCAGCCATTAAATAAACTAAATTAAAATTGGAACAACTTTCTCGACATTCAGTTAAATGATTAGCATCGATGAAACCTCGTTTTATCGCTCATGATCTCAGATTTACTCATTGAAGTATAATTCTGATTACAATATCTCATCATGACTTACATAACGCGGCTGAAGTCCTTGGAAAATGTATACATAAAAATTCTCTAACCATCTGAGCTTGTTTACATTCAAACGAAAATATAATTATCATTCTTGAAAATTTGCATTATGTTAAATTCTTCGCTTTTTCTCATAACTCAGTTCACATCTTTCCTTGAACTAATTTACAACTTTACATTAATTCGTTTTACACTGTATTATTTACATTATTTCTTTTTATGGACAACGTCGGATATCCCTAATCCTAATATTTGTGATGATCCTGCCACAAATTACTAACAAATCTGACGTAACGTATAGCAACAGTAAAATTGTTAAATACTCTCCATTTCAGATAAAGATAACTCATGCAACGCTGAAACATCAACCTCATTGCGACAGAACGCAATGTTCAGATAAGTCATCCCAAATAATGACTTCGCAATGCAATATCAAACAATAACCACCAATATGCACAAATAAGTAGACAAAACATCATAAAAATACATCCAATATCAACACACAAAACACGCGCTATTTATAAGATCTTTTTACACGAGTTATTAAATTTTACTACTTTTATTGTCTTGTTTAGGGTCAGAACAGGCTAGAATTGGCTCAATGAAGTTCTTGTTAATTTTATTCTCCAAAGTTCATCGTCAATTATTAAATGTGTGACAGAATTAACAACAAGCCACTTCCTAGGTCTATCTCGTCAAATAATAGAAATCATGCACACAAGAATAAATTACACTGTAGGAGTAAGTCAAAAGATGACTAAAAAAACAATACATGACATTCATCACATCTGGCGTGGGCATGTACTCTACTGACATCACTTAAAATTGAGTTGGATTTGCATACAAATTCCTGTTACTTTATTAGCATGATACTTGGTCACATGGCAATAAACAAAACAACATGTGCTCCACAATCTAAGCCATAATTCAAGAATTTAAGTACAACGACCTAACCTATATTCAATTGGCAATTCATGTTATACTGAGCATAAAACTTTGCATATTATTCAAGTATCACCAACAATATCATCAAAGATTAACACTCAACCACACAATTACTTCAATGCAATCATTACACCGATGATGGGCAATACCACACCTTATTAAGTTATTTCTATTACGCAGTCATGCCAAGATCATACGAGAATAACTCTAGATGACTCGTACAGAATATGTGCTCAACGTAATGTAATTTAATATTTAGAGGAAATCAGCTGACACTTCTTTCAACTTTACAAGTAAAATAGCACTCAAAATGTGCTTTAGAGGCACTAATTGAACGTTTTCGACTATGATTATTAGGTTGCAATTTTTGTCTTTAACGGCGTTGACCTGAGGAATAATTGCACTTGAAGAAATAACTCTCATACACATGACTATAATACCATAATTACATCAGATCTCAAATCTACCATAAACCACTGCATGTATTTATGTATGTTTAGTCCTCAGCCCGAAGGCTGGTTGGATCCTCTACAGCTCCACCGTTAGCTGCCATAGTGTAGATGCCTTAGGAATCACTAAGGAAGCGTACTAGGGAAATGAGGAGTGAGGTAGATTCCCGTTGCTTTCCTCACTGAGCCAGAAGTTGCTATAACATATCAGCCTGCCATGCATCAACCGACCTTATGAGTAACATTTTCACACCTTTTATAGCAGGAACTGGCTGCGTAAGGCTGATTCTCCACGAGCAGGTAAAACACCGCTGTTCGCCCGCTACAAACCCGCTTGTGGAACAGAACTATGGGGTATCTGTAGAGCTGTCTACACGGGCGGTTTGCACGCCGCGGGTGGACGCGTCCATGAGCGGGCAGGCGGGTCTAACGCCAGCAGAGGCGTCATTCCCGCTAGCGGTAGAACAGTGAATCATACTCCACGTGGCGGCAGTGAGCAGTTCACCCGCCTCTGTCGCACGACAGGAACTGCCTGAAGTGTAGTATATTCTTTACTAGCTGTTGTATCTGTGCTTCGCTACGGAATTCTACATTGTATACAGAATTCTAGGTTGGGTAGTGTATATGTTGTGAGCAAGATTGTATTAAGTTCCATAGCTCCTAACGTTACCTTAGAAACGCGACGGGGAAGTCACCAAACGTCTTTTCTCATATGAAGACTGGGTTAGGGAATATTCATTGTAACGGTCGGCCCGCTTGCCTACCATCGGTCACAATCTGGTTAGGGAGTTTAAATTACAATGGCAGTCACTCAATCTCCACCTGCCTTTTTACATCCTCAGAAAGACTGTCTTAGTCATTTTCTCGACTGAAATGAACATAGGTCATTACAATGGTGTCCGTAGGAATGACACGATTAAAATCAATGTGTTCATATGAAATACTCGATCAAATGAAAAATCACGCATTTTCTCACTTTTAACGAACAGTACTAAGCTTCCGATCAAACAATCCGAATTTTCAGAGCTGGAATGACCAAGCCGTGATCCGTGAACACTCTTCGTCTTTTTTTTCGGCGGGGAGGGGGCGGGTCGAATAGTGGCGAGTCCCAGGGCAAAAACTATGCCCTTTTACTAGTCTGTTTCCAAGGAATACACGATGAATCGGAAAATCTCAATTCACTACACTGGCGGCGGAAAAACTGTCTGACTTGGAGGCAAAGTCTTCCTCAAAGCCAGAGGAGAAAGCCCCTCTTCACTGCTAATTTGGAATAAAACGAATATAGATATAATAAAAGTGAAGCGGAAGAAGCTTTTCTTACGAAACGGCTCTTTTCAGGGTTTCATTTTGAATTATTTAGTTAATTGTGGTGCTATAATTTGGAGTAGGCCTAAATTGAAATTCTTTGTTTTGTTTCTTTTGTTTTGCAAGTTGCTGTACGTTACACCGACACAGATAGGTCTTATGGCGATGATGGGACAGGAAATGGCTAGGAGTGGGAAGGAAGCGGCCGTGACCTTTATTAAGGTACAGCCCCAGCAAATTGTAATCCTAGACCAGGTCATACTACTACTACTACTACTACTAAGTGAGCCTCTGTCTTAAGTGTGCACACTGCTCATTCAAAACAGCGCGTCAGAGTAGGGATCGAATAGATGGAATACTATGATGAACCAGTGTATTATGTACTAGCAGTATCAGGAAATCTATGAACCAGAGGAATGGAATGCTAAAGAAGAACGTTTTCTGACTCCCCAGATATTTCCCGCCAATATTCAGTCAGGCTGTTATACTTCGTACGCAACAGTAATCTATCGGAGTTGAAGTGCAGCATAAGAGACAAAGAAAATCACAACAAACAATGGTCAATATAATGTTATTGTTGATGAATGTTGTGCGCTTTCAATATTGTAGGTCTTCACATTTAGTTTTCTTGATGATGATGATGATTGTTGTTTAAAGGGGACTAACATCGAGGTCATCGGCCCCTTTAGTTTTCTTCCGACTCTGAAATACCACTCTTATCATAGTCGGTACGGTAAAACTGAAATGGTGGGAAATTGTATTCTCTATAACTTTTGTTATGTAATAAGTTACTTTTCGATAGGACTAATAACATAGGTATTTAAAAATTAAACTGTAGGCGCATTCCCCTAAACTACACTTTCATACAGGGCGAATAACATTGTTTATAGCTTAGACTGTAGTTTCTTATTCCTCGACTCCATGTATCGATTTTCATTATATTATGTCAACCCATTTTATCCTGGTTCCGCGTTGATATGGACTTAGCAACAAAAATACAAATTCATGAATTTCTCTGTTGTCATAGCCGGTACGGTAAACATGTATGGGACATAAATGATCGGAAATTTTATTCTATATAACTTGAGTTATGTGATATTTATCGATAAGACCACTAATAATATAATTTTTTGAGAAATAAATTTCAGGACTTCCCTAGTATTTCACTCGTTTAGTAATATGCACCTTAATAAGTTCAAACAGCTCATCGAATGAAGCAACTGACATTGTATAATATTGGAAAAAAATTCCGGATAGCTCCTGTGTTCGCAAAACGTTAAATGAAATTTTCCAGTGGTGAGCCGATTCGATAACCAGGCTGAGTCCATCAACGTTTTTTTCTTACAAGATTTCTTTTTTAATATTACTAATAACTTTACTAATAACTGTAATTGAACAGCCCCGACAACACAACCTATTTGTACGACATCCATCGTTACAGTACGGCAGGTTTATCGCTGGTGGAGAATGGCTTCGCGTGTCGCCGGCGTTTTTGGCGCTGTTTACAGGCGTCAATTCAACCGCTCGTGTAGAATAGGCAACAAGTTTGAGCGGTCAGGCGGGCGAACAGCAGCGTTTTACCTGCTCGTGGAGAATCAGCCTAAGGAATGACATTACAACATCACTCATACCTCATTCACTGTCGTATTGTCAAAGTCAAGGATAAGACTATGACATATGAAGGAAATTAATATAAAGAGTAAAAATGGAAAGTTTGACACTGAAAAAATCTATTAGGGTAAATTTACATCTGCAAAAATGAGAGATAATATCGTGACATATTTTAGAAAGAACTGGAAAGAAATAGTACTCGCAGTGGCCCCGTTACTCCGGGCACTCCACTTCTAGAATCAGGGTTCCCATCTTAGTGAAGCATTCTGCTCAAGTCTTCACAGGTTGAAATCCAGTTCATGGTGTTGAAATTGCTTCGTTGGAAGTTCATTTCATATGAATCCATCAATGAAGACTCCACTGTCGATTTTTCCGATAAGCTGAAACTGAGATACAAATTTTAGAATCGTGTAACCGCGTGCTATTGTCCGGTACTGCGGTGTAGGGGCAACGCGTCCGCCTGTCACCCGGTGGCCCCGGGTTCGATTCTCGGCCGGGTCAGGGGTTTTTAATTGTAAATGATTAATATCCCTGGGCTGGGGACTGGGTGTTTGTGTGTTAGTCCTTAATGATCCTTTCATCACATTCAACACATTACACTTCACCCATTTCCAAATACACGCAGATTCACAACATATGGTGCAAAGTAGGGGCAAAAGATCTTCTTACGTCGACGCCCCGAATAAGTAGCAACCAAAAAAAAAAAAAAAAAAAAAAAAAAAAAGCGTGCTAATTGACGACACAGAGGACGTGAAGGATACTTCAGAAATGGGGGAAATGATTCTCTCGACTCACATTTCATATGTCCGACTCGTTGGCTGAATGGTCAGCGTACTGGCCTTCGGTTCATAGGGTCCCGGGTTCGATTCCCGGCCGGGTCGGGGATTTTAACCTTAATTGGTTAATTCCAATGGCTCGGGGGCTGGGTGTTTGTGCTGTCCCCAACATCCCTGCAACTCACACATCATACATAACATTATCCTCCTCCACAATAACACGCAGTCACCTACACATGGCAGACACCGCCCACCCTAATCGGAGGGTCTGCCTTACAAGGGCTGCACTCGGCTAGGAATAGCCACACGAAATTATTATTATTACATTTTATATGCCTTCCAACCCCACCTCCCACCCCCTTTAATGTTGCAAACATTTCTTAGCAGACAAAATAGGGGTCCCCACACTATGGAAAACGTTAAATTAAGCAATGTCCTCACTGTGCCGAAAGTTGAAGGGCTAAAGGGCCCGAAAAGGTTTCAAATTGTGACCCTTGGATAGTTCGATCAAACTAAAAAGAACAACTTTGAAAATCACTTCTGGTCTAAATACAGTTCCGGAAAAACCGCCCATAATCGCTTGTTTATTTACTCGTTTTCTTTTTGATTCAAATACTAGCCAAATTAACGTATTTACATAATTCTTTCTGTAATGTGTTCGTTGTTTCGATACCCTAAGAATTTCCTCGATTTTGTGAAAAATGTCCACACCGAATGTAGTTATAAGGAGTTATGTGAAACTCTGCATTGACTCACACTAGCGCCCGTAGTGGCAGAAAAAAAGGCAAACTGCTAATCTAATCGACCGGATAACGATGATTAAGAAAAGGATTGTATATTTTAGGAATAAATAAAGAATATATTCTCCTACTTTATTATATTTGATTTGCATAAAATTCGTAGTTCATATCCCTAGGATGTTTTCAACATTGAGTTGCTTGCCTCAAGGGCCAGAACTGTAATTTTTCTTTTTTTGGCTTTACGTCGCACCGTAACTAATGGGTCTTGGCGAGGATGAAATAGGAAAGAGCTAGGAGTGGGAAGGAAGCGACCGTAACCTTAAATAAGGCACATCCCCAGCATTTGCCTGCTGTGGAATCTGGAAACCACG
Source organism: Anabrus simplex (assembly GCF_040414725.1). Lineage (NCBI taxonomy): Eukaryota > Metazoa > Arthropoda > Insecta > Orthoptera > Tettigoniidae > Anabrus > Anabrus simplex. Next base: position 418,542,412 of record NC_090267.1, on the reverse strand, counting down.
CAAAACCATCTTAAGGGCTGTCGACAGTGGGGTCTTTTTCCTGCTGTTTGTCGTAATACAGCGCACATATCCTATTGGTTGTCACAGCGATTACCTGTAGTCTCATTGGTTGATATTTCACGATCGGAACATCCCAGAAAAACACACGCAGTTAATGACTAGGCATTCAAATATACTCTCCACTTGTTAGAGATTGACGCAGGTTTCTCTTCGGTAGGGTAGATAAATTAGGTTGTAACATACATCACTGGCGACTTCTCTACTGTTCGGTGTAGGGCCATAGCCAGGGAGATAGTGGGTTCGAACCCCACTGTCGGTAGCCTTGAAGAATGTTTCCTGTGGTTTTCCATGTTCCCGCCAGGCAACGTAAAACAAATTGAAAAGAAAGACCCTCCCATGGAATGTTTACAAAAGAAAATAAACAGAAAGTGACAATACACAAGCGAAAGTCGACTCGACTCTTTTGAACATTCACAGGGACATAATTGTAAAAGCAACAGATCTCTGGATTCCATTTTTTCTAAGAAGCTTCGAAAGTGGATTTTAGATTGTGTTTTGAACATACTATTCACTGTAAAACTGTTGACCTTGATCATATGTTTCTTGTTCTGTATTTTAATGTAAGATTGTGTTGTGTACTGCAATTTGAATATCAACATAATTCACTTGTATCAGTGTCCTTATAATGACACCCACCACGCACCGCACTGGCTCACACGAATTCCGCAACTTTTAACTGCTCAACACCCGAACTCCGCAACTTACCCAAAACTGCCCTTATCGCCAGTACACGAACTCCGCAACTTGCCCAAAACTGCCCTTATCGCCAGTACACGAACTACGCAACTTGTTGAAAACAAACTGCCCTTATCGCCAGTGCACGAACTCCGCAACTTGTCCAAAACTGCCCTTATCGCCAGTACACAAACTCCGCAACTTGCCCAAAACTGCCCTTACTGCCAGTTCACGAACTCCGCAACTTGTCCAAAACTGCCCTTACTGCCAGTACACGAACTCCTTAACTTGTCCAAAACTGCCTTTACTGCCAGTACACGAACTCCTTAACTTGTCCAAAACCGCCCTTACTGCCAGAATACGAACTCCGCAACTTGTCCAAAACTGCCCTTACTGCCAGTACACGAACTCCGCAACTTGTCCAAAACTGCCCTTACACGAACTCCTTAACTTGTCCAAAACTGCCTTTACTGCCAGTACACGAACTCCTTAACTTGTCCAAAACTGCCATAACTGCCAGTACACGAACTCCGCTACTTGTCCAAAACTGCCCTTATTGCCAGTACGCGAACTCCGAAACTAGTATCAGACGTGCGACTTTCTCTTGGCCACTTCCTGCAACACATCACTAAGCCATATAATACCGAGCCTCAATTGTAAGTACTTTTATTCAGAAGATACTTTTAAGCTAACGATAGCATTTAAACTTTGTACGAAACATATTTCAAAAACTGCAATCTGTCTATTTCACCAGTTTTCAATTGCACAGTTTTTTTTCTGGATATCTTTCTTTGGTTTCCTTGTTAGTTTTTGGTTCGGAGCTAGAGCCAGCGCTATTTAGCCGAATGTAAGTCTGCTTGTACTCATCTGAAAATGGATCTTGAGTGTGATTTCCCACGCACCTAGACAAAACATCACTCCCCAGTGATAAAAGTTTAGTATTACAGTTCTCCTTCTTCGACCATCTCCAACCCTGATCACCAGTACATTTCAAAATGCATGAAAAAATGTTTAATGTTAAAAAAATAGGAGCGCCGTACCCCTTTCATTATACATTACTTCTACATTGTTCTCCACCTTCAGTATCACTATCCCAAATATCTAACAGCGCTTTACAGTACCTTACTTTCTCGGCACTAGATTCACTACTACTATGCTCTTATTTGCCACTTAGGTTCAAGCTAGCCTGACGCACCTGTGTTTTTCTACCTGAAGGACAACTTGCGGGATTCGGGTAGGAGGATTTGTGGACACTTCCTCGACCTTTTCTGAATTGCAGAGTTCGTGTCCGTCCCATCACACACACGCACAAGCACCTTCATTATGTACTATAATCATTTTGTAACTATAACCCCCCCCCCACTCCACAACAGCTACTGGTTCAGTGGTTGATAGATGGGGACAGATGTTTCCTTGGCATTTTCCTGTCTTCCACCACTTGTGTGAGACGGATTTTAGGTCTGTTACCTGGGATTTCAATTACCTGATGTGAGAGAAAAGCTTAAATGATATTTCAGAATATCTGTGACCGCGTATCAGTAACAAAAAATATTTGTGACTTTTATCTGCGATTCAGTCACAGGAAGCACGAGCCTATGATTATCGTCCCGGTCACTCTATGGTCGCGGGCGGCCAGCATGGAAATGCTTCCGGTTGATATGATGACAATGTAGGGCTAATATTTTTCGGAAGATTTGGGACATTAAAAGTGAGAAAAATAATATTTGCCTTTATAATTTTAAAGTTTCAGTAATACATAGGGAAAAGGTTGTTAACATGTTGTGCAAAAAATTAAGCGGAATGTGATTACCCGTGTCGTGTCTCCGGGAAACCAATTACAGTATTTACAGTACTTAATGTAGGTTTAAAAATAAAATGACTAACTTTTATGACGACTGTTCATCATACAATCTAATATCATACAAGTACAACATACAACAGCGGCTGGTACTCACCCTAGAGGTTTGTTACAATAACAACCTTAGTTACGCACAGTTATATATTACAATACCTATGTGCAAAGAAGATTGGAGAAAATGAAACTGAAAAACTGAGGCATATTATATTCATAGTTTCTTCTTTCTTTCTTTCTTTCTTTCTTTCTTTCTTTCTTTCTTTCTTGTTTACACTCCAGGATTGGTTTTTCCCTCGGACTCAGCGAGGGATCACACCTCTACCGCCTCAAGGGCAGTGTTCTGGAGCGTGAGACATTGGGTCGGGGGATACTACTGGGGAGGAGGACTAGTACCTCGCCCAGGCTGCCTCATCTCCTATACTGAACAGGGGCCTTGTAGTGGGATGGGAAATTGGAAGGGAGAGGAAAGTATGAGAAACGGCCGTGGCCTTAAGTTGGGTTCAAAGGGAGAAGTGGGAAACCACGGAAAACCACTTCCAGGATGGCTGAGGTAGGAATCGAACCCACCTCTACTCATTTGACCTCCCGAGGCTGAGTGGACCCCGTTCCAGCCCTCGTACCACTTTTCTAATTTCGTGGCAGAGCCGGAAATCGAACCCAGGCCTCCGGGGGTGGCAGCTAATCGCACTAACTAACCACTACACCACAGAGGCGGCCATAGTTTCTTCGCTAGCAACAAATAAGAAATTGATAAACTTAACAGAAAGTTCCTCCCATATACAGGATTATTCAGCTAAGTTGTCTACCTCACATAACTCGTGAACGGTTAAAGATATTGACATTTTGTTTTCACTCTCAGTAATGGTACCAAGGGATTAATAATCGGACTTACAGTACTGTTTCATGACGTTAATATTTTCTGAGTTCAGGGTACTAACTTTGCTTTTTTAAAATTTTTTTATTTTAGACGGTACAACAATATTTTGCACTGATAGCCTTAAATCTACAAATCAAACCCAACACCGTGATTATTTTCAAAATCGCACAAGTACTTCTCGAAAATATATAATGTATTCAAACGTGCTTCATTTACCAGCTGAGGACTGCCCTGTTCGATTCCCGCAACGTATGAAACATGAGCTAGCTGTTGACATACATAATTGCTACTGTGCTCATAAATGCACTATGAAAAATGTATGATTGAACACCTTTAATATCCCCTTAGGTAACAGGTTAATGAAGAATGGATATAGACCTTAAGCTACAGCAGATAACATAGCCCTGTGAACGCGATCAAGTACACAACTTAAACGATATTTTGTCACAGTTACTTCCGTGACAGCGTATCAATCAATCAATCAATCAATCAATCAATCAATCAATCAATCAATCAATCAATCAATCAATCAATCAATCAATCAATCAATCAATCAATCAATCAATCAATCAATCAATCAATCAATCAATCAATCAATCAATCAATCAATCAATCAATCAATCAATCAATCAATCAATCAATCAATCAATCAATCAATCAATCAATCAATCAATCAATCAATCAATCAATCAATCAATCAATCAATCAATCAATCAATCAATCAATCAATCAATCAATCAATCAATCAATCAATCAATCAATCAATCAATCAATCAATCAATCAATCAATCAATCAATCACCAGTGATCTGCATTTAGGGCAGTCGTCCAGGTGGCAGATTCCCTGTTTACCTCATAATTTGACTTACAGTTGTTTACCTAGCTTTTTAAAAATATTTTCAACGAACTTGGAATTTTTATCGAACATTTCCCTTGATAATTTAATTAATCCCTTATTCCCAATCTGTCTTCTTGAATTCCAACTTTATCTTCATATTATTATCTTTCCTACTTTTAAGAGCTCAACTCAAGCTTATACTTCTACTTACGTCATTCCACATCAACTCATCACTGACGGCTCGAGACATACCGGGTAGTCGAGCATGTCGTCTTCTTACTCCCAAGTTTTCCGAGTCCAAAGTTTGCAACATTCTAGTAAAACTCCTCCTTTGTTAGAAATCACCCAGAACAAATCGTACACCTTTCCTTGATTTTTTTTCTAGTTCTCGTATCAAGTAGTCCTAGTGAGGGTCCCATACACTGGAGCCATACCCTAACTCCGGTCTTATCAGAGACTTATACACGTTTTCCTTTACATCCTTACTACAACCCCTAAATACTCTCATAAGCATGTGAAGAGATCTGTCACCTTTCTTAACTACCACGTTAATATGATTACCCCAATGAAGATTATTTCTCTCACCCCATCAACACAATAATTAAAACTGAGAGGACTTTTCCTCTTGGCGAAACTTACAACTTGACTTTTCATCCCATTTATATTCACATCATTGTCTGCTGTCCATCTCACTACATTGTTTAGAGTCCCCTTGCAGTCGCTCACAATCCTGCAACTCATTACTCTATAGAGTATAACGTCATCCGCAGATATCCTTAACTGTGATTCCAGATCTTTACCCTATCATTTATATAAGAAAAAGTAAAGGTCCAATATTACTGCCCTGCGGAACCCCCTCTTAATCATTACAGGATCAGATAACGGTGCCAGAAAAAATATCGGTGACATAGTAGCAGGCTGTGATTTATCGACCATCTCTACCTGCTGTATTCTGCTTTACAGGTATATTAAAACAACCTGCGTGTTCTGACAGTTCTCAGCACGCGGCACCGAGCAAAGGTACGGGAGCGCTGCGTTGTCACATGTTCCGGATTATGTTTCTACAACCTATCAACCCTTCTCGCTCTGCGATAGGCCTCTGGAAAATAACATCCATGTGCAAGAAACATGAGCAGTAGCGGCGCTAAAAAGCTGACGCCCCCCCCAACCCCATCAGTAATTGAAAATGGGCCCCTCGTTTCCTGGTAAAGAAAGTTACACGTTTATTTTGTAGTACAAGGTGTTTTATTCTACTGCAATGAACAGCAACGATGGCGATAATAATAATAATAATAATAATAATAATAATAATAATAATAATAATAATAATAATAATAATGATAATAATTTCGTGTTTTTTTTGCTAGGGGCTTTACGTCGCACCGACACAGATAGGTCTTATGGCGACGATGGGATAGGAAAGGCCTAGGAGTTGGAAGGAAGCGGCCGTGGCCTTAATTAAGGTACAGCCCAAGCATTTGCCTGGTGTGAAAATGGGAAACCACGGAAAACCATTTTCAGGGCTGCCGATAGTGGGATTCGAACCTACTATCTCCCGGATGCAAGCTCACAGCCGCGCGCCTCTACGCGCACGGCCAACTCGCCCAGTTTGCTATTTTTAGCCGGGTGCAGCCCTTGTAAGGCAGACCCTACGATGAGGGTGGGCGGCATCTGCCATGTGTAGGTAACTGCGTGTTATTGTGGTGGAGGATAGTGTCGTGTGGTGTGTGAGTTGCAGGGATGTTGGGGACAGCACAAACACCCAGCCCCCGAGCCATTGGAATTAATCAATGAAGGTTAAAATCCCCGACCTGGCCGGGAATTGAACCCGGGACCCTCTGAACCGAAGGCCAGTACGCTGACCATTCAGCCAATAATAATAATAATAATAATAATAGACTGGTTTGATGCAGCTCTCCATGCCACTCTATCCTGCGCTAACCTTTTCATTTCTACGTAACTATTGCATCCTACATCTGCTCTAATCTGCTTGTCATATTCATACCTTGGTCTACCCCTACCGTTCTTACCACCTACACTTCCTTCAAAAACCAACTGAGCAAGTCCTGGGTGTCTTAAGATGTGTCCTATCATTCTATCTCTTCTTTTCGTCAAATTTAGCCAAATCGATCTCCTCTCACCAATTCGATTCAGTATCTCTTCATTCGCGATTCGATCTATCCATCTCACCTTCAGCATTCTTCTGTAACACCACATTTCAAAAGCTTCTATTCTCTTTCTTTCTGAGCTAGTTATCGTCCATGTTTCACTTCCATACAATGCCACACTCCACACGAAAGTCTTCAAAAACATCTTTCTAATTCCGATATCAAGGTTTGAAGTGAGCAAATTTCTTTTCTTAAGAAAGCTCTTCCTTGCTTGTGCTAGTCTGCATTTTATGTCCTCCTTACTTCTGCCATCATTAGTTATTTTACTACCCAAGTAACAATATTCATCTACTTCCTTTAAGGCTTCATTTCCTAATCTAATATTTCCTACATCACCTGCCTTCGTTCGACTGCACTCCATTACTTTTGTTTTGGACTTATTTATTTTCATCTTGTACTCCTTACCCAAGACTTCATCCATACCATTCAGCAACTTCTCGAGATCTTCTGCAGTCTCAGATAAAATAATAATAATAATAATAATAATAATAATAATAATAATAATAATAATAATAATAATAATAATGTTACACAATTTAGTTTTCGAATCCGAAGGAATTGGAATAATCGAATGAGTTTCAAATAACATTCAGTTATATCGCGCAGAATAATCGGATGCTTCATGAATATTTTTCTTTTTGGTTTAAATGTATCTAGTAGATAACCGATTGAAGTAAGCGAATAGATGAACGCTTTAGACGAATAGAAATACGCCTTTTTTCAAATGAATCTCCAAATGTTTAAACTAAATGAGTGAATTAACTGTCTTGATCTCTAATATCTCTAAATAAAATTCCTTATTCAAATAAATGCCGTTTTCTGGCCGCATTATGGAACTAAGCCCCAGTACTACCAACTGACAGTTTCTTTTAACTAGCAGCGGACAATATCCTGTACCTACTTTAAAATGGTTAGGATGCTGACCTTTGGTCCAAGGGGCCCAGGGGGTCCCGGGTTCGGTTTCCGGTCGGGTGGGAGATTTTAACTTTGATTAGTTAATTCCTATGGTTCGGGGACTGGGCGTTTGTGCCGTCTTCAGCATGAGACTTCATCTTAGGCAGGGCCCCATCCTCACAGACGTGCAGGTCGCCTATACGGCGTCAACTTTTAAAACCTGCACCAGACTTCTCCGGAGCCCACACGTCATTATTATAAATTATGTGAAAAGGAAAAATGCATTATATTAACTTTAAGACAACAACAAAATATTTTAAAAATAATGATAATAATACACCTCGGCCTCTTTCATTCACTAACCATTATTTTTCCCCTCTGGGTTGGGGTGGCAGAATAACATTCACAGTATCCCCTGCCTGTCGAAATAAGCGACTAAAAAGGGGCCCCAGGGGCTCTTAAATGATTTAAGAAAAGAGTAGATAACCCACTGATAGGCAATCTGCTACTTGGATGACTGCCCTAAGTCGGTGGAAAAACATGGGTTGAAGGGAAGCGTGAGTCACCGCGCACCTCATCCCTCCTGCAGTTATCGCAAGCACCTGCTGTCCGGATTCGTGAATTTTGAGACTCATTAGAATGTTTACTTTAGCAACCAGTTTGTATTCGTGAGTTTTGATACTATTTGTTACTAATTATAGCCCGTGAGTTTCGGGACTCGTGAGTTTTGAGACGTAACCTACCGTACTCCTATTGATGAAAGAAGCTTTGCATTACGGTGACCTAAGTTTGCAATAACCTTCTGAAATACAAATAATGCTGTGTTTTGTGCTGTAGCTTTAACAATATGTAAAATCATTCTTCAGCTACTGAAGTAAGAAACAGTCATGGGCCCCTCACAAGTCATGGACTCGGCCTCCCCGCGGACTCTGCGGGATCCTTATCGCCGTCACTGATCATGAGAGCGTTAGCGAAATATTAAATATTGTTAATATTATTCCAAGGTTGCTCTGCAGTAATATCGTAAGACATACTCCTCATTGCCTTCCCTCCCATGCTTCTATCAGTCTTATCTCAGGACGACTGGTTTAAATTTTTAAGCAGACTTCAGCAGCAGAATGTCACATTTGAAAACAGTATCTATATTTATATTATCATAGAAATATCCATTGACATCATCGCGAATAATAATTAGACTGGCCTGTTCTATATTATGGGTTCATATCCGGTGAGGATGGGAAAAAATTTCTAATAGCGTGTTTTTCTTTCGACAAAGAAGTAAAATCTGTAGGCTGAAATCCGAAGCAGAAAAAGAAGCTAATGTATTCTAACCACAGTACGTAATCCTTAATTTCTAAAATTTCACATGCTTTGTCCATTAATCCAAAAATCGAAGCCCGCCCGCCTTAAAGAGTACTTCAATAAATAACAAGGGTTAAGTTAAAAATTACACTGTACTACAAGATACTAAAATGGCATTCACAGTCTTGGTAACGGTACACTTATTTATTAATAAAAACAATTGCACTTTAGCTGATTTCAAAAACACATAAACAGATGATGATATTACTCAAAAGCAGCCACTGTTAACCAAAGCAATGTGCTATATTATACAGTGAGTTTCTCTCATCACTTCCCGTGGCACAGCGCAGCGACAGCACGGGAATGTCCGCACTTCGCAGTTCAGGTCCGTGCTTAGAATGTGTATTAAGTGTTGATCTGTCGCTCCAACAGTTCTCGAGTTGTGAAGTGTTACTTCAGGGTATAATTCTCATAATGCCCCACATGCGTACACGGTAGAGGAAACGGTATTTACACTGACTGACAGAGCAAATGCAATACCAAGAAGGAGTGGTCAGAACTTTATGCCAATTGCAGGGTAGACTGACGTCACTGAGGTATGCTCATGATGTGAAATGCGCCGCTGTGCTGCGCACGTAGCGAACGATAAATGGGACACGGCGTTGGCGAATGGCCCACTTCGTACCGTGATTTCTCAGCCGACAGTCATTGTAGAACGTGTTGTCGTGTGCCACAGGACACGTGTATAGCTAAGAATGCCAGGCCGCCGTCAACGGAGGCATTTCCAGCAGACAGACGACTTTACGAGGGGTATGGTGATCGGGCTGAGAAGGGCAGGTTGGTCGCTTCGTCAAATCGCAGCCGATACCCATAGGGATGTGTCCACGGTGCAGCGCCTGTGGCGAAGATGGTTGGCGCAGGGACATGTGGCACGTGCGAGGGGTCCAGGCGCAGCCCGAGTGACATCAGCACGCGAGGATCGGCGCATCCGCCGCCAAGCGGTGGCAGCCCCGCACGCCACGTCAACCGCCATTCTTCAGCATGTGCAAACACCCTGGCTGTTCCAATATCGACCAGAACAATTTCCCGTCGATTGGTTGAAGGAGGCCTGCACTCCCGGCGTCCGCTCAGAAGACTACCATTGACTCCACAGCATAGACGTGCACGCCTGGCATGGTGCCGGGCTAGAGCGACTTGGATGAGGGAATGGCGGAACGTCGTGTTCTCCGATGAGTCACGCTTCTGTTCTGTCAGTGATAGTCACCGCAGACGAGTGTGGCGTCGGCGTGGAGAAAGGTCAAATCCGGCAGTAACTGTGGAGCGCCCTACCGCTAGACAACGCGGCATCATGGTTTGGGGCGCTATTGCGTATGATTCCACGTCACCTCTAGTGCGTATTCAAGGCACGTTAAATGCCCACCGCTACGTGCAGCATGTGCTGCGGCCGGTGACACTCCCGTACCTTCAGGGGCTGCCCAATGCTCTGTTTCAGCAGGATAATGCCCGCCCACACACTGCTCGCATCTCCCAACAGGCTCTACGAGGTGTACAGATGCTTCCGTGGCCAGCGTACTCTCCGGATCTCTCACCAATCGAACACGTGTGGGATCTCATTGGACGCCGTTTGCAAACTCTGCCCCAGCCTCGTACGGACGACCAACTGTGGCAAATGGTTGACAGAGAATGGAGAACCATCCCTCAGGACACCATCCGCACTCTTATTGACTCTGTACCTCGACGTGTTTCTGCGTGCATCGCCGCTCGCAGTGGTCCTACATCCTACTGAGTCGATGCCGTGCGCATTGTGTAACCTGCATATCGGTTTGAAATAAACATCAATTATTCATCCGTGCCGTCTCTGTTTTTTCCCCAACTTTCATCCCTTTCGAACCACTCCTTCTTGGTGTTGCATTTGCTCTGTCAGCCAGTGTATGTACGATAATTATGTGAAAAGAAAGTCTTGCGGGGAAGTCGTTAGGCGATTTGTAACACAATTTCCATGTGTACGCCCTTCACATAGAGAGACCGTGCGGAAATTGAGAGGAGCTGGTTCTTTATTCGATGAGGAGCGAATTGTTAAAAAACGTGTACTTAACGAGGAAAAAGTAAATGAAATGAAAGATTAGAACGTACGTGCATAAAATCTCTAAGACGACTTGGGCAAGAAGCCGGGGTTTCGAAGAGCTCAGCATGGTTGGCTACGAAAATGTTAAAATTGAAACCATGCAAAAACATATCCGAAGAGAAATAGCCTCAATTACGGAAGACGAACTTATACGTGTGAATCGGAGTTTCCTGAGACGATGCCAGAAATGTGTGGATGCTGGAGGAAAACATTTCCAACATCACCTGCCATAAGGTACGAGCTTATTTTCTTAATCCTTAATTATTAATTTTCTTAATTATTAATTCTTAATTTTAATTGTTATGAGATGTAGTGTTTACAGTGCACTATGTCTTCTGGTATGAGCTACAGCTATTTGTTACCTTCATTGATCTGTCTCAGTCTCATCCTTGGCTTTGACAATATGAAAGTGACCGAGGTACGAGCGATGCTAATAATATCATTCCTTATACAGCCAGTCCCTGTTATTAATGGTGTGAAAACATCGCTCATAGGGTCGGTTGGTGCATGCATTTCAGTGGGCTTGGCAGACTGATGTGCAATAGCAACTTCTGGCTCGGTGAGGTAAGCAACGGGAGACTACGTCACTCCTCATTTCCCTAGCATGCCTCTTCAGTGACTCCTGAGCTATCTATGATAGCTAATGGTGGAGCTGTGGAGGGTCAAACCAGCCTTCGGGATGAATACCCAATATACAACATCTGATGTCATGCACGGATAAAGTGGACGATGTGCTGTGCTTGTTGTTATGCCGCGGAGCGGGGGAGTGGTGAGTCAACGGGGGGCAGATAAGCTGGGCGTGCTTGCCGGCCAACCGATGAGAGAAACTCACTGTACTAATTGGCAACGCGGAACTTGGACCAGCCACCAAAAGGAGCTTTTAGACAGAGAGAGTAGGGAAAGGAAAGCGCTCGACTACCTGGAATTGGCTTAAAAGGGCCCTCTCTTCCAACTCATCAATCCTCCAAACCCGCCAAATCTCCTGGCCAGAGAGAAGGCGTTACCTTCTAGGTGGCCTGCCTCTTCCCTTCCGGAAGGGGAATGAAAACATCCCCCTTGGTCCTTGATCCTTAAAAGGGAGGCGTTGTCATTATGCGTAAAATTAGTATAAGAGCTAATGGCGTTGTGCTTTGTAAATTGACATAGGAACTGAATGGAAAAATAATTATGCTTGTGAAAAGCACCAAAAATCTACAGTTCTAGCCTTTCAGGCAAGCAACTCAATGCTGAAAACATCCCAGAGATATGAGTTACGTATTTTAGGTGAATAAAATATACCGTAATAAAGTGTGAGAATGTATTATGTATTTATTCCTAAAAATTACAATCCCTTTAATTATTATTGTTATCCAGTCGATTAGATCACGGCCGACTTGATGCGTCGCTCTAGCTAGGGTGCGCAGCGAGGGATCCAGTCGGCCGTGAATAGATTAGCAGTCTGCCTTTTACTACCACTATGAGCGCTAATGTGAGTCAATGCATTGTTTCACTTAAGCACCACTACGAGTGCTAATGTGAGTCAATGTATTGTTTCACTTAAGCACCACTACGAGCGCTTATGTGAGTCATTGCATTGTTTCACTTAAGCACCACTACGAACGCTAATGTGAGTCATTGCATTGTTTCACTTAAGCACCACTATGAGCGCTAATGTGAGTATACGCAGAGTTTCACTTAAGCTCTTATAACTACATTCGGTGTGGATTTTTCAAAAATCAAAAAGTGCCTGAGGGTATTGAACCAAGGAATACATTACGGAAAGAAGTATGTAAATAAGTTAATTTGGCTAGGATCTGAATCAGAAAGAAAATGAGTAAAGAAACAAGTGATTTTAGGCTGATTTTTCCGGAACTGCATTTAGGCGGGAAGTCTGATAGAGCTATCCAAGAGATCACAAGATGAAACATTTCTGGGCCCTTCGGCCCTTCAACTTTTGGTACAATTGAAATTGCATAAGTTTACGTTTTTCGTAGTATGGGGACCCCTAGTTTGTCTGCTAAGAAATGATTTCAACATTTAAAAACAACACGGAGCATGTACTGTAAGGCGAATGGAGGATGCAGTTGCACCTACATGGACAGGCATATCAAGCAAGGGAACTGCGCTTACGACGGGCAAAGTTTGACACCCGTGCCCCTCTCGGATACTCTCTGCCTACTGAGCGCAGTGTGGAGAGGACTGATAAACTTCAAGTGAATAGTGGTGACATTGCATCTTTGCAATTGTTGCTATTTGTTTTACGTCGCACCGACACAGGTCTTACGACGACTATGGGATAGGAAAGGCATAGGAATTGGAAGGAAGCGGCCGTGGCCTTAATTAAGGTACAGTCCCAGTATTTGCCTGGTGTGAAAATGGGAAACCACGGAAAACCATTTTCAGGGCTGCCGACAGTGGGGTTCGAACTCACTACCTCCCAGATGCAAGCTCACAGCTGCGCGCTCCTAACCGCATGGCCAACTCGCCCGATTTTGCACTTGTTTGGTGGCTCTATAATTATTTTCAACAGACAATACATTTCAGTGTATCACGGTGAGAATGACAAAAAATTTGTTGTAGCTTTTTCTTACAATTTGTTTTACGTCGCACCGACAGGTTTTACGGCGACGATGGGATAGGAAAGGGCTGGGAGTGGGAAGGAAGCGGCCGTAGCCTTAATTAAGGTACAGTCCCAGCATTTGCCTGGTGTGAAAATGGGAAACTACAGGACACCATCTTCAGGGCTGCCGACAGTGGGGTTTAAACCCATTATCTCCTAGATGCAAGCTCACAGCTGCGCGCCCATAACCACACGCCTAATTCGCCGATATGAGCAAAAATCTGCGTTACCATGGTAAAACAATGCAATGAAATATTCTGCTTTGTGATTAAATTCGAATACTTACAGTAGCACGAAATATACAGGGACATTAAAAAAAAAAATCTATTCAGGGGACTGTCATACGCCCGGTCGCTGGCACTGCGAACCTGTCTTCCACTAAGCACTTTGCCGTGGTGCGCTTCTCGGCGCCACAAGTTACCAATCCTTTGCAGTCTGCTGAGAGCTTTATCAGCGTAAGGTTCAGTTTAGTCAAGCGTTCACGCTTTAGTGCTCAGTGTGTTGTTCCAATGCCATTATCATTACGTTGGCGTATGTATATACATAATACCTTCATAAAATACAGGAAATCTTGGACGAAAACACTATGACTCATTGCCGGGCGAGCGCTGGCGGCATTACGGCAAAGTCTTTGACGGGAGACAGGCTCGCGGCGCAGGCGACTGGGCGAGTGACAATCCCCTGAATAGATAAAAAATGTCGTTGCATAATACAACTAACTATAGCGAGCGAGTGGCTGCACGGTTTGGTTTACGTAGCTGTCAGCTTGCATTCGGGATGTAGTGGGTTCGATCCACACTGTCGGCAGACCTAAAGATTGTTTTTCGTATTTTCCCGTTTTCACACCAGACAAATGCTGGGGCTGTAGCTTAATTTATGTCATGGTCACTTCCTAACCAGTCATAGCCTTTTCCTATCTCATCTTCACCATGTGTTGGTGCGACGTAAAATAAATTAAAAAACTACTAACTGCAGAAGCATTCTCATTATGTAAATGAGACTGTGAAACTGTTACGAACATGCTTCAAGCACTAATATCACACAGTTTTCTACTTGGAAACTGGAAAATACGCAACGGTTTTTTCTTTAAGGTAAATTGTTATGCACAACTTCGGCCCCACGGTGTAGGGGTAGCGTGCCTGCCTCTCACCCGGAGCCCCCCGGGTTCAATTCCCAGCCAGGTCAGGGATTTTTACCTGGATCTGAGGGCTGCTTCGTGGTTCACTCGGCCTAGGTGATTACAATTCAGGAGGCCTCCCTGACGGTGAGGTGGCGGCTCTGGTCTAGAAAGTAGGAATACATTGCGAACGGAGTCGCAAAGAGTGGAAACTGCTCTCTCTGGAACCGACAACTCAGTGTCGACTCCACTGATGCACTAACGCCATCTAACAACTGTTTCCGGAACTGCTTGGAATTATGGAGTTTCTACGTTCTTCCCTTGTGATATAATGAATAGAAGATGATTATTAGCCAGCAAACATTAACCACACGTCATCTCGTAATCTACTGGCCTTGGAGCTGAGCAGAGGTCACTTGGTAGGCCAAGACCCACCAAGGCTGTCGCGAAAAGGGTCTTTTGTGAATAATAATAATAATAATAATAATAATAATAATAATAATAAAATCCTGCATAAAGTTCAACATTACAACAATTTTCTGCCCATTATTGTTATTAACAATAATAATATAATATGAAGACAAAACTCTTAAATAGTCGCTAATTTGGACTTACATTACATAAAACAAAAAAGTGATATAGGCCTAGAGTATAAGATTACAACAAATTAATTGGTAATAGTAATAATATATTTTGACAGAATACTCTGAAATAGTCGCCAATTTGGATATAAATGACATATCTATGACGAACATAAAACCAGTTCACTGGAAAATCCTTCCAGGTAATATTGCACTCACAGTGAAAATTAATACCCTATAAATAATATACACAAGAAAGAAAAACCAGAGAGTACATAGAGTGTTTATTTTTAATGTTTTCATCTATGTTCCAATTATGTCAGTGGCTTTACCCATATTAGATTTTGTTTTCATCTTTCATGTGCAATTCATAATGATTTACCATTGATATCTGTTTATCAATTTACTGATTACGACAAATAAAGACGTGAAATTAAATGCCGATACTTTCTGACTTGACACATTATATTTCATTTCAACTACACCATTACGCTCGTCGTCTTCGTTAACGATACCGTACTTCATTCTACATTACCGTTAAAATTTGGATTTAAATGACATATCTATGACGAACATTAAACCAGTTCACTGGAAAATACGAAAATGGGAACAAGCGCAGAAAACATGATTTTTCATGTTATTTTCCGCGTTTGGACATGCAACGAGAGTCAAGTTAGCTTGGAGTCGCGAGGCTTCATGCGAACCGAGCCCAGTGTTCGGAGTCGATGGAGTCGACACTCTCGATTCCAGGCTTCAGTCGCGCCCATTCCTACTAGAAAGCCAAGAATAACGACCTAGACCTAGAGGACCGACCGCACGACTCATCATAATCTGCAGGCATTTGCAGTAGCGATGATTGAGGCGGTGGGTGGGGGGGGAGGGGGCATCGACACTGAGGTATGATTCATCTGCTTGCCGCGCGCATTCTTCAGTCCGGCAGTCTCTTTAGTGTCTGTTAGTTTAACTGTATAATTACACTGTCCTTCTATTTAAATGTGATACATATGTAATTATGCCTTTGCTGGCGGGACCTAGTGTTTACACTGTACTAAGTCTTATGGTATGGGCTAGAGCAATTTTGTTACTTTTATTGATCTGTCTCTGTCTTATCCTTGGCTTTGACAATATGAAAGTGACTGAGGTATGAGCGATGCTGGTAATGCCATTCCTTACGCAGCCAGTCCCTGCTATGAATGATGTGAAACTGTTGCTCATAGGGCCGGTTGGTGCATGCATTTCAGTGGGCTTGGCAGACTGATATGTAATAGCAACTTCTGGCTCAGTGAGGAAAGCAACGGGAAACTACCTCACTCCTCATTGCCCTAGTACGCCTCTTCAGTGATGCCTAGACCATCTATGACAGCTCATGGTGGAACTGTTGAGGATCCAACCAGCCTTCGGTCTGATGACTAAACATACATACATACATACATACATACATACATACATACATACATACATACATACATACATACATACATACATGTGTAATATTGTTCCTTTGGCGAAAGTTTGATTGTATAGTATTGAATCAAAAATCTCAAAAAATATTATAATCGCCCTAAGTTGGTAAATTGTCAACCTTTACCTCTCTGTCGAACTTACCGATTTGTAGCCTCTTTTTCAGTTTTGATATATACACCCCCGCCCTCCGACCACTTTATCCCACAAACCCGGGTACTTTTTGTTTTCTGTATCCCCCCCCCCCCCACACACACTTCTAATTCCCAATCGTCGTTACTGGGCATTTGGGCTAAGCTTCGGTTGCTTGGTAGGATTTGGTTTTTTCTTATGTCCAATATACCAGGCGAGGTCAAATAGCTCTCCGGCCGAGCTCCTCCGTTGCGCGCCGAGCGCAGAGGTGGTGTGAAGTCGATGGACAAAGAGAAGAGAGGGGGAAGGAATTCACGCGACAGCAGTACCGTAGCCTTTACACTCTGTACTTCAAGGATTGCAGAAAGAGTTTTGGGAGAGGTTTAATGACTTTAAAGGGCTCAGCACTCACTTAAATTTATTTATCAGACCTTTTGTCATTTTTGGCTGGTAATGTTACCCATTCCTTTCAGCTTGAGCTGATAGATCTGCAGTGCAGCAGTCACCTCAAGGGGGCAGTATGGAAGTGCGCCCAAGCTTCACTACTGACCTTGGTGGAAGTGCGTCCATGGTTAGTGGTCAGGTAGGTTCCTCCCTCCTCCCTTCTACCAAATTATGTTGTGTCGAGTGGTCAATTTTAAGTGACTCGCTTCAAATCTATGTAAACTTGCAGGTGACAAATACGAAACACAGGAACTTATTGTCAGAAACACACCACAATCTAAGAACAAGAATACTTGCGTTCATTTGCTCGCGTTCATGTGCAGAAAAAAAGTCACATATGAAAACGGAATGAGTAGGACATCCACAAACGAAACATCACTGCTAAACCGACTCTAAAAAAGGTCATATATGAAAACGAAATGCGTAGGACATCCACAAACCAAACAGCATTGTTAAACCGACTCTCACAAAAAAGTGACATACGAAAACGAAATGACCAGGACATCCACAAACGAACATCACTGCTAAACCGACTCTAAGAAAAAGTCACATATGAAAACGAAATGACTAGGACATCCACAAACGAAACATTACTGTTAAACGGACTCTGAGAAAAAAGTTAGACATGCAAACGAAATGAGTAGGACATCCACAAACGAAACATCACTGCTAAATCGACTATCAAATTTTCAACTGTGCCTTCTATGAAAATAATGTCTAATATTTCACTATCTCTTTGGCAAAGTTTTTAGCAACATTTATTAAAACCAACCAAAAGAGTAATTTATTTTAATTTATAAAATATTCAATTTTTGGCTGTTTTTCGATTCGTTTAGCACAGCTTTTCATTTCCATTCCGTAAATAAATTGATAAACAAGTGGTAGGAGGCAGTCCGTCACTTCCCCTTAAACTGACTTTGGGCTTCAACCGACTTGACTATGGGCGCAGTTCAATCGGCCTAATTAAAGAATCTGGAAATACCCCCGAGCATGAGTGCAGTTCCATATTCCTCCTCCCCCTCTCAAGGATATACTGTCTTTCCACAATTCCGGAATGTGCATGATTTCTATAAAACACTTCCTCAACGCAATTTCCTCTGCACAGGCAAGCTGCTGAAGTTCTTTCAATGTTTGCCCAACCGGATACCAGTGGTATCAAAACCCACTGCCTTCCGATTTCGCGTCGGATACCCTACCCAGTTGAGCTATGGGGCCTAGATCATATTTGTCCTATTGGAAAAGAAAGCTAATGGTGTGGCATTTTTGTTCTGTACTTAACATCTTTTTGATATGTACTGAACACCAAAGTTTCAAGTTTAAGTAGAAAGTTTATTTCGAGTACAATGCGGTCGAGAAAATTAGATATTCAAATTGACACATGTCCCTTTTCAGGCCTCAGTGTTCTTTGTTTTGCTGAAAATGGCGAATACATGTGCCTGATTGCAAAGCGTTGTTATTTTAAAATACATATTATGTTTCATTACGAAACTGTGAACGTGGATTTCGCTTCATCAATCTGATTTCACCACAAACATTTCCGCTTATTCCGAGGTGCCGTGACTGTCAGCAAACACCCGTCTCTCTCACACACTTTCATTGAATATCGTAGTGGTTGAGGAATGGCCAGAACACGATTCGATAGGGTTTAATATTACGTCATTTGCAATTTCCTCCCATGCGTCATTTATTTTTCAACTGATTACAATGGTGCGGATCCTTTGCAAACGCAAAGCAAAGCAGAGTCATCTCCGTATAAGCCATGAAGGCCCTTGGAGGGATGGAAGGTAAAGGCTTCCACTATCCGTAACCTCGGCACTTGATGGGGTAGAGAGGTTAGTTCTATGTCCGGCCGCCTTTGCCCCCAGGAATTAACCCGGTACTCATTTTTTGTGTAGGCTGAGTGAACATCAGGGCCATGTGCACCCCCGGAAGTGGAAATCTCGTTTCTTAAATTTTACGACTTTCTGACGGGGATTCGAACCCACGTACTTCCCGGCGAGCCGAGCACGCCTTGGGTCCCACAAAATGGTGCTATGTTGATAATAACTAGAACTATCGATTTAATCGATTAATCTAAAATGCATTTAACTGATCAACGTGCGTTAGTCGATTAATCGAACCGATTAAAATTGTAGTGTAAGGAAGGAATTCGTTTTATTTTTTATTATTTCAACTTCCCCCTTGAGGAGGTTGCCACAAGGTCAAAGTATATCAACTACATAATAATTGTCTTCAAAGTCACTGGTGAATTTGCTAGAGTGTGTCAGATAGAAATAACAATAATCACGAGGCTCAAAAATAAAGTTGGAACATAGCATGATTAAACGGACCATTTTTTCCATGACTCAAAGCGGGAGACACTGATTCCGACAGCTTACACATAAACGAGAGGTCAAATTTTGACACAGCTATTTTTTACACCTTAAAGTTGGTATTGCAATACTTCTCCACTGCATATTTTAAGATAAAATTATAATAATACAATACCTTCCCTTGTGATACATTTCAGTGTTACTCGTACTTCTCAGAGGATAGACCTATAATTAGCTGTAACAACTGTGGTGATGATTTCAAAAACTTATGAAACTCTAAACAATTCTGCGAAAAGTTAAACTTGATCATTAACAAAGTCTTAAGAGTAGAAAGTTTCAGGTGAGATTTTTCAGATGTACACAGTTTGTTCCTTTGAGAGAAAACTCTTTCAACTGAAGCATTAGTTCCGGGAAGAGAAAAAATATATTGTGCCACTATTAAGAGTTGACTGTGTCTTGTATTGTTTTCCTTGAAGTGAAGAAAAACATCCGTCCACCTTTTGTCTACTGAAACTTCTGCATCATTCCAATAGGATATTTTCTCTGCAGTTGCATATTTGGTTAAGCAGAACAATTGATCAAATAGTTCTGAGTCATTTCCACTGTCAAAAAATCCTTCACTTGCCACAAAATCACAACATTTTTCCACATCAGACCATTCAGGAACAGTTTTTAGTGATGCCCATTGGAAATTATTCATGTCATTATAATGACCAAACCATTAGTCTAAATACTCTGTAGAGGTCTCAAAGTTCCTGCCACTTCTTCAACATTCTTCCTACTTGCTAATCCTTCATCTTCAAGCGCACCAACAATAACTCTTACCTTATGTGGTAAAAACTTATGAGACAACTTATCTGAAAGATTGTCTTTTAGCTCTCTGATGGCTCCCATAACCTCTGTTGTAGAAATTAACTCACCTTCAATTTTCAATACTACTTTGTGGAAAGAACTGGCTTGTGTGAAGACAAAATTTAGCCACACCTCTGAAATAGGGTCTTCAAAGAAACGTCTCAAGGAAACCGGACATTTTGTTTGACTTAAGAAGTATGATTTCAGTCCTTGGTACATGTCAAGCATTCTCTACACTGCCGGCATGAGTGCTACCCACATTGTTTTGCTATACCCAAGGACTTGTTTATACTCAATTTCCACAAAATCGCAGAACTATTTCAACTGTTCAATTCTGACTGTGTAGATATAAACGTGAGAGTACACCATAACAATTATGTTCTCTACATCAATAGGTAAACAATCACAAAAAGACTGTATTGCATTAT
Organism: Anabrus simplex; assembly: GCF_040414725.1. NCBI lineage: Eukaryota > Metazoa > Arthropoda > Insecta > Orthoptera > Tettigoniidae > Anabrus > Anabrus simplex. The sequence continues at coordinate 418,521,693 of NC_090267.1, read as the reverse complement.
GTATAATATGAGCACCACATCCTATACCAATTAAGTCCCTACCCAAAAAACTGTTCAGTTTCCTGAAAGTATTGTTAAGTCATTTCCTTGCCGACCCTCCAAAATTACTGTTTGTATTATCACCACAAAACCCGATTATTTTACTTGCAATATCATGTTTTACTAGCACTTCTTCCAAGTATTTCACAACAATATTCGATGTTTCACCGGGTTGAGATTGAAGGTCCAGCAGTTTCACTTGTACACCGTCATAGGGGTCATAAAACCGAACAACAACTGGAAACACTTTAACATTCCCGTGGTTCGATGCATCCGTTAACAGTGTAAAGCAATGTGCCTGTCCGAGTTGTTGTTTGACTTGTTGCTCAGATAAGGGGGCAAACACTTTAGTAATTACACATTCACATTTTGCCCGTGCACATCTGAGTTTGGGCTCGAAACATGTTTGGAGGAAGTTTCAAAGCAAAATCACATGATCGAAAGCTTTGATTTTTTTTTACTGTATGGTAAGCCCAGGCTCCTTCAGCAGCTGCGATTTTCAAGTCCTTGGACGTAGGTGTTGCACTCTTGAAAAAACTCGTCAATGTTTTGCTTGAACTTGCAGTATTTTCATCAGATTTATGTTTGGTAGATTGCAAATGTTTGGTTATATCATGTCCACCGCCACGTGGAACGCTAAATGCCGCCCCACAAGACTGAAATCGAATATCACTGTCGGATATTGTTCTCTTAATAAATGGGAATTCATTTTGAAAATCCGTATTAAATATGCATTTGCATTTGTGTAATCACAGAAAAGAAACCAAACGTTCCAAACGACACTACATCAAGCCAGGAACTAGAGGCGGAAAACTATCGATAGTCTATCGATAGTCATTGTAGCAACCACTATCGTCTGATATCAATAGTCAGTTGCCTACTATCGATAGTCAACGATAGGTTTTTTCCCCCTCATTGGCTTATTTTATACCCTAACAGAAATTGTACCGCTGCTTGCAGTTGACTGGTGAGGAGTTGGTTCCAATTCAAAGGTGTGCATTTAAGTATCTCTCTCTGTGTAGCTGCGACTTCAGTGCCGGCAGAAAGACAATTTAGCATTTTGGAGGTGGGATTCTCTATTCAACCTAACCTTAGTTGAGTTGGTGCCAATACGGGACAAAAAATGAGATTTACCGAGCTCGATAGCTGCAGTCGCTTAAGTGCGGCCAGTATCCAGTATTCGGGAGATAGTAGGTTCGAACTCCACTGTCGGCAGCCCTGAAAATGGTTTTCCGTGGTTTCCCATTTTCACACCAGGCAAATGCTGGGGCTGTACCTTAATTAAGGCCACGGCCGCTTCCTTGCCACTCCTAGCCCTTCCCTGTCCCATCGTCGCCATAAGACCTATCTGTGTCGGTGCGACGTAAAGCAACTAGCAAAAAAAAAAAAAAAAAAAAATGAGATTTATAAGTTGTCAGAGATTGTATGGTGGCGAGAAAAGTAAGGCACTTTTTAGGTCAAAGACTTAATGAAAACAACTGAAAACTCTCCTGCCAGCTGTTGAGAATGATGTAAAACATTTTTCCAAATATATTACAATACCCAAGACAATGTCGGGTGATCGCAAAATGAACCCTGCAGCTGAACAAGAATTTCTCGGGCGGTCACGTTATGGGCAAGCGCGTGCAGCCCGAGAATGTCTCGGACGTGCCACTGAAGAGATTTACGAGTGATTCCGATTTGAATTTCAGAAATTACATAACCAGGAAATTGTTGTGCTTTGTAATGATTTTTGTAGACTGTGTTCAAGAAATGTTCTATTTTCAGGCATAATGGTATGATTCGTTCCACTTTTTGAAAACTATCGATTTTTTAAATTCTGTTTGTTCGGGGCGTCGTCTTATAGAGATCTTTTCCCCCTACTTGCTCCATGTGATATGAACCTGCGTGTAATTGGAATGGAGGAAGTGTAGAGTGTTCAATGTGAGGAAAGGAACGTTAACGACGTCCCCAGGCCAGGGATATAAGTAATTTACAATTAAATACCCCTGACCCAGCCGGGAATCGAACCCGGGCCACCGGGTTACAGGCAGACGCGTTGCCCCTACACCGCGAGGCCGGACAAACTATCGATTACTATCGATAGAACTTATAATATCGGAAAATATCGATGGCGATTACTATCGATAGTTTGCCGCCTCTACCAGGAACTATCGTGAAGTCTGAACGAGAAACGGAAGTTCGGAAGTTTCGAGTATCGATATCGTGAATAACGAATCGATATGGATAAACGACTTTTTACCAGTTTCTACGTCGTGTCCGGATGAGACCAAGAGACTCATGGCACAAAACTTAAGTATTCTATTGTTGTTTGCCATTTGGTGTGCAAATCTCAGCTATTGTAGGCCTTGTGATTGACTGGTCATTAAAGTAAGCTGATGTTCATATCTTTGATTCAGAAAGATAAGAGCAATCATAAATGCTTTCTTAATCTGTCTTAATCTGCTTACTCTCCAGGGTTGGCTTTTCCCTCGGACTCAGCGAGGGATCCCACCTCTACCGCCTCAAGGGCAGTGTCCTGGAGCTTCAGACTCTGGGTCGGGGGATACAACTGGGTAGGATGACCAGTACCTCGCCCAGGCGGCCTCACCTGCTATGCTGAACAGGGGCCTTGCGGGGGGATGGGAAGATTGGAAGGGATAGACAAAGAAGAGGGAAGGAAGCGGCCGTGGTCTTAAGTTAGTTACCATCCCGACATTTGCCTGGAGGAGAAGTGGGAAACCACGGAAAACCACTTCCAGGATGGCTGAGGTGGGAATCGAACCCACCTCTACTCAGTTGACCTCCCGAGGCTGAGTGGACCCCGTTCCAGCCCTCGAACCACTTTTTCAAATTTCGTGGCAGAGCTGGGAATCGAACCCTCACCTCCGGGGTTGGCAGCTAATCACACTAACCACTACACCACAGAGGCAGACAGATGCAAATAATCTGACCAAAAAAGGAAAGCCTTGTGAAATTTATATATTCCTTAGTGTGTGCTGAATCACGCTATTGCCGTTATAAGTCAATGCTAAGAATGTACTGGCCTTATAAATGTAGTGTTTTTTTTTTCAGTGTAGATAATATTATACGTCTCTTTTGTAATAATATTTAATACATGTGGCATCCTTGAGCTTTACAAACAAATAAAGAATGTAGATATCACAATTCTGCATGTTACTAACAGAAAGATCAGTCTCCATGCATGCTGATATAAAAAAAAAACAACACGAAAATTGTTCAGTTTGTATCAAAATGGACTATCTCCAAAATAAAATTTAAAATATCTAATTAACTATTAATCATATGCTTGGTTTTCTCTGATTCTTCGCATACAATCAGTTTTCTGAATATATATGGGGAAAAACCATTCAAGTAGAGTGTACAGAAATGCATTGGATAAAAATTGATTCCTACTGTAAAATGCAGAAAGGTGGAGATTACTCCTTTCGATACCAATAGCCTCATCTGTTGAAGCATTGCACTTGGCCACTCAAGAATAAGATGACATGTCATCAACATCCGGGCCGTAATTTATGATTAACTTCAAATAATTATTTTGATCACTATGACATATTTTGCCTTAAGGTGACTTACTATCCCCCTTTCTTCCCTATATATGTAAACTTAATCGGATACGAGTATAAAATATAGAATTTCGTAGTTTGTACATGCTCTATACGTTAATTTATTGTTTGCTGTGCCTTTTAGCGTTTAACAAGTCTCTGTGGACAATGAATCATGATACGACAGATAGCTGAATTGATAAGTAATGGCTATAGTGATATTTCTCCATTTCTCATTAATAACCCATTTAGTCTCTAACATTACGAACATGTTTATCTCAATTTTGTTTAGAATATCAAAATTTTAGTTTCTACTTGTATTGCATTTTCTTCAAGAGGCTTACAGTATTTTGATATGAATATGATGAACTAATAATTGTTTCAGGCTCTTCTAACTCACTTTTCTCTCCAGTTTGTGCTGATCCAGCGTGTTCTCATTCGACTCTGGCACAATTAGACTTTCGACGGCCAGGATGTTCTCGTATGCCCTTGCCGAATGTGGTATCAACGGATCCGCCTACAGGTAACAGAAAATCATGTTTAGTATATCTCTTTGGAACACTGCTGTATGTGAGAGGAACTATTCATAAGCTTGTAAGACTTGTTACGACAGGCTTCTTTTGGAATGAAACAGAAAATCGTAGACCGTTGTTCATTAACATATTAGGTGTGTCCATTCCTTGACAAAATATTGATCACGTGCATGTGATATTGCAACCATACCACCCACGCCATTGGCCCATAAAACCATACGACAGCATCATTGTTCCCATAATTTCGGGATACCACCAAGGCGTTCGATGGTATGGGACCTTTTAAGTCTACAGTCAAATGCCACCTCATCTAGAAAGCGAAGGAAAATAAACCTCAAAGTGATGGGTGAACGAAAGCTCCTTCGACCGTGCAACGATCAACTGCACTCCTCCGTTCCAAAGATTCAAACCAACGGCCTCCCAGGGCCATGGTGCGTTCGCGGCATAAGATCAAAATATAACACTAAACAAACTTAAAGGCATAAATGAACGGAGGAAAATTTAGGATGCAATATTTTCCGAAAAATGAAAAGCAAAGACAAGTTTAAAAACCTATTTATTATTCCTTAATAAAATCACCATTAATTGAAATCAACCCTGAATAATTCTACAATAATAAAAACAAAATATACAATGCCCAATGGACTAAATATGAATTAGGAGATGTCACTCCTTTCATTAAGGATTTTTAAAAACTATTTATTATATTTATCAATTAAATACTGTAGTTAATCGTTCCGTTCCCTTTTTGACATGACAGTAACTACCTATATCATTATTGATTTGAATCCTAAGAACAGGAATATCCTTATAAATGCGACGGTTCTCATTACAAGCTTTCTTCACTGTAAGAAGAAACACATTATCTATGCGAAAATTGGAGACAACTTGGAGTGGTCACCTAACTAATCAACTATACTATTAATTACAAAACAAAGTGATGGGTGGGCGAAATCACAACCATCGAAATAAAATTAGACAAAAGTCGGGTCCAGAAATCGAACCCACATCGCAATGAAACCGATGACAAATAACGAGACAGAACCCGTTTTGGAATTGATACAAAAACATTAAACACAACTCAAGGAGCATATACACATGTACACATATTTTAAAAACATTGTATTACCAATTTTCACATGCAACTGGCTGTACAACGAACAAAAATTGTGTTTGACGAAAAAATCCAAGGTCTGTCTTGGATTTCGAACTGGTGGTCTCCAGGAAGCCACCGACAAACGGGTCTCTAAAAACTCCCTATCTCAATTATTATTTAAGGTCAACATATCACACAATACTGGCATTCCAGTTATTTAATTTCTTTATAAACATGAACGAGTTAAAAGGAAATCCCTTAAATGTAATCAGGTTTATGTGAAACCCCAAGCTTTCAGTCTTAGTGGAGTCCGACTCGTTGGCTGAATGGTCGGCGTACTGGCCTTTGGTTCAGAGGGCCCCGGGTTCGATTCCCGGCCGGGTCGGGGATTTTAACCTTCATTGGTTATTCCAATGGCTCGGGGGATGGGTGTTTGTGCTGTCCCCAACATCCCTGCAAAACACACACCACACATAACACTATCCTCCATCACAATAACACGCAGTTACCTACACATGGCAGATGCCGCCCACCCTCATCGGAAGGTCTGCCTTACAAGGACTGCTCTCGGCTAGAAATAGCCACACGAAATTATTATTAGTCTTAGTGGACAGGCTTAAACAATAATATTTGGCAGTGACCCTACTCACAAGAGAGTGCTAGTGCAACTTTTCTAAAATTATAAATCATACAACGCAGAACCACACCTAATAATGTGTGGTCAACAAACTCAAGGCGAGACGAACCGTCGCCCTGAAAATAAATCATGGTAAATAATATAATTTCAACTGATATCCTCTTATCATATTCCATAGCTTTACTGGCTTATTAATTATCTGCCCGCTTACAATTCTTTAATTCAATATCAAGCCACTATACATCTTTTCAATTTCACATTAATGGACTTAGGATATCCAGGTTCACATCCATCTGACTACATACAATATTTCAGCCTATGTTTTCCTACAATTTTAACTCAGACAAAAATCAAATATGGATTTAAACGTATCCATAATATTATTATAATATTAAAGAAAAGCAAATATTGACATAAAAGGAAAACTTTATCTAAAAATGGGAGGGCGTCCGTTCGTGTCCAGGCTTGTCACAACTTGCACAAATAATTAATACATATTCTATTCATGCAAAATTACATTAAAACAAGAGTACCCTCTTATCCTCATGATTATTATGCCAATAGTGGCATTTTGAAGACACTGTCACCATGCATTACCAAACTAGGTTGAATATTCCATAAAATAAAAATATCCAAATCACGGTTTGAAATCATCAATAATGCAAATCTTTATTTTGCCCTCCTAATCTAAAAGCACTCTCAACCTTACTGATATTTCCTCTTTAAATCACACACATGCATTACATTAAATTTATATTATAAGCCCGAAATTTTAGCCCATATAATATAATTTCCATTCCCATCTAGATTAATATATTTTAAACATTATGAAGACCACTCACAAGTCTCTCTCTCTAATTCAATAATACATGCAATTTACATTACTAACCTAATTTATGTGATCTACATATTACGTAACCGTGCATTTATTTGAATAATATTTAGACTTTCTGTACTTATCGCCATGTCGAGAAATCCATGGTCGGACCCAGGAAAGGCCCTTATCGTCGTTTAGGCTCTGTTGGTGTTGACGTGGATCACAGGTTCGAATCCTCTTCTATTCCTGCTGAGCACGATCATAATCCCAGAGTCCTCTTCTTCACGGTAACAAGTCTAATGACGTTGAAATAAGTTGCATCATTCACAAACACAATTTTTCAAAATTGTAACATAGTTCTATCGGTCACGTTATTTAAATACTTTCAGTACTATCACTTGGACAAGGTTTTCCACACCGCGTATTTGCAAAATGTATATTATCATTCCCGAATGCAGGTAAGGCCAGAACACAACGGACCGTGTGTCTGCCTTCGATCTTTCGCGTCAAGTGGATGTTGTCTCAACATGGCTGCCCCTTATATAATTTTACCCCTACACGAACAATAGACGGCGTTCAGTCCCCACCACTTTTTGGCAAATCAGTGGTTTTACGGGTTGTGTGACATCGCCAATGCGCTCAAATGTGTGACTCAGACTTTTAAGTAATCTAGTTATGCGCGGAAAACGCATCGATCGGCGGTTTATTTAAAATTTATTATCAAAATGATATTTTTACGGGGATCCCCATCCTGGGTCTTCGTACTCAGTTGGTGTGGGTACGCTACTGGTGCTTATATAATCCAATGGTGGCGTAATTTTCCACACGTTAAACTTTTATAAACAACTCGAATTTTGGCAGAGGTCTATTATGAAAACATATGACATGCCGAGGTTTCCCTTACTAATCATTATGCATATCACGAAATTTTACAATACAAATCAAGCTTGCACATTGGCATTGCCGTGTTTCGGCCATTTTTAGTGGGCGGAGTTATTAGTATAGATTTTCTTTCGTTGTCATTTTTCATAGCTCGCTCTCTTTCTGGAGATTCTTCCAGCTATGACGGACTCGTGTTTACACCACCAAGTCGGAGGAGTTGTGCAAACTGATGCAAACTAATGCAAATTACTGTAATATGGACAAGGGAGCTTGACAAAAGTTTTCACCGCCTAAAATAATTATTAAATAAATATGTACTGCACCCGTCCACCTCCCGAGTCCCAGACTAGCATTTATCTCAGGGGTGTCGGTTCATTATTTAAGTCATCAAATATAAATATAGCGGCATAATAGAACACGGGAATGAACGGAGCAATTAAAATTAAAATGGGGAAGGCTCGATTGTGAACTTGAATTTAAGGACTCCATGATAGGACTAGGAAGTGACTGTTAACTTTAAAAAGGGTATCATCTAACTACAATAAAAAGATTATGAGAATGGTTTCCTTTGAAATAATTTGCCAGAAGGAGCAGTTTATTACGCCACCCGACGTACGAAACTTTGATACATTTGGCAACGATATTTAAATTTCCACACATGTTACATAAACAAATCACTTGCTATACCGCAAGTGGTATCAATATTTTGCTGGGTTGCTTCTGAAAGAAATTACAATTGGAGTATAACTTATGGATCGATTCCATTTGAATCGAACCGTTGTTCAAGGATATAGCTTCCTTCTATCGGGAACCCGAGCATAACCCATGTTACGGTTAACTAAGATGATGTACCCCGGCTATATACATTTTTCCGAGACCGGTACTCGGACTGCGTAATGTTTCTCGTGAGTTACGAAAAATGGATTACACGGACAGTTCCTATCTTACGATGTCCAGCTGATGCCATACCACTGAATTAGCATTTATATTTTATTTACACATGATCTGAGATGTTACAAAGTAGCCTCAGTAGACTACTGCCACAGATGAGATAACGAGAAGCGGTGGGAAATACCGTGGCAATGACCCCCCTCGCATTGCGGGCGAAGTAAACAAACACACCAAGTATTACTGTAACTCGTCCCGTGCGGAAACCGTACGATAACGAGGTAACAAATGACTATAATATTTATCATTCTTATTATTCAAACATAAGAGTAGAGGGATGTTGTCACCAAATAATTAATTCCACTATCGTCAGAATATTCATTTATCCACGAAGTTATCATAATTGAAATTATTATTATTATTATTATTATTATTATTATTATTATTATTATTATTATTATTACTGAACGGTTCCTGGCACTGCCACGTTTGATTAATATCGTCATTATTATGCGGGACGCAAACACAAATGGTTATTACTGTTATTATTATTAGTATATCCCTCTTGTGGTTATTATTATTATTATTAGTGAATAGGTGACTCCAGATATTATTATTATTATTATTATTATTAACGTCACTCAAGTTTATTATTATTATTATTATTATTAATGAACCGGTCACTTCCGCCAAAATATATTAAGATATCGGTCGCAATTATAATTATTTCACTGATCAACCAACGACATCATTACTGTTATTATTATGACAATTATTATTAATCTGACCGCGATGATTTAACATCGTCCTTACATTGTTATTATTATTATCGGTTGCATATTATCATTTAGATTCCCGTTTAACATCTTTATCAACGCTCATTTACTTAAGGCGGTCCAAACATTTATCTGCAATATTTATTATTATTATTATCACGACATCATGATTGTCATTGCTCGTCATTATAATGATTACAATATACGATCATTTATGTGAACTCTGAACTCTCATTATCCTTAGATCCGTAGTATCTCAACGAATAGCGGTGCAGTCTATTTATTTCGTACATGCTGTCACGGGTTCGAATTCTACCCGCTACGTAACTCAGTATTTCTCTGTGACACTGCCCGTACATTTTACACTCATTTCAATATCCTAAGTGTCTCTCGTACGGAATTTATTTTCCTTTCTATCTCAATATTCCTTGATTCATTTATTTCTCACAGAATTATCAACTGACTTATTTATTCACTTCTGACATCGTACGACCTTTTATCATCTGACTGCAGATTCTTTAACATTTTCTATCTCATTTTGATCTACGCATTAGTTCATTCTCCACAAATAATCATAACATCTTGAAATTATATTTACCAAATTTTGACAATCATGGTTTCGTAATATTAGTCCTACGTGTTCCGGCTACTGAATCGCAACTTTAAGACACGACATTTATACGTAAAAAAATATTGGACCGTAATTTAAACCACACGTTCATTAACATGTACGGATTATTAGCACCGATCTTAAATTTCAATATTATTAATTGATCAAATTAAATTACCACACTCTTTAAATCCGAATTAAAAACGACCTCCCGTCATTAAATGATTCCCGATAAACTCAACACCTGATCACTTGAATTTTATTATTACGCACTGCTCAGTAAATTTCCGATATCACATGAATTATTATTATATCCAGATTATATTTTTAAAAAATATCTTCTTCAAAAAAGTAGTTTTATTATATTTATTATTATTATTAATTAAAAAAAATAATTTTCGCCTGTTACACGGTAGTCCACTCTTAATATGTTTAACGCATAACCCTTTTTACAAATTCGATTTATTCTGGCACTAAACAATCCAGATATGATTTACATGGAATATTATTATTATCGCTTCTCACAATTTTAACAACTTCACTTTGAAATTGTGAACACACTAATCAACAACAAAACAAAACTGGTATGACGAAGCTGGACTTTCCTTCAATGTCATTACATAGCTCGTTAAAATGACAAACAGAAAAACACATATCGGGTCTATTTGACTATAATAACCAAAATCAAATGTAAAGAAAATCATTCTTGAATACAAAGAAAATAAGAATGCATGCATGACTTAACGTACTACCCTATATCTACAAAATTTACATCTCCAACAAACTGAATACATAAAAAGACCCGATTATTTACATTGTTATTATTTACTACTGTCCGTGCTACAAATTTAGGATGGGGTCGTTAAGCGACTCATCTTGTTACAGAAGGTAACCAAGTCTAATCAAATTCTTCCCATTTTTCCCATCACGATAACATTTCCCAAATATTATATACATTATGTACTCATCTTAGTTTCTCGGTATTCCATTACAGCTTTGCAGATGAGAGGCCCCTTTCGGCCCCTCTCTGCATTTTACTCCTCCATTCTTGATGGCGTAGTTCCACAAAAGATTTCCTGGCACATTACCATTTTACACTAATACCTTAATTATCACAAAACTTCACCATTGACAACGTTAACGCTGAACACTTTAACTTTTATACAACAAATTAATATCCTAGACCCAAAAATTTAATATTTTACACTATTTTAATCTTCGTCCAATTACCGCACAATGGACCTGGACACGTATGACGAGGTGTCAACTTTTACGCCCGTCGCGATTTATGTCGTCCGACGCGATACGCCCGTTTCATACGGCACTCTTGAAGTGTTCATGATAGCGGTTCGATATTGCAAAGTACAGGCTATTATTCCCTTAAAGTACTGTTCGTCACACAGTATGTTATTTACGTACTTATTGCGGTGCAATTTATATTACTCTCTTACAGTGCAATTAATTTACTTCACTGATGACAAACACTGTCCTACGTTAACTATTTCCAGTTCATGTTGCTTGAGCGCGATCACATTTTATAAACACTGGCGGATGCTCGCGCCATTAAATGTTGAGTTGCTGTACGCCCGTAGAATTCTAAGTTAGCTGCGACCGACGGTTCAACTCCAGAGATTCATTTCAAGTGTGGTGGCGAGGATCCCTTGTCCCGTATATATGGATGAAGCTTTCCCTCGCGGATTCATTGACGTCATACCCCTGAGGGAGGGGGTGGATTTTTAATATCGGTACTTGCACTCCGAATTGGACGTTAAAATTTATATCAAATTAATCCACTCCGCTAGCTTATTTGCTGGATTAAATATGAACTCCTAACGATCACAGATTTAGGAGATACGGATGGATTTAGCTCCTCACATTTCGCGCCTTTGGAAGCGTCCCTTACAACGTGGTCTTCGTCCAGCCAATGACATTCAAGCTGTCTGGTTTCCAAGAAATCCAGCCTTCAATTTATTTAATTTGCCAATAATTATTGATTATTTTTCCATGCGTGACATCTAATAAATTCATTACATTGCTCCGTGTACTCACAATAATTTATTACTAATTATTTTTGTAGTTACGAGAATATCTCATCCATCATTCCTTAAGGTGGTATCCCTGAGTCTTCCATCAAATTTTAGCGATTGGCCGGCAAGCGGTCACGTGATTTAAATCTCCACTTGCCCGAACCTAGGCTAGCGAATGTCCTCGCAGCCGCTGTAGCTTTCCATGACGTCACGGAATTTCCGTCCTGCCAAAAATATCCCCGCGCATTACTCATGTTGCGAGCTTCCTTTGTGTCAATTTCCCCCTTCTCTTTCTGACCAAGACTTATTTGTGGACTTGTATTCCCTTGTTCGCCAACTAATGAGATCCCCTGCTGTGAAGTAGCTAAATGTTGTTGTGTCGAGCTAATCCGTCAGGCTCCAGTCTGTCGTCTTTCCTTCGCTCATATTTCGACATTACACAAATGAAATATTTTCAACTACACTTCTGTATTTCAATAAATGTACCATATATTATTTTATCAATTAAATCATGACTGACTATGGACCTATGTCACTCGGGTTCAGTACATGACCGATACGGTCACAATATATATATATATATATATATATATATATATATATATATATATATATAGTACCAGGAAGGCATAAGCCCTGGCACATACGAGTTATACAATCTTTATTCATGAGCGAACGGCTAAGTTACGACGTACGAACATCTGTGCGAGAGAATGTTCTCGTCCCTACTGCACTGCGTGAGGAAAACAGCATGAGATGAGCAAGGTCGAGTGACGTCAGCACTGCTTGTAGCTTACCTCCCCGCAGAAACGTCTCGAAACTATTTTTTGAGCTTTTCAACGTCTGGCTCAAAAAATACGAGATTAACACCAAATTGTAGCTCACATTTTAAAAGTACAACCCTGCAAATTTGAGATTAATCCGTCCAGTGGTTTCGGGGATATGACAAGTTGAAGTTTGGGAAGTATTATCACCCCTCAATCACCTGACTCACAGTGCTGCTCCCGGCCAGACATAAATAAGTCGACGAACCGAGGGTATAGTCAGTGTATCTTAAACTCTACGATCATGACAAGACGTCAGTATGCTCCGTCGCGCTTCGTGAGAGACATAAAAGTTACACTCTAGAATTTTGAAATTGTGCGAGGACGTCGCATGTGAAGTTTCAGCCACGTCGTGGCGTGTGAAATGTTATAAAATTTTCTCCGATTAAACCATCGTTGTATAAGATTTACGAGTGTCTTAACTAAGTGAATTTACGGTAGAGACTATGCATTGAAGTATAATTCGGAGTGTTTAATTTACCAGTTGACGGTATTGTGGGCATTGTCAATATCTCGTAATTTTGATCTTTGTCATTGACAGTGACAGCATACTAGGACATTGTGTGTGATAAACTGAACTTACAAATTATGACAGTTTAATTAATTCTAAGACGCATTTCTCGTATACTAGTACGATTGTGAACTGTGTGAAATACTATTCCACTAATTATTCAACTAACAACAGGACTAGATGTGACTATTTTTTCACGTATTTTCTCGAACTTTCGATTATTACCATGAGAAAATAACTAAATGTTAAGGACTTTGTATGGCAATATTAGGTCATACGAACGAAATTCAGTCAAAAACGTCTTAATCCATGAACATTATTATTCCAGAGACTATTATAGGAGTGATATTAATGGCCTTTTTCTCGAGTGTTTCATGGACTGTGATGATTATTCTACGATTGAACGTAAGACATAATCAGTGACTATTATGAACTGTGGCAGTGTTCAATTCTTATTATATAAACTGTGAGTGAAAGACTGTGTTTTCCATTTTTGAAAACGACTGTAGGTCACTACTGCATTAACTTGACTTATAGATCATACTGTAGCATAGACTGTGATATTCTAAGTCACGTATTTAACATCGTAAAACAAAAGTGAGAGTACAAACTGTGCATTAAGACTTTTGTCAGTGTAAAATACCAATCTCAGTGGTAATTAAGAGTCCTACAGCCATTATATTGTGCCTATTGGACTTTCAGTTTTCAACATTTTTCTTTAAAAGAACATCGGAAATCTTGGCGAAGTGTCGTGATATTACACTGCGTAGAAGGTCATCTCCAGCGTGGGATTAATCGTGGTTTCTTCGATCGTCATCTCCAGCGAGGGATTGATCGTGATTTCGACGAGCGATAATAACGTGGTGTCTTCATTGAATGGACTTGTCACGCTGCTGGTGCTGAGTTAGAGTCTTGGCTGCACGCTGCAGCAAGTTGCAGTCATCAAACCACAGGACAGTACTTCATCAATCCTTATAAGCAGATTACAGGTGATATAAGTGTTTTTCATATATTTTTTGAGTGTGTAATTCCATTTAGACACTAACCGACTTTTAACAAAGCACTCAAACAATTTATAGTGCTACACACAAAAGTGCTTCGTTTGAATTCTAATCCTACTATTCCTAATAATTCAAGAAGACTTCATGTCTTGTTTTTGAACTGTAGATTTGTCTTCAAAATCATTTATAAATTGAAGTCATTTCACTTAGATGAACTATAGAGTTTGCTATAAGGCAAGTACACTATTTTATTTTCTTATAAAATCGATTTAGATGAACTGTAGGAGTATATAGCAAGTGATTGAAAACTTTTACTTGAACTATCAGATTGTTAATGGAAGTGTGTGTTAATATTATGTTAAAAAATCCTAGAAAACTGTAGGTTTGCATCACAAGTGATGGACTTAGATTATACGCAATTTGGTTAAATTAAGTACTATGTGCAGTGTTATTTTGGAATTTAAATCTATATAAGAGATCTTAGATGAACTGTAGGGTGTTTATGATCTCAGAAAATTGGTATTCATTTTGGACATTTTTAACGTCAAGTGGAAGACTCATAATATAATAGCGCCGATGTTTCATTTTTGCATTTTGAAAAGAGTGACTGAAAATTCAATTTTGACGATTCAACTGCAGGGTGATTTACATGAAATTTTCAATAAATATTGTCAAATAGATTTTACCATCTATTATTCGCCGTGCGAAAATATCCTTCTCTGTACTGTGGCTACTCCAACCACTACTCTAATACCTTCATCTCTTTCAAACAATATACATAACATTTGTTTGAGTGCCAGTTTCTTTTTAAATAAAAACAACAAAATTTGGTAGAGCATACCTCTTATATCAATTATCTCAAGGCGTGAGGTGATAAACTCACATATCTGGCAATATACAGGGATTTGGATCAGGACAATATAAGATTACGGTTGCATTTCCACAATTGATGATTGTACTTGGAAATAGAATCACTTATTATAATTAAAAATAAAACTGAGTTTATGACTATAATTTACGTCACAATGAACAAGCATTGACGTCTTTTAATTTAACAAAAATATATAGTGAGATTTGCGGTAATATTTAAAAAGAAAATTTAATCTAAACAAAAAAAGCTATTGGCATGAACTTGAAGTGAAATGTAATATCGCCGCTGATTATATTCTTCTTCATGTTATTACTGCATAACATGTCTGATGCTTTAATCACCTGAAGTCTGCATTCACCGCTGTTGAACTTGAAACTGCTGGAAAAACCTATGAGCTGAAGTCGGGAGCCGTCTGCTGTTATCTTCTTATGTAACCAGGAGTTGACCTACATGCCATGTAGGCGT
Organism: Anabrus simplex; assembly: GCF_040414725.1. Lineage (NCBI taxonomy): Eukaryota > Metazoa > Arthropoda > Insecta > Orthoptera > Tettigoniidae > Anabrus > Anabrus simplex. The sequence continues at coordinate 418,506,171 of NC_090267.1, read as the reverse complement.
GTAGTAATCTCCAATGTGGTTACGTCCACTCATTATATTATAAGAAATTGGAATATATTATTGAAACATCTTGTGAAGTCCATCCTCACAAGAAGATGATGTTTCTTTATCAGCATAGTACCCGTCTCTGCTCGGATACAACCACCACTTGTAGACCTCCTCGATTATTACAAGACCTCTCCAAACACAACTCTTAGCTCTGACCATCACTCTAAGACCACTTCTTCCATTTGATACATCTGACTGACACATATGATCTGATAGATATGATACCTCTCACCATCGTTTCCTCGACTTTTATAACTTCGCGATGACGACTCGTTTCCCTTCTCTCGGGTCATCCCTTCCACCTCAACATACAGTAGCTGGCGAATCCAGACACTTGGTCGCAATCAAGTGCCCACGCACTGACGTCATCAGTCATGTGTCGTATAAGCGTACCCAGCGGATTGCAGATGACTATGCTGCATGCGTCACCGGGAAATCTACTTGCACATAACATTCTCAGTTAAACTTAGCCTCTATTGCAAAATACTCTGCCAACTCATCTGGCTAGAGTTACAAGCCACAGAATGACTATATCAAACCAACAAATCTCACTTACTAATATACAGCATAATTACAAACATATTCACTTAACCTATGATTAAATACAATAATATGCGTGATACCTAATTATTACAGTGTAAATGATGAGAAACAGAATATAAAATCTCATAAATCGGGTTCATAATAATAATAATAATAATAATAATAATAATAATAATAATAATAATAATAATAATAATAATAAATACTGAATGGAATCTGTAACCCTGTTGTACGGTTACAGTACCTGCTCCAATAAGTGACCGCACACTACCTGAGATCCTTCCCATGCTCTGGTCCCATAATCATTTCCCGGTACAATATATATATAATTATTCTGTATCTAGTTACCCTCCAGGGTCGGTTTTTCCCTCGGACTCAGCGAGGGATCTCACCTCTACCGCCTCAAGGGCAGTGTCCTGGAGCTTCAGACTCTGGGTCGGGGGATACGACTGGGGAGAATGACCTGTACGTCACCCAGGTGCCTCACCTGCTATGCTCAATAGGGGCCTTGCGGGGGATGGGAAGATTGGAACGGATGGACGAGGAAGGGGGAAGGAAGCGGCCGTGGCCTTAAGCTAGGTACCATCCCGGCATTTGCCTGGAGGAGAAGTGGGAACCACGGAAAACCACTTCTAGGGTGGCTGAGGTGAGAATCGAACACACCTCTACAGAGTTGATCTCCCGAGGATGAGAACCCCGTTCCAGCCCTTATACAAATTTTCAAAATTTGTGGCAAAGCTGGACTCGAACTCGGACCTCCGGGGGTGGCAGCTAATCACACTAACAACTACACCACAGAGGCGGGCTTGATTTTATATAATATATTGTAACCGTAAAAGTTTGTTTCGATGGCTAGTGGAACACAAGATTCGGCCCAGGGATGACCGGTCATTATCTGAATTGTTACAGAGGAGATGGAAGTAAGGTAAGTATAATGGAATACTAATTATTTTAAAAAGTTTATTCATGAAATAAAGTCAGATTTTAACATCACCTCAGCACAGCAGTTACAATGAGTACTTTTCCGTGGGGCTGAATTGGTCCTGATACATTGGGGGTCGCAATGTCTGCTCATGGTGCCACCATCTTCCGAGCCGGTCTCGAATATCTCGAAGGTCTCGAATATCTCGGAGGTCTGGATGGTCTAGGAGCACTCGTAGTCTTGGTTGTAACTTGGCACTGGGGCATGAAATGGATTCAAATTAATTGGTCTGCACAAATGAAATTGTAGTTAGTAGCGATCTGCACTCAATTGTCTTCACAGTGGGATTTCACTAATTAGTTAAACGAACACAGTCCTTGCTGATGGATTAAACTGAACTCAAAATTAAACTCGTGATGTATTAATCACTTAAAACAAAAGTCACCTTATTAAAGTTAAGTGTGAGAATATTGTTGGAATAACGATGTAGAAAACAAGGTATCCCGTTTTAACACTTCACACAACATCAAATGAAAAAGAGTAAGTTCCGTGAATTTAGTCCCGTTCATTATCAAAAATGGCAAAAGAAAACACTGACCTTCCTGGAAATGTCCTTGGTTCGACACAAGTCTTATTGGGATAATTATGGAATGTTAAATGCACCACATCGTTTAAATACTGTACAGAGTTTATGCTCACTTAAGAATCTGGACACTTGTAAAAGAAAATCAAAGTTCGACGACACTGTTAAATATGATTAGTTAAATCAGTCGTTCGTAACATAGACGTACAGTTTGAAAAATGTTCCAACACCTTTGGTAGAACAACTATGCACTGTGATGCTTCACTGCCAACAGTCCGAAAATATTGGATTATATTCCACTACTAGCACAGTTTATCATTTATCAAGATCAAGTAGAAAATTATAGACGGTTTGACAATCACGTTTCAACACTTTCAGTATTCAACGTAAAGTTAATCACTTTCATTCAAATACGAACATCAAATTATATTAGCGTAACATCGTATCGGTGAAAAATGTAAGTTTCAATCACACTGTTCTCTTAAATGATAAACACTCCTCGACTGTTCGCACTTCAACTAAGGCGCAGTTTCTAACACCGTACACACGACACTGAAAATATTCCAAGTCTTGCAGTGCGTCGTAATACGCGGACTTAAACTTTCGTAGAGAGTCGAACTGACGACTTGCATTATAACCGCAGAATACCCAACAGCCGGCCGTCCGATCTCGGCTGTGGTACACGCACGCACATTAATGGTGTCCCGATATAAACAATCAACACTGCCCCACTCCAGTACTGAAAAGGAGGGGAGAGAGTAAAGGGATAGTGTTGAAGGCCACTCCAGTACTGAAAAGGAGAGGAAGGGAGTGAACAGGTAGTGCTGAATACACAGTGTGTGTATTCCGGCGTTACACTGTAACATTGTAATAAGATGGCTCATATCCTATCACAGGTTAATCGAGGCCGTATTATTGGCATGTGGGAGGCTCACATGGTCCCCCAAGCAATAGCACAAGCAATACCATGCAGTCTTAAGACAGTTTGGAGATGGATAGAAATATGGCAAGAACGAGGTGAAGAAGGATTGGTAGACCCGATATAACGCAGCTACAAAATATTCCTAACTAGTATAAAATACTTTTCGGTTAAAAACCTCCTTTACCTCTTAATACTGTAATGAACAGAGTAGGCTACTTTTTTATTTTTTAAGTTAAAATGCTATTTGTTCGGGGCGTCGACCTACATAGTTCTTTTGCCTACTTGCACGATATATGAACCTGTATGTAATTGGAATTGCGGAAGTGTTGAGTGTTGAATGTGATAAACGTTAAGGACAACACAAACACGCAGTCCCCAGGCCAGGGATATAATCATTTACAATTAAAACCCCCTGACGCGGTCGGGAATCGAACTCGGGGCGGCCGGACGAGTAGGAAACCTAATGCTGTACTTCAATACATCCGCCACTGTGCCCATTTCGATCACAACGAAGTCTTGTAGCGGGCTGTCTGCATGCAGTCCATGCAGCAATGCGTTAAGCGAGAAGGTGAGCCATTGTGCCTTCGACACTACCCCTTCACTCCCTTTCCCCATCTTTTGTACTGGATTGGCCTTCAACACTACCCCTTCACTCTCTCCCCTTCTTTTCAGTACTGGAGTGGGGCAGTGTTGATTGTTTATGTCAGGACACCATTAATGTGCACGTCTGTACAAGGTGAACTGGCTTGACAAGCGAAATGCCTGCCTATTTATTCAGTATCACCAAGAAATTGTAATGGCTAATATCTTCCGTAATTTTCAACCGATCTCCTTGAAACTTGGGAATCATGATTATAAAAATTAGGCTACACTGTGATGTAGTTCATTTCTTCATATCTTAATTCGTTTAGAAGAAATTAATGATGGAAAATAATAGAACATTCAGTCGTCTGACGTAATACAACCATGACCAAGTTCTCCAGTAATGTTGTGACATCTCACTTCCCCGCTGCTCACAGATGACATGCTCGCAGGGGAAGCGTGCTCGGCGGGTAACATAACTCCACAGACATCGGGGACTTTAACTTAGCTTTTTTTGCTAGCGGCTTTACGTCGCACCGACACAGATAGGTCTTATGGCGACGATGGGATAGGAAAGGCCCAGGAGTTGGAAGGAAGCGGCCGTGGCCTTAATTAAGGTACAGCCCCAGCATTTGCCTGGTGTGAAAATGGGAAACCACGGAAAACCATCTTCAGGGCTGCCGATAGTGGGATTCGAACCTACTATCTCCCGGATGCAAGCTCACAGCCGCGCGCCTCTACGCGCACGGCCAACTCGCCCGGTGACTTTAACTTAGAACCGTGTTACGGGTATATTATATTGAAATCAAAATCGTGAAGATTTCTGTTGGTACATTACTGCTTATTCTTTTATAAATTTCATTTTACCGAGCAAGTGGCCGCGTGGTTTGGGTCACACAGCTGTGATCTTGCTTGCGGAAAATAGTGGGTTGGAACTTCTCTCTCGACAGCCCTGAAGATGGTTTTCCGTGGTTTCCCATTTTCACACCAGGAAAATGCTGGGGCTGTACCTTAATTAAGGCCACGATCGCTTCCTTTCCACTCCTAGCCCTTTCCTATCCTATCGTCGTTAAAAGACCTATCTCTGTCCGAGCAACGTTAAGCAAAACAGCAACCAAAAAAGAAGAATCATTTTTATGAAATTAACATACTGATTGAAGGATGACCGCGCAGAAGGCGGTTGAAAGCTTTCCAATGTGGTCATTTATTAAATCTTATAAGAGTAATAAAATCGGTTAATTCCGCAAAATATTACTGTCTCTAGGTAATGGGCGTTAACACTGAAGAATATTACATTCTTTGCGATAACTCTTGGAATATGTGTGTAGGTACAGTAGAGCATCGGTTATCCGAAACAACTGGGGACTGGCGGAGGAGGTGATGGTTTGGATACATAATTTTTCGGATAACTGTATATGTTTGTGTCACTCGTCTTACAAACAACCTTACGTAAAATAATACAATAAAGTAGGCCTGCATTTCAAGGCAAGATTCCTGAATTTTATTTTGCTTCAGAGCTGAATCTTGCCGCTAAATCTCGCAAATGTTTGAAAGACAGCAGTTGGACAACATGACATTTTTGTTGTTGTTCTAACCACGTCGTAGCCCTCTCAAAGCAGCGAGAAGCTTCTTCACTGAATGGCAATTTTGTAATGGCACCACTGTTATTTTTTATTAATGTCCGATATTTCTGCATTTCTAACTCCATATTCCCGAGCTAAGTTTGATCAGAAGACGCTGAGAACACCGCGTTTACGTCCCCGTCGTGAATATCACAACTAGCGGAAATTCTATCCCAGTTGCATCCTCGACCAAATGTTGTGACGTACCCACTCGGCCCACAGATGCTTGACAAAATTATAACGTGGCGGGTCATAAAAAAACAGCTATTTATTAGGATGAAAAACGTGACGTAACGGCGTATTAACGAAATCTGAACTTACGGAAGCAAAAGAAAAATTGAATGAAATTAACTCTAAGAAAATGAACTGTTGCGCGAAGACTTGCAGTAACTTATGCCTTTAGCTTACCATATGTAGACTCTGTTATCTTGAAGCTGATGATGGGTGGATCTCTCGTACCGACTGCCTCATCTGTTGTTGGATTCCAGTCCTACTAATGCTTCTCCTGCCTTTAACACTTCCTACTTTACTCCTTACAATGTCTCGCGTTCCAGGACAAGGGGGATCTCTCGTTGAGTCCGGGGGAAAAGTCGATCCTGGTGGGTAAACGGATAAAATAAAAAACTCTTTCCGTTGGTATTACGAATTGTGTTCTTCCAAATGATTTGTTTTTCCGCATTGTCACATAAACAGGTTAAATTACAAGTCAGTGATCAAGTTCAAGACAAAACATTGCCGTTGAAGAGGTACCGGCACCGTATTGTTTAGTATCACTTACACGCTCCCGAACTATAACATTAAAAATATCGGGAAGGCAGAACTTACGATCCGAAAGGATAATAGGAACAATGAATTCGTGGTACGACTTACGAAGATTCAACAACATTCTACAAGTATTTATGTAAATCTTCCATTATTGCTGGTCGGGCTGAGTGGCTCAGACGGTCGAGGCGCTGGGCTTCTGACCCCAACTTGGTAGGTACGATCCCTGCTCAGTCTGGTGGCATTTTGAAAGTTTTAAAATACGTCAGCCTCGTGTCGGTAGATTTACATGTACGTAAAGGAACTCCTGCGGGACAAAATTCCGGCACTTTGGCGTCTCCGAAAACCGTAAAACAGTAGTTAATAGAACGTAAAAATGACGTTATTATTATCCATTATCGCTGTGAAGACAAGTTAGCCGCAACACGAATCGCAGTAAGAGAAAGTCGCTTCTACATGAAGTCTAGCTGCCGAACTGTCGAAAGTCAGGGAAACCGCAAGACGGCAACAAGAATATAGCCAATTACTATACTCAATACTTTTGTTGAATAACGAGCGGGTTAGCTGCGAGGTTAGAGTCACATAGTTGTGCGCTTTAATTTGGGGGATGTTGGGTTCGGATCCTACAGACAGCACTGAAGATGGCTTTCCGTGGTTTCCCACTTTTGAACCATGCAGATACTGGACAAATCCCATCGCTGATGGGATTTGGTCCATCAGGCTCAGCCGGAAGGCCTGCAGATTACGAGGTGACCTCGTCAGCGCGATGGATCCTCTTGGCCGTTGTTCTTGGTTTCCTAGACCGGGACCACTAACTCTTCATCAAATAGCTTCTCAATATTGTTCTTACGTATGTTAAATGGTCCTCGAAAATGGAGCCTCGCTACCCCTGAACCGAGGGGAGATTTTGGTGTTGTACCGATACCTTAATTAACGCCAAGGCTGAAACCTTCCCAATCCCAGCCCCTTCCCATCCTTGTGACGCTGAAAACCTTTGAAGCAATGTTATACCACTTAAACAAATTTTGTAGTTGCAGTTATATTCAGTGACGTAGATACGACTAATCTTGGAAGGGCGAGGAGGAGCGTTTACGAATAATAATAATAGCCCGCCTCTGTAGTGTAGTGATTAGCGTGATTAGCTATCACCCCCGGAGGCCCGGGTTCGATTCCCGGGTTTCCACGAAATTTGAAAAGTGGTACGAGGGCTGGAAGGGGTCCACTCAGCCTCGGGATGTCAACTGAGTAGAGGGGGGTTCGATTCCCACCTCTTCCATCCTCGAAGTGATTTTTCGTGGTTTCTCACTTCTCCAGGCAAAAGCCGGGATGGTACCTAACTTGAGGCCACGGCCGCCTCCTTCCCTCTTCGTTGTCTATCCCTTCCAATCTTCCCATCCCCTACAAGGCCACTATTCAGCCTAGCAGGTGAGGCCACCTGGGAGAGATACTGACCCTCCTCCCCAGTTGTATCCCCTACCCAAATTCTCACGATCCAGGACACTGCCCTTGAGGCGGTAGAGGTGGGATCCCACGTTGAGTCCGAGGGAGAATCCAACCCTGAATAATAATAATAATAATAATAATAATAATAATAATAATAATAATAATAATAATAATAATAATAAACATTTTAAATGCAGAGGGATCCATTTAAATTCAATTTACAGGTGGCGGAGGGGGTGAAAAATGAAAATCCAGAGCCTGTTTGCAGTCAGTCGACAGGGTCAGGAACGGAATGAATGAAGCCCTATCTTGACCAGGATAGGAACTCTGCCGGCTGCCGAAGCCTGTCGCATTCCTCTCGGGCACAGATTAATGACTGACAGATGAAACGAAATTATTTTGGAGAGTGTTGCTGGAATGAAGGATGGCAGGAAAAACCGGAATACCCGGAGGAAATCTAACATGGAGTGATCGGGATTTGAACAACGGAACCCAGCGGCGAGAGGCCAGCACACTGCCGCCTGAGTCACAGAGAATCCTACGTGGTGGATATGAATAGTAGTAACAACAGAAATACTAAAACACATTTTAAACGGATGTTTTTGCAAATGGATGTTTTATTATTTAGAAATGTGGTGTTGGCGTCGCCTGCAACGGATAAGTTGGATGGAGAAGACCAACACTGGGGTATTGAACATTGCCCAAGTAAGCAGGCAGCTGTGCAGTCGGATTAGGAAGAGACAACTTTTTTGGATGGGACATAGGCTTCGACATAGGAATGTGTTGATGGAAAGTTTGGAAGTAAAATACCAGGGAAACGCCCTCATGGAAGACCCAGAAAGAAATTCATGATGATGACATTTCTTGTGAATTGAGGATGCAGGAGCTATGCAGACGCAAAACGTACTGCACAGGATCAACCCAGTTGGATAAGACTCATTGCAGTGGCGTGCAGTGCAGTGAATTACTCAAAGAAGAAGAAGGAGAAGATTATATTTTAATATCTGTTTATAATAAGGAGTACAGGGGTCTCATAGGGGGCCATATATCTCTCATATCCCCCCCTCTGGCTGCCTTACCTATGCCTCTAAATTTATATTGTTAATTATCATTGGTGTATTGTTAATCATTCATGGGAAAATTTGGCCTTATTACTTATCTTGGAAATCAACTACTACTTGACAAGAAGTAATATTTTTGGGTTTATTCCAGATCTACTTTGCCAGCTTGCTATTGGAGACCACGAGAGCCGCGAAGAAGATAAGAAGGCAGCTGGAGACAGAGGAGGTCTTCTCTCCAGGACATTAAACTGGTAGAACATCGTGTTTGTCAGCTACCATGATGTATTTTATATGTTCGGTGGAAAATATATGTAATGTAGTGATAAAAGTAACAAAATGTTTTATTTTACAGATACTCACAAGGAGAGGCCAGAATCGGGAACCAACCGATTTCAATGCGCTTCAATGTACCTATGGGAGGACACTCAACAGTAACTCGTGCATGTTTTCGAAAAAGAAAAAAAGAGGTAAAATGTCATGACGCACTGATAGAACACTAAAAGGCGAACAAATTTGACTTAAATATGTCAGGTCACGTCCACCTAATGAATTCCGAAAAATTGATGAGTCCCCGATTCCAATGTAAGGCAATGTACATGGAGAGTTACACCGCTGTCCATCGGAGCGGTGGCCAAGTGTCACAGTACTTGTTTGCGAATCTCGAAGACGTTGAGTTCGAGTCTCGTCACAGCTATATATCTTGAGCAAAATAAATTAATATTTGAGGGAACATGAAGATTGAAATGGGAACAAAAATATTTCGCAAATTGCAGTACGTCTGCCTCTGTGGTGTAGTGGATAGCGTGGTTAGCCGCCATCCCCGAAGGCCCGCGTTCGATTCCCGGCTCTGCCACGAAATTTAAAAAGTGGTACAAGGGCTGGAACGGGGTCCACTCAGCCTCGGGAGGTCAGCCGAGTAGAGGTGGGTTCGATTACCACCTCAGCCATCCTCGAAGTGGTTTTCCGTGGTTTCCCAATTCTCCTCCAGGCAAATGCCGGAATGGTACCTAACTTAAGGCTACGGCCGCTTCCTTCCCTCTTCCTTGTCTATACCTTCTATTCTTCCCATCCCCCACAAGGCCCCTGTTCAGCATAGCAGGTGAGGCCGCCTGGGCGAGATACTGGTCCTCCTCGCCAGTTGTATCCTACGACTCAAAGTCACACATTCCAAGACACTGCCCTTGAGGCCGTAGAGGTGGGATCCCTCGCTTAGTCCGAGGGAAAACCAACCCCGGAGGGTAAACAAATTAAGAAAGAAATTGCAGAACATTTTATTTTCTATCTGAAATTAATATAGGCCTAAACGTTTTCACCACAGTTACTGCTGGATCTCCCCCTCTCTCCCTCCCTCTCTCTCTCTCTCTCTCTCTCTCTATATATATATATATAAAACCAGTAACTGACACCAACTCATTGTCACGTACAATGGAGCATGAGGAATTCACAGGGCGTGTGCGGTCTTATGTTAGGAGATTGTACAGAGAGGGAGTAAAAAGATTGCAGAGACTGGCCACATAAACTTTATTAAAATCAGTCAAAGCAAACGAACGGCCTATCATTTCCCTGAATACTTGTCATATTGAACTCTCATCCACATTTAATAATCAATAAATTGGTAATAGTTTATGTCAAACTTATTAGCGACAAATTAATAAAATCTCTTCTTGTTATAATTAATTAACTTGGATAAAAAGTACATTCTTGAAGTTTATAAATGACAACATTAATAAAGATCACTTTGAAATAATTATTTTAAGTGACTAATGTTCATTCTTGAAGTTCATAAATAACGACATTAATGAAGGTCAACTTGAAATAAATAAAGATCAATTATGAAAATGGAACTAATGAAATTAGTTAGAATTTCTTTCTGAAATGATCAATTGGTGCGAACAAATAAAGTTCAATCTTGATATGCCTATAAAATATCGAGCTAAAGTTAATTCTTCAATTAGCTAACTAATGTAATACGGATATAAGCAAAGTTCCAATTCGTAGACAGGTTAACGAATTGGTTAAGTTTCAATGTTCCCACTCGTTAGCAAGTTCGTCGGTACGACTTACTTTTACACTGGCTTTAAGAAATAGCAAGTCATTTGAAAAATGGAATGTATGAGTTCGAAATCACATTGAATGAGAATTAAAGTTGCTAGAAAGTTTTTAAGTGAATTGCTGAATTGAAAGTTACTTGATAAGACACAGTTGACACTATTCTTTAATGATACAGATGCATAACACCTTACTGAAGTTCTGGCTCCGTTTGACTCTGTCCTCACAGTGTGTAGTACCACGTCTACCATGGATCAGGAACACCATCACCACGTCCCTCGATGTTCCCACGTCCACCATAGATCAGGAAAACCATCACCACGTCCCTCGAAGTTACCACGTCCACCATAGATCAGGAAGACTATTACCACGTATCCCGCGAAGTTACCACGTCTCCATCGGCGGAAGTTCACATGATAATACGGGCGGTCGGAGTATGCATGGGGCGGTGGTTTACACACGTCACTTCGGGTGATATGGCACTGTTCGTTCCAAGTAGCACGTCTAATATGCACAGTAATTTGCACCAAGTCCATTAATAAGGTGATTGACTTGCCATGAGACACTGAATTTACTAAGTTCCACTCGCCAGTTTAGTGCAATTCAATAAGTTTCAAACAAAGTCTATAATAAGATAACTGAACTTTCACGATACCCTGACTTCACTAAGTTCTGGCTGTCAGGTTAATGCAGTTCAAGGAAATTGAAATAAAGTCTATTCATTCACCTTCACACGTTGTTACTTGCCGAGGTTAATATGAAGAAAATATAAACACAGTAATATACAGCTAATAAAAATAAAACACTGAGACATGGCAGGGAATAAAGGAACACGGTAACTTGGCAAATAATAAGAGGTAATAATAATAATAATAATAATCGTATGGCCTCAGCTACCGTGTGCAGACATTTCAATTTGACGCCATCTGCCTGTCTGCTCGTCAATTTCGACGTTCCGTTTAACTCTAGGCCCCCACTAGGTGCAGACCGACTAAACCGAAACTCTCTTGGGCGTCTATGGCTGAGATTTAATGAATTTTGTCGGGTAAACACCAAATGTGTCACCAGCGATCTTTTACATGCCGACATCGTACGACATGGAGTGTCGAATGGACTTTTCTCCGCCCTCTGCCGGGTTTGAAGCCGCTATCTTGGGATCCGGAGGGCGACACTCTACCGCCGATCCACAGAGGCAGCTATAATAAGAGGTTACACATAAACAGAATGATTAAGTGGTGAACAGAACGTGTTATCCAGTACCAGGTTCAGGTTAGGTAAAGAATAGCACGCGCAGTACACTTATACCCACAATATAAATCCATAACGCTGTCACACACCCCAAGTCAAATTAAAACAAAATATTAAACCAACATGCAAGAACAACCAAGATAATTTACCTCAAATGGGTAAATGAGTGGAGAGCAAGCTTAGAGTGGATCATGCAAGGGTGACCTCTGTATCAGAACCTACCTACTAAATTTAGAGTTTAATTCTAAACAGTTGTCATGAAAGGATAACACCAGTGTTAGGAAAGGTAAAATTTAATAAAGGAATATAAGGATTACAGAATGATGAATGATCTGGTTTGGTGTTAGGATTAATTGGCAAGAAAAAGGAACAAGTTATTAAATAAACAGAGAAGGATAATGAGAAATGAAACCAATATCTTAGTACGGTGAAAATACATAAATGTTCCCCGGGAGCAGAAATCAGGAAGGGAATGTCCTCCCAAATATAAATCACAGAAAATCACCGCACAAGGAAAGTAAAGGGATCAAATCCCAAATGAAGTTAAGGGAAGTTTAAAGCAAGGTCAGTAAAAATCACCACTGACACTTCAAACCCAATGAAACACAAGGGTTGATAGAGTAAGTCAACTATGAAGTGGTGAAAACAAATATGAGAACAGTAACTATCACCACTAAATCTTCTAGTCCAATGTTAACTCAAAGGAGAGAACACTCCTTAATTCAATAATTTGTATAAATAAAAATGAGGAGAATCCCAAGGGTTGACACAGTAAGTGAACCATGAAGTGGTGAAAACAAAATGAGAACAGTAACTATCACCATTAAATCTTTTAGGCCAATGTTAACTCAAAGGAGAGAACGTTCCTTAATTCAATAATAGTCAATCAAACGTAACCGAATAGAATAAGTGATTATATCGACGATCATCAAACAAGCCTAGGATTAAATGAGTAATCAGTAAATATTAGCACAGAGTAAACTAGCCTGAGCTCAAGCGAAATCAATACCGATGTGTCCCTGATCGCAATTAAATCAGGCACCAGATATCATTCGCAAAAACAAAACATTTCACTATAAGGTGTGACTAAGACGACGAGAAAAATAATGACATGCGATCCAAACATGTGACAAATCACCGCAATAATAGAGGTGGTTTCATTTTTCTCATTACATGCTTCACTAAAATTAATGATTACCACCACAAGGTGAATTACGTTAAAGGTTAGTTTCAGAACAAAAGGGTTCTACGGTGTTTAAAATCAAGGTGAAATAATACAATCTAAGAAATCGGCCGAAAGCTCACATTGAAGATGATAATATACCAATAGTATTTGACAGAGGAATTAAATAAGCTTAAATAAAGGAGACTTTGGAAGGAAAACCAACGGATACAGATTTACACATGGTAAAATACAAGATTGAAAGCCTTCATGAGAAAGACAGAATCAAAATTACTGACCACCCAAATACATATATTAAAGTCACAAACCAGAAGAATAATAGGATTTTGAAAAGGGTTAGTAAATGAAGTTAACAGAAACAGCAATAATATAAAATAATACCAAATACATTAAAGAATGCTGGTGATCCAAGGGAGGTTGGAGTGGAAAGGCAGATCGAAACGATAAGACGATAGATTTACATACCAATCCGATCAACAGAAGAAAGGTGAAATAAATAAACATTTTTAAAATTCCCACACCGAAAGGTGAATGAGAACCTGGATAAACCCCGGAAAAATATCGCAGCCTACATAACACGCCTGTCTCGTAGAAAGAACAGAGATCAACTGCGAAAATGGCTACCTCCAACATTCCTAAGGACATCTGCACACCCGTTAGTAATACCAAGAAAGGGAGGAGATGGACCAATCACGTGCAGAGCACAATACAGGACTATACGGAAAATGATCCGTCCAGTGCTGCTTATATATGAAGGGGGACATGATTTTAAAAAATTAAATTCTAATGTTAAAATATCCTTACAACGTGATACTAGTGTAGGATTCAGTCTATGTTCCCTATGTGTTGAGAAAAAGTCTACTATCACTCTATCACCATGAAATTGTTAATGGCACTTCTTTACTTCTAACCATGAAGTATCAGGCTTGTAGTTCCCACAAACAAAGTCCTAACTGGTTAATTTACTCGTAGAAGTTTAACACGTGGACTCGTCGTATTAAGTTAATTGACAAGTTAATCAACAGTTCTATCACACACGGTATTAACATGTGCGATGTCTAACACTTGTATATTATAAGTCACGCGAAATGTTTCAGTATTTAGAAAGACTTAGAGTTAGAGTTTTCGGCTGTACCTCGAGGGTACTTAGTTTGGCGTTCGTACTCGACACTCGCGTACAAAGTTTAAACTTTACTGCCGGCACAACCTCGGCCAGCAGGTCTCTACTATGTTGTATTGTTCGTACACTGACTTGCTGAAGAAATTGGCCCGTCTTATATACCTGGGCTTATAGGGGAGAGCCACCCACTCACCTTGATAATACAAAAATCATGAGATACAATTACATTGAAATTAGTAACAACGATATAAGATCACGGAAAATACGGCAAACCAGCGGTGTCATGCAGGGTGATCCTATCAGTCCGACTCTGTTTAATATACTAACGGCAGATGTTAAATCAATTATAAACGAGAATTCGAAGGCTACTTTGATCATGTATGCAGATGACATGATGATTGTATCATCAAACAAAGAAGAAGTGCAAACAGCAGTAGCTGAACTAGAGAAATGGTCTGAGGTGATACATCTTAATATAAATAAGGAGAAAACTGTCCAAATGGTATTCAGAAAAGGATGGAAACAAGCAGCAAAAGACAATATAATGTTAGAAGGTGTACCGCTTCAAGTTGTTAAGAAATACAAGTACTTAGGAATCACCATGCAACCGACAGGAAATTCCTTCAGGATACATATTCAGGAAAAATCCGCAGCGGTCATCAGAGCCACTTATAAAATAAGAAATATAACCCAGCTGTCAACTGATACGGTGATGAAACTCTTTCACAGTGCAATAGAGCCAATAGTTACCTATGGTATTGAAATAATATGGGAAAAGCTGTCATTTAGTGACTTAATGGAAATTGAGAAAGTGAAGGCGTATTTCATGAAGAGGGTTATGTGTGTGAGCAATGCATCCCCTTTTAGGCTAGTTTATGTTCTTATAAGGGAAACCTTCTTCATAGAAGACATACGATTAAAACACTCTTTGCCAGCTACTAGATCAAGCCAGAAGCTTCAACGACAGAGAGGCGAAGAGATAGAAGAGGATTTCTACAGCACAAGCGCTATATGTGACAGAAACTGGACTAAAGAAGGTCAAGAGCAAAGGCATGTTGTTACCAGGCTGGTCATACATGGCTTTCATCACTGTATTTGCAGGAATACCACCTTTCATAAACCAAACAATGAGTGCCTTTGCACCCTCTGTGGTCAGAAGTGCAGTCTTTATCATATAACGGAATGTCCGAAAAGGGTGAAATCAATTACCGAATACAGTAGGAAAAACTCTAAAGCCCTGAACTGAGAATATGAAAAATTGCTAATTTGTAAATGCTTTAGTAGGTTAAGTAATGCTCTTTCGAGCGCACCTTAATAAATTATTATATACCTGGGCTTGACCCTGAGCATACACGTCATTGAAATTACTTGATATCTTGACGTTGCGATATCTCCTTAAATAAAAGAAATTTGGACATGAGCTATATGTTATTATAGGCTACCACGTCCCGTTGCCCGTTAGTCAATATCTCGTCTGGAAGGGGAGATATAAATATGCTTCCAGATGGTTCCCTCGAACGTGTGGGCCACGCGCTTCGTGACGCCGTAGTCGTGCCTTAGCAGGCTGCCACCAGCTCGCTCGCCGGAATCGTTGCATCATATCCCACAACGCGCACAATTTGAAAGGATGAAGCAAACCGCGTGATCGCCAGTTCGATCTCGGGCGGTTTCTGTTTCATGTCCCCCCTGCCGGATAAAGAAAATTCGGTGAGGATTTCCTTTTATGTCAACTTCTTGTGATACACCTTTACATTGGCAGCGTTGTATATGCCTTCAATGGTATTGTCTAAACGAGCAATCTTGTATACTTCATTGTGAAGGATTTCCACAATGCGGAATGGTCCAACAACGAGTGGGAAAAACTTGGCGTAAATTCTTTGCTCAGAAAGAGACACTGCCGTTTTGCGTATCAAGACAAGACCGTCTTCCTATAGTGGACGTCGGAATTTCTTGCCTCTTTGCCGTCGCTCCCTGAGTGTGGCTGCATGTCTCATATGATTGAGGGCGTTTGTGTGTCTAGCCTCCTGGGACACATTCACATCTGGCGGTGTTTGCAGTAATTGATCCCATGGTCGATTTGGAATTACTCCCCGATGCAATGTTAACGGGATGTCACGAGTTGATTCGTGAGTAGTGGAGTTCACCACGTGTTGCATGATCGGCAATACCTCGATCCATTTCCAATGTTGGTCACCGCAGTATATTCTGCAGAATTTTGCGACTTTTCGCATGGCCCTGTCTGCAGGATTGGCTTCAGGATGCCTGAAAGAGTTCATGATGTGATGAATATCTAGTTCCTCAAGAGCGTTCTGAAATTCTATCGAGGTGAACTATGTACCGTCATCCGTCAAGAGAAACTCTGGTTTACCCATTTCTGGGATGACATTCTTCCTAATCCTGCGAAGAATATTACCAGCACTGGCTTTCTGTATGGGTAGAAGCATCGTATACTTGGAAAACACATCATTGACCACAACAATGTACTTATTTCCCCGGGTTGCTTTCTGGAGTGGCCCATATAGATCTAGGGCCATCACCTCCATTGGCTTTCCTGGTATCAAAGGCCTGGGAGATTCCCTAAAAATAGTTGCTAGGATTTACACATCTCTCCGCAGATATTCCCAGGTAAACTTCCTGATCACGTTAAACACGTTATCTGCCCCGGCATGTCCCGAGATAAAATGGCAATGTCAAATGATGTCTGATCTAACTTAAGGAGGTGTATAGATTCGCCGTTAGTTTTGCCAGAGTCTATGTACATGTATAATAGATCGCTTAAAAGGCAAAACAGTGGGCAAATTACTGGATGGAGGAAGGTCATCATCATCTGCCGGAATGCATCTCTCGAAGTACCGGATTCATTCCCGGCCCTTGCCGTCTCTCCTCTGCATCTGCGAAAGATATTTATCTTGCAGCGGAACACCTCTCATCCTATTCCCCAAGGATTTCAATAGGATTAGCCACAATATTTTCGGTGGGGTTCCTGTTAAGGGCATCAGCTGGTAAATTCTTGCGTCCTGGCCTATAGCTGACGGATCAAATTGTTTAATAAATAAGGCCCATCGGGTTATTCTTTCACTCGTTAGATCAGAAGACATGATAAATGTCAAAGCCTTATGATCTCTGAAGATTGTGGTGTGTTAGCCATAGATAAGATTCTTCCAATATTGCAGGGAGTACACAATCGCGAGAGCTTCCAAATCAGTGATCGTGTAAGAATTTTCGTGTGGCCTCAACTTCCGACTCATAAAGTAAATTAATAATTTAGTATCTGGCCGCTCCGGCTTCATCTGATATAGGACTGCGCCCATTCCCACGATGCTTGCATCACATTCAGTATAGAATGCCCAGTTGAAATTTGGATACGCCAGTCGTACGTTATTCCTAAGCATGTTCTTAGTAGCGATGAACGATTGTTCACACTCTTAGGTCCATTTCCATCTGTTTTTCTTCTTAAGCAGCTGTTGGAGAGCAGACACAGTTTCCGTGTACTTGGGGCAATGTTGGGCAAAAAACTGGCAAAGTCCCAAAAATTGCCGTACATGGTTGATTCGATTAGGCCTTGGGAAATCCAGGATACATTGAATTTTTGCAGGGTTATGTTTAATGGCTTCACCACTGATCACATGTCCCAAAAACTAAACTTCAGTTTTAAAACTGACTCTTTTGGGCATTGATCTTGAAATTATTCTCCATTAGCTCCTGCAATACCTTGTGAACGTCTGCCTGATGTTGCTACCACGTCTCTGACGCGATCAAAATATCATCGACGTAAATTTCAGTGCTAGCTTTCACTTCATCAGACAGCTGATTCTCTAAGTCCTAATCAAGGCTGCTCTCGAGTTCTTAATCCCGAATGGGAGGAGTTAAAGACATATGTGACAATCTCGAATAAGAAACCAGTGTATAACCTACTCTTCATATCCAGCCTGATATGGTAATATGACGAAGTCATATCTAGGCACGTGAAATGCATTTTTCTCTGGAAACACCTGAGGAAATTAAATGTCGTATGGCTTTTAGTGCCGGGATATCCCAGGACAGGTTCCGCTCGCCAGGTGCATGTATTTCTATTTGACTCCCGTAGGTGACCTGCGCGTCGTGATGAGGATGAAATGATGATGAAGACAACACATACACCCAGCCCCCGTGCCATTGAAATTAACCAATTAAGGTTAAAATCCCCGACCCGGCCGTGAATCGAAACCGGGACCCTCTGAACTGAAGGCCAGTACGCTGACCGTTCAGCCAACGAGTCGGACACGCCTGATGATATCTCGTAGGGAAGAAGGATGGTCATGTTCCAGAATTAGCCTGTCATTCATCACACGCGCATCTAGGCAAAGGCTCAAGCTGCAGTTGGGTTTTCGTACGACCGCTAAAGGGTTGATGAATGGGGTGATGCAAGGCTAAATTATTCCATCTCCTTTCATCTGATGAATTAGTGTCCTGGCTTCCTCACGATACCTTTCTGGTATTGGATAGGCCTTACGTTTGTATGGCGAATGATCCTTAATGTTCAGATGGTATTCGTAATCAAGTATTTCTCCTGATTTGCTATCGAACACGTTAGGGTAAATTTCAAAAATTAGATTAGTTGCTTCTGCTATGTCTGGAGGGGATACTGGGTCAATCATCGCGTGGGTAATACAGGCGAAGTTGTCCTGATCAAAATCAATGAACTCATCTACTATGTACATAGACTCGACCTCCACGGGTCCCTCTTCCTTCGGGTCGCTCTCTTCTTTTGGATTAACTTCGACTTGTGCAGCATCATTCTGATTATGCGCTTCTATTGCACCATCGAGTTTTTCATCAAGAGCTCCTAACCTGTCTATCACTCCTCCTCCCTCTACCATTCGTGTTTCCACAGAGTCCGGATTTAAAACCGAATGACACTAGCAGAATAATCTATCACCCCACGGAATCTCAACATAAAATCAGACCCTAAGGTCAGATTAAATTTCATTCGAGGCAAGATCAGAAAGATATAATCAAAGAGTACTCCATCAATGTAAAGTTCGATGAAAGCTTGTTTCTTGCATTTAACAACCTTATCAAGCACTATCCCCTTAACCTTAAGTTGGGCTACTGGTATCACCAACAGGTCCTGTTTGTCCCTTAAGGCCTCAATGAGTCTTTAAGAAAAGAGCGACATCTGTGCTCCACAATCAATTATTGCCTATCCTCAAATTAACGACAGGTAATATACGCTTAATTTTCGGTCTAGGTAGTGGAGTATCCTCGTATAATAACTCTGAGTCTTCGATGTGCCAATAATTGACTTCAATTTTACATAATGGTTTTATCCGATCATCCCCCTTGTGACTTTCAAGCAATCTCCTTTGGTCTAAATGGTAGGTTTTTAGCATCTGTGTCTTTAAAGTCATGATCAGGTAGTTCCATCCGTTTTGCGTGCTCTGATACTACAGGGAGGCTGCTCCATGTAAATCATCAGATTGGTTCCGTTCCTTTAAGTATTCCTTGGTTGCACGCCACCTCTTCTCAATCTCTGCCCGATGAGAGCCTTAGTCTCTTTCTTGAGTTTCCTCTTTCTTCTTCCTTGTTTTCCTTGGTCGGTAGGGTAGATTTCCTCGATATGGTAGTCTTCTAAATCCTCTATATCCAGTGGGAGTATTCTGCCTAACTTCCCTGTACTCTACGTGCTCTCTTTCTTGGCGATCTGGAAGTTTAATTTATACGGGGTTGCAGTAACATCTTTACTCGTGTCGACCCTGGGCGTCGACTACATGTTCGCAGTGTCCAGTCTCCTCAAAAGAGAATCTAGTTATTCTAAGTTTTTAATGTCGGCAGCGACCAAGATTTCCTGGACATGGGGCGGAAATTGTAGAGTACTTACTTGGATCAGTTCCTTTTCAGTTAGTGGTGGATCTAGGAACTGCATCTTCTTAATATGAGCCACAAAACATCTGAGTTCCTCGACATATTAATAGAAGTATTATACCGTTTCGAGTACAACTGCATCTTAAGTAAGTGCTGAACTTCAGTGTTCCAAAATCTTTTTAAAAGTGTCTCTTTAAATTCTGAGTAAGTTTTGAAGCTGTCCGGGCCCGCGGTGTAGGGACGACGCGTCCGTCTGTCACCCGGCGGCCCCAGGTTCTATTCCCGGCCGGGTCACGGGTTATTAATTGTAAATGATTAATATCCCTGGCCTGGGGACTGGGTGTTTGTGTCGTCCTTGACGTTCCTTTCCTCACATTCAACACTTTACACTTCCGCCATTTACAAAATACACGCAGGTTCCTCACATATGGTGCAAGTAGGGGCAAAAATCTTTCTAGATCAACGCCCCGAACAAATAGCATTTTTAAAAAAGTTTTGAAGCTGAATTTAAAGGCTGTGGACCATGAGATTTCGCGTCCTTCTAATAGTTTCGACACGGTGCAAAGTTGCCTATCAGAACTAACGCGTTTTTCTAGGGAATACTCTTCAACATTTGCTAGGAATTCTCTAGCAGTATATTCCTCCTTTCCTGAAAATTTCGCAGGTCTATCAACTTGTACGTTTATAATAGTAGTTACATTAGGATTGTCACCACATGATCCCATTGACAATGATGGTGAAAATAAAACATCCCTTTGCTCTAATATGGTAATTTTATTATCGAGGGTATCTACTTGCGTCTACATCGTGGTTTCCATTTCCTTAACTTCTGCTTGAATTCCCCTTGTTACCTCTGCTATGTCCTTATAAGGACGGGTGACCTGAGTATGCGTAGTTTCAAGTTGAGTTGTGAAGCGTTTATCAAATTCTCCTTGTTTACTTTTAGGGAGGCTAACTTCATTACTAATCCTACCTATACCTTTTTGAGAGAATCGCCTAGCGTCTCCTGGACTGAAGCTATCTTGGCTTGTGCCAATGAAAGGTTGCCAAGGGATTCCCTAAATTCTGCCTTAAAATCGTTTATTTCTTGTGCTATTTGATTTGAAGCTTGTAAAATAGGCTGTAAATCATCCTTGATGGCATTTACCACCTGTAATCTAATGTCTTCTCTTACCGTTTCGAGGTTACTGACGAACTGAATACTCATTTCTGTGAACCTCCTTTCTATTTCGGCATTAGAGTCACTAAATCTTTTTTCTATGCGTGCGCTAGCCTGCGCAAGCCACTGATCAAGGATAGCGTTAGAATTGGAAAGTCGTTTATCTGCCTCTGCAAATTTAGCTTCAATTTTGGTATCTTATTCGGCAAATTTAGTTTCAATTTTGGTATATGCTTCGGCAGATTTAGTTTCAAGCGCTTTATTCATGTCTGCAATTTTGGAGTTCGCTTCGGTCAATTTCAATTTTGGTATTCACCTCGGCAATGCTATTAAAGTCAGAAGTGATGTTGGCATTTGCTCGGCAATCAGCAAGTATATTTTCCCTATCGCTTACTATAACTTGTTGAGTTCGAAATCATATTGAATGAGAATTATTTCTGGAAAGTTTTTGACTTGCTGAATTGAAAGTTACTGGATAAGCACAGTTGACGCTATTATTTAATGATGCAGATGCATAACACCTTATTGAAGTGCTGGCTCCTTTTGACTGTTTCCTCGCAGTATGTAGTACCATGTCTACCATGAACCAGGAACACCATCATCACGTCTCTAGAAGTTACTACGTCCACCATAGATTAGGAACACTATTACCACGCATCCCTCGAAGTTACCACGTCTCCATCGGCCGAAGTTCACATGATAATACGAGTGGTCGGAGTATGCATGGGGCGGTGGTTTACACACGTCACTTCAGGTGATATGGCACTGTTCTTTCCAAGTAGCACGTCTAATATGCACAGTAATTTGAAGTCCATTAATAAGATGATTGACTTGTCATGAGACACCGAATTTACAAAGTTCCACTCACCAGTTTAGTGCAATTTTCAATAAGTTTTAAACAAAGTCTATAAGATAATTGAACTTTCACGATACCCCGACTTCACTAAGTTCTAACTGTCAGGTTAATGCAGTTCAAGGAAATTGAAATAAAGTCTATTCATTCACCGTCACACGGGATACTAGCATAGGATTCAGTCTATGTTCCCCGTGTGTTGAGAAACAGTCTGCTATCACTCTATCACGATGAAATTGTTAATGGCGCTGTCCTTACTTCTAACCATGAAGTATTAAGCATGTACTTTCCACAAACAAATTCCTAACTGGTTAATTCACTAGTAGAAGTTTAACACGTAGACTCGTCGTATAATTGACAAGTTAATCAACAGTTCTATTACACACGGTATTAACATGTCCGATGTCTAACACTTGTATATTACAAGTCACGCGAAATATTTAAGTATTTGGAAAGACTTAGAATGCAGGATTAATACCACTGTCAGAGTTAGAGTTTTCGGTTGTACCTCACGGGTACTTAGTTTGGCGTCCGGGCTCGACACTCGCGCACAAAGTTTAAACTTTACTATCAGCACAACCTCGGGCAGCAAGTCTCAACTATGCTGTTCTGTCCCTACACTGACTTGCTGGAGTTGTTGTTTTAATGTTTTCATTCCCCGCCCGAAGCACGGGGGGGACCCTTTGTTGGAGAAATTGGCCCGTCTTATATGCCCGGGCTTGACCCTGAGCATACACGTCATAGAAATTACTTGATATCTTGAACGTTGCGATATCTCCTTAAATAACAGAGTTATTAACATGAAATTTGGACGTGAGCTATCTGTTATTATAGGCTACACCCTTCCGTTGTCCGTTACTCGGTATCTCATCTGGAAGCGAAGATATAAAAAAAGCTTCCAGATGATTCCCTCTGACGTGTGGGCCACGCGCTTCGTGACGTCGTGGTCGTGTCCTATCAGGCTGCCATAAGCTCACTCGCCGGAAGCGTTGCATCATAGCTCACAACGCGCACCATTTCAAAGGATGAAGCAAACCGCGTGATCGCCAGTTCGATCCCGGACGGTTCCTGTTTCAATATATATATTAATTTGAGGTAGAAAATAAATTCATTGCAGTTTGCCTAATATTTTTTGCATTTTATCCTAACTTTCCATCGAGTAATAATTTATTTTGTATAAAATATATAGTCATGTCGAGACTGGAACGAACGTCGTCGAGGCTTGTAGACAAGTACGATGACCACTCAGCTACCGCTCCACTTGAAAGTGGTATAAGACTCCAAGAATATATGCGGTGCATTGGAACCGGGGGCTTCATCGATTTTTCAGAAATTATTAAGTTGCGGACCTGACAGGTTTAAGTAAAATTTGTTCGCCTTTTAGTGTTGTTATCACCTCTACTTAGCCCGAAGCGGATCCTGTGTTATGACATTTCTCCTCATTTTTTTCTAAAACGAAAGCGTATTGACCTAAAACCTTATACACGAGTTACTGTTGAGTGTTCCCCGACAGGTACATCGAAGCTCGTTGAAATCGGTTCGTCGCAGGTCTGGCCTCTCGTTGTTAGACGTGTTTATGATAAACTACCAATCTCTTACCTCAGGATTTTCTATATCAGGGTTAGCGTACTAGCATACTGTACACAAGTTGACACATTCAATCCCGGCTTAAGTTGATCGATTTTTTAAATGGGAGCATTCATAGTACGCCGTATTGTTCGTATAGTAACTTCAGAAAAATAAACAAATAATTTTAGATGGCATATCAATTTAAACAGTGTAAGAGAAAACACTTGTTAAATATCAAATGTTGTTTAGATAACTAACAACAAAGTGAATAGAACTATATGACTGTGAGAGACGAAATAACACAAAAAGGCACGCACCTGGAAGAGAAAGACAGACAGTAAGTAGTGGATGACATACCGAACATTGGAATCTTGCATTAAGGAAGGACATGAGTACCATGGGGAATTTCTCAAATTATTGTGTACAGCTATGAGCGTTGGAGAAGAAGTCATAGAAACTCTTTTTTTACACTTTGATGGTGCTATCATACAATGGTCAAATGTCCTGGAAAGCATTACACTCATAGTACATGGACACAGCACGAGATGGCAGTGTATTGGACAGGTACACTCGTAATCTTTAGTATCTCTTGGCCAGAAATATTCATTTCAGGCAAGAAATCAGTACAGCCCTCAGAACCACCCAGTACCTGTTTGCACACTCACTCTCATTGGCCACATCCATCACACGCGTTAACACATACACACATCTGAAGAGTGAGGGGAGGTGGAGGAAACTGAAGCACGAGGATATCTAGCATGAAAGAAACAAACGCGGAGGGGAAGGTACTTGCTTCCCCGCCTGCCCACACGTCCCACTGGTTCGACAAAGAAGGGAAAGGGGAATGAAGAGAGGAACCACACGCCTCCTTCAAGGCAACAGACTTAATGTGTATGTCAACTCATTAAGGGTCAAATTCTTCAGTTTCTTTGTAATTCTTGTGTGCGAGGTCTGGCTGAAATGTTAGCGTCTCGACTATGACTTCATTATCAAATGGAGCGCGCTCGACCACTGTAAGAAAGAATTACCCTTATTTTGGTTAAATACTACTACTACTACTACTACTACTACTACTACTACTACTACTACTACTACTACTACTAACAATAATAATAACAATAATAATATTCTCAAAAACCAAAGTAAAAGACCCTGGCATTAAATAATTATGATTATCAGAGACGCAAGGGCGTTTCGAAAACCATTGCTGTGAAGTTATTGTCAGCACTGATCAAACAAATGCCATATATTGGAATGGGATTACAACGCGCACACTTCACTGCAATTAAATTACAGTTGATTGTCTTCCTTGATAAAGAAAAGCTAGTATAGCCAGAATGTTTAACCATAGAAACATCTTAACCTCTTCTTCTTTTTCTTAATCTGTTTACCCTCCAGGGTCGGTTTTCCCTCGGACTCAGCGAAGGATCCTACCTCTAGCGCCTCAAGGGCAGTGTCGTGGAGCTTCAGACTCTGGGTCGGGGATACAACTGGGGAGGATGACCAGTACCTCGCCCAGGCAGTCTCACATGTTATGCTGGACAGGGACCTTCAGGGGATGGGAAGATTGGAAGGGATAGACAAAGAAGAGGCAAGGAGGCGATCGTGCCCTTAAGTTAGGTACCATCCCGACATTTGCCTGGAGGAGAAGTGGGAAACCACGGAAAACTCTTCCATGGCTGAGAAGGGAATCGAACCCACCTGTACTCAGTTGACCTCCTGAGGCTGGGTGGACCCCGTTCCAGCCCTCGTACCACTTTTCAAATTTCGTGGCAGAGCTGGGAATCGAACCTGGGCCTATGGGAGTGGCATCTAATCACACCCACCACTACTCCACAGAGGCCGACAACATCTTCATCAGTTCCCTCCCCAAAAAAGAGTTGGGAGTGGCCTCTGAGTGCGCAACGTCGCAAACCACACCTCCTAGAAGACGAACACATGTGACTTGTCTTGTTTATTTCTCCCTCATCCTCAAGGTTGGCCAGAATCTTCTCCCAAACGTTACCTGTTTCCTTTTCCACCCGGAATTCTTGTGATCGCTATTGTACCACGCGCAGGGCGATAGGACGCCAATAGTTAGTCAGGCTCCCTGCAGAATGGATGTGACGAAGCAAGAACAGCGTGGGAAGTACTGGAACACCCACCATGCTTACCGGACTTGTCTGTGCGATTTTGATCTAATCCCCAAAGTGAAAGAACCATTGCGTGAGAGACGGTTTGGGACATGAGAGGACATTGGCAACGCTGTGAAACATGAGACTGCAAAATTCACACATGGCGAGGAGACTGGTATCCGACGCCTCCCCCATCACTGGCAACGAGTTGTGTGGACAATCTAGGGGACTGCTCTGGGGGTTTACCGGAAAGATTACTGTACCCTCTGAGAATAAACATTATACAGGGTGAAGCGAAATTCGCGCACTCGGGCGTCGCAGCGCGACTCCCACATGCCAGCAATAAAAAAAATCTCACAAAAGTTAGTCCTGCGAGTATATCCGGGAGAAAAAGGGCGTTGAAGAGTGGCAATCTGGCAACACTGTAACCACATGTAGGGTAACTACCTCTGTCAGCACATAGTAGCCGTGTTGTGCAGGTGGTACAATAGATGGACTTTTGGGTTAGCATGCAGGAGGTCGAGCGGTCGATTCTGGGTCGAGGCGTATATTTTTTATTTCGTAAATGTAGTCCAGGTGGTATGGTATGTGGCATCTTAATCGTCAACAGCGATTGCAGCGGGTCCTCTAGAAACCATTCGCACTTACATATTACGTTCCTAGAAATGGTTGAACATTCGTTTTCATTGGTCAGCTTTGAAAGATCCTTTTTCCACGTCGTGGGCGTGAATTTATTCGCACCACTTCATCTACTAGGTGCGTTACAACGTGTTCAGCGTTACTAAATTTTGTAAATGTAGGATACATGTGACCTAAGAAACGGTATCTTACTGTATTACAGTATGTAATGTCCGATGGAAATTAGCAAATAAAAAAGTGCCTCAACCCAGGATCGACCGCTCGACCTCCTGCATGCTAACCCAAAAGTCTATCTACTGTACCAACCGCACAACACGGCTAATACGTGCTGACAGAGGTAGTTACCCTACATGTGGTTACAGTGTTGCCAGATTGCCACTCTTCAACGTTCTTTTTCTGCCGCATATACTCGCAGGACAATCTTTTGTGACAGAGACTTTTTATTGCTGGCATGTGAGGAGTCGCGCGACGCCCGAGTGCGCGAATTTCGCTTCACCCTATATAGCACACGGCCTTCCTGCCTGCCAGTTTCGCCGCTTTGTATCCTACACCTGACAAACCTATTCCGCATTTTTCATACATTCCCCTGCACCATACGCTCCCCAGTTCCGTCTCTATATTTCCAGCTGTCTGGTAGGTCCCACATCCGTGCCAATAAACTAGATGCAATGACTTATTCCTCAACCCTCGTAGAAGTCTGTGGTCAGGAACAGAGTTCCCGTCGTGTAAAATGTAAGCATTTTTAATTGAGGAATTAATTTAATTAATTAATTCACAGACAGGTCGCCTAAGTGATGTCATATCTAAAGGCAGCAGAGATCAAACAATATTGCCTCATCTCAAAATCTGACAATCTGCAGCACTGATTGCCAAAGCGTATCTTCGGATTGTTTAGTGTGGTTTGAGTTGGGGAACAGTATGCTAACCGAGCTTGATAGCTGCAGCCGTATAAGTGCGGCAGGTATCCAGCACTATCTTCTGATAGCGAGTTGAAAACCCCACTGTCGGCAGCCTTCAAGATGGTTTCCCGTGGTTTCCCATTTTTACACCAGGCAAATTTCACATGCTACTTCCTATTAAGGCGGTTCGAAGGCAACGGCCCCTTCCTTCCCACTCCTAGCCCTTTCCTGCCCCATCGTCACCATAAGACCTATCTGCTCGGTGGTCCGGCCCCGGGTTCGATTCCCGACTGGGACAGGGTTTTTTAGTTGTAATGATTAATATCCCTGACCTGGGTACTGGGTGTTTGTGACGTCCTTAATCTTTCTTTCTTCACACACAATATTCCACACTACCGCCATTCCAATTACACGCAGATTCATACAATATGGTGCCAGTAGGGGCAAAAGATTCACATGGGTCTACGCCCCGAACAAACAGCAATAAACAAAATCTTCTTGGTGCGATGTAAAGCAACTTGGAAAAAAAAAACAGTATGGTTAGAAGCAAATGCTGCAACGTGTTTTTTCCAATAATAAAATACAGAAACGCCTGCAATATCATTGTGCTGGTAAACTGTTTAGCAAGTAATAAATGTGGAACTTTAGAACACCGACTTCACAGAAATTGATGATTGATGAAAGCAGAGGCATAGAAACAGTACTGTTCTTTTCCCAGTATGAGTTATGGCTTGAATTATGAAGATTTAAATATCCTCTCCCTGATCTATATGACCACTTTATGGCCACACCGTAAGCTGTAGCATATGGGCAATCTTTTCTGCCTCTGATACCTGATGCCTCGCTGTCGAATCTCAGCAATCTCTTGCCCTCACCTTTAAAAATTTTGAAATGACATGATTTCATTTTACTGTTTTAAGGTTGGAATCTTAGTTTGCTTTAGGCATAACCTCAAACTAATCCATCGAAGTTTTCACAAGTTACAGGCTACTTCCTGTTAGCACAAAATCAGTACCTTTCGGCTTCTGCTAAAATTTAACCGTGTGCTGAAGAAATAAACCACCGAGCAATTTGGCCGTGTGGTTAGGGTCTTGCAGCTGTGAGCTTACATTCGGGAGCTAGTGAGTTCGAACCCAAATGTCGGCGGCTCTGAAGATGGTTTTTCGTGGTTTCCCATTTTCACACCTGGCAAATGCTGGGACTGCACCTTAATTAAGGCCATGGACACTTCCTTCCCACTCCTAACCCTTTCTATCCCATCGTCGACATAAGACCTGTCTATATCGGTGTGACGAAAAGCAAATTGTAAAAAAAAAAATATATAATTAACTCAAAAATATATAATTAATAGTAGGCCTACTCACTGTCAGCCTCTGTGGTGTAGTGGTTAACGTGAGTAGCTGCTACCCCCGGAGGCCCGGGTTCGATTCCCGGGTCTGCCACGAAATTTGAAAAGTGGTACGAGGGCTGGAGCAGGGTCCACTCAGCTTCGGGAGGTCAACTGAGTAGAGGTAGGTTCGATTCCCTCCTTCCAGGACACTGCCCTTGAGGCGGTAGAGGTGGGATCCCTCGCTGAGTCTGAGGGTAAAACCAACCCTGGAGGGTAAACAGATTAAGAAAGAAAGAAAGAAAGAAAGAAAGAAAGAAAGAAGGCCTAATCACTTACTGACGAAAGAACGAATTTCGTAGACTACATTGTTATTTTTTACAGCAGAATTTGTCGATTACTTTAATGTTGAATCCGCTTCGTATTGATAGCCATGTCCTTCTCAATTGATAGCATAGTAAGGGCACTAATGCTGTTGCTGCAGTGTGGATTTTTGAATAAAGGTCTTGATTCTGATGGAAGTAAAATGTTAATTTGGTTCAGTAGTTGTTGTGGGAGTTATAACTAATATTCTCAATAATCTGGTAATTTGAGAGAACGTGTGTTGTAAACTGCTGGTCATGATGAATTGAAGTAATTGTACAACTCTTTCAATGCTCCTGAAGTCTTAGTCTCCAATATAAAACTGAACACTTTTTCTTCAATCTATGTTTTCTGTAGCATGCTGTAAACATCGGCTGCAACATTGAGGTGACTGAGGAAAGTGATATCTAAGGTGCGGAAGTTAGGGAAAAGTCATATTTCTTTCCTGAGCTCATTCTATCCGAAATCTGGAAAATAAGTGTGAATGACGGGTCCCTGACCCCTTATGAAGCAATTTTATGTTGCATATAAATGCACATTTCGACAATTTTTATTGTTTTGGTCATGTTTAGTTATAATTTCAGCATTTTTTGTTTAACCTGAGGTGTCGCTAACAAGGTACGTGTTTTCTGCGTCGAGTTTCAAACACAGGATTTCCAAATAGCGTAGTAGATATATTTTCTTTATTTTCCAGGAACAACAGGTTTAGAAGACCTGGTTCCAAAAGGGAGTTGCTGTACGGACATTTTTTAGCACATCTTCGTCGACAGGTTAGATTGCGACACTATACGCATGGGCGCCCGCAAGGAGGGGGGGCGGCAAGGGGGGGCACTTGCCCCCCCTGGAATTCTAAAGATGTTGATGTTCAACTGTTTAATATCATACCAGATTACTTCATAAACTGAAATTACTGACAGTCATCTAGCATATGTTATAACTGGAAGTTTCTGTAAACAATTTAATGTTGCTAACGTTATATTGGTTTTTATATTCAAGAAAATTGTTAATGTGCCTCTCCCTGGAAAAGATCCTGCGGGCGCCCATGACTATACGCATGAACTCATGGAATGTGATGGTAGTGTGTTTCCGCCTTTGAATAGGATGACACTCCTGTAGATATATTTAACCGGTGTATTATTGCTGATCGCGTATTGGTACTTAAGACTTTTCTTTTTGCTAGGGGCTTTACGTCGCACCGACACAGATAGGTCTTATGGCGACGATGGGATAGGAAAGGCCTAGGAGTTGGAAGGAAGCGGCCGTGGCCTTAATTAAGGTACAGCTCCAGCATTTGCCTGGTGTGAAAATGGGAAACCACGGAAAACCATTTTCAGGGCTGCCGATAATGGGATTTGAACCTACTATCTCCCGGATGCAAGCTCACAGCCGCGCGCCTCTACGCCTCTACTCTTAATACTTGCTCCCTATCCCTACAATATTAATGTCATATTTGATGGTTTTTTAGGTCATATTTTATAATTTGTCATTTTAAGCTAGTTTTTATGGCATATTTGCTTGCAAATTTTGTACTTCTTTAGGTCAAACTTCCGAACCATAGTGATATTAACACTCCCAGCGGCGTAACTGGGGTAGGATAAACAGGGCGTGTGCCCTGGGTGCCATTTAGCCGGATAAGAAAAGGATAAGAATATGTAAGTTGTGTAGGATTTAATTTAATTTCGTTTATACATATTATGTTTCATTTGTATGGTATCACATCTAATGCAGCATAGCGTCGTTGCCGGGACAAAACCTCCTATGTGATAATATTTTTGGAGATATACTGACCCGCAGCACATACATTATGAAGAGCGAGAATTCCTTGACAATATTCACACAATATTGTACCTTAGATGACAGAACCTTACCGGCCAAAGTTCTAAGCTAAAATATTTCACATAGGAGGTTTCGTCCCGGCAGCGACGATAGGCTAACGGCACATCTCGCAAAACAATAAATAAGACAAAAGTATACTTCTTTGTTACATCGTTATGCAAAAAGTGAATGTTCGGAGATGTGTCGATAGCCTATTGATTCATGAAAAATACCGTTGATGAAATAAACGATTACTGCCAATTCTGGACTCATGAGGAGCGGCCGTGATAACCGGATTGGTAGGCGGTAGACGGGTAGTACGGGAAAATGGAGGGGCAAGATTAAAGGCTCTGCGGACAGAGCCAAAGGATAGGGAAAGGGTCAAGGTTAATGGAGCCGGGCGATATATTCGAAGGTTTCTTTTGACAAGAGTTTCGATTGAGCGAAGGTTAGCCGAATGAAGATGGGAGCTATAAGTTAATAGCCTCTCCACACGACGCTGTATTCTGCGAAACGTTATGAATTTCACCTTATTTTCTTGACACGGCACAAGCCCAAAAGCCTATACAATATCATGTCTATAAGTACGGGCCGTGAAAACATTAATGGCAACAATGCGCTTTAATATTTCCATCATTCTCATTTGAGGTTTGTGCTTCAAGAATAGCCTCGATAGCCCTCAGTATGTGCCACTGCTGAAAATATGCTCTACAAAGGCACTTGAAGGAATACCTGAGTTTAGTTTTAAGACATCCCTGCAGGGATGGGTATTGTAGGATACCTTTAATGTCTTGGAAAGTACTGGAAGGGTAAGAAAGTAAGCCATCTAGCACTCTTAAAGCTACTGGTTCTGCTGTAGCAGAACTGATAAAGTTACCATTTCTGTTTCCATGCAATGCATAATGATTACTGGAATGTAATAGTAACAATTTTATTTCAAGAAATAAATTACAAGTAAAAATTACATTTTGTAAAAAGGAACAGTTATAAGCAATTATTACTAAAATAGTATTTGTTGCTATTCTATTACTTACTTTTACTCAATTACTTCTCAAACATGCTGATACTGTACTTTAAAGTACAATGTTAGGTATCTTAGGTAATGTGACAAAGTAAACAATACATATAAAATAAAATACATAGTACACAAATAACTCAGCTACATACTCGACTGGCGGGGAGCTTGATATATTTTGCTCAAAGGTGTGGATTTTTGGAAAAGCTGTCAATATTTTTGATTCTTCCTCAGAATAATTATAGCAAATGTGGTCTAGAACTGTCTATAAAATGGCTGTATTCCAGGGTCTCAAGTTGCGTCTATAACACCAAAAAGTATGTCTAGATCATCAAGAGCACTTTGCAGCCTCGACTTAGACGAGCGTTGTAAAACCTCCTACTCGTACTATTCTGGTCCACAGCCCTGCGTTACGCTACATCTATGACATTCTTAGCTATCAGCATAGGCCTATGGCTTGCATATCACTGAATAAAATTATATTTTTGGGGAAATTTTGTCTGAATTATCTTAAATCCAAGGTATCGGATCTGAGCTATCAAGAATTTAGTGTAATTAGATAAAACAAATAGTTGTGACTGAATCCAACCTCTGATTGCAACAATTTTCAGGAAATTTATAAACTGTATTCAATTTCAAGTTTGGGTGTATAAATAATAATAATAATAATAATAATAATAATAATAATAATAATAATAATAATAATAATAATAATAATAATAATAATCATCATCATAATATATTTAATCATCTTAAACCTATCCTAATCAAATATTATTTATTCTTTGATTAAAGATTTCATGGTCCAGAATACTAGACGTAAGTCTTTTGCGTTTATGTGATGTGAATTGTTTTAACTGACTTTATTTGGCTGTCTCCAGGAACTGAATGTAATTGGTTGAAAGCACTTCAATGAAGTAAATTGTTTAGTATAAAAGGTGAAGTTTCATAATTCATTATTAATAATTATTTTTAAAATGGCATTCTTTTACATCTTTGTATGAAACCACAACTCAATGGCAATAAAGTGAAATTAAATACCGGTACCACCATTATGATTATGATGCAGTTCTTTGCATACACTAGGAGAAGTTACTGTATCTATAAAGCAATGTTTTGCAAGACAATTGTTCCATTGACAGAGACTAGGTAGATATTAAAACTGAAGAATAAATATCAATTTTATGAGACTATTATACTGTAAAATAGGGGTTCCAACCTTTTGAACATTGTGAGTACTGTCACTATGTAATGTGAGCTATATGACATAGGATAGCATCAATAAAAATTGTTACTATTGAAATGAATGTGGTAACAAAGTAATAAAGGCATAGTGTAACAGCAGGAGAATGAATTACTGATCCTTCCAGTAGCAGGTCATGTCCAGGCATCAGTTCAATCACCGAATCAGCCAACATTTCAAAATAGCTCAGATAATATTAGACTTTTGGCAGCATAACCAATTTTACTGCTCTGAATTTACTAGATATTAAAACTGAAAAATAAATATCAATTTTATGAGACTATTATAATGTAAAATAGGGGTTCCAACCTTTCGAAAATTGATGGTCCTGATGGTCGTCTCCTTTCCTTGAGTTGATTGGCATACACACGAGAGTATCTGGAATATATTTATAGGAGCAGAAAGGAAGAAACAAAAGAGGAGAGAGGAAACCTGCCAGTATTCCTGACAGTATTCATGACGCAGCCACCCAACGAAGCAGACCAATAATAGGAGTGAGAAAGGCTGATAGTAAGATAAGGGCAGCAGAGGCAAACGCATGGCTATATGTAGGAAGACTGGAATGAAACACAACCAAGGAAGACATTTGCAATTATCTCAAGGAAAACAGCATAGATGGAAAGGTGTTTTGTGATATAGTTAGCAAGAAGCCAGCCAGCACAGCATTCATAATTGGAATTCAATACAAAGACCTAGAATGAGTGCGTGATTGTTCATTCTGTCTTACTCATGTAGTATGTTGGCATTTTTGGAAACCTTGGAAATTTTGTAGTACACAGCAATGACATTGTTGGAGCCATGACATGGAATGTAGAGAGATTGAGAGATTCATTAAATCTAACATCAAGTAACATATTAGAGGAATTTGACATATGTGTATTAACAGAAACATTCATCAGGGAGAAATATTATCATGGGTGGATAGTGATGCTATTACTCTGGCTCATAAAGAAAGCATGAATTGAAAGAAAGACCTCAAGAGTGTTCATGCTCATGAGCACTTGTTTACTCACATGATTGGAACACCAGATTGAGAATGCCTACTGTAAAAGATGGAAGATTTAATGCCCTCGTAAAAGTGAGAGAATCTGGCAGGTAACAATGAAAGAACAATCACAACACTTGCATAAACCCAAAAGACTATAATGTCTATTGTTTATTTTTATAATTATTCTTATTTTTTTACAGGCATATAAGTAATTTTTTGGGGTAGTTCTGAAATTTTAAATGACATCGTCTTTAGTAGGGAATTTGACCTAACATTTGCTTATATATCCATTAATTCAATAGCTGCTCTGAATCCCTTTCTGATTGCATCCTCTGCTGCACGAGTGAGACGATCATTCATCCTCCTCTTCATTACAGCAAGGATTCTTCCACCAAGTCTCTGTGAAAGAGATCAAACATTCCTTCTTAGAAAATAGATAACATTGTTAATTCCTGATGCTCAGATAAGAAAGCTAACAGGATAAAGATATATATGTGTAAAGGAGATAGGTGAAGAGCAGAAACTTACCATATATGCCTTTGTGGATAGAGTACAAATAAATGAAAACTATGGGTCCAGAAATTTTGGCTACAGCATTTGTCGGTGGAGGACGGAATAAGAATAATGCTTAGAGTCTTACACCAGAGGTGTAAGCTGGGATCAAGGCGTGGGCTACCACTAGACTTAGTTTGCCCCTTTTAAATGGTTGGTTTAGTGAACGTCAAGGCTAAAGTGTTTTGAACTGCAGCCAATAGCCAACGGAGAAACCTACTGTGTTGTCAAGGCTGCTTCACAAGCTACTGCTCTGGCCTCTGTTACTGTCAATACTCAACACCTGATCAGTGGAGGTGGTAGCCTAAGGTTTAGCAAATTAAAGTCGGGCTTTGTGGTTAAATGGATAGAATCTCTGGCTTTGGTCCGATGGTCCCGGTTCAATTCTAAGTATCAACCCCCTCGTACTCTTAATTCCCCCTGGCTATTATTATTAAATAAAATTTTGAATTTTACAGTGATCGAACCCATTGTTCACTGGTTTATTAGCTTCTTTGGGAGATCAGTGATGGTGTCTGACCCATGATCATGGGTTCAATTCCAGCCAGGAAAAGAGAACACTAAACCTGAAAAATTGCATTTCATTTTAGCAGATCTATCTATAAGAGGAAAACTATATCACTCCTATAACAGCAGACCTGCAGTGTCTTCCTACAAGGATGTAGAAGTAAATGGGAGTGAAATACCAGCACTCTATTATCTATATAATTAAGGAGAAGTATGAGGTGAGGAAGTATATACGATGAGGAACGCATGGTTGCTAGTTAGCAGTGGTGATCTGACGGAACGAAGCCTAGCACACCTATCCCACCAGTCCCCGCACCTATTGGACATACAGCAGCAAGCCACGCAAGCCACGCGAGGTGTGTCGAGGGGAGAGGGACGCAGAGCTTGGGCTGCAAGATCAGTCTCCAGTCTTAGAAAATAGATAATATTGTACATTCCTGAGGCTCTGATAAGAAAGATAATAGGATCAATATATATATGTGTATAGGAAATAGGTGGAGAGCAGAAACTTACCATATAAGCATTTGTGGATAGAGTACGCTGAAATATGTGCAATATTTTTTCTAATTGTTTTCAAATTTTGTAAATGGAACAATGTGCCAAATGCCTACATTATAATGTGCTTTAGATTTCCAACATTCTCATTTGAGGTTTGGGCTTCACCCATAGCCTTGGTAGCCCTCAATATATGCCTCTGTCTTAAACAGTAGAATATGGGAATGAAAACCTCAAAAATATTTCTGAGTTTGCCATGCTCCTAATGACTAACCTCTCCACAAATTTTCATCAAACTCTAGGACCTCTCTTCAGCTGGTAAACACTTTTAGGTGTGGCATGCACATTTGACAAACTTAGAATGTACTTATAACACATTTGCAGTCAGTTTAATTAGCATTTATTATATTATTTTATTGTAAAGATATTTTTCACAAGGCAACAGATAAATTCTAAGCTCAATACGTGGAAACAGAGAAATAACAACCTTTAAGGAGCATACACAGATATTAAAAATGGAAAGGAAAATTTAAAAAAAAATGCATAAGGATAAGCAAATCACACAAGAGGGAACAACAGAAAAAAAGACAAGGACAGACATGAAAACTTGTATGTTACCATCTTCCCTTCCAGGACAATTCGTCCACATATAAATATCCACATGCATATTTGGATCATATAGAATTGTCCATGATATTTCATCCATAGAGTCATTTGTGTCATACAGAATGATCCATAGTTTATAAATGTCCACATATATATTTGGTCCATTAACAGAAAAATTGTTGTTGAGTATTTACACTGATGGCTGGTTTGATCCTTAATAACTCTGCTGTCATTATTGTCATATTGGGCTTAAGTATCACTGAAAAGCCATACAAGGGAAATGAGGTAGTTTCAAGTTGCTGTCTTCACTGAGCCAGTAGTCGCTATTACATGTCAGTCTACAAAGCCCTCTGAAATGCACTCACCACCCAACCATGTGAGTGACATTTACACACCACTCATAACAGGGACTGGCTGCATTAGGAATGGCATTACAAGCATTGTTCATACCTCAGTCACTCTCATATTGTCAAAACCAAGGATGAGACTGAGACAGGTCAATGAAAGTAATAAATTTCACCTAACCATAACAGAAGACATAGTGCACTGTAAACACTAGGTTTCTCCAGCAAAGGCACAACAGGAAATATGCATAGTCTATTTTAAAAGAAGAGACAATGGTATTTAGTGCATAATTTACTTACAAGTATAAATTTAAAAAATTCCTTGAGTATTTAGTGCAAAGTGTATTTTAAAATGTAACTTTTTAAAGAAGACATGAGTATTTGCTGCATAATGGGAGTAGTTGCTGTATTGACATTATAACAATTAATCTATCTAAAGCTGAGACAGAATTTATTAACACAATAATTAGATTCAAAGTCTCAAAA
This sequence comes from Anabrus simplex, assembly GCF_040414725.1. Classification (NCBI taxonomy): domain Eukaryota; kingdom Metazoa; phylum Arthropoda; class Insecta; order Orthoptera; family Tettigoniidae; genus Anabrus; species Anabrus simplex. The sequence goes on along the minus strand of NC_090267.1, from coordinate 418,469,265 downwards.
GCACAACTACTACAGGTTGGCAAGGAAAAGGAGGCTATTTATGAACCCATAATACCATACTTTTTGCCTAAATATAATTTACGTAACATAAGCGTGACAGGTCTTCTCCTTGTTTCACGGGGTACAGTCCCTAGATACTTCGTGGATGATGAGGATGCTGCAAACTGAGCAGTAAATTCAAGAAGGTAATGTAATGAGCATTATGGCTTTAGAACTTGTTACACAAATTTCCTTTAATAGATTGAAATCTAACTTACTGTTATTCTGTGTCTCAGTGGCAAGCCTACCATGTGCTCGATTGGTAAATAAATAGATAAATGGTGCATGATATGATCAGTGGATTCTACTTGTGCTGATTTACGACTGTGAGACCTGGACATTGAACGAATTTATGAAAGGGAAACTTAGGACAGCACAGAGAGGCATGGAAAGGTCAATGCTGGGTTTTACAAGGAAAGATAAGAAGAGAACAGATGATATCAGATCAGTCACTAAAGATAATGACATTATTGAGAGAACATTCACCTTAAAATGGCATTGGGCTGGACACATTTCTCGAAGGGAAGATGACAGAGGGACGAAGCTAGTGTTAGAATGGAGTCCAAGAGATCATCAAAGGCCTAGAGCAGGGCCATCCAGTCATTGCGCTCCGAGAGCGCGCCCGTGCTCGGGGAGCACTGGGCAGTCAGACTAGCGCTCCTTCCCCTACCACCACTACAGTGTGGCAGCGAGGAGACCTGTGACAGACGATGTTCGGACCGCGCCTGACTAGATACGTACGTACAAAAACGTGCGGTCGACGGCTTTTGTGGGTTTGTTGACATCATACTGATAGGGCTGTTTTGCCATCACAAAATTATACCGCATATATAAATCGAAATATGGAATTTGCAGGAAACGAAATCAAGTGTTAAGTAAAGAATAATGTGATTTATTCAACTGAAATTAGAACATATCTGAGCGGAAAATTCAACAAAATTTTACAAATATGAACAGATAATGCAGACTTTGAGTGAATTTTGGTCAGTCGTTTTTAGGAGCTTTTAGTTTTGGAGCAAATAATCTTCTCCAAATTGGGTACAATATTTCTGGACACAATCATTTTAAAATTAAAAAATTAATACGTATAGAATAGTGCTGCTTGAAATTTTCTTTCAATTATTCCAACTTCGATTAGCGACTGGCATCTGTCAAATCACCATAATCATCCTTGTGGTTGGCACTGTAGTGCCGTTCCAAATTGTGTTAATTTTAAACACACTAAATCTCGGTGGCACACTAAATATTTGGCATGCCCTTTATAAGCTGTACAGAAAATTTCCCATTCTGCTTTATGATGTTCAGTCATGACAGCTGCGCCCGGCTGCATGGCTAAATGGTTAGCAGCTGACCTTTGGTCACAGGGGTCCCGGGTTCGATTCTCGGCAGGGTCGGGAAGTTTGACTATATTGGTTGATTTCGCTGGCAGGGGGACTGGGTGTATGTGTCGTCTTCATCATCATTCCATCCTTATCCTGAGATGCAGGTCGCCTACGGACGTCAAATCAAAAGGCCTGCATCTGGCGAGCCGAACTTGTCCTCGGACACTCCCGGCACTAAAAGCAATAGGCCATTTCATTTCATTTTTATGACAGCTGCGAAAATGACTTAGTTACACTCTGTCAACAAAGCGCATTGGGCTAGACTAGCGACTGATGGATCAGCTGTTCGCTCAGCCAGCCAGCTAAGCTCCTCCCACCACTACCGAATCTATTTTCCACCAAAGCGCTCGGAGCACTGGCTTGGAGCGCGGCCAGAGCGCTGTTTGGATGGCCCTGGCCTAGAGGAAGACCGCTAGACAGATGAGACAAAGACATCAAGAGAATAGCTGGTGCTACCTGGCAGAGAACTGCTTGAGACTGTTCCATCTGGAGATTTATGCTAAAGACTTACCTGAGTTCAAGACTTAAAGAGGCCACATCATGTAATGATGGAATTGGCTGATGATGATGACGACGACGACGACGACGATGATGATGATGGTGGTGCAAGATATCACATTTCATCATCTTCCTTCTCGTCTCCTACTTTGGTGGGATTAGTCTCCACTCGATAGAAGATTGCTTTAAAGTACATTTCAATCTTATCATTTTCTTTATATTCATTATATCTGAGACAATATTCGTTATATGAATTTGATTTATTTGTTTTTGCCATAAAGTTGGATACTACTTTTGAGAATGACCACCAGGCACCTGGGTTGTGAGTTATCCATTGCGTTATTCATCTTTTAAAACTTTGATCAGTGTCCAAATTGGAAGATGAAGACTAGCATTCATTTTTGAAATTCACTTTACGAGCAATCCATGCCATTGTTCATCCTATAATCACTGCTCAGAATGGAAGTACACTATAAACATTCCAAATTTTAGATGGAAATCTTAGAGTTACAGGTTTCCTTTGGCCTCTGTTATGCCCACCATGGATGTACACTCTCTCAACATATTCTTTTATCATGCACATTTTCTTCTGTACCCTCACAATGTAATCAAAGATTTCATTAATATCGGCTGATGGAGCAAATGGAAGTCCAAACAGCATTGATACACAATTACAGGTGTTACTTTTTGTTCTCATGTACTCACATGTAAGATCTAGTGAAGATATTTTATGCCACAGTGATTGCAAGAAGTGAAAAAGGCATTCACTTATTTGTGCATCATGTGTGTCATCCACGATTTTTCATGTGTATGTACAAAAACTTCACTTATAAGGTTAAAACTACCATCTACTAAATTATAATTAATACAAGGAAAAGAAAAACAAATCAGCTCCCGGGGAAATTTATAGGTTTAATTAAGGTGACAGCGAACGTGTTAAGATTAAAATCTCTGACCGGCTGGAAATCGAACCTGGGACCCTCCGAACTGAAGAGCACTATGCCAACCATTCAGCCAAGGAGCCAAGGAGAGGGTGATAAACATAAAGCAGACAATTACAGGTCAATCAGCTTGACAGGTGTTGCATGTAAGCTTTGGGAAAGTATTCTTTCTGATTGTCATGGACATACTTGCAAAATTACAAACTGGTTTCATTAAAGGCAGTTCGGGTTTAGGAAAACTTATTCCACGGACGCTTAACATGTAGGATTCTAGCAAGTTATAGCAGATGTTTTAGATTCAGGAGGTAAAATGGATTATATGAAATTGCTATTGATCTCTCCAAGACTATTGATGGGGTAGATCATAGGAGACGACTAATGAAAGTGAATAAAATTGGACTGGACAAATGAGTGACTGAATGGGTGGCTACATTTCTAGAAAACCAACTCAGAGAATTAAAGTTCGTAAAGCATTATCTGATCCAGTAATCTTTAAGACTTCCAGATCGCTGTACCCTTATCTCTGTTCTCTAGACCAGCCCATTTCCATAAATGTACTTCCATATAACCCTTCTAAATAAATTGCCTAACTTATACGGGGGTTTAAGTGAAGGCCATCTGAGTGCAGATCCCTATCTCCTACCCACCCATTAGGACCTAGAAATCTAACTCCCAGTTTCCTACATACCCACTCCATAGTCTCATTCAAATCCCCAATCACCTTCCAGTCAATATCCCTCCTACACAGTGTTCCACTGATGACAATCTCCTCTTCCTTAAACTTCACCTGTGCTGCATTTACCAGATCCCATACATCCCCAACTATGTTGGTACTTATACCTGCTTGTCTGACTTTGTTGGTACCAACATGAAACACTACCACCTTCTCCTTTCCCTTCTCCTTCTCTTCTTCTTTCTTCAAGATCTGCCTCAATCTAATTCCTGAATAACACTCTACCCTGGTTCCCCTTCCTCCACACACTTTCTCCACATGTCTAACAATGGAAACCCCCATGACCAGAGTCTCAACCCTAGCCACCTCATGTGATCCCCACCCCTCCTGGTAAGCCCTATCTTTCCTGACAGCTGCTGAAGCTACTTCCTCCTCCCTTCTCTCACGCCGATGACCCTGTTCCACGTGCCTTTTCCTATCCTCTACTCTGCATTTCCCTTCCTCCTACCAGCAACAGTTCCCTGTTCCTTATCTTCCCTCTGTTGTTCTACCTGCAGTGACTTGCACTGATTTCTAACAGACACCTGTCTTGAATTCTGATCCCGAATAGATCCCTTACCTTGCAATCTCCTTCCCCTTAAAATATTAGACCACCTTTCTTCTACAATTCCTCCCCCCCACCTTTCCTTCCCATCCTGCTTTTACACCTGCTGCTTCCTATACATTGTTTGCGGGAGGCTTACCTTCCTTCCTTCCTTCCTTCCTTCCTTCCTTCCTTCCTTCCTTCCTTTCTTCTGAGAGAATCCTAATTTCCTTCCTCTAACTCTTCAACTCCTCGCTCATACTCCTTAATGCCAGACCACACCCACAGTTCCTACCCTTGCATTCCTTAACCATTCTTTATAGAAAAAATGAAAAGAAAAGGAAAAATAAAATAACCATTCTGTGCAACAAAACAAAAATGAAAGGAAAGAAATATTGCCTACCACAGGACACAAGAATCACATGACAATAAGGTAATTGATATACTGCTACACTTCATTACTACTAATTTGTACTATATTTTTATCCTACAACACCCTAACAGGTTAAAACTGCCATTAATTACTGGATACCGAAAGGAATACACTATAATGACACAATTCTAAACTACAGTTAAGCCTATCCTAATTCCTACAACAGAATTCTAGTAAGAGGTCTTCTACAGATACTTCTACTGTACTACACAAATATTTTAGAATAATAGAATAAGCACGCTAATTTCTAATAAGATACTACAATACATTACAATAATTTTAAACCACATTCAGACATATCCTAATTGCAATATGTTATTGATAAGCAAAAACAGAAATGAATATTGCAAGTTTGAAATTTGCAAGAACTAGGTACTCAAAGATTATCAATAAAGCTAAATGTGTAGACAGATTATTATTAGTACTATTTAACCCTACTACGCTCTAATAGATACACATGAAAGATACACACACAAAGATACACACGAATATAGCAGGCAAGATACTATTAATGTATCATATCTATAGGCCTACTACAATTCTCAACTGAAATGTGGTTACAGTATATGATTTTTACAGCTGGTGGATTACTGTTATTTTCCCTATAGTTCAGTTTTTATGAGTTTCGACTTGACGTTTGAGCGCTGCGTTTTGGCGGAGGCTAAGTGAATTAATCAACAGCCAATCATAGGCAGCCGATCGCTCCGATAGAGCGCGTTAGACTCCAGTTCCGGCTAACAGTGTTGTCGATCTGTTGTTTACTGTAACCACGTGTTATCAGCTGTGTGTCTTTGTGCTAGGTTTTTTGTTCGTTTATATTTCGTAGCGTAGAGTTTGTAGATTTACTGTTTAGTATTTTTTTAATAGTATAGCCCGTTATATTGTAGTGAATAGTGTGTAACAAGGTACAATAGTGATCTAGTTCATGTAGTAGCAATATTTCGTTCAGTAGTTACAGTATATAGCAGGTTAATTTCAGGCCCGTGTGTGAATTTGATATTCTGTCATGTCGACGCGTACGTCTAAGGATGAAGCTTCCAAGAGAAGAAAGCCGTTCGGACGCGGTACCCGGTACCCCACTAAGTAGCCAGGCCCTGGAAATTGTTTGCAATTGCCATTTTAACGCCATAGAACTGATTTGGCCCCAAGTGAAGGATTATGTTGCTGAGAATAACCGACTCTTCACAGTTTCGGAAGTTGGAAGACTTATTTTCGCAGCCGTAGGCCGTATAAGTGCGGAGGACTGGAGCAACGTTGTGAGACACACGAAATCCGAGATGATTAAAACGTGGGAGAAAGAAAGTCTCACAGACGATCACAATGCCGATCATGACTCAGAAATGAGTGGTGGGTTCCCTTTGTAGGATTATTTCCTTCCTTAGGGGAAACTGAATCTCTCCTCGACATGGTGAGTAGAAATTTAATTTAATTTTCTCACGTTTTATTTGTTCGAGCATTGACATATTTTTATCTTGTAGCCATATCCTAAGTGTGTTGTGTATTGTTGTTCATCTTATGTGAATTACGTATGTTACTACAAAGAATAATTGATTATGGACATATTCCAGTATATACATTTCCGTTCGTGTTGTATATCGTAAATCAATGTTCGTACTTGTAGCAGTTTGGCACCACCGTCCGACTTCCGGTTAACTGTCAAGTCGAAACTCATAAAAACGGAACTATACTACACGGGACAGAGAATAAAAGTGTCCTTAAATGCTGTAAATTTCATTGTAATATTATTGAGATATAGGAATTTGATTAACTCGATGAATAGATAAAGATGCAAAGCAGCAAGTATGCTGCGGACACTGAACTACAAATTACAGTAATCAGCTGATTCTTGTATTTGTTTACTCAACTACCATATTCAGTACTCTTAGATTTTGCCAGAATACAGCAAACAATCATCAACAATCCAAATCCAAAGACTGTTGAGTAATTCTTCAGTGAAATGCATTCTCTATAACTTCTTTTTTTTAAATCAAAGCTTACAGGTGTATCATGTTATTTAATTGAATAAATTATTACGTTCGTGATAGTTTGAACAGATATCTATATGAAACACTGGGTCTATTGTCTGCTCGAATGTAAAAGCTATGAAAGTTACAACTCCTTATGTTAGTCTGCCTTTATAAGTATTTTACCAATGAACATACAGATATTTAAAAGAAATTAAATGTTAATATTGTTACCTAAATTATTTCCTAAACCTAAATTTGAAACAAAGTACACCTAACTAGCCTACGTAACCTAGAAAATGTAATCTACTGACCACCAACTGAACTACTTGATATAAAATTCATATAAATATCAATACTCCCAATTTCTACCAATAAGCACTAAACACCAATATATAAAAAGCAGTAAATGGATCACACTCACACACAAAATTAAACAATTTCAATAGGTTTTAACTACTTTATCACTACAATAATGCAAGAGCACTCTCAACAGCCGACCATTCGCAAGCGCATCCAACAATGGATCCAACGTTTCAGAAAGAAGACTGGGACTGTAAATAAAGGTTACAGATCTCTTCATATGCATATGAGGGTGTTTAGGGGTTGTAGCAAGGATGTAGAGGAGAATCCAGAATTAGAGCATGGCTCCAGTGTTACTTTATGTGAGAACAAGGAAAAAATCCAAATAAAAGCAGCACGATTTGTTCTCTGTGATTTTCAACAAAGGAGTAGTGTTATAAAAAATGTTGTAAACTTTGGATTGGGAAGGCAATGGGGAAAGGAGACAAGTTGCTCAACTAAGATATGTGATAATGATGTTATTTCCCATAGGGAACCGGAAATATTTGTTCCGAATGAGTAAATTTATAATACCAACATTGTTATTGGACATTATAAATTTTCCAGCTAACTCATTCCTGGTTGCCAGCGTTTCCCCCACAGTGTGCTAAGTTTTGCTCATCAGTTGGTAAATAGCGGACCCACCAAGACACATGGCTAGTGCATACCGTAGAGGCGGCGGAGAAGTTTTCATTCCCTTTCCAAAGGGTGGGGTGGGCCCCCTAGAGAGTAATGCTCTCTCTTGGGCCGGGAGATGTGTAGAAAGAGTGAGATGTGATGAAGGAGAAAGATGGGAAAATGAAGTAACGAAGTCATGGGCGAGGAATAGTGGAACCTCTTGGCTAGGGAGATGCGAGAATGAGTGTGTGTGTAGAGGGAGTGGAGTGTTAGACGGGAGTGCCAGGGTGGAAGAATGGGTTGAGGAGTTGTAGGGCTGCAGCTTAGGGGAGTTGTGAGGAGTCTATAGATATCTATATGTGGAGGGGGGTGGAGGAAAGAACGAGTTGTGGTAAGGGGTGGGTTTACATAGTGACAAGGTTGATAGGGAGGATGAACTGGTTGGGTGCGATGACGTGTAGCGACGGAGGGATGACTGGGGAAAGGTCGAGGAGGGGAGCGAGAGAGTTTCACTGGATGATGGCGTCGGCAGAAGTGCGCTCCACTGGATATGAGGTGATGGACTGCGTCTTCTGTCAGTAGATGGAGACGTACTAGGCTGGTCGGTCCAGAAGAGTTCAGTATGCGGAACGCCTGCCGTGCTGGGACTCCTATTGTATTAAGTCCGTGGAGGACTTCTTGTTTGGTGATGGTTGTGGCAGCGCCGCGATTGACGCAGCTAAAAATTGCGGATTGAGACGGTGGTGGCTGTGCTGGCGGTGGTGGCAGTGGTGACGAAGTTGACGGTGCGGCGGTTGCGGTAGCTGAGGCAGGTGCTTCGGTGATTCGCTGGTGAAGGAAGTAGCGGGATGGGATACGTAGAAGGCTAGGGCGTTCAGAGGTGAGTTGCATAGGAACAGATGAAGACATTACTGGGGAGGGATTGGAGTAAGTTAAAGTTGCGGGAGGGATGCATAGAAGGGTGAAGGCGGAGGTCGTGGTAGTCGTTATAGTGGTGGTAGTAGACATGACGGAGTGTAGTATGGGTTGGCAAACGTCCAGTGCAGAGTTCGGCCACTTGCCTTTTTGACGTCGGCAGGGAGCTAATTAGAGTTGACGAACAACCCGGCTGAGCAAAACTAGTAGGAAAAGCTGTGGAGACTGGAGATGCCAAATAACAGCAAGGTCGATGAAAAAACCCGTGGAGGCCACTGCATAGCCTACTGGGAGCCACCGGCAGTGCCAATGCACTATGAGAGAGACTTTGTCTCATTTTCAGAATTGATGCCTGCCTGGCCATAAGATGATAAAAGATGTTGATTCCCATAGGAAACCTGAAATATTTGTTCTGAATGAGTAAATTTATAATACCAATATAGTTGGTCGTTATTGGACATTATGAATTTTCCAGCTAACTCATTCCTGGTTGCCAGCGTTTCACCCCAGTGTGCTAAGTTCGGCTCATCAGTTGGTAAATAGCACACCCACGAAGATGCATGGCTAGTGCTTACCGTGGAGACCACTGCGTAAGCTACTTGGAGCCACCGGTAGAGCCAATGCACTATGAGAGACTTTGTCTCATTTAAAAAAAATGATGCCTGCGTGGCCATCAGATGATAAAGATGTTGATTCCCATAGGGAACCTGAAATATTGCCACTGCCGGTGGCTCCAAGTAGCCTATGCAGTGGCCTCCATATTTTAAAAATCATGTTACAACAGCCACGATGGGCCATGGCCTACCAAGTGACCGCTGCTCAGCCCGAATGCCTACAGATTATGAGATGTCGTGTGGTCAGCACAATGGATCCTTTCGGCCGTTATTCTTGGTTTTCTAGATCGGGGCCACTATCTCTCCGTCAGATAGCTCCTCAATTGTAATCACGTAGACTGACTGGAGCTCGAACCAGCCTTCAGATGCAGGTAAAAAACCCTGACCTGGTCGGGAATCGAACCTGGGGCCTCCGAGTAAGAGGCAGACATGCTAACGTTTAACCATGGGGCCGGCCCTATAACATATAGTTGTTTAAAATCTATATAAATAAAATTGTAGGGGGTCCGCTGTCTGTAATTTCTTTTGTTTTGCCAATTTTTCAGATATTTATCCGTTTTAGGTCAACTCAAGACCGAATCGGTGGTTTTTACGTTTCGTGTCTGTTTGTTTGTCTGTTTGTCTGTCTGTTTGTCTGTTTGTCTGTTCCACCATCACGTCGAAACGGCTAGATAGATCTCAACCAAACATCATATTTAGAGTATACTCATCCCGGGGAAGGTTTCGATATGCATATCATTTTAAAATCTTTGAATAGATGGGGGGTTTATAGGAAAACCAGAATAGTTTTTCCACCATCACGTCGATACGGCTGGATAGATCACAACCAAACTTCATATTTGGAGTACACTCATCCCGGGGAAGGTTTCGATATGCATATCATTTTAAAATCTTTGAATAGACGGGGTGTTTATAGGAAAACCTGAATGGTTTTTCCACCATCACTTCGAAACAGCTAGATAGATGTCAACCAAACTTCATATTTAGAGTATACTCATCCCGGGAGAGGTTTCGATATGCATATTATTTTAAAATCTTTGAATAGACGGGGGGTTTATAGGAACCTCCATTTTCTCTTATACTATTGATTTTCTGTAAACTTATTTTACCGTACGCGAAACGTCTCTTCATTATAAACAACTTTCGTTATGTTCATAATTTACCTTACTCTTCACATGACGGAGAAATTTACAATTTTCCGCTGGTATCATGCTCTGCATTGAGTGACCGACAGACCGACAACGAACCTACAGGTTACCATGGCAACGTCTCTGACCGCATGCCAGTAGGGAAGTAACGTATTGCCATTTTCCTCATCATGCTTTTAAATTTGTGGTTGTTCCTTGGGTAGAAGGCAAGAGAAGCGTCAATCGGTCTATCTGCGAGATATTGGCGGAATATCATTGGATGTTATAACCGCCCTCGAATAGCTTAAGTAATAACACCATTAGTCATCTTATCTGTTGACCTAAGAATGCCTGCGCCTAAATTTCTCCTCTGTTACCTCTTTCTAATATCCATAACTCACACCAGCATAATTTATTGAGGGGCATTTGATTTTCCAATACATTCACTTGACATTTACATATTTGTCGTTATCCGGCTGTCCTCAGTTATAATCCATTTTCTATTACTTTCAACTTTCCTAACTGTATTATTTTCTTCCTTAATTACGCCGTATGTACGCGAGTGCTACAAACTACTAGATGTATTTCCACCAAGACTCATATTTAGAATATACCTGCCCTTGATAGGTTTTAATGCAAATATTGATTCTAAATCCCTGAACTGACTGGGGGTTTTGTACGAAACCGAAACAGTGATTTTGCACGTCCACAAAATATACACAACCAAACTTAATGGAAATCTACCTACCTTGGTAGAAATTAATTTCTAAACCTTTTTTCTTATGTGCATCATTTCGATACGAGGATTAATAAGGGAGATATCATTAACGGACCGTTTTTCTGTACAAGTCCCATCGGACTTAACTCACGAGCGGGTGAGTGTAAAGCGTATTCCTTACAACTTGAAAACTACTGAAGGCATTCGAACCAAAATTTATATTTAGCATCCACCTGTCCAAAGGTAGGTTTTAAACAAAATAACATTTCATGTTCCGGAATGGACTGGCGGTTTATACGGAACCGAAATGGTGATTTTACTCTTCCACAATATATACAGAACAAGACCAACCTGACTGAAAATCGACCAAACGTGATGGAATTCCACCTCTAAATCTTTTTTTTTCATGTGCATTTTTTCGTCAGGAGGATTAATAAGGGAGATATCATGAATGGTCACTTTTGCAGGTTAAGTCCAGCGGACATAGCCCAAAAGGTGTTTTACATGGAGCAGATTCCTTATCTATATAAATCAAATCGTAACGACTGTGTGCCTCTACACTGACTATTTTGGCGAAATTTTCGTACAGCTTTCCGTTTAAGGGGTAATAATGACCATCTCCATAATTTTTGGTTTAGTTTCCTGAAAGTCCTAATTTTTACCCGCCTCACCCAAAATCCAGATTGCGGCATAATCTGCCAGAAGAAAAAGAAGATAATTGAATTTTGACAAAATTATACGTTTTAGCCTGTAACGAACGGAAAACATCCTAGATCATTAAATATTTCACTTTTTATCCCCGAAGAATATCGAAATATGCAGGCAATTTTAATGATGGTGCAGACCTTCGGAAATTGCTATCACATAACAGATTGCACAATCTCCGTTCAATTTGGAATGATCTACAACCTTGGTCTTATGACTTTTTGCCGTATCTGTATCCATTTTACGTTTAATTTTTCTCTATTAATCGATCTTAAGTCAATTTGGAATTTTCACATGCATAATTCATACTTTCAATTACTTATATGAAATACAGAATCATCAAACTCTCCACGAAAATTGGCCCACCCAATATGTGAGCCAAATGCTATGTATGTAGATGTCACATAATTATCCGAAAAGTAATGTAATGTGAGATAATCTTACAAAACCTTTACCCTGTTCCACGTTTCTAACTCAATCTGACCCAAGAATAGATGACATATCATAGGACCAGCCATTTAGGCCACTAAATCCGGCGTGTCTTATGGTATAATCCTTTGTCGATATGACGTACGTTTAGTAGCAGTTAATATGTAAATGAAGGTCTTCAATATTGTAAACACGCATATACTTTCGTATGTCGATCTATATATATTCACTGATGTCGATTTTTAGCGATCTAGAAAGGGTGGGTCTGCTATTGTAATAAGTACTCCCCACACTTTAACTGGCGTAGGAAAGGGTTCCTTCTCCAACTCCTGTGTAAATGTCATTAGTAAGGAAGGCCTACAATTGTAATGAATAGTTCCCTTCTCGATTTGACTTGCAGAAGGCAAGTGAGCATGCAGTTTTGTTTAAAACTCCCCTACCCGATTGTGTTTGGCAGTAGGCAAGGATGCCCGCCATTATGAAGAAATGTCCTCATCTAAAATGTGACTGGCATTAGGCATAGTGGCCTGCTATTTTGATGGAAACTCACCAACTTGGTGTGACTGGCAGTAAGCTGGCTGGCAGTAGGAAAATTGACCTGGCATTATAATGATAACTGCACAACTCAATTTCGAGTGATAGTAGGATAATTGCCTACCATTATAATAGAAACTCCTCAACCGTACTCTGTCTGGAAGTAGGAAAGGGGGGCTGCCATTTTAACGAAAACTCCCCAAATCGATTCTGTCCGCGTAGTAGGCAATGGGGCCTGCAATTATAATGTAAACTTCCCAACTCGATTGTGAATGCCAGTAGGCAAGTGAGCCTGCCGTTATCATCACAAATCCGTAACAAACACTTTACATTGGAAACAACGTACGGGGACCTCCCTATGCTGTTTCTCGGATAACGCTAAGAGGCATGCTATTTTAAAACAACCTTATTTACTGCATGTACACTATTTACTTCGATATTCGAATACAATGTAGAATACCGTAGCGAAGCACGGGTACATTCGCTAGTAATTAAATAAACACTGTTTTAGTATTTTTACAGCCATTGTTTCACAAACTCTATTTGGCGAACCAATGTTACAATCTACAATTAAAATTGACAGTAATTACTGGTCGGTTACTTTATTTTTTATTTTTTAATGTTACAGACCAGATTAAATAGCCTAGCAGTATTATCTGTTCATCAAGATGTAAAGATTTCTTCTGATGAAGAACTTGCAAAGAAACCACAAGAGACTGTATTGATTCTGAAATAATCTACTACTGTATGTTACATTTCTAAAATAGAGGGTGTATCAGAACTATACCAACAAAAAAATCAGGGATTCTCTTGGTGTTATGTTAAGAATGATGGTGCAATCAGATTGGCGGAGAAAATTTTTCTTTTCAAGAAAATGAGGTTACTTTTTTATTTCCAGGCACGTGATTCAAATTGATGAACTTGCCATAGTTGCTATACCAGAGAGCCAGCTGCTGCCTGTTTCTGTGCATCAGAGGAGGGAAAGGAATTGAATTGAATTGAATTGAATTGAATTGAATTGAATTGAATTGAATTGAATTGAATTTATTGATAATGATGATATACATGCCACTGAGGCTGAAAAGCCCCTTTATGTAGCGTCTACTTATAACACAATACAAGTTTATGAATATACTAACTACATTTTATAATATTAAAATATTAAATTAAACATTAAACTTAAAAATTAAAATACAGATACAGGGGAAGTGGGAGACAGAGGTAATGCTCGGTGGGAATGCACAAGTTTCTTGTTCGTTTCGCACTGTCGCTTCCCAGCCCCAGTAACCAGTGTACAGTTTCTTCTGCACAAACGGACTACTATGCAAACCCCGTAGAAAGAGAATATGAACTTGTACCAAGAATACAGGCAGCTTTCTAGATTGTTCATGTCACACATCCCCAAACCAAAAAGTAGTTATGCCACTATTTTGACCTTACTGTAACATAAGGTGGGCCACAATACAAAGAGGAAACAATCATTCAACCAACCTTCAACTGCTTCTTACTGTAGCTGTACTTGTATCGATTGGAAATATCAGCAAGATTTTTTTCCGTAGCCTCATCATTACCCAGTTCCGATACAACTGTTCCTATCCATTTCGGTAGTTGATCCGCTCCTTTTATTGTGGTATTCTCAGCATTATCGTGGTATTCTCCATTCTTCAGAATTTCTATCTTTTCTTCTGGATTTTTGGTCACATCCATCATTCTGAAAAAAAAAAAAAAAATCCTATCATGTAAACCTCATCATGATCCATATTGACAAAAATTCACATTAATAAGAAATTAAAATAAAGGTCCACCTATTCAATACCATTTCATTTAATATGATGTCACTAATACACTTTTATTTTTATTTTTTGCTTAACGTCACACCGACATAGATAGGTCTAATAATATAATAATGTTATTTGCTTTAAGTCCCACTAACTACTTTTACGGTTTTCGGAGACGTCGAGGTGCCGGAATTTTGTCCCGCAGGAGTTCTTTTACGTGCCAGAAAATCTACTGACACGAGGCTGACGTATTTGTGCACCTTCAAATACCACAGGACTGAGCCAGTTTCGAACCTGCCAAGTTGGGGTCAGAAGGCCAGCGCCTCAACCTTCCGAGCCACTCAGCCTGGCATAAATAGGTCTTATGGCGACGATGAGATAGGAAAGGGCCAGGAGTGGGAAGGAAGTGGCTGTGTCCTTAGTTAAGGTACAGCCCCAGCATTTGCCTGGAGTGAAAATGAGAAACCATGGAAAACCATCTTCAGGGCTGCCGACAGTGGGGTTTGAACACACTATCTCCCGGATGTAAGCTCACAGCTGCGCGGTGCTAACCGCATGGCCAACTCACCTGGCACACTGGGGGGGACCAGTTTCAACCCCATTATGGGTCATTTTTAGCCATGGACTAAAACTGACAATATATAGAGCAAATACAATCAAATCAACACTTTAAAAATATTATGTAAATATTACAAATTATTTTGCAAAAGAGCCAAAAATTATCTCAATTTATGATACTATAATTTGTGAATTTAAATTACACTAGTCGAATTTTATCTTATGTGACATTGCCATTGGTATTAATCTAAAGTGAACAGTCCTAATAAGTAACCCCTGTAAATGTACAATTAAAATATTAAAACTGGACATGAACTGTTACACTGGTGTTGAAAATTAAAATAACTATCTTGTGTACTTAGTTGGTAAAAGTCTGCCTTGCTGAGTAACATCGGTGAGAATTGTGCCAAACGCAACACCGCTGTGTTTAAAAAAGGATACAGACAGTGAGTAGACTTGAGATGGTATGATTGAATTATTTAATAGAAGGAACCTTGCAAAATCAAAAGGACTTGAGTCGAAATTGTGATTTATGAGTGTACCGGTAGTATGAGACATACACCCTTTCCATGGTTTTACACGTTGTGGAAGCTCAATTTCAGATAATTAAGTTAAATCTAAAAAGTATATAATCAATTTGAAATTGGGGATTAACTGAAATTGATATTACTTCAAATATTTAATTCATATTACTTGATTATTTATGAGTCTAGAAATATTTTCTTCACAAATACTTCTATGCAATTTGAATGAGAATTTAAAAATGAAGTTTTAAGTGGGTGATGTGGTACTGATGCTTATAATCACAGATATGACTGTGAATCATGCAGTTGGGTGTATTATGTGTCTAATTAATAAAGATACTTACAGGAACATGAGGTCTGTTCCCACATTTGGATATGTCACAAAGATCTCCCATGCTTTTTGAATTTCTCGGATTTCTTTCTTGCGAAGACCAAGCAGTGAACAGTGACAAATATACAGCTGTAGAAATAAAACATAGAATTATGAAATTATAACATAGTTCAATAATATGAGGCTGGTATTAGAAGTAGCACACCAGTAGATGAAACATGTAACTCAAAAAGAGAATAATTTACAGATGACTAGAAAATAAACTGCCATCAGACAGATGAGATACTACATGCACATCACTTGAGAGAATGTTAGTGAATATACCAATAGGAGGTTTTTAAGTTTGTTTAGATGGAAACAATTGCTTAGATGTTTTCTATATGCTTAACAGCTTAAATTAAAAAAGAAAAGCTGAGTAATTTTACTTAACTACATATTGTTACAATAAAGGTTTGGTTTTATCATCATTACCATCATCATCAACACCATCAGCATCATCATTAAGAGTATGAGGTGTTTATCAGGCTTCCAAATTAAATATCAAACATAATACAATAGAGACATTGTACCTCATACCACTTATAGCATGTAAAGCAATTTTATGGTTTAGAAAATGGTAATATAATCACCCAGTTGGTCAATACAACTACATTTGTATACAATTTATTGAATTATAAAACTCATTAGGCCCACATATTAAGATATTCAGCCTCACTGGGCAATTTTCAGCTATATTTAATATTATAATGAGACAAAATGTACATTTTCTAAAATAATCAAAATGTTTTGTCAGATCCTTACAATCTTTTTCTATTTTTAAAACATTATGAAGACTGAGTCATGATGTTGTAACCTGAAAACAAAAGAATGTTTAAATTGGATATGACTCTTTTGAATGTTAAAAAGTCTGTAATATATTGTACTAGCATGTGCCCGCAGCTTTGCCCGCGTTTAATAATTCAACCGTTAGATGTTTCTAAACTTTTTATTAAAAGCAAATTAAAGCATTATATTTATTCACTCACATCTTTTTGACGTAAATTGCGTGTCGCGGGCCGAAAATGGCTTCCTACTCAATGGACTTACAGTCCGAGGAATACTACTTCGCCCGCGGCATGCTCAGTCATGATGGTGGCTTCAATAATATTCGTCATCAGTTTCAGAACCGTGTTCATTGCAGAGGGAAGGATTCATATTCCTGAGAAGGATAATCGGTGCCACAATTGTCTACCCCAAGATGTTCGAGGGTACTCCAGGTGACTCCAAATCGTTCAAAATCTCTGTCGTGTAATTGACAGCCTCATCTGTATAACATGTTGTGTCAGTAGACTTTTCAATTTATAGGAAACCGTATAATTCTTGTGAGTGTTGCTTGTTGATGACTTTGGCAGCTTCATGTGACGGTGCAAGAATTGCTCTCAGACACAGCCATGCGTCTTAGGTGAAAACCTGTGCCCACGTATGACAAACATTTTAGATCTTTGTTTGCCGTGGATTTGGCTGAGCATCGCACACATGAACACAGACAGACATCATGGCCTGAAGAAAAATGGCTTCCAATTGCACGGACTTACAATGGCATCCTGACTGATATATGTATTACTCCTTGTGTATTATTATCGTCTATCTGGTGTCATATATGTTTCCTCTAAATGTATACGTGTCCAACCCTTGTCCCCTTTCTCTAAGGGGTTTGGGTATGAAGTCAGATGAATCTTCGTAGCGAATTTTTACAACCGGATGACTTTCATGACGTCAACTTAATCAGATGAGTTAATGAGATGAAATGAATGACATATGATAGCAAAAACGAAGAGGATGAAACACGGCGCCGGGTGCCGGCACATAGCCCACTCCTCTCGAATAGATCAAGACTTTACGTCCCGATCCGACGGACGAATCACCATCAACACCGTCATATGCCCTCACACCATATAAGACCAAAAACGGTTTCCTACGCCCTGGACGTAAAATGGCTCCTTGAATATTATGTTCTCTACCTACCTTATGTACGTTGCCTAGCGACAGCGACTCTATGCATTTAATCTTGGTGACAGCACGTTGGAATATCATACCCTATTCCACGTTTTCCGATGGTTTTTCTTTCATAACTCACCAACGAAAGCGAAAATGAAAATTCCGACTTCGAGGTGCATTCGGACCCCTTTCCATCTACCTACGTTCAAAATTTTAGATCTCTGCGTGTTGTAGATTTTGCTGGGCATCGCGCACAGACACACAGACACACAGACAGACAGACAGACAGACAGACAGACAGACAGACAGACAGACAGACAGACAGACAGACAGACAGACAGACAGACAGACAGACAGACAGACAGACAGACAGACAGACAGACAGGCAAACACTTCCTTTTATAATTGTAGATAAATGCAATCCAAAATTAATTCTGTTTGAATTTACATGTGCTTTGTCTAATAAATATTGTCAAACATCTTGAATAAAAATCAGCTTGTGAAGTTCTATACAGTGGAAAGTAGGCTGTGAGCTCATTGTCAGAAATGAAAAATTTTGGCTTTTAAAGCCATACTTCTGCTACTGATCATTTCAAATTTCAACATTTTCCAGAATCACCTTTTGGAAAGGAAAAAGTATTTGATAACCTTACTGGCGAAGTAAACCAAATCAAATTAATGAAGAAGCTATGATAATTCTAATGGAAATTTTAATGGAAGGGTGGGTAAGAAAAAGGTATATGATAGAGAAATAGAATATTGCTAGAGGGAAGGAGATGTCAAGATAAGGAATGCAACAGAAATGGAGAGAAATTATGAGATACCAGTATGTGCACAATAGTGGAACTATATATACTGAATGGTTGGTAGTTGGGGGGGGATGAAACAGGGAATTTAACTTACGTAGTCGATTCAGGAGAGAGTACGATGCATCTAGTCACCATATCCAGAGAGGCACTGAATGATATTCATGATAGAAAAGCAAAGAACTGGACAGCATCTCATCATTTCCCTGTTGTTATTCGATTACAGAGATGTGATGGAAATCCAAAGGGAAAAAAATTTATTAATGTACAGAAACAGTTGGTAAAGTATAGAAGGAGAGTGGTATTGGTGGTGATTATTGTTTTAAGAGGAAGCTCAAATAGGCAACCATGCTCTATATAACACTAATCAGAGAGAAAAATGGAAGGGATCCGAGACTTCAAAAAATGAAGTCATCGGCCGAAGCAAGACAAGAACCATGAAGGGCATGAACATGAAAGACTCCCTAGGATACCCAACCTAATACCATCAGGGTCGAAAAGAACAAGAATTGACCAAGGGAGGTATGATAGAATAGATGAAAGTGAGGAGCCTAGCATAAGTAAGTGGAAGCAATACCAGGACTTAGCTAAGGACCCCAGGCCTCATATCTTGGGAGCGTTGGTTGGTGACATTTTAGTCGCCTCTTACGACAGGTAGGGAATAGCGTGGGTGTTATTCTACCGCCTCCACACACAGGGAGAATAGATAGAGAGAGGAAAGTATAGATGAATTTAGAGATCATTATAGGGCGTGGAAACTTTGAAATTTTGAAGTATTATAAAGATGATAGAGAATAATAACGTACAGTAGATGAAGCTATATGAATGGTTGAAAGATCAATAACAATAGCTGGCAGCAAAATGGCTGTAAGAAAGAGAAGGGGAAATAAACAAAACTTTTGGTATAATGATGAGTGTAAGGAAAAGAAATCTAAAGTGATAAGGGCACTAAATGCTTTCAGAAATGAGGTATCAGGAGAATTAAGGGTAGAATTTTGTAGCCTTAGGAAAGAGTACAATGATTTACTGAGTGAAAATGGGAAGAATTGGCAGGCCAAAGTGGTCCAATATTAAGTAGATATTGTAGAGATAGTGAAACCAAGAAAGTATGGAACAGAATAAACAAAATTTGTAAACAGAACAGAAGTAGTAACCAAGCAAATATAAGCAACAAGGAGTAGATAGAGTATTTTAAGGTATTACCGAAAATCCACAGCCTGTTTCCAGTTATTCGACTGGGTCAGGAATGCGATGAATGTAGCCCCTCTAGTGGCGAGGATAGGAATTGTGTCGGCTGCTGAAGCCTGTCGCACTCCTCTGGGGCAATGATTAATGACTGACAGATGAAATGAAATGATACTGGAGAGTGTTGCTGGAATGAAAGATGACAGGGATAACTGGAGTACCCGGTGAAAAACCTGTCCCACCTCCACTTTGTCCAGCACAAATCTCACATGGATTGACCGGGATTTGAACCATGGAACCCAGCGGTGAGAGACTGGTGCACTGCCGCCTGAGCCACGGAGGCTCCACTTTAAGGGATTATTAGGATGTCGTTATAAATGAGAAGATAGTAAAAACGAGACTGTTATACTTAGATAAGTGGAGAGCATGTAATATAGATAAGAAAAGGTTCCACCTTATCAATAACAATTTTATTTATATAAGATTAACTTACAGGACCGGTTTCGACTTTTTGAACAGTCATCATCAGCTGTACATTGGTACCTTTACATAAGTCAAATATTGGTTGAATTGCCTTTCAAAATGGAGAAGTTGTGGGGAAGCACTATGTCAGCGCATTCAAATTGGGCATGTTTAAGAGTAAAAATTGGTTATGTGGTACAATCTAGATAGTTGAAAGCAAGTTTATTTTTTAGGCTTAAAATTCATGTAAATTAGCTAATTAAAAAAAAGTTAAAATAACATGTGTTATGCATTTTAGTGTGTTCAACATACCTGTACTTTTTAAAAATTAGCTAATTTACACGAATTTTAGGCCTAAAAAACAAACTCGCTTTCAACTATCTAGATTGTACCATATAACCAATTTTTACTCTTAAACATGCCCAATTTGAATGCTTGGACATAGTGCTTCCCCACAACTTCTCCATTTGGAAAGGCAATTCAACCAATATTTGACTTATGTAAAAGTACCAATATACAGCTGATGATGACTGTTGAAAAAGTCGAAACCGATCCTGTAAGTTAATCTTATATAAATAAAATTGGTATTGATAAGGTGGAACCTTTTCTTATCTATACTGTATTACATGTTAACTATCAATATGGAAAATGAAACTAATTAATCAAGAAAAGGAGAGCACTCGTATTAACTGATCCAATAACTACAGATAAAATACTAGAGTTAATAATACTTTATTGATGGTAAGACCATTTGTTACAATATTATAGAGAAAAACAAATAACAACTATAGAGAAAAGGAGGAGTCAATGGAGTACACAAGAAAATGAACAAAAATATAGATAGATTATACCAAGTACACTATAGGAGAATATGTGCCACTTTGCGAGATAACGCAGGACATTGATTGCCAGCGCACCTAGCGGGATGGTATTGAAACTGAGTGTAGTGATGCACTATACAGTACACTTGAATTATACTGAAAGTGTCAGGTTCCAAGTTGTCGTTAATTAAAAAGTGGTTACAGGAATTTCCCCATTTCACAGCGGATGGTAAAATTATATTCTGTAAAATTTGCAGCAAAGAGGGTGAGTGAAACTTGTTTTATATTTCCCCCTAACAATTTATTATCAATTTAGCAAAATAAAAATGATTTTTAATTGATGTCTATTAAAATATGTAAAATGGAAGCTGTCTAAAAATATTTTAGAGCCTATTTGAGAGTATTTTAGGCAGCTAAAATAACATTTTAGCACCAAAAAATCTGAGGTCTAGTAATCACTATTGCATGCTTCTGTGGTAGTTGGAAGTGTACTGTGTTGCCTGAATGTATGTTCAGTCGTCAGCCCTAAGGCTGGTTGGATACTCAACAGCTCCGCCATCAGCTGTCATGAATGGCCTGGGCATCACTGAAGAGGCGTTCTAGGGAAATGAGGCATGAGGTAGTTTCCGTTGCTTTCCTTACCGAGCTGGAAGTTGCTATTACATATCAGCCTGCCAAGCCCACTGAAATGCATGCATCCACCAACCCTATGAGCAACATTTTCACACCATTCATAACAGGGACTGGCTGTATAAGGAATGGCATTACTAGCATCACTCATACCTCAGCCACTTTCATATTGTCAAAGCCAAGGTTAGAGTTGAGACGAATCAATGAAAGTAACAATATTGCTCTAGCCCATACCAGAAGACTTAGTGCACTGTAAACACTAGGTCCTGCCTGCAAAGGCATGTTGCCTCAATATGAGGAGAAATGTGTTGGAACAAACACAAATACCCAGTCCTAGAACCAGAAGAATTAATTAGACGCGATTAAAATCGCCGATCGAGTTGATAATCGAATCCAGGACCTTCTGAACCGAAGGCCTCAACACTGACCATTCAGCCAAAGATTCAGACAAAATGAAATCATTATTGAGTTTCATTATTTCTATCAGTAACTTTTTTAACTTTTGTAGTAGAACAAAGCAAAAATCATTATTTAGTTTCATTATTTCTATCAGTAACTTTTTAAACTTTTGTAGTAGAACAAAGCAAAAATCATTATTTAGTTTCATTATTTCTATCAGTTTTAACATGCAACTTTGCAGTTTCAATCTTGTCATCTGATGTTTAAAGTAGGGCCGCCAGGTGCGCCACTGTCAACATGTCTCTCAGTTTAGTATGAGAGAATACAGAAATGTCTAATATTGTCTGTAGTGTATTTGGATATACTATAATTAAGCACAGATTTTTTAAATGATTTCTGAATTTTGACAATGAGCAATTACATGCATCAATATCCACTTTGTTTGACATTTGTTCAACTGGTCCCTGGAATATTCTATGCCAATTTGTGGACAATTTATGATTAAATCTTGTGCATATGACTGGTAAATGGAAGTTTATTTTTTTCTAGGATTTGTGGACTATTCACCAAACAGTGTAGCAATAAAACAATGAAAAATGTATCCAGGAATTCACAGCATTTTGACAGAGTATGCAGATTTAATGACTGTTGTTGGGCTACATAATCAATATTACCATAAGGAAACCCTGCTCTAAATGGATATAAAGAAAGAAATGCATGTTGTACTGAATTTAATCTATGTATAGAGGTCTGATGAGAAGGGTTCCATACAGGTATACTGTCCGCACACTTTATCTTGATGCATTTGTGTACGGGGTGAGGAGTAAGGAGCGAGCTGTCCCGGTATCGATAGTGCTGCCTGGTGCTGCCAACTGAATGAAAATGAAATCTGAATTGAATCGAGAATATGATCGATCGATATGAAATTTCTAAACCGTTATCATCTTAAGCCAACAACTATGTCACATACACATTATATAACATTATAAAACATATCTCTCGATGCGACTCTTGTTCCTAGCATGAATTCTATACTTTGACTTTGATGTGTAAACAACAACAGTACCAGTACGTAAAGTTTACGTCAGATGTCGCACAACGATGCTTAAGCGATTCATAGTTTGTGTTTCAAAGGTTGCCAGTATGAATCTCGAAGATCGCCGAGGTCGACCGATTCAGCACTAGGATGTAAATGCACCAAGATAAAGTGTGCGGATAGTACAGTATTCAAGTATAGGACGTTCCATAGACACATACAGTAAGCAAAAGGTAGCTAAGTTGAAAAAATCTCTGGAATATCTATTAATGCAACCCAGTCTTTGTAATGATTTCTTACAAATATTTCAAATATACTAATTAAATGATACATTATAACTTACTAAAACACCAAGAACAAGGTCATTAACTTGTGAAGCAGGAGAGAATATTGTTATTACTGAATTTGTACTGAAATGATACTTTCTTCTTGTTTTTAAAAAACAATATTATCTTACATTTATCATGATTAAGTTTCAACGCATTTTGCATACAATACTGTTCCAGACGATGAAAATCTTCTCAAAGTTTTAACTGGCGGTGGGCTCTCAGGAGCACATGAGCACGTGAACACCCAGTTCTAATACATTTTTTACACATTCATGGATAATTTAAAACTTTCCTTTCTTCCGACCCGATTTCGACAATCGATATGTATATCGAAGCTCCGTTACACCGCCAGTTGTTCGTTTTGACTTACAGTGCAGCGAGCACACTGGATAATGCGCTATTGTGCTGAAGACTATACGCATGCACAAAGCAGATAACGTCATGGCTCATGCAATGATATTCCCATTAGCAAGGAGCACGGTAAGGTACATGCCTTGCCGTCTAAAGCCACTCTCAAACCAGTGGCAGTATTACAGTTGACCACAAGGGTTCGCCACCTCCCCTATTACGGTTAGCCACGGCCTCCCAGGAGCTACTATTGCATTACATTACCGGCAGATTTCGCTAGTAATTCTGAATAGGCATTTTCTAGGCTCCTTGTGAACAGTTGTTCGTAATCGCGCGAAGAAGTTTGCTTTACCTTGTGATTGGAAAATCTTTTCAATTGAAATTTGAGTGTTGTATTTTGCTTCTCCATTTCTATGGTTTGTAACCATGGTATTCTTTGTGTAAGAGGAAATGAATTCAGTTCAGGTAATTTTAACCGGCGGAATATTAACCTATCGGGATAAGTTAGAAATGAAAAGGCTTGGACCGCACAGACCAGATTTGATTATAGAAAAAGTTACAAAAAAAGACAAACGCGAGTACAGGCGTAAGTTTAGGAGAGAAGTATATGAAACACGCAACTAGCTCTGTGGATGTAGATCTAGGAATGCGCTTTTTCAGTTTGTCCTGTTGATTGTTCAACAAAGAAAGAAGTGTGTGGAATTCAGCTGGCTGCACAGACCTTGCTCATTTGAGTGCAAAAATAAATAAACATAAAAATTCTCATGCACACAAAAATGCGAGTATTGAATTCCCTTTGCTAGTGTTGTCTATAATTTCCAAGACGAGAATAATTCATATGTGATACAGTAGAACCCTGATTAACCGAGATAATGTGGAGACTATTGGGGTCAATTCGGAAACAATTATTTTAAAAAACGTCCGGTAAATGAGGTACCCATTATTTCTATGCTTCTCGTCATACCCAGGTCAACTTTGTGCTATTTAAAAAACAAGAATAGTGCTCACATCCTTCAATGTTCGCAGTGCAGTAAAGTTATTATGAATTTTACTTTTGTTCTACACTAACACGGCTAGCCCCGTGGTGTAGGAGTAGCGCGCCTGCCTCTTACCCGGATGCCCCGGATTCGATTCCCGGCCGGGTCAGGGATTTTTACCTGGATTTGAGAGCTGGTTCGAGGTCCACTCAGCTACGTGATTACAATTCAGGAGCTATCTGACGGTGAAATGGCGGCCCCGATCTAGGAAGCCAAGAATAACGGCCGAGAGGATTCGTCATGTTGACCACACGACACCTCAATATGCAGGCCACCGGGCTGACCAGCGGTCGCTTGGTAGGCCATGGGGTTTGGTTTCTTTCTACACTAACAACCAGGTGAACTTCTGGCTATTTAAAAACCAAGAATAGTGCTCGCATCCTTCAATATTCGCTGTGTAGTAAAGTTATTATGAATTTTACTTTTGTTCTACACTAACAGATTAGACTAGTATAAAATTTATCCTCGGTTACAGGGTTTTTAGTGAAGTGATTTATGTACCTATGTTACTTTTTGGCTCATCTGAGACATGAACAAAAATGTTGTTGTGAACCCCGAAAGATTTTGTCACGAGCCGCCACTAGTGGCCAGAATGAGTATTATCACTCTTGGCTTAAGAAAATACTATTTGTTGCAATATTTCATTAATAATGTGATTGATCTTCTTTCTTTCCTAATCTGTTTACCCTCCAGGGGTTGGTTCTTCCCTCAGACTCAGTGAGGAATCCCACCTCTACCGCCTCAAGGGCAGTGTCCTGGAGCATGAGACTTTGGGTTGGGGGATACAACTAGGAAGGATGACCAGTACCTCCCCCAGATGGCCTCATCTGGTATGCTGAACAGGGGCCCTGTGTGGGATGGGAAGATTTGAAGGGATAGACAAGGAAACCTTAGCCTTAAGTATTTGCCTGGAGGAGAAGTGGGAAACCACAGAACACCACATTGAGGATGGCTGAGGTGGGAATCAAATCACACTCTACTCAGTTGACCTTCCTAGGCTGATTGAACCCCATTTCAGCCCTCGTACCACTTTTCAAATTTCGTGGCAGAGCCGAGAATCGTACACGGGTGTCCGGGGGTGGCAGCTAATCACACTAACTACTACACCACAGATAATTAATTAATTTTTCAACATGTAACATAGTTTTCATGGTGTAGTGGTAGTCTTTAAGATTATTCATATTATAGTGTCCTCCTCCGCAGCACCAGAAATGTAAGGAGGGCTGGTATGTGGTTGAAATGGTACATGCAGCTCACCTGCAACAGAGCTGCACCACCTCTGTATTGCACCTGTCCATGGTTCCAGTCCATAACAATTTATCTTAATTGGCTTATGAAGTGGCTGTAAGGATTTATTTGATGAGACCCTCGAACAGTCCCTGGAATCGAAGTCCATCACCCCTACCTGAGTCTTTCCTCGGCTGGCTCAAGAGCTTGGGTTCGTGGTATGTCCGGAAAGGGGCTTAAACTATTTAATTCTAAATAGGGGAAAGAGTCTCGGATATCAGAGGAATACGAATACATTACTAATGAGAAGGAAAATCATCTATTTTTACACAAACACTTTTAATTAGCTAAGGAAGTAATTGTATTTTACATTACATAAAGATATGCCGAGATATTTACCGATACAATACATTGATTCATAAATTAGGCTTGAGCTTTGGATGCCTCTTTCTGTCTATCTCAGATAGGCGTCTATCACTTCATAACCTTCAACTGATTGAAAATATGTCGACAAGGCGTCCCCTTTCAGAGCCATTTAACAGACGGAAAAACCTTTTTATAATTATATCCTATGATAACACTGTACACATATCTTTCCCTAAGGCATATCTCCTTTACGGCATGAATTATTTCATTCAGTTTATTCAGATCATGTTAATTGAGGTTTGCTACAAAATTCTTGAGCGCATTTTAAACACATGATAGTTATGTCACATTGTCTACGTTAATGACCTTGTCTAACTTATTATATGGAGCATTAACTCCTTCATAACGTTTGCTTCATTGGGATTATCTATACACTAATATAAACACATGACATCTCGACGATGTTTCTATTAACAGTGAATATAGCAATCGGCCACCAATATCTTACAACATATGATACATAATGAACACTCCCTAGCGGAAATAACGCTCTGCATTGCATCTCCACGCAGAGAACAAGATCTTGGCACGATCCATCTCATTTGCCACTGATGGGAAACAGTCCTCGCCAGAATCTGGGACTTGAACCCAGGGACTTCGACATATGGGGATGTCACAACCTGAAAACCCTATAGCGTTCTTTTCACTTTAATAAACCAAAATAATGGAAAGGTGGGAGGATTTCATTCATTTATCACATCTGGGATCTATACGACGATGTCTTTTTCTTAATTTCATGCATGTCTCCGTTATACTAGAAGGAGAAAAGAGCGAACCAAATGTGTCTCCCTTCACAAAGTGGCAAACGAATTTCGCTCGAGCTTCCCCTGACCATAAAACTGTCAGACGGTTCGGCCCGCTCGTCCCATTTTTTTCTTCCCCGCAAAGCAAAGCCTCACACTTTACCTGCTATTCTTAAATATTCATATCATCACTAAAACAGTCTCTTTCTTCGACTCATTAACATTATCAGCATAACATCATATACCAGCCTACATTTGGTCTCAATTATCTTATTCTCAAGGCGGCATTCTACATCGCCCTAATTATACATATTCAGCAGGGGAACTCCTATTTAACACCACTACACTCTCAAAATTACGAACTTACACATCAGGTTCCGTCTTCTCATTCCTCATATCCCGAGAAACATGCATCTTTAAATATATGATCCTAATCTTCAAAGAGGAAAAAAATCACGGCTAATCGCGATTTACATAATTCACTTACACCCTCGCAGTTGACCTTTGTTGTCGTGGAGTTTGCAGTCTTCAATCTAGACAGGAGGAGTTTCTACCAGTAAGTGACGTGCAATAAAAAAAAGAATAATCGGAAACTCTTATGATGAATCATAGCATTTAATTGTAACTTCAAGACGAATGAATCATACTACGAAATTTTATCACTTTACATTACGTCACGTCATCTATAAGTCATGCTAGGGTCTTATAACTATCATGCAATATTTCCCCATAATGAATGAAATAAGTGGTTCAAACCACGAAGAAAATCTCACAGAAAAATCCTACAAAAACTATAATCCCTCTGAAACGGCGTCATGGTCAAATAATATTTAATGTATTTAGATGCACGCTACTTATTTATGGGATTGTGACCCAACTGTCATGCGAATAAGCTCAAAAATGTACTTAGCGCTCAGATATTTGCAATCAGCTTTCCTCAGGGAGTACAGCCAGGGATTTAAGCTGCCATCAGGACGTCTTGCGAAGGCCCCCAAAGTCGTCCTATGTCGGTTCACCTGCATGTTTTTTGAATCCTCGTCTGGCGTCGGAAGCTCCAGAATATCTCTGCTGCGTTGGAGTGACTGTACAGCGCACTGCTCACAAGCCCTCTTCAAACCCGAAGCTCTCGGAGGTCAAATATGCAAATGAGGAGGAACTAATTTGTCATAAATGCACTAATTGTGCCATGCATTATAACTCTGTTATGACTAAGGATACTTATAAACTTAAGCACCCTAGCCCTATATCGGTATTTGTCCTGTAGCCCGATATCGATACTTTCATTTGCATACTCCAGTTCTCCACAAGTAATTTAATCTCGGAGCATCACACACTAGCCGGTCACAATCACAGGATATGAATGTTAGGTATTAATATTTCTTTACTGGTCATTAGTCGACCCACTCCATTTCACTAATCATTGATACGATATACAACTCACTGCGTTTGAGAGAATACGGAGGGTGCCGCCCGATCTAAAATGATAGCTCACTGTTATTGCACGTTCAAGCCTTACTGTAACACTGCTACTGAACTATCTTTGTATTTAATTACTTCCTTCATTTAACCTCATTTATAGAATTCGTATAATTTGGCATAATCCACCACATTCACTCAGATCAATTTCGTAACTGCACACGTAATAATTCACTTCAATCGACCACCTCCTTTTTTTTACAACCCCGTGCCGCTCTGACACATAATCGAAGTGAAGTTTTTTATCACATACGGCTCATAGCGAACTGAATTAAAGACGTAATGAATATTTGGTACTCAGCGCACTGTTACTCACTATGTGTTGTCCTTTACCACTACACAATACTGTTCAATAAGAACCTTCACAATGTGAAATACTGAATATTGAAACTAACTGTTCACTAAAGAATGGGTCTGCTGATTAGACCGAATGCACTGGATATACTGTGTATACTGCCTTCTTGCCACTCGCCTTTATAGTGAAAAGCCTTATTTTTCGGAGGGGGAGTCAGTCCACGCTCCCTTGTCAAACAACGGTCCGTTGGAAAGTATATTTAAACGTTGAATTTGATATCAAATTAAAGCCTGTACATCCTTCTTTCCACTGATCAATTTTCGTTTCGAGTTCTTCGCGGGTTCGTCTGCAATCATCAAAGCGACAGTATCAATTCGCAGTAGGTGGAGCCTGACTCCTGAGATTTTTCAGTTTTCCAGGTCCTGTCAGAGTCAGGCATCTGGTTTCACTCTCTTCATGCCATCAACTATCTGCGTACTTCCTATTATTCTTATTATGTAGAATGGTTCTCGGCATGATAAATCCGCATAAAATCTCCTCATTCATCGAAGTCGTAACTCGAAATTATCCATCAAGTATTTCCGAGTTATTAATGTTAATATCATCGAAACAGTTGAAGGCTACGCATTGGTACCACTAAATATTTAGGGGAATATGTGGGGTGATATCGTCTCATATGTTGAGACGACTTCTTTCAGGTTGTTTCGTGACCTCACTTCTTAGTCATGTGACACCTTTCTCGTTCCAGCTCTCTCGCTCAGGAGAAAGAGCGAACTCCACTTACAAGCGCTTGTACTCCCTCTTTTTCCCAATTGCGCGCAACGAGAGGAGGGGCGCGCGACTCTACGGCGAGCAGCTCGAGTTCCGGAACCGTCAAGAATATCCTCGTTTGGCGTCTATTTAACGTAGAACTGCGCGGAAAACGGCATATTCTCTATGCGGGATGTCTCTATATACATATGACGATGTCATGAACGGTTACAGTATGAGGACACAAGTTTACTTTAGTTCTTAAAAATGTTATTGCCTTTACGTCCCACTAACTACTTCTACGGTTTTCGGAGACGCCAAGGTGGCGACATTTTTTACGTTTCAGTAAATCTACCGATACGCCGATACGAGGCTAACGCATTTGAACAGCTTCAAATACCACCGGACTGAGCCAGGATCAAAACAGCCAAGTTGGGGGTAGAAAGCCAGCGCCTCAACCATCTGAGCAACTCAGCCCGGCACCATGATTTTTAAGGCGTGAAGTCTCCATGGCCTCACACCATGTATAGCCAGCTGTAGCCTCATTGGTCGAAATAAAATTCACCATCAGAATATTGGGCCGCGAGGTAAGCGAGGTGGTGTTATACAATTTCTAGTCACTAGAGGCCATAGCCGTGTTGAAACACCGGATCCCGTGAGATCTACGAAGTTAAGCAACATTGGGTGTGGTCAAGATTTGGATGGGTTGCCACGCGCTGTTGGTGGCGTAGGGGAATGGAGGAGCGGAAAGGAACTGGCCACCTACCGTACGTAAACTCCGCCTCAGGCACATCGCTCTGGAGGTTCGGACTTGCCTTCGGGCAGAATACACCCTTATCCGCAATGTTTGTATGCAGTGATGCTGTTGATGGTGATTCGTCTGTTGGATGCAGACGTTAAGCCGTGAGCAATAGCCCTAAGGCTATGTACCGACACCGAATGTCACCTTCTCCCTACCTCATTATTATTATTGTTATCATCATCTCACACCCCGCCCATGGGCGTCTGCACCAGCAGAGCCGAACATGTCGTCGGACATTCCCGGCATTAGAAGCCATATCTAAACAATAAAAAATATTTTCATGCATTTCGTGGCTCTTCCCCGTTCTTCTGTCATTATGTTCGGTCTTCAAGGAGAAAAAACATTTTCTTTCTAATAATCGCAACCACCATCAACATGAGACTTACCGGGCGAGTTGGCCGTGCGCATAGAGGCACGCGGCTGTGAGCTTGCATCCGGGAGATAGTAGGCAGCCCTGAAAATGGTTTTCCGTGGTTTCCCATTTTCACACCAGGCAAATGCTGGGGCTGTACCTTAATTAAGGCCACGGCCGCTTCCTTCCAACTCCTAGGCCTTTCCTATCCCATCGTCGCCATAAGACCTATCTGTGTCGGTGCGACGTAAAGCCCCTAGCAAAAAAAAAAAAACAAAAAAAAACATGAGACTTCATAACAGGTTGTCTCCGAAAACCGTAAAGTGGGAAGTAAAGCCAATAACATTATCATTAAAAACGGGTTCACCTGTCATAAATTTGTCATAAATCTATATAAATAAAATCGTAAAGATCGTGTGTCTGTACATTTCCGTACAGTGACCATCTGCATAATTTTTAGCTTTGGTGTCTCTGTCTTTCTATGACTTGAAAACTACTGGATAGATTTCCACCAAACTTCATATTTATAATCCACCTATCCTTGGATAGGTTTTAGGGAAAATATTGTTTCTAAATCCCTGAACTGACGGGGGGTTTATACAAAACCGAAACCGTGAATTTGCACTCCCTCAAAATATACACAACCATGCTTAATGGAAATCTACCTGTCTTAATTGAAATTAATTTCTAAACCTTTTTTTTCTCATGTGCATCGTTTCGATACCAGGATTAATAAGGGAGATATCATTAACGGACCGTTTTTCGGTACAAGTTCCACCGGACTTAACGCAAGAGCGGGTGCGTGTAAAGATTATTTCTTACAACTTGAAAACTACTGAAGATATTTGAACCAAACTTTATATTTAGCATCCACCTGTCCGAGGGTAGGTTCTAAGGTAAACACCATTTCAAAATCCTGGAATGGACTGTGGTTTTATAGGGAACCGAAATGGTGATTTTACTCTAACACAATATATAAAGTACAAGACCAACCTGACTGGAAATCGACAAATTTGATGGAAATCTCATGTGCATTTTTCAACAGGTGGATTAATAAGGGAGATGTCATGAAAGGTCGGTTTCTCAGGCTAAGTTCAGCGGACATAGCCCAACAGGTGTTGTACATGGAGCAGATTCCTTATCTATATAAATAAAGTCGTAACAACCGTGTGTCTGTGCATAGACTATTTTGGTGAAATTTTCGTACAGTTTTCCGTTTAAGAGGTAATAATGACCATCTGCATATTTTACCCTCCTCGCCCAAAATCAAAATTGCCTCACAATCTACCACACGAGCTGGAAAATTGAAATTAAGCAAAATTATACATTCTAGTCGGTAACCTACGGAAAACTTCCAAGATCTTTAATGACTTTTTTACTTTTTATGCTGAAGAATATCGTAATATGGAGGCAATTTAAATGGCGGTGCAGACCTTCGTTTCGAGGTATTTCGCGGCTAAACGGTAAGTCCTATCACAAAACGGATGGCACAATCTCCGTTCAATTTGGAGTGATCTACAACTTTGGTCCTGTGACATTTTGTCGTCTCTCTCTCTCCCTGATAGGGTAGATTTGGCTGTATATTTCGATTGTCCGTAAATTTTGTGCTTTTTACACGTATATTACATATTTTGACACACTTATAGGAAAGATAGAGTCATCGAATTTGGCACGCACATTGACACGACCAATGGCTATATGCGAACCAAATTTCATGATTCTAGCTTCCACGAAAAATAATGTAAAATGTTAAAAATGTACCCAAATTTAACCCCATTGAAATATCGTAACTCGATCGAACCCATCAATATGGGAAACACGAGAAAATGTTTTAAGACCAAACATGTAGAGCGATAAAAGGAACGTCTGAGGATGCAAACCGTTTGTTGATATGATCTACCGTTTAGGAGCAGTAAATCTCGAAATGTAGGTTTGTACTTACAAACGTGCCCATGCTTATATGTTATATATCTATATATATAAAAGCAAGTCGGGCTGGAGCGATGTATATATAAATATTTAAAAATGAAAAAAAGACGTGAATTAATGAGGCACTTCCAGAAATCTCAGAAATTTGAAACTTGGTACGAGGGAAACTGATGACCCCAGGATCCCTAGAAAAATCGGAAATTCTCAAAATTCCCTGAAGGGGGCACGCTGGGGGGCTCAAATTTTGGGCTCAGCATAAGAACACAGTCGTATAATATATCCAAAACGATAACCTATAGGTTTCGTGGGCTTAAAAATTTTCGGGAATTTCCTAATTTTTATCCCCCATCCCCCCAAATCAAGATGGCGGCACAACCTGCGAGACGAGGTAGACAATTGAAATTTGGTGAAATTATAGCTTTTGGTCCCTAACCGACGGGAAAATTCCAAGATGTTCAAATTTTTCACTTTTTACCCCCAAAGATATCGAAATATGGAGGCAATTTTAATGACTGTGCAGACATTCCTTTTGAGCTATTTTTTGGCTAAACGGTAAGTCGTATCACAAAACGGATGGCACAATGTCGCTTCAATTCGGAGTGATCTACAACTTTGGTCCTGTGACATTTTGTCGTATCTCTCTCCCTTATTCGTTAAATTTGGCCGTATTTCTGGATTGTTCGTAAATTTGGTGATTTTTACAAGTATATTTTATTGTTTGACACACTTATAAGAATGATAGGATCATCACGTTGTGTGCGCACATTGGCACGATTAAGGGACATATGTGTACCAAATTTCATGATTCTAGCTTATACATAAGTAGGCAAAATGTAATGTAAAATGTTAAAAATGCACCCAAATTTCACCCTATTCAAAATTTGAACTCAATTTGCCCCCTTAATATGGGAGATACGAGGAAATGGTTTAGAAACAAACATGTAGAGAGATAAATGAGGCGTCTGATGGCGTAAACCGTTTCTTAATATCATAAACCGTTTAGGAGATATGAATCTCGAAGTGGAAGTCTGCACTTTTCAACGTGCTCATGTTTATCCGTCATCTATATAAATAAAATCGTAACGACCGTGTGTCTGTACATTGATTATTTTGGCGAAATTTCCGTACAGTTATCCGTTTCAGGTGTAATAATGACCATCTGCATCATTTTTAGCTTTGGTGTCTGTTTGTCTGTTTGTTTGTCTGTTTGTCTGTCCTTCTATAACTTGAAAACTACTGGATATATTTCTACCAAACTTCATATTTAGAATCCACCTGTCCTTGGGTAGGTTTTAGCGCAAAAAATAAAATCGTAACGACTGTGTGTCTGTACATTGATTATTTTGGCGAAATTTCCGTACAGTTATCCTTTTCAGGTGTAATAATGACCATCTGCATCATTTTTAGCTTTGGTGTCTGTTTGTCTGTTTGTTTGTCTGTTAGTCTCTTTGTCTGTTTGTCTGTTTGTCTGTCCTTCTATAACTTGAAAACTACTAAATATATATTTCCACCAAACTTCATATTCAGAATCCACCTCTCCTTGGGTAGGTTTTAGCGCAAATATCGTTTCTAAATCCCTGAACTGAGTGGGGATTTTTTACGAAACCGAAACCGTGATTTTGCACTCCCTCAAAGTATACACAACCGAACTTAATGGAAATCAACCTGCCTTAATGAAAATTAATTTCTAAACCTTTTTTTTCTCATGTGCATCATTTCGATAACAGGATTTAGTAAGGGAGATATCATTAACGGACCGTTTTTCGGTACAAATCCCAGCGGACTTAACGCAAGAGCGGGTGCGTGTAAAGCGTACTTCTTACAACTTGAAAACTAACAAGATATTTGAACCAAATTTTATATATAGCATCCATCTGTCCAAGGGTAGGTTTCCTTGGTGTCTGTTAGTTAGTTAGTTAGTTAGTTTGTTTGTTTGTTTGTTTCTTTGTTTGTTTGTTTGTTTGTTTGTTTGTTTGTTTGTTTGTTTGGTCTGTTTGTCTTTCTCTAACTTGAAAACTACTGGATATATTTCCACCAAACTTCATATTTAGAATCCACCTATCCTTTGGGGAGGTTTTAGGGCAAATATTGTTTCTAAATCCCTGAACTAATTGGGGGTTTATACGAAACCGAAACCGTGATTTTGCACTCCCTCAAAATACACACAACCAAACTTAATGGAAATCTACCTGCCTTAATGGAAATTAATTTCTAAACCTTTTCTTCTCATGTGCATCATTTCAATCACTTACAGGAAAGATAGTATGATCAAACTCTACACGAACATTGGCCCACCCAGTACCCATATGTGAGCCAAATGCTATGTCACATAATTATCCGAAAAGTAATGCAATGTAAGATAATCTTACACAAATTTCAACCTATTCAACGTTTCTGATTCAATCTGACCCATGAATAGATTAGATGCGAGAAAATATCATAGGACCAGCCATTTAGATCGCTAAATACTGCGCCTTACGGTACAATCCTTTGTCGATATGACGTACCGTTTAGCAGCAGTTAATCTGTAAATGAAGGTCTGCAATATTGTAAACATTCATATACTTTCGTATGTCCATCTGTATATATTCATTGATGTCGATTTGTAGCGATCGAGAAAGGATGTGTCTGCTATTGTAATCAGTACTCCCTACACCGACTTTGACTGCTGGCAGTAGGAATGGCGTCCTTCCCCAACTCCTGTGTAACTGGTATTAGTAAGGAGGGCGTACCATTTTAATGAATAATTCACTTTTCGATTTGTCTTGCAGAAGGCAAGGGATCATGCAGTTTTGTTCGAAAGTCCCCTACTCTATTGTGTTTGGCTCTAGGCCAGGGTGCCCGCCATTATAAACAAATGTTCCAATCAAAAATTTGACTAGCATTAGGCATAGTGGCCTGTTATTTTCATGGAAACTCACTAATTCTGTGTGACTGGCAGTAAGCTGGCTAGCAGCAGTAAAAAGGGACTGTCATTATAATGATAACTGCACAACTCAATTGTGACTGGTGGTAGGGAAGTTGCTTGGTATTATAATAATAACTCCTCAACTGTAACCTGTCTGTAGGAAATGGGTCTGCCATTGTAACTAAAACTCCCCAAATCGATTGTGAGCGCGCAGTAGGCATTGGGGCCTGCAATTATAATGTAAACTTGCCAACTCGATTGTGAATGGCAGTAGGCAAGTGAGCCTGGCGTTATCATCACAACTCCGCAACCCTCACTTTACATTGGAAACAACGTATGTGGACCTCCCCATACTATTTCTCGGATAAGGCTACGAGACATGCAATTTTAAAACAATCTCATTTGCTGCACGCACAGTATTTACGTCGATATCCGTATACAATGTAGAATACCGTAGCGAAGCACGGGTACATTTGCTAGTATAAATATAATCGTAACGTCGGTGTGTCTGTACATTGACTATTTTGGTGGATTTTCCGTACAATTTTCCGTTTCAGGTGTAATAATGACTGTACCGGGAGGTACAATTCAACGCCGCGCATTCAAAATTAGGGCCTTAATGAACTTCTCCATCGATCAAAAGGTGAAACTGATACCACATGAAGTTGGAACTTTAATCAAAAGATGTCACTACTAAAATATTAAGGAACTGTGTTGTTGTGAAGTTTCCTAAACTGAATGAATTTCTCCTTGTTTTGATTTGCCATTCAGCAAGAAGTGTGGACATTCTTCCACAGATGACACTATCAAAAACTCTGATAATGCACTCTGGTGCAAGGTGACGGAACTTACAACTTAAAGAAGTTTCGTATTTCTACGTTTTCCATAACTGAATCTATGTTCATTTATTTATTTTTGGGTTGACAATACTTCTTTTTCTTCCCGCTCATTTTGAATCTAGCCAATCATGAATTTTTGTAATTAATTTCCAACCAATCCTGCATTTCTTGTTCACTTTGTGTTAACCAATAAAAATTGAGAGGGCGTGTCTGGATTAATCATGAATTCTCTCGAACCTTCCCTGATGGTATATAAGTTGCGGCTTTTCGAGTATCTTGGTCAATTGATCGCCGTCTTTCTATGTGTGTGTGGCGCCTCTTTCGTCGGCAGGCAGAACATCTACAAGGTAATGGCCACGTAAATTCTATCTTTCTTGCTGTCTCCGCAACTTTATCTGAGGGGAAGTTCCGAATCTTAACTATGTAATATGCCTTTCTTAAATGCAAATTTTCTTTTGGCTAATGTGAAACTTCATAAAATCTCTAACTGTAAATCGAGGATAGAGAGAGAGTTACCCTCTCGAGCTCCCCTTCATCTTGGTTTGATGTGACTACGATTTAGCAACCTTTTTCTTTGTAATGTTTTAAAGTAATTTCCATGTGAGCCACCTCAGTAGTTTGGGACTAGCCCCAGTTTCATCGGCCGAGAGCCCTGTAGGTTTTAACATTTTCATTATCTGGGAGAGCAGTGTACGCCTCCATTCAATTTGTGTTCGGGCCGATTATTTAACCTTTTTTTCTTTTTTCCAAAGGCTCAGTAGGTTGGGTACTAGATACCCCTGTGTAAAACAATTTCAATTTGTAAATAGTGCCTGTAGAGGCCGGAGATGTAAGTTTTTGTTGTAATGCGGCCTTGGGTAGGCTGGAAGAAACTGAGAGCCTGTTAGCTCTTTTCAAGTTTTGTAATAGTAAAGAGTGCCTCTGGCAGGCTATGACTTGTAAATTTTGGGAGCAAGTGCTCTTGAATTAGGGGTTTTCTGCCCTTACCTAAATAATACCACTTTCAATTGTAAATTTGTAACCTGGGGGCTTGTAGCCCAGAATTGTTAAGGTCTGAATCTTGAATTTTCCAATTTTTGAAAATGTCATTGTACCTGTAACCTCATGTTGTTCATTCAGTGAAAAGATTGTTAAGTTTGCGATTTAAAGGGAAATATAACCTTTGTTAAAATTTTAAGTTCATTTTCGATGTGGTAGTTAGACGCATTCAACACCCGCACTTTCTTTCACCTCTTTCTGCTCCACGGGTAATCTCCGTAACAATGACCATTTGCATATTTCTTAACTTTGCTGTCTGATTGTATGAGTTCTTATAACTTGAAAACTACTGAATACATTTCTACCAAACTTGATGTTTAGAATCCACCTGTCCTTGAGTAGGTTTTAGGGCCAATATTATTTCTGATTGCTCAAATTTACTGGGGGTTTATCCGAAACCGAAACAATGATTTTGCACTCCCTCAAAATATACACATTCGACATTAATGGAAATTTACAGTCCTTAATGGCAATCCATTTCTAAAACTTTTTTCCACGTACATTTTTTCGACAGGAGGATTAATATGTGAGATATCATGAACGGTCGGTTTTGCAGGTTAAGTCCAGCGGACATAGCCCAAAAGGTGTTGTATGTGAAGCAGATAAAATCGTAATGACTGTGTGTGTGTGTACATTGACTATTTTGGTGAAAACTTCGTACTGCTACACGTTTGAGGGTTAATAATGACCATCTGCTTATATTTGGTGTAGTTTCCTGAAGGTCCTAATTTTTACCCCCCTCACCCAAAATCCAGAATGCGGCATAATCTGCCAGACGAGCAAGAAAATTGAAACTTGGCAAAATTATACGTTTTAGCCTGTAACGGACGGAAAATTTCCAAGATCTTTAAACTTTTCACTTTTTATCCCCGAAGAATATCGAAATATGGAGGCAATTTTAATTATGGCGCAGACCTTCGTTTCGAGGTATTTCGTGGGATAAACGGGAAGTCCTATCACATAACGGATGGCACAATCGCCGTTCAATTTGGAGTGATCTTTCAACCTTGGTCTTATGACTTTTTGTCGTATCGGTATCCCTTATACGCTAGATTCGTCTCTATTTCTCGATTTTAAGTAAATTTTGATTTTATACATACATAATTCATACTTTCAGTCGCTTACAGGAAAGATAGAATCATGAAACTCTACACGAACAATGGCCCACTCAGTACCCATATGTGAGCCAAATGCTATGTCACATAATTATCCGAAATGTAAGGCAGTGTAAGATAATCTTACAAAAATTTCACCCTATTCAACGTTTCTAACTCAATCTGACCCATGAATATATGAGATGTGAAAAAATATCATAGGACCAGCCATTTAGGCCGCTAAATACTGCGTCTTATTCACATTCCTTTGTCGATATGACGTACCATTTAGCAGCAGTTAATATGTAAATGAAGGTCTGCAATACTGTAAACATGCATATACTTTCGTATGTCGATCTATATATATTCACTGATGTCGATTTGTAGCGATCGAGAAACGGTGTGCCTGCTATTGTAATCAGTACTCCCCACACCGACAATCAATCAATCAATCAATCAATCAATCAATCAATCAATCAATCAATCAATCAATCAATCAATCAATCAATCAATCAATCAATCAATCAATCAATCAATCAATCAATCAATCAATCAATCAATCAATCAATCAATCAATCAATCAATCAATCAATCAATCAATCAATCAATCAATCAATCAATCAATCAATCAATCAATCAAT
This sequence comes from Anabrus simplex, assembly GCF_040414725.1. NCBI lineage: Eukaryota > Metazoa > Arthropoda > Insecta > Orthoptera > Tettigoniidae > Anabrus > Anabrus simplex. The sequence goes on along the minus strand of NC_090267.1, from coordinate 418,430,009 downwards.
CAATCAATCAATCAATCAATCAATCAATCAATACTGATCTGCATTTAGGGCAGTCGCCCAGGTGGCAGATTCCCTATCTGTTGCTTTCCTAGCCTTTTCCTAAATGATTTCAAAGAAATTGGAAATTTATTGAACATCTCCCTTGGTAAGTTATTCCAATCCCTAACTGCCCTTCCTATAAATGAATATTTTCCCCAGTTTGTCCTCTTGAATTCCAACCTTATCTTCATATTGTGATCTTTCCTACTTTTATAAACGCCATTTAAACTTATTCGTCTACTAATGTCATTCCACGCCATCTCTCCGCTGACAGCTCGGAACATACCACTTAGTCGAGCAGCTCTTCTTCTTTCTCTCAATTCTTCCCAACCCAAACATTGCAACATTTTTGTAACGCTACTGTTTTTTCGGAAATCACCCAGAACAAATCGAGCTGCTTTTCTTTGGATTTTTTCCAGTTCTTGAATCAGGTAATCCTGGTGAGGGTCCCATACACTGGAACCATACTCTAGTTGGGGTCTTACCAGAGACTTATATGCACTCTCCTTTACATCCTTACTACAACCCCTAAACACCCTCATAACCATGTGCAGCGATCTGTACCCTTTATTTACAATCCCATTTATGTGATTACCCCAATGAAGATCTTTGCTTATATTAACACCTAGATACTTACAATGATGCCTTTGCTGGCGGGACCTAGTGTTTACAGTGCACTATGTCTTCTGGTATGGGCTAGAGCAATCTTGTTACTTTCATTGATCTGTCTCAGCTTTAACCTTGGCTTTGACAAAATGAAAGTGACTGAGGTATGAGTGATGCTAGTAATGCCATTCCTTCTGCAGCCAGTCCCTGCTATGAATGGTGTGAAAATATTGCTCATAGGGTCGGTTGGTGCATGCATTTCAGTGGGCTTGGCAGACTGATATGTAATAGCAACTTCTGGCTCGGTGAGGAAAGCAACGGGAAACTACCTCGCTCCTCATTTCCCTAGTACGCCTCTTCAGTGATGCCTAGGCCATCTATGACAGCTAATGGCGGAGCTGTTGAGGATCCAACCAGCCTTCGGGCTGAGGACTAAACTAAACATACACATACACACTTACAATGATCCCCAAAAGGAACTTTCACCCCATCAACGCAGTAATTAAAACTGAGAGGACTTTTCCTATTTGTGAAACTCACAACCTGACTTTTAACCCCGTTTATCAACATACCATTGCCTGCTGTCCATCTCACCACATTTTCGAGGTCACGTTGCAGTTGCTCACAATCTTGTAACTTATTTATCACTCTATAGAGAATAACATCATCCGCAAAAGGCCTGACCTCCGATTCCACTCCTTTACTCATATCATTTATGTATATAAGAAAACATAAAGGTCCGATAATACTGCCCTGAGGAATTCCCCTCTTAATTATTACAGGGTCAGATAAAGCTTCACCTACTCTAATTCTCTGAGATCTATTTTCTAGAAATATAGCAACCCATTCAGTCACTCTTTTGTCTAGTCCAATTGCACCCATTTTTGCCAGTAGTCTCCCATGATCCACCCTATCAAATGCTTTAGACAGGTCAATCGCGATACAGACAATGACTGGCAGTAGGAATGGGGTCCTTCTTCAACTGCTGTGTTCATTAGTAAGGAAGGCCTACCATTTTAATGAATAATTCACTTCTCGATTTGACTTGCAGAAGGCAAGGGAGCATGTGATTTTGGTCAAAACTCCCCTACCCGATTATGTTTGGCTGTACCTATCTAAAATATGACTATAATGATTATAATGATAACTGCACAACTCAATTTTGACTAGTAGTAGGGAAGTTGCGTGCCATTGTAATAAAAACTCGACTGTAATCTGTCTCTGGTAGGAAAGAGGGCCTGCCATTGTAACGAAAACTCCCCAAATCGATTGTGACCGCGCAATAGGCAATGGGGCCTGCAGTTATAATGTAAACTTCCCCACTCGATCGTGAATGGCAGTAGGCAAGTGGGCCTGCTGTTATCATCACAACTCCGCAACCCACACTTTACATTGGAAACAACGTACGGGGACCTCCCCATGCTATTTCTCGGATAACGCTAAGATATATACAATTTTAAAACAATCTTACTTACTGCACGTACAGAATTTACTTCGATATCCGTATACAATGCAGAAAACCGTAGCGAAGCACGGGTACATTCGCTAGTGAGAAATTAAAATCTCCGGATCTATCAGTGTTAGGACTTTGATTACATACGGTTACAAATCGGGCTAACCAACCAGATTATGTTACGTGCCTCAAGTGAAGGATATAATGGAAAAATATGGTCAGTTAAGTAGCCTTAGACCTATTTGTAATTCATTGTTTGTGTAGTGAAATATTGCGTAAAATTATAGGTTCTTCAAATCAGTACAACTAATTGTAATCTGCCACATCATTGTGTCATGTAATGTGCACTTCACCTTTGTTATTATTGATTCTCTATTGGAGGCACCTCGTAAAATGGCTACTGACGTATTAACTACCCTATTTATTGGTTGTTGTTACTAAGATGAAATCCTGTCGAACAACCTTAGTAGCCTTAAACTTGAACCAAGAGAAAAAGATAGCATCAATAAAAGAAAATTTTGTTTGGAATTGACGGATATGTACACTGGCGGAAAAAAATACATGCAACATCCTCAAGGACAAGGTAATTTTATTCACAAGCGATGTGACAGGTAGCCTTAGTAGCCTTGTTTGCGTAGTGAAATACTGCGTAAAATTATAGGCTCTTAAAATCAGTACAGTAGTATATGATTACAAATTTAGACAAATGAAACACACGTCACAGTAAAGGGTGCCCAAACAGTCGCGTTAATACACAGCGTACCCACCTCTGGCGGCAATGCAGGCGTGTATTCGCGCATGCAAAGGATCATAAAAGTGCTGAATGGCATCCTGCGATAGATTGACCCAAGCATCTTGCACGTTTTGATACAATTCGGCAATGGTTCTTGCAGGATTTGGAGAACGCATAAATTCCCGCTTCATCATGTCCCATACGTGTTCAATTGTCGAGAGATCCTGTGATCTTGCTGGCCAGAGAAGTTGTTGTACGCCACGCAGAACACGTTGCGTCGCAACAGCTGTATGTGGACATGCATTGACCTGCTGAAAAAGCACATCACCTTCCTGTCGAAGAAATGGCAGTAGCACGGGGACAACAACCTGTGCAACGTAGCGGGCATTGGTTATGTTACTCTGCAGAAACACTAACTGTAACCGCGAGTTGTAACCGATGGCCCCTCACACCATGAAGCCCCGGGTGGGACCTGGGTGCCGTGGGCGAATGCACTGTGGAATAGGCCGCTCACCAGGTCTACGCCGTACACGTGTACGTCCATCACTTGCATACAGACAGAACCTACTCTCGTCACTGAAGACAACAGGGCACCATTCCCCTCTCCAGGCGACTCTTTTACGACACCAGAGTGGACGTGCTTGGCAGTGCCGTGGTGTCAGTAGTAGCCTGGCCAGAGGCACACGTGATCGAAATTCTGCTACAAGCAGTCGGTTCCCAATGGTTCTTGGTGACACGCCAGGTACATGTGACTGGATTTCGTTCCTGGATGATGCTCGGTCGCCCACCGCTGCTCGCAGAATGCATCGATCTTGTCGTGCGTCTGTACTACGCGGACGTCCGGAGCTTGGTCTACGGGTGTGAGAATGTTCCACAGATCACTGCTAAAAGCAGCGACACACCACCGAGACATTGTGCCCAACATGCGCAGCAATCCGTTTAGCTGGCAATGGTGGTGGTTTTTGTCGTCATTTCCTTAAGGTGAAAAACCGCATAGTCATCAGCCTATATCGACCATGAAAATTGTAAAAATGACTACCAAAATGAATAAAAAATCGTGAAGGAATGGTCGCTTGAAGAATAAGACAAAGAATCATGAAAGGAGGAAGGACTCCCTTTACATTGAATGTAGTAATATCACAGAGTCAAAAAACTAAATGTGGAGTCCTACAATATCGAAAGCCCATAAAACTGATCAACAATGACATTATATTGACTTCTGTTTGTTGCGATGTACTTTGCCTCTACTCCTGTCTCTCATCTCCGATAGATAACATTACTTCTGCGTGCCGTATGATCCGAGTAGAATAGCCTGACTGAATATTTGCGGGAAGTAGTTGGGGAGTTACAGTAGATAACCTTCTGTTTTAGCATGCCATTCCGCTGTTGTTCTAATAACTACCGGTACGTAATATACTGGTTCATCATATTATTCCATCTATTCGATCTAATGGGGAGTGTGCATACTTAACGAAAAACGGCAGAACAGTTTGCACCGCTGTCTGTGGTTATGTCATTCTAGCTCTGGAATTTACCACTGTTTGGACGCCAGCGTAATACTGTAGTGTTAGCAGTGAAAATAGTTAAGTTGTGTGTGAACTTGTATATGATGATGCTGGATTTAGAATGTTAAACTAGTAGTATTGCTTGTAATATTTTCTTTCCATGGAATTGCTTGTTGTACTCTTGTTGTTGTTGTAGTAGGACCTAGTAGTAGTTGTTGTAGTAGTAATAGTTGTTGTACGATTATATTTTAACTTTTCTTTATTATCACACTACTGTAAGTGATCATTGCCAACGGGAAATTTCCCATTTACGAAGTATTTGTTAATAATAATAATAATAATAATAATAATAATAATAATAATAATAATAATAATAATAATAATAATAATAATAATTGTACCGGGCGGTACACCTCCACGCCGCTAGTTCAAATATTGCGCCAATTTAAACTCCTCTACAGGAGAAGTTTGGAACCGTGAAAACTGAACTAATTCTACTATTTCTTAAAAGATGTCACTACGGTAAATGGTGTAATTTTGAAATTTTCTGAACTGTGTCTATTCCGACGTGTTTTTGTTTACTATCTAGCAAGAAGTGTGGACGTCCTCTTCTAGATGTCACTGCCTAAGAACTATTATTATGCACCCTAGTGCGAAGTGAAGGAACTGTTTTTTTAAGAAATTTGGTATTCATAAGTTTGTTCTTTGTTAAATTTCTTTTCATTCATTTTTTGGGTTGACAGTATAACCCTTCTCTTTCCGCCAGTTTTGAATTTAACCAATCAGTAATTTCTGTAATTAATTTTCCTCCAATCATAGCTTTCTTCCTCAGGTTTCCACGTGTAATTCCTAGTCTACCAATAAAGTTGAATGGGTGTGTCTATTCATTCTTGAAAGGTCTTGAATTTTCCACGAGGGTATAAAAACTGCTGATTTTCTTGTCTCCGGGCCACTTCAGTAACATCTTTCTTAGTGTGTGAATATGTAGCAGGGGGCGGGAAGCGCCTCTTTCTTCAAGCAGCTGTTCATCTACTAGGTAATGGCCTGTTAACATCTTCATTTCTTGCTAGCTCAGCAGTTTAACTCTCGGGGAGGGTTCGAAACCTTTAGTATGTAACCTACCTTCTTAAAATGTAAATTCTTTTCTGTCTATCTATAAATTACAAATCTGTAAAGAGGGGATAGAGAGTGCTTCACCCTCTCAAACTCCCCTTCATTTTTGAAAAAGGAGGTGACTACGCTGTCATAACCGTTCTGCTCTTCTTTATGTAGTAAAGTTTTCTCATACGTGTCACCTCCCTAGCTTGGGATTAGCCCCTGTATGATCGGCCTAGCGCCACGTAGGTTTTAGACAAAATTTGGTGTAGGAGTGCAAGTTATCGCCTCCATTCATTTTGTATTTTGGTCCATTTACTAAACCCGTTTGTTTTGTTTTCCTTCTTGCGAAGGCCCCGTAGATTGGGTACTAGTTACCCCTGTTTCCTTGTGTGCCTTAAGGGCAGATAGTAATAAAGTTTGTTGTAGCCTTTGATAGGCTTGTAAAATTGAGAGCGGGTCTGCCCTTTTTCTCTTAACATTGTAATTAGGAGCAAGTGCTCCTCGTACTTAGGGGTTTTCTGCCCTTCAGCTATGGTGGTTGTGAGCTGAGAGCTCAGGAATTAAACTTAGGGCTCGAAGCCCAAATCTTGTAACGACTGTAATCTGTAAATTCTTAAATTGTTGATCTGCTACTTGGTACCTGTTACACTTTTGTTATTTGTTGTCATTTGTTGATTTTAAAAAGAAAATATAACCTTTGTTAAAGTTTTAAATTAACTTTAATTCTGTAGTTGAGACCTATTCCCGCCCGCACCTTCTTTCACCTCTGCTGTTCCACAGATACCTCGGAACAATAATAATGATAGTAATAATAATAATAATAATAGTAAAAACAGTGAGAAACAGTGTCATGTTTCATTTGATTGAGCATTTTGATGCCATTGCTTTTAACCACCATATTCCAGTCGGTTAATATTGTATTTTGACATGAATAAAGACATAATTTTAATGACGTATTTCGAGTTTAGTTCAATCTTTTTCTGTGTCTGTTACAGCATCAATAAAAATGGATGGGTGGATTTTAATGAAGCATGGTACTTCAGGCTAGAGTAAGATCGGGTAGGATCTTAGCTATAAGTTGTTCGAAAATTTTCAGCAGGAGGGGTTGATTCAGAAGGGACCTAAAGCATATAGCATAAAACTCTCCAGGTTCAAATCCCAGTTCGGTCGCTGATTTTTAACTTTCAATTCTTGTAGCACTGAACCCAGGTGTTTCAATTAAACGCACAAGCTTTTAACGTACAGCCATGCTTGTTTGCTGCTCACGTAGAGGAGCCACGTGTTCAATTCCTAGTCTGGTCAGCGATTTTTAATATTTCTTGTAGCTCGGTTTCTTAAATTTCTTGTAGCACGAAGGTTGGGTGTTTTGGATTTAACGCGCAATCCTTTAGTTACTATGATTGTCAGTAGCTCAGGGGAAAGAGTTCTGAGTTCGATTCTCAGTCGTTAGGTGTTTTGAATTATAGACGCCCTTTCAATGCGCAGTCATTTACTTAGCATGATACTCAGCGGTCCAAAGGCGAGAGGCCTAGGTTCCATTCCTAGACACGTAGCCAGCGTAAGGTTGTGTGAGGATATGAGCGCGCTCTCAATAACCCGCACCGCGTTGTGAGGTCACCCTCCGGAACAGGCCTCGTCCAGGGGCAACCGGGTTCCGGATACCGCAGAACCATCAGAAAATATACTACTGGCCGGACGTACATGTTAATGCCGGGGCATTGCAGACTGGAAACTCTTGCAATATGGCTAATTAAAGTTCAGGTTCCATTTAGACATCATTCAGTGCATTTTATGCCGTGATGAGCTACCTAGTTAACTTTTTTGTAATATCTGAATCCATTTCTTTTCAGTTTCGACTCAGTTATTTTATAACTGTTTGGTTCTTCAGTCTTTCAAAGATTTGATAGAATCTGATGATGCTATTGCAAGAACAAAACATGTCATTCTTTTTTGTTAAGTTGTTACTTTTTCACCTATAATTCTGTTACCATATGTTTTCTTGCAGATAATTTATAAATTTATTACTCAAAATTAATTTCGGCAGACCGAAGAACCTAACAGTTATAAAATAAATAAATAAATGCCTAGTTAAAAACAGAGGAAGAAGTTCGGACGAACACTACAGCTGTGGCATTATTGGATGTCAGCGTTATGAAGAAAACCGGATACTAAATATTGTTTTCTACATTCAAAACCTGGAGGTTTCTTGTTTTCGTTGTGCAATATTTCATCAATATGTGCATTACCACTCATAAAATCTCACAGAAGGCGTTGAAAAATCGGAAAATAAAGAAGTCGTATGCCTTATCGTAATTCAGCGATGAAGTAAAATAAAACCACTAAGTACTATCACTGAATACTCGTATAATATTCATAATTATTTATCATCCATTGTTATATGTACACAAGTAATCAGTTTTAATTCGTCGAACCGTTTCGATATACAGCTGACTTGACTCGCTTTGCTTCCACCGCATAACCAACCAACCAACCAACCAACCAACCAACCAACCAACCAACCAACCAACCAACCAACCAACCAACCAACCAACCAACCAACCAACCAACCAACCAACCAACCAACCAACCAACCAACCAACCAACCAACCAACCAACCAACCAACCAACCAACCAACCAACCAACCAACCAACCAACCAACCAACCAACCAACCAACCAACCAACCAACCAACCAACCAACCAACCAACCAACCAACCAACCAACCAACCAACCAACCAACCAACCAACCAACCAACCAACCAACCAACCAACCAACCAACCAACCAACCAACCAACCAACCAACCAACCAACCAACCAACCAACCAACCAACCAACCAACCAACCAACCAACCAACCAACCAACCAACCAACCAACCAACCAACCAACCAACCAACCAACCAACCAACCAACCAACCAACCAACCAACCAACCAACCAACCAACCAACCAACCAACCGACCGACCGACCAACCGACCGACCAACCGACCGACCGACCAACCAACCAACCGACCGACCGACCGACCGACCGACCGACCAACCCACCCACCCTGAACTTCGCCGCCTTTTATATATAGGTATACAGGATCATTCGGCTAAGTTGTCCACGTTAAAATATCTCATGACCTGTTAAATATATACATTTTGTTTCCAAATTCTCAAATTATATTAAGAAGTTCATAAAATACTGTCCAATTCGTCTCCATCACGTACGTAATTACCCAGAAGCCGGTAGCAATTTTGTTTAATGGGACTGTGCTAATTTCATCCAATAGGAAAACTATGAATTGAGTCACAAGTTAAGCGATGTGTTTATTTTGCAAATTGGACGACTACTTTTGGAGATATAAAAGAGTGTCATGTGTAAGCATTAGAGAGAAAGCGATGTGCCACTCGCTGTGACTTACGCCTTGTTAATAAAGGCACACCTCGAAAAGGCCGAAGAAACAACAATGTGATGTATAGCTTTTGTTTCATTGACATTGAATCGGAAAGAGACGAGATAACACAGTGAATCTGTAATACATCAAGTGCTTTATTGTCCTTCTCACGAGTACACAGTACATGAAATAAAATAAACAACTTCAAAATCCAATGAATGACATGGTCATTGGAAAAAAAAATGGATGCAAAAATTAACGTTGAACGTTTTTGTTGGACTCTTTGATCCTCCTTAAAACCAACATGTAAGACCGATGTTTCTTAGCAACAGTCAGTGGTCGAGTTGGCAATACATTACATTACATTACATTACGGTACATATCCCTGCGCGATGGGACCGGGCCAGTTGGGCGTGCGGTTGGAGGCATGCAGCTATGAGCTGTGCAGCTCCGGAAGATGGTGGATTCGAACCCTACTATCGGCAGCCCTGAAGATAGTTTGCCGTGGTTTCCCATTTTAACACCAGGCTAATGCTGGGGCTGTACCTTAATTACGGCCACGGCCACTTTCTTCCCACTCCTAGGCCTTTCCTATTCCATCGTCGCCGTAAGACCTATTATCGGCACAATTTTTCTGGATAGATTTGTATACGGGGTTGAGGAGTAAGGAGGGAGCTCTCTCGGTTCCGGTAGTGCTGGCAATTGAATGGAAATGAAATTTAAATTGAATCGATAATATGATCGATTGATATGAAGTTTCTAAACCGTTATTATCTTAAACCAACAACTGTGTCACACACACATTACGGTGTATAACATTTCTCGATGCGAATCTTGTTCCTAGCATGAATTCTATACTTTGGCTTTGCTGTGTAAACAACACAAGTACTAGTACATAAAGTGTACGCCAGATGTCGCACAGCGATGCATACCTCTAAGCGATTCATAGTTTGTGTTTTAAAGGTTGGCAGTACGAATCTCGAAGATTGCCGAGGTCTACCGATTCAGCACTAGGGCGTAAATCTATCCAGAAAAAGTGTGCCGATAATATCTGTGTCGATGCGACGTAAGACAAATCGTAACAAAAAGATCAATGAAACAAAAGCTCTGTAACACCGAAATGCTATACCTACATCAAATTGTTGTTTCTCCGCGCCCACTCGAGATAACGACGAAGTATGCGTGTTTATCAAAACGTAAGACAAGTAGGAGAATTTTGCGCCCGATATCATAGCGAGTGGCGCATTGCTTTCTGTCCAATGCCCACACATATGAAACTCTTCAATGTCTCCAAAAGTACTCGTAGGATTTGCAAAATAAACACATCACTGAACTTGCTGCTTGGTTTGTAATTGTTCTACTAGCTGAAATGTGTATAGTCCCACAAATTCGCTATCAGTTTCTTGGTAGATGCGTAAGTGATGGAGACGAATTGAACAGTGTTTTATGAGCTTCCGACGGTGGGGTTCGAACCCACTATCTCCCGAATACTGGATACTGGCCGGACTTAAGCGACTCCAGCTATCGAGCTCGGTATTACGTCCTTCGTGGCCCTTGCCTTTACCTTCCGATCAGTGTTAAAAGAAGATGGTTGCCCAGTTGAACCTCTTGAAACAATATTTACCACCTCCACCAACATTTCTGGCCGTTGCTTCATTCTGATTCAGAATTCAGCCTGGCAAAAGAAGCACTGGGGTAATCGTCTATAGCAGGGGTCTTCAATTTCTTTCAGGGGTCCGGATTGATGGTAATATTACCATAAAAGGGGCTCTAGGGTCAAAAATTGAATATGACTGGTCTTGTTGCCTACGACGATTGGTTACTCCGTATAATAATTATAGAAAAATGTAAATGCGGTGTAAATTAGTATCAATTAGCTCTGTACTTCCTTGCCCTTTTTTAAAAACTTCAGTCAGAGGACAGAAAAAGTGGAAGCACTCAGAAAAAACTGGTCGGATATCAATGTAACTTCGTACATGTACACACCATCGGCGGGTATGTAATTGATTAGAGTTGCAATTCTCTGTGACGGGTGAAAATGCTACCAAAGTGCATTAGTGTTGTTCGTGTTTAGTGTTGTTAATTGGCCTAATGTCCGGCTCCATGGCTAAATGGTTAGCGTGCTGGCCTTTGGACACAGGGGTCCCGGGTTCGATTCCCGGCAGGGTCGGGAATTTTAACCATAATTGGTTAATTTCGCTGGCACGGAGGCTGGGTGTATGTGTCGTCTTCACCGTCATTTCATCTTCATCACAACGCGTAGGTCGCCTACGGGAGTCAAATCAAAAGACCTGCATCTGGCGAGCCGAACTTGTCCTCGGACACTCCCGGCACTAAAAGCCATACGCCATTTCATTTCATTTTACTAGGCCTGGTAAGGCATATAAGGGGCGTGAACAGCGTCAGATGTTGAGTGCATTGTGAAGGACACGGGGATGCCGTGAACTCGTGTGAGACAGCGTTATCAGCACCTGACAGTTTGAAAAGAGGCTCATTGTGGGTCTCCATTTGGCCGGCTGGTCGAATCGTGCAATATTCAGATTTGTGGGGCGTTCGGATGTGATAGTGGTTTTATGTTAAATTGCATGGGAACATGAGGGCAGGCATACTCGACCTCAAGGTTCCGGTCGACCACGTCTCGGGCGGATCGCCGTATTGGGCACCAAACACATTGTTACCCCTTCAAATCTGTGCCTGCCATCCAGGAACAAGTAATGGACATTCTGCAACATTCTGTGTCATCCCGCACCATTGGTCGGAGGCTATCAGCAGGCGCACTAGAGAATTACCGTCCCATGCATAGGTTGCCGTTAACGCCACAACACAAACGGCTGCTTTGGGAGCGGTGGCGTGACCAGGAAGCATGGACTAATGATGTATTGCGTCGCATTGTGTTCAGCGATGAAACGCGGTTCCGCACTACCTCATATGACCATCGTCTGCGAGTATGGCGGAGACCAGGGGAGAGATCCATTCGGCCAATGTTATTTTAGCTGTCTAAAATAGACTCTCAAATTCTAAAAATGGCAGTAGGAAAGTTTTGCAATGTGAGTGAACGCTTTAGACTTTTTCAAAACAAGTTCCACCACGCTCAATACACTTCTCCATACGTCGAAACTAGTCACTGAACCAACTCTACCACTTTTCTTTGGTTGCATTTTCACACTCTTAATCCCATGCCGCCAGAAGCTCCTCTTCGGATGCAAAACGTAGCCATTTCAGCTTCTTCTTCACATCTGGGAAGAGTGCGAAGTCACATGGGGCAAGATCAGGACTGTATGGAGGGTGATCAAGCAGAGTCAACCCTGATCTGGCAAGACAATACATTGTTGCATTAGCACGATGGGCTGGAGCATTGTCGTGATGCAAGAGCCAAGTGTTGAGCTGTGATCTTGGACGGAGCTGCTTGAGAGCCTGGATGACCTGAGGCAGACAAGTCTTGCAGTAACTGTCCTTTGTGTTTCTAGCACAACCCGAGTCAGGATGCCCCGTTTGGTGAAGAATACTGCAATCGTCCTTTTCTTCACTGACCTTGGCTTTCGCACAGTCACAGGGGTACCCTCATCTTCAAACAGTCACACCTTGTTTTGGGATTTTGTTGGGACATCGTAATAATAAACCCAAGTTTCGTCACCTGTAACGATGCTGTTGACGTTACGCACAGTCCCATTTTCAAACTGTTTTAGCATTTTTCGGCACCATTTCACTCGATGTGCCCTCTGTTCCTCTGAAAGTGAACGGGACACCCAAAGAGAACAAACCTTTTTAACATGGAGATGGTCGTGTAGAATTTAATGAATAGCTGGTGCAGGGATGTGGAGGGTCTCCTCTACCTGCCGATATGTCAACCCTTTCTCTTGCTGCAATATTTTCCTCACAGCTTCAATGTTTTCCTCAGTCAGTGATTCAGACGGTCGCCCAGAACGAGGAACGTCTTCAACCCCAAAATTTCCCCTCTGGAACTCTTTGTACCAGCAGAAAGTTATTGTCCGATGTGGATGGTCTTTCCCCAGCACAGGAGTCATTTCCTACACGCTCTGGTCAATAGTTAATCCACGAGCAAATTGTAGCGGATAATTGCGCGATATTCACCTTTAGACCACACCACATCTTAACTTGCTTTCAATCCCACTGCTTGGTAACAACTGGTGTGAAGGTCGCGCCTTGCTGTCTTCTAGACCGTTTTTCACACCTCTTTTCATCCCTCACCATAACAGGGGTGTCCAGCCAACCGTTTTTGCGTATAGCAAAACTTTCCTAGTGTCCTTTGTAAATCTTCCAATCTTCACATCGCCCCGCAAGGCCCCTGTTCAGCATAGTAGGTGAGGCCGCCTGGGCGAGGTACTGGCCATCCTCCCCAGTTGTATCTCAGACCCAGAGTCTGAAGCTCCAGGACACTGCCCTCGAGGCGGTAGAGGTGGGATCCCTCGCTGAGTCCGAGGTAAAAACCGACCGGAGGGTAAACTGATAAAGAAGAAGAAGATAATTTCCAAAACTCTCACTCCTCTCTCAGGGATATCGACTGTGGTGCACTCACCTTATGACTTTACTCATGGAGATACAAAGGAACAAGCAGAAAAAGAATGTTGTTTCACGATGTGAGCTTTCCTTCAGTACGACCGAAGAGAGAAGTAGGACAATGGGAAACTGGGGTAAGTTGGTAAGTTATTTTTTGTTCTCTCATGCAGTAACGAATGTGAATGAATTGCACTGTATGAAATGAATTTAATTAATTAATCTAATCAGTATACCGGTATGTCAAATTACTAAAAGCGCAAATTTTCCATTCATGAATAATTGTACTGATAATTTGATTGAAATAAAAATGTCTAGAGATACCTTTCAATCCTCAAAGGAAGCTGCTTTTTCTCCCCTTCATTTTTCACAACGAATCCTTTTTCTAAGCCTCTCGCGATTCGTAAAGTAGCTGGCTGTGTAACATGCAGAGATTACTGTTACAGTGTACGAATGCTTATAAAATTAAAAAAGCTGGGTTATTCGTGTGAGCAAATCCAAGAATCACTCATATATGTGCAATTGTTCAACAAAAGACGGATGGGTCGAGTGATTTCACTCACTCGTGCGCGCGCCGGGCCTGTCTTTCTTATTGGCCTTGGCCTCAACCATCTGAGCCACTCAGCCCGGCCTTATGTATACTGTACATATATATGAACGAGGGAGTTTAAAAAAGGAAAATATTCCACTTTTTGGTCAATTTCAGCTGAGATGTAGCTTATACGCCACCGCATCAAAAAATGGAAGGAAGGAAAAGAATGAACGAATTTCTATGGCGCTATTCGAGGCTGAAGTTCAGAGTGAGTTTTAAAAGGAAAACATTCCAGGAATGTTGTGCTTCTTATACTCTGCTTGTAACCAATTTGCTTCTGTAGCGCTAGGAGAATATGATAAAATTATCATAATGGAAAAAATAGATAGGCCCTTTACTTTGTGATCACACAGTACTAATTGAAGAAATTTAGGTCAAGAAAACGTGTAAGAGTTTACACAAGGCTTGAAATAATCATTCAAAATAAGTAAGTACAATAATCTGAATTTCAAAAAAGAGGAACCAGGGCCTGCTTACTGAGAGTTGTAGACTGTTTAGAGGAGGAAATCTGAACCTTCCTTCGCAAAATAAATATGGTGGAAGGTTCCATTTAAGGAAAAAACTAGATGATGTCTCGAAAGTTATGCAGCATATACCTGATTAGCACAAACAGTTTTATGAGAACATTTTAACTTGTCCACCAAGAAGTGCTTTGGGCGATGATGAGAGTGACTAGTATTACAAAAGGTATACTAGACATTCTTTGTATAAAATAAACAATATAGCCTAGTAAAAAATATTGTTTTACGGTATGAATAATATCCAAATTGTTTATGTGTGTAAAAAGTAATGATATTATTGATCAAAAAGTACATTTCAAAATTAGATTAAATTTTTGTAGACCCCTCCACATTTCCAAGCCGTATGCAATAAAGAAGGAAAATATTGCATTGACTTTAAACTGAGCCAGGAGCCAGAATATTAACACTACTTAGTAATATATACTACGGTATGGTGACTAATACACAAACAAATACGTTATAGTACGTTTTTCAATCTGAGCAACAGTACTGTAGCAAAATAGGTTTTTTTTTAGTTTACCGAAAAATACTGCAAATGGAATCTTTTCCTTTGTAATGCCACTCATTCATATATAAAGTTAAAATTATTATTATTATCACAGCAATAATAAAGAGCAAATTATATTTCATTCAGTGTGTAAAATCGAAACACAAACATTTCTGCATAATTATTTAATACACTCATCCACAGCTTGAGGCACAGCCATTATTCACTCAGCATTAATCTCTATTATACAATGGCTTGGTGAAGGGGACTGACCTTTGAGCTGAGGACAAGAAGAACTATGGGCACAGATCTGTCGTAAAGCGAGATCAAAAGGCCGCAGTGGCGGTTACTGACAACGCTGAAGTAAGTGAAGGGACTCATGTGATCATAAAATTAGTTACATTATACAATATGGTACGCAACTTCGCAAACTTTCAATTTATGAAGATTTTAGTCCCTTGCACGCCTGTATTCGAGTTTATACACCCTGTGCGTGTTAGTGTTTCTCTAATAATTTTATTGTTTCCACGTCCTTCTAACTAATCTTACGGCTTTCGGACAGGCCGAAGTGCCGAAATTTTGTTCCGGAGGAGGGTTTTTTACGTGCCAGTAAATCTACTGACACGGGGCTAACATATTTGAGCACCCTGAAATACCACCAAACTGAGCCAGGATGTAACCTGTCAATTTGGGATTAGAAAGCCAGCGCCTTAACCGTCTGAACCACTCAGCCCGATTTAGTTTATTTCTATGTCACGGTTTGATGTTCACTTCGTAAAATAAGTTGGGAACGTTTAAGATCCTCTTTCAGACATCCTGGAGGTTATTTCTTCCTTAATGTGAGTTAACAACAACAACAACAACAACAACAACAACATATTCTCCGTAAGTTTTAAAATCAGTTTTATTGTGTTCGACATTTGTTTATTGGGATAAAAGTGATTATTAATACGATAATAGCGAACCCATTTATTTGCATTTCTTATTTTAGGGGAAGGACTTTTGGCACGAATAGGTTAGGATGCAAAAGAATTTAATCAAGGCGCAAATGTTTTCTACCCGCACAACAGTTTTGCAGTGAGATTTGCATAAATGTACAGTGGAAGTACTAGTAGTAGTAGTATTTATTTATGAACAAACAGGCTTTCCGCCCCATTACATGTTCACAAAGCAATAAGACACAATATTAATAATTATAATAAAAAAATAATAATAATAAAAATAATGATAAAATAATGATAATAATAATATAATACATAAAAATAAAATAATGAAAATAGAGATAATAGGAATAAATAATAACAAAAATGATAACAATTCTGTAGCAGTCCTCGGCTCGAGGATCCAGCAAACTCATCACTTGTCCTTATGCCTACCGCAACTTTCGTCACATTCCTTTTCCCTGACCTACTCCCGATCAATACCAAAACATCGACAGTCAGCACTTACATTCTAACCAGCCATAACACAAACAAAAGTCCTCCACGTTCACAACAATAAATAACACAATCCTAACCCAGCAGAAAATCATAATAACTTACAATCAAATTTCAACACTGGTCTCCCTCCACACTTACCTTAAATACCACTTTTATTTCAATGCATTACTACCTCTCATGTTGCAACTTGACCATTATTTAGCCATGCTTGATCTCATTTTAAAACCCAAGCCATGCTCAGCATTACATTTGCTATCGCAACCACCACTCGTTCCGTGTCCTTGTGGATTCAGCACATACGTCATCTTCATTGTCCTCTAACTTACTCTCTGTCCCAACCATAACAACCAACATTCCGCAATTGCCCTTCAATCCATCATACACTACATTTACCAACCCGCACTTAATACAATCATCTCTCCAACTCCAAAAGTTTCAGCAATAAATTAAACCATCTCATTACCAAACCATCTTCGCCTATACCAACACTTCTCCCACACCACATTTTTTTTTGATAAATCTAAACTAATTCAGCAATAAATAAACCATCTACATACCAACTCCCGGATTCCGATACCACCTCTTATCCACCGTTTCCATTCCAGATCCACCTCATATACCTTCCACAATACACCACTAAATCTAAATTTACAACATCTCAGATTTACAAAATAACACCGCTTAACACCGCTTCTCACCATATTTCAACCATAGTCCTCAATAACTGCGACCATTTTATACCACCACTTCTCCAACACCTCATTTCAGCAATATGACACATCTTACCTTAATCGTATCTAGATACCAGGCCATCTTCACCTTAAAATACCAAACACTCATATACCATCACTTCACCAACACCACATTCCAATCTCTACCATCCAAAACTCTTGTCCCTCTTAACACTCACTTAGTTAGCATTAAATAAACCTCCTACCCAACCAAAAGCTAATACAGCTACCCTTCAATACCAACACATCGCTTCATATACCACCTCTCAATCTCATACCACACTATCATGCTACCCTCTCTCTTATATACATCAACAATAAATATACCACTTCACCATTGCCACATTTCGGCCTTCACAAATAATTACCATCATAACCTAATAAATTTACAGTGAATAACAATTACTGACATATCGTAAGACTTACCAATCAGCGTCAACTCCAAATATCACAATAAATATATCACTTCACCCTTACCACGTCTCAGCCTTCACAAATTATTTACCATATTTCAGTCTTCACAAATAGTTACCATCCTAGCCTAATAAAATTACAATGAATAACAATTACTGACATATCATAAAACAAACAGACCATGCCATCCAGTCCTCTTACCCAACTCCCCTAACTAAATACTCAGTCCCTATATACACTAAACCATTAAAATTTTAACCTACTATCTCCTTCCCTTATACAGATAACTATTCTACCCCCCTATTCCCCTGCCCACCCTCTAACTCACTCTCCTTCATTTTACTCTCGCAGGCCTTTTTTGTCGCACAAAAATACCTGTTCAATTCACCCCCTTTTTCCCATTGTTTAAGAATCCATCTCAGTATTGCGTTCTCATCCCCTCTCCCCAGTACTTCCCGATTCTCGGCACTCAATAATCTGTGTCTTAACCCCCTCGTTCCCTCACAGTCTCTTAGCAAGTGAAACTCATCATTCACATCTCCACAAAGTACACACCTTGTCTTATCCCTGCCCTGTAACCAGCCCTTATTCCTTGGCAGACCTAAAAGCCACCACATCATCCCATATCGATTTGACCTATCAACGTATCTAATATTCAACCCTGCTATCTCCTCTATTTTCGTCAAAACAATCAGCGAATTTCTTAGTCTGCTTTCCCCCAATAATTTCTGCCTGTGGATATCCCTAATTCTCCTTTCTAGTATTTTCATCCCTCTCACTTCTGTCTTTGACCAAACCTCCCCCCACAGGTGCCCTAATCCTATCCTCTCTAAATATCCTTTTATTTTTTCCAACCATCCACCCTTATACATGCTCTTAAATTGCTGTACATATGCAGCCTGTAAAACTCTCCCACCTTCCTGTCTTTTTAAATTCATCCAATATCTAACTATTCTTTTCACACCCTCTGATTCCAAATCCTCCCCACACATTAATTCCGCCCCTACGTTTGCTGTACACCTCGGTAAGCCCATCACTAACTTAGCAAAACTACTAACAATCTTTCTTAGTTCCTCTCTTTTTTCATCCAGCCCCCAAACTTCTGCTCCGTATAATACCCTCCCCACTATTACCGACCTGAACACGAGTCTCAGTGTTTTATAACTGATCCCCGGGAACTTGAGTAGCAAATTTCTGACTGAGGCTAAGGCTGCCAAGCCTCTATATTTCATTCTTTTGATCTGGTCACTCCAAGTTCCTTTATCATTAAAAATCATAACCTAATAAATTTACAGTGAATAACAATTACTGACATATCATAAGACTTACCAATCAGCGTCAACTCCAAATATCACAATAAATATATCACTTCACCCTTACCACGTCTCAGCCTTCACAAATTATTTACCATATTTCAGTCTTCACAAATAGTTACCATCCTAGCCTAATAAAATTACAATGAATAACAATTACTGACATATCATAAAACAAACAGACCATGCCATCCTGTCCTCTTACCCAACTCCCCTAACTAAATACTCAGTCCCTATATACACTAAACCATTAAAATTTTAACCTACTATCTCCTTCCCTTATACAGATAACTATTCTACCCCCCTATTCCCCTGCCCACCCTCTAACTCACTCTCCTTCATTTTACTCTCGCAGGCCTTTTTTGTCGCACAAAAATACCTGTTCAATTCACCCCCTTTTTCCCATTGTTTAAGAATCCATCTCAGTATTGCGTTCTCATCCCCTCTCCCCAGTACTTCCCGATTCTCGGCACTCAATAATCTGTGTCTTAACCCCCTCGTTCCCTCACAGTCTCTTAGCAAGTGAAACTCATCATTCACATCTCCACAAAGTACACACCTTGTCTTATCCCTGCCCTGTAACCAGCCCTTATTCCTTGGCAGACCTAAAAGCCACCACATCATCCCATATCGATTTGACCTATCAACGTATCTAATATTCAACCCTGCTATCTCCTCTATTTTCGTCAAAACAATCAGCGAATTTCTTAGTCTGCTTTCCCCCAATAATTTCTGCCTGTGGATATCCCTAATTCTCCTTTCTAGTATTTTCATCCCTCTCACTTCTGTCTTTGACCAAACCTCCCCCCACAGGTGCCCTAATCCTATCCTCTCTAAATATCCTTTTATTTTTTCCAACCATCCACCCTTATACATGCTCTTAAATTGCTGTACATATGCAGCCTGTAAAACTCTCCCACCTTCCTGTCTTTTTAAATTCATCCAATATCTAACTATTCTTTTCACACCCTCTGATTCCAAATCCTCCCCACACATTAATTCCGCCCCTACGTTTGCTGTACACCTCGGTAAGCCCATCACTAACTTAGCAAAACTACTAACAATCTTTCTTAGTTCCTCTCTTTTTTCATCCAGCCCCCAAACTTCTGCTCCGTATAATACCCTCCCCACTATTACCGACCTGAACACGAGTCTCAGTGTTTTATAACTGATCCCCGGGAACTTGAGTAGCAAATTTCTGACTGAGGCTAAGGCTGCCAAGCCTCTATATTTCATTCTTTTGATCTGGTCACTCCAAGTTCCTTTATCATTAAAAATAACTCCTAGATATTCCAGCTTCCTTACCTGTTCCAATCTTTCTCCCTGTATTACCCAATTCCCTTCCATCTTTCTTCTTTTGTTCACCTGTACTATCAATATTTTAGACTTATTTCCATTAATTTTCAATCCCCATTTCCTCGCAAATAGCATCACTGACTCTAAGGCCCTATTCATCGCCCCTGAAGTTAACGTCATCAATAACACATCATCCGCAAATATCAGTCCTGGCACTTCCAAACCATTAATTACCGGTACAGCCCAATTTCCTGCCCCAAACCCCTCTAAAATATCGTTTATAAATAAAATAAACAGTATGGGCGATAACTTGCAACCTTGTTTTAAACCCACCTTGGACTCCAATGGTCCACTCATTCTCTCTTCTCCCAATTTTACACAAAACCTGACGTCCCTGTATATTCCTTCCACTGCCCTCAACATCTTCTCCGAAATCCCTAGCCTACCTAATTTCTCTCGTAGGGCCTCTCTATTTACCTTATCAAAAGCTTTCTCAAAATCTATTGCTGCTACATAAACCGTACTTCTATTCATATTCTTATACTTTTCTAAAATAGTCTTTACTATCATTATATTATCCACTGTTCTTTTCTTTTTCCTAAATCCCCCTTGGTAATCTGTCAAAATTCCATTTTCTTCCGCCCACACACTTATTCTGTTCGCTAGCACCCCCGTATATATTTTACTCAGAGAATCCAACAGAGATATACCCCTATAACTGTTCACATCGTTCCTACTACCCTTTCCCTTGTATATAGGGCATATAATTCCTGTTTCCCATTCCCTAGGGTAATTTCCTCCCTCGAATATCCTATTGAATAGTTTCACCATGCCCTCTATCATTATCTCATTTTTACTAATTTCCTTCCAAAACTTATTATTTATACCATTACACCCCCCGGCCGACTTCGCTCTGGCTCTACTTATCACTCCCCGGATTTCCTCTCTTGTGATTTCTTTATCCAAGTCATAAATTGCCACTCCCCTATTACTCCAAATTACTTCTTCTCCCGAACCTCTCCATCTATCACCCCCCTTTTTTCCTAGTAATTCCTCGAAGTGCCTGACCCATTGCACTTCCTCAATACTCGTTCTCTCCATATTCCTTCCACCCTTAATAATTCTATTAATCTTATCCCAGACTCTCTCAAAATTGTTAGTCTTGCAGTCATTATTTATGGCTTCCATTTGTTCCTCTAACCACGTCTTTTTTGTCTCAGAAATTTTCTTTTTATACTCCTTCCTCAATCTACAGAAAAACTCCCTTTCTTGGCTTCCACCTTTCCTTCTATATTCTCCTAAAGCGTCCATCACCCTCCTCCGCAATCCTTCACACTCCCTATTAAACCATTCTTCTCCCTCTTTCTTATTTCCTTTTCTAGCTTTCACCTTCTGCGCTATCATCTTTATTGGATGTAGCAACAATTCCAAGGCTTTATCAGTATCATTCTCTTCTAACGCCCCTTCCCACCCATATTTCAGAAGATGTAACTCCTCCTTTACTACCCTATTCCAATCCCGGCCTACCTTCTCTGTCCATTTGTACTTATTATAACCCCTCCCTCGTTTATCCTTTGTCTCATTTTCCTTCATTGTACGCTTCTCTACCTCTCTTTTCAGCATAACCCTCACCGGGAAATGGTGTGACTCAATCCAATCTCCTATTTCCATACTTACAACTTCCTCAATCATCCCTTCCGAGCTCAGAACCATATCTATCACACTACCCCCTTTCTCCGTAACATATGTCAATTTCCCCGTCCTGTCACCCTCTATCCACCCATTCAGAATATACAAGTTTCCCACAGCACACATCTCTAGGAGCTTCTCTCCATAACTATTTGTAATTTTGTCCTCACTCCTTCTGCTTTCTAACAAACACATTCCATCCTCCCTACTATAAATTGGGCTCTGTTCTCCTATTCTCGCGTTCCAATCCCCAAATAACAACATATCCTCCTCCCCTGGATACATTCCCCTTATCCTACCAATATCCACCAATAACTCTTCAAAAAAATATTTATTTGCATATTCTGAATTACTAGGATGACAGTAAACAAAAGCTAGATTTATTTTCTTCCTCCGTCCCTCTCTCTCTCCCAAATTCAATCTCAGCCATATGGTTTCCATCATATCGGTCTCTATATCCTCTACTCTTTCACTAATTTCTTCCCTAATTAGAACTATCATCCCTCCTGGTGCTCGTCCCTTATTCCTCTCTTTTCTTCTATATTTATATTTTATCTCAAACCCCTTCCATGTAATCTCCCTCCCTGTTTCCAACCACGTCTCTAAGAGTGCCACAACATCGAAACTTTCAATTACTTCCCTAACTTTCTTGTTTCCTAATTTGCTCCTTACTCCTTCAATATTCACACATCCTATCTTCCAAAATTGTTATAACTTTCCCTCCCTCCCTTCTAGGTCTCCCACTCTATTCTTACTTCTAGTATTTATCGACCTCTCTCCCTCTGTATCCTCCATCCCTTTACGTACTTTTCCCCATATGTCTTTTAAGCTCTTACTCCTGACTTTACTCATAAGTTTTTTACCTTCTTGTCGATCTGTTTCCTCTTGACCTTTCTTTTTCGCTACACCACTGCACCCTGCACTCACCTCTTCTTGCTGCTCACCCCCACTCTCCCCCTCACTATTTTGGACTTCTGAATCCATCTCCCTTTGTCCTTTCTTACTCACTGCACCACTACACTCTCCTCTCCCAGTTTCTTGCGGTCCACTCTCACCGTCCACTTCACTATCTTGGTCTTCTGTCTCCCGGCTGCACTGCCCATTCTCTTCCGAGACGCCCTGCTCTCCTGCCACGTCCCTCCTCCTCTTCTTTTCTTCTTTCTTCTTCCCATCTTGCCTTGACCTCTCACCACTCTCAACCCTCTCGTTTTCGTCCATTTCCTTTAGCTTAGAAACTGAATGAACTCTGACCCATCGCCCGTTCGTCACCTCCAACCTCAGACCTCTTATTCGGGCCTTTAGCCCCTGGTTCCTCGCTCTCCAAAGGTGCCTATTCAAGATCTTCGCGTTTTCACTTCCTTCTCTTCCCATGTCTCCTTTCACCCCTATTTTCCGCCCTTGTAAATTCTTGCTGTTTCTTAACACAGAATCTGCCATTAGGGTTGAGAACAATGTAACCCTAATTGGCCTCCGACCTTTGATTCTACCAACTCTCTCTACATCATCAATGTCTACCTCACTAAAGTTTACCTTCATAACATCACGTATAGCTTCCACCACCTTAAATATCAGCTCAATCTTGCTCTCTCTCGCCCCTTCCTCAATTCCATATAAAAATATGGCTTTTTTCAATCTCTCCTGCCTGTACCCCTCCGCTTCTTTCTTCATCTTCATCACCTCGTCTTTCAGATGCTTCACTTCCCCTCTCAATAACTCGATTTCTTTCTCGTTATTGACCACTCTCCTGCTCGATTCCTCTGTCTTCGTTTCAAGCCATTTCTTCATGTTCCCTATCTCCCTTCTCTGCTCCTCCATCATGTCCTTTATTTCCTGCACCTTATCCCATTGACACTTTTCCTGCATCACTTCACTTACAACCACCCTGAGTGCGGCCAAATCCTCTGCGCTAAATTTTCCACTGGTATTTGGGCCTGGGTTCACCTCCACCCCCCCCAATAACCAGTAACACTGCTATCACTGTCACCACCAGCACCGCTTCACTCATTTTCAATCCGTCCGTCACCAATCCATTCCTGACCTCCTTCTTCTGCCTTGCCTGCCATTTCCCAATAGCGGCCCGGTACTGTTCAATGCCAACCATGATTACAGCACGCACTTCGCTACGCAACCTCTCTCCTCGACTGCTCGAGCTAGACTGGAGTGGAAGTACTAATTGGTCCAAGAGCCAAAAAGTACTTTTTGAGTAAAAGGATAAAAACAGGTCCGCCTCTGTGGTGTAGTGGTTAGTGTGATTAGCTGCCAACCACGGAGGCCCGGGTTTGATTCCCGCTCTGCCACGAAATTTGAAGAGTGGTATGAGGGTTGGAACGGGGTCCGCTCAGCCTCGGGAGGTCAACTGAATAGAGGGGAGTTCAATTCCCACCTCAGCCATCCTCTTCCTTGTCTATCCCTTCCAATTTTCCCCATTCCCCTACTAGGCCCCTGTTCAGCATAGTAGTTGAGTTCGCCTGGGCGAGGTACTGGTCATCCTCCTAAGCTGTACCCTCCGACCCTATGTCTCAAGCTCCAGGAAACTTCCCTTGAGGCTGTAGAGGTGGGATCCCTCGCTGAGTCCGAGGGGATAAAACCAACCCTGGAGGGTAAACAGACTAAGAAAGAAAGAAAGAAAGAAAGAAAGAAAGGATGAAAACAGTACATTAGTGAAGAAAAATACATTTTTAAATTTATTCTCCAGTGATAGCATTGAAAAACATGTGCTTCAATATTATCCAAAGCATTATAGTTTCAATTCAATGAAGGAAAGAGGAAAATTAATTATTAAAAAACTAAAAAATAGAAATGATCTAAGTCCATCCAGTTATTTCCTGCTAATTTAACTATGTGCAGAGGGTGCTAAACATTAAACACTCAAAATATCCCTATTTTCCTCATCGATGAACTCAAGCATAGTGCGAATGTCCTTTTTTTTCAGAGAGCGGACGCACTTTAGTTAAGCTGTCAATTTGAGCCGACCCAACATCATTTACAGTAATTACTCTTTTTTAAACTCAGCATTTCTCTGATTCCACTATGTCATTGAAGGTGTTCTTCTTGTTCATAACCAAACCAGGATTGTCTGTGGTCACTCGTAGGCACGGCACTTGAGGAGTACCTAACTTTGCTGTGTCGATATACATAGCTGATGCTTTGTCGAAATCCAAAAACTTTTCACAAGTATCGAACAAACAGTATGGTCTGGTAGGTCTTGCTGTAGATATAATCTTCTTAACATAATTTAGTGTGTGCATTTTCGAACGTCTTGCACGTACTTAACTGAAAACAAAATTTCTGCCTGACAAAGAAAGGCTGTGACCATACAAAAGAAATTTCTATTCAATGGTTTCAAATATCCCTGAAGCTAAGAGAAAAACACATAAAAACAGAAGCATCCTATTTTTATCTGCCGTGCACAGTTGGCACTCTATACACAAAAACTCCTTTTGTAAGTTGTAAGTAGTCTTATGTTTATGGCTTGCAACAGACACAACGCCACTACTGGCACTCAGATCAAGAAGCACAGCAGGAGCTCTGGACATACAGGTTCGGCCATTTGTTGAAGCTTATTACAGTTACCAGGAAAATAATTAGAACTTAGATCATAGAACACTGCATTGGCGCTGCCACATAGATCACTTCAAGGACAAAAAAAACAAGAATAATACATTTTGGCACTTAGATTAGTTAGCACTTCCCCCCATGGCACTACAGCCCTTGAAGGGCCTTGGCCTACCAAGCGACCGCTGCTCAGCCCGTAGGCCTGCAGATTACAAGGTGTCGTGTGGTCAGCACGACGAATACTCTCGGCCGTCATTGTTGGCTTTCAAGACCGGGGCCGCTATCTCACTATCATATAGTTCCTCGATTTTAATCACGTAGGCTGAGTGGACCTCAAACTAGCCCCCAGATCCTGGTAAAAATCCCTGACCTGGCCGAGAATAGAACCCGGGGCCTCCGGGTAAGAAGCAGGCACGCTACCCCTACACCACGGGGCCGAGTTAGCACTTCCACTCTACAAAATTAGTGATATGAACTATATCAGAACCCCTAAAATTACTGCAGCTCGCCGACATAACTGTAGATTTGCTAGATCATACTTCTGCCTTGCTCAAATTCGTGAGGAGGGGTGGCCATGGCTCTACCGTGGCTCTACGCCTCTGCTTTCGGGAGTCAGGACAGGGCTGGACCTCACGGCTGACCCCAACCGTCGGCTGTCCTGAGAATGGTTTTCCGTGGTTTTCCATTCTCTTGCACTAAGGCAAATTCCGGGATAGTTCGTAGTAAAAGTCACGGCCGTCAACCCCTTGATCTTCTCCTCCGAACATCTCCTTCACCTACCGGCCTGAGAGACGGCGTCACCACCCAAGATGCCCGCCCCCTCCCCCCACCGTTCAGGGGAGGAATGAAACATTATAACATATTCGTGCCTAAAGATCATTGCCCTACATTTAACATCATATGAATTTATATGACCTGTTTTTACGACTGGATGTCCTTCCCGACACCAACTTCTGTTGAGGAGTTAATGAAGATGACATTAAAGATGGTGAATGGAATAGGTAAGCAGATGGAAGGAATCGGTTATGAATAAGAACTATGCCGGCATTTGCCTGGAATTTAAAATGGGGAACCAAAGAAAACCATTTTCAGAACAGCCGACGGTGGGATTCGAATCGACGAGTCTCCCGAAAGCAGAGCTCGGCTTCACACCCATAGTGCGTTATCACACTCGGACACCCTATTCGGTTTATTTGATATCTTAATAATATGTAAGACTTTTCATTCGTAAGATCTAAACCAAACAAACTCCATGACGTTTAGCCCTGGTGGGCCATGGCCTACCAAGTGACCCCTGCTCAGCCCAAAGGCCTGAAGATTACTAGGTGACGTGTGGGCATCATCAGTCACTACTGACCTGCACTTAGGGCAATTTCCAAGGGGGCAGATTCCCTAACTGTTGTATACCTATGCTTTTCTTAAATCGTTGCAAAGAATTTGAAAATTTATTGAACATCTCCCTTGGTAAAATATTCTAATCCCTAACCCCCCTTCCTAAAAACGAATATTTGCCCCAATTTTCGCTCTTAAATCGAACTTTATCTTCATATTGTGATATTTCTTACTTTCAAAAACACCACTCAGACTTATTCGACTAATAATGTTATTCCACGCCATCACTCCACTGACAGTTCGGAACATATCACTTAGTCGAGCAGCTCGTCCCCTTTCTCCCAAATCTTCTCAGCCAAAACTTTGCAACAGTTTCTTAACTTTACTCTTTTGTCGGAAATCACCCAGAACAAATCGAGCTGCTTTTATTTAGACTTTTTCCAGTTCTTGAATCAAGTAATCCTGGCGAGGGTCCCATACTGGAACCATACTCTAGTTGGAGTCTTACCAGAGACTTTGTATCCTTACCGCAACCCCTAAATACCCTCATAACCACGTACAGAAATCAGTGCCCTTTATTTAGAATCCCGTTTATGTGATTCCCCCAATGAAGGTCATTCCTCACATTAGCACTTAGGTACTTACAGTGATCCCTATAGGAAACTTTCACCCCATCAACACAGTAATTAAAACTGAGAGGCCCTTTACTGTTGGTGAAACTCATAATCTTACTTTTAACTCCGTTTGTCATCATACCATTGCCTGCTGTTCATCTCAGAGCATTATTGAGGTCTTTTGGCAGTTGCTCACAATTTTGTAACTTATTTATTACCCTGTACGGTATACAACATGGAATGCACGACGAATCCTCTCGGTCGTTATTCTTGGCTTTCTAAAACGATTCGTGATATTACCAGCATGTAATTCTCTTTTGGGAACATACTTTTTTGATATAAAATAGTTTACAGTTTTATTTTCAATAGAGTTTGTATATTCTTGCAGTAATCTCATGTGTTGCATATTTATTTCTTTACTTTTATCTTTTAGGAGCGATACCTTGTTTGAACGTTCCAGTGACCGAGCTTGTTAGCCGGGCGGTTAGGGTCGCATAGCTGTGAGCTTGTACTGTATTTGAGAAATGGAGGGTTCAAATCCTACCATCGGCAGACCTGAAGATGGTTTTCCGTGGTTTCTCATTTTCACACCAGGCAAATGAATTCTTAGTAGGTAGCGCCTCTAGATTGAGACAGCAGTGTATTTCATGTCACAACTCCCCGTCAATAACTGTCCATTGTTGATTCATTACCTCTGTTGTTCTATTGATATGGCTGCGTGCCGTGGATATAATTTTAATGCATCTATTCATAAGAAGAGCTGGGCTGAGTGGCTTAGACTGTTGAGGAACTGGCCTTCTGACCCGAACGTGGCGGATTCGACTCTAGCTCAGTCCGGTGGTATTTGAAGGTACTCAAATATGTCAGCATAGTGTCGGTAGATTTCCTGGCAAGTAAAAGGAAATCCTGCGGGGCTAAATTCCAGCACCTTGGCATCTCCGAAAACCGTGAAAGTAGTTAGTGGGACGTAAAGCCAACGGCATTATTATTATTTAGTGCTATTGTATCAATGTCGCGACTTGCTTTCAAATCCCAGAATATGTGAAAAGTGTGGCCGTGTTGTTAAAGTTATATTAAAAAATCTACAGTTCTAGCCCTTCAGGCAAGCAGCTCAATGTTGAAAACATAATAGGTATATGAAGTACGAATTTTAGGCAAATAAAATATAATAAAGTATTAGAATATATTCTTTATTTATTACTAAAATTGCAATACTTTTTTAATCATCGTTATCCGGTCGATTAGATTAGCAGTTTCCCTTTTTCTACCACTCCGAGCGGTAATGTGATTCAATGCAGTTTCACTTAAGCCCTTAAAGTCCTTAATTTTTAACTTGAACATTTCTTGGCAGTCAAAGAAGGGATCCCCTACTACGAAAATTGTAAAATCGTACAATTAACCATAGTGTGAACATTTTTTTCAAAAATTAAAACGCCTCAGAGTATTGAACCAAGGAATAAATTACAGAAGGAATTATGTAAAGATGTTAATTTGATTAGGATGTGAATCAAGAAGAAAACTAATAAAAAAACAAGTGATTTTAGGCCGTTTTCCTAGATCTGCATTTAGGCAGGAAGTGATTTTTATTATTTTCATTTTAATGTAGCTAGCCAGGACTCATATTTCGAAACCTTTCGGGCTTTTTAGCCCTTCAACTATCGGTACAATTGAGAATTTATTTTACGATTTTCGTAGTAGGGGATCCCTTCTTTGACTGCTAAGAAATGCTCAACTTTAAAATTGTGTTGTTCTGTGTTCCATATTGTTTCATTTACTGGTTATATTTATTTGTGCTTTTATTCTGCGCAGGTTGATAACGAAACGTAATTCTCATCATTGATGGGAATAACGTTTTGTCCGGTTACATGCTGGCCAATGGCAATGCTAGTAGCTAGTCCAGCACTGGAGAATGGGGTGTGCTAGCTAGGTAGATGCAGAGTGAGTCTCTGCCCATATGTGGGCACGGCAGGTCCGTGGTTTGACACCTCTGCACTCCGACTGGCCAGAGGAAGGGTGGCCATGGTTCTACCGTGGCTCTACGCCTCTGCATTCGGTAGACGGGAAAGGGCTGGACCTCATGGCTGGCCCAAATCGTTGGCTGTCCTGAGAATGGTTTTCCGTAGTTTTCCATTCTCCTGCTTTAAGACGAATGCTGGGACAGTTCTTAGTCTAGACCACGATCACCAAACCCTCACTTTCTCCGTGCATCTCCTTCACCGTAACAAATCTCCCGGCCTGACAGACGGCGTCACCGTCTAAGAGGCCCGCCTCCGCCTTCCAGGGACGAATGAAAATATGTTATTATTATTATTAGTAGTAGTAGTAGTAGCGTGTGCCACTCTTTATTAAGGTATAAAAGTAAATGTACTGCTGGGGGCGGGCTGATAGGTCCCTGACATCGCAATGAACACATCTGTTATCTAAAGGGAATTCTACGTTAGATTTGCTACATTTTAACTTCCTTACAATGTTATAAAACTTGCCTGAAACATAGCGAATTTTTATCGTCACAAAATATAAAATATCCGGGTGATAGTGGGTTCGAACCCTACTGTCGGCAGCCCTGAAGACGGTTTTACGTTTTTTCCCGTTTTCATACCAGGCAAATGCTGGGGCTGTAGGTTAATTAAGGCCACGGCCACTTCCTTCTCACTCCCAGGCCACTCCTGTCCCATCGTCGCCATAAGACCTATCTGTGTCGGTGCGACGTAAAACCAATTGTAAAAAAATCGTCCGTCGAATGGAGACGAAAAGACTTGAGTAGACCGCTTTGTGCTATTCGACAGGAGCAGGCTATGTGCCAGCATCTGGTTTCACCCTCTCCCTTCCCAATATCATATGAAGTCATTTATTTCATCTCATTAATTCTTGTGATGAGGGTGGCGTCAAGAAGGGCAGGCGGTCGTGAAAACTTAGTACGAAGATTTATCTCGCTTCTTACCTGACCCCGTAGGGCAACGGGACAAGAGTTGGACATACTTCGTACATAAAAGCTTCCCGACGTGCTCGGTTCACCTGGAAGGATGTGGGTTCGATTCCCTTCTGGAGAGGCACAGGCTATTGTGACCTTATCGGTCATGTACATATTTATTTATTAATTATTTGGCTGTGAAAAACCTTTGTAAAGCTCCCTCGTACTTGTTACAAAAAGTTGCATTAGGTTGCACATGCTTACACAACCTTTGTAACCTGCTAAACACCACTCCGTCTTAACTAAAAGGATACACAGATAGAGAGAGAGGGAAGAAAATCTCAAGCCAGAAAAATCGATAATGATACCGTCACCCGTTGAAAAAATGGCCGAACACGATGTTGCCAGCTCGCGAATCGCATTATTATGATGTGATTTCGAGACATGCATAATATTTAATATGGGAAACCTCGGGATGTGATATGATTTAATTATAGACATCTGCCAAAATTCTAATTCTTTATAATATATTAACGTGTGGAAGAATACGCAATCGTTGCATTATATAACAAGCTAAGCGTCCCTTGTACGCAGCACCTTCATGGAAGACATTGTTGGGGCATTATTTTGATAATTAATTTTGAATAAATGGCCGAACATTTCAGGTTCCGCACATAACCAGACTACTTAAGAATCTGAGTCACACGTTTGAGTGTATTACCGATGTCATACGACACGTGGAACTATTAATTAAAAAAAGTAGTGGGGACTATCCATTGTCTCTTGCATGGAAGGGGGAAAGTTTATAAAAGGAACCGCGATGTTGACAACCCATTCCACTTCACGCGAAAGATCCAAAGCAGAACCACGGTTTGATGGTGTTCTGATCTATTTAGTGTTTCAGCCTGTAAATGTACAGTTTATATCTTCGAGAATATTGTAATTGTCTATAAACAATAGTATTTAAAAAAGGTTGAAGTTATGTGATCGCAAGAACGGTATAATTGTAATTTTTTAAGTGATACAACGAGTATTTTCATTATAGTGTAATAATTGTATGTTTTGTGTTAAAGTGACGCAACAAGTCTTAATCTCATAAAAACTGTTATAAGTGTAGAAGATAACCATTGGAATATGAACGAGCTCAGCGGGAGTAGCAACGGACATGAACCCGTGACCAACATCAACACCATGGAAGCTTAAAAGGAAAGAATGAGGGTCTTACCCGGGACCCGAACCTTGGATTGTTACGACATGAAGTACTAAAATGAAATAATTTTTTAATAAATGCGCGGTTATTCATTATGCAGATCACGTAAATTAGGTTAGACATGTAAATTGCATGTATTTCTTTTTAATTAGAAAGAGAACTTGTGAGTGGTCTTCATATTCATTTATGTTCATTTCATGGAATTAATAGTCTACTCTATGGGCTTAAATATAGATTTAATTAACGTTATGCATGTATTTGACGTGATGATAAAATATTAGTTAGTCAGAGTGCTTAGATTAGGTAAATGTAATAGATAGTGGATTTGTTTTTGGCACTGAGCCGAGCCGTAATTTTGTATAATTTATTTACGTGATATCCAAGCTTATTATCATAATGCATGGTGATTATGCTTGTAAAAATGGATTATCGACTGTTAACATTAGGATAGCAAGGCACTCTTATTTTCATGTAATTCGCATGATGATATATTTGTAGATGGCTGTATTAATTATATGCGTAACTTGTGACATGCCTAGATATCGAACAGACGCCTTCCTATTGAGATTAGCGTTTTCCTTTTATGTGAAATATTTTCCCTTTCTATATATGCGAAAAACGTTATGGATATGTTTAAAATCCATATTTGATTTTATTGATTTGATTTTAAAATGTAGGAAAAACCTAGGCTGTATTCTGTAATCGGATGGAATCGAAGCTGGTCATTCTGAGTTGATGGATGTGAATATGAGACAATGAACAGTGGATTGATATTGTATTATATAATTGTGGCAGGACAGTGAATTTATAAGCCAGTGGAGCTTTGGAAATATGATATGAGAATATATAATGAAATAAGATTATTTAACAAATATGTGTTCCAAGGGAAACGATTTGCTTTCACCTTGAGATGTTGAAAGGATATTTCTGCCACACCGAGCCATTATTAGCCGGGCTTTGACGTCCAGAGATTTACGATGAGGGGAGAGTGAAAAAGGGCTTGGCTCTTGTAGAGGGTTACCGTATGCTGTATTGTTCGAGCTATTCCACTTAGAATGAAAGCTGTGCGACACAATTATTGTTTAAAGGGTTCTTTGACTTTTTCATGTATGATCTTATAATAATATTTAACTAACTGGAACGCCAGTATTATCATTTATTTGTTGACCATATGATTAATTAAG
Source organism: Anabrus simplex (assembly GCF_040414725.1). Classification (NCBI taxonomy): domain Eukaryota; kingdom Metazoa; phylum Arthropoda; class Insecta; order Orthoptera; family Tettigoniidae; genus Anabrus; species Anabrus simplex. Next base: position 418,397,393 of record NC_090267.1, on the reverse strand, counting down.
AAAGGCAGTTTTATTAGTCCCTTTTGTCGATGCCATCTTGGATATCATTGGTTCGAGTTCTGAGGCAACCATGGATTTTTGTTGTCACATTTTTTTTATATACAGCCAATTGCATGTGTATATTGTTATTGTTTATTTTCATATTGTGTACATATTTTTTAATATATTCTTTTAGTCGTGTTTCACTCTTTATGTGGATGACAAATCGAGTTTTATTTTCGTAATTTTTGTCATTGGATCCATTGGGATGTGGGTTCGATTTCTGGACCCGACATCAGTCATTTTATTTTGATTAGGATTATAACGACTAGCATTCATTTATTCTTTGTTTATTTTTGTAATATAATTAATTTAGTTAGGTGACCACTTCAAGTTACCTTCAATTTAATTTGTTGTATAAATAATTGTTTCTTCTGATAGTGAAGAAAGTTATTAATGATAACCGTCGCATTTATAAGGATATTTCTGACTTTTAAAAAAATGTATGTTATACAAATTATAATGTAATATTTATCATCATGTCGGGAAGAAGAAAGAAGTAAAAGAGAAATAATTTTTTTTTGACACTTTACAATTTGTATTTAGTCCGTAGGACATTGCATATTCAACATTGATATGCTATAAATATTCAGGATCAACCTTTAATTAATTTGATTTATCAAGGCTCAATAAATAGGTATTTAAATTTTTGTCTGCCTGTCATTTTGCCGAATAACATTGTATCCCAGGTTTCCTTCCGTTCATTTATGCCTTTAAGCTAGTTATGTGTTATTTTCTTTGATCTTCTGCCGCGAACGCACCATGGCCTTGGGAGGTCGGTGGTTTGATTCTATGGAACGGAAGGGTGCAGTAGACCCTTGCACGGTCGGAAGAGCATTTGCTCACCCATCATTGTGAATTTTTTTTTTTGTTGTTCCTTCTTGATGAGGTGGCATTTGACTCTAGACTAAAAAGGTCCCTTTCCATCAGGCGCTTTGGCGTATGGTGCTATATGGCGGTATCCCGACCTTTTAGGGATTATCATGCAGTCATTTGGTTCTATGCGGCAAAATGGCGAGGGGTGGGAAGGTTGCACTATGAAGTTCGTGGCCAAAAATGAGTACCAGGTTAATTCCTTGGGGCAAAATCGACGGAGCATGGGGCTAACCACTTATCCCAATTAATGCCAAGGTTCGGAAACCTGCCTGGTATTCACCAATTAGATGGTCTGTTTGTTTCTCAAGTCTAGTGAGCAGGGCTTTGGAAAAATTTTTGTAAGCAACTGGTATCAATCTAATTCCTCTATAATTATTGATGTTCGTTTTATCCCCTTTCTTGCGTAGTGGATGGATTAGCGCACATTTCCAATCTTCCGGGATTTCTTCAGTGATCCAGATGTTCTCAAGAATCGAGTGTATTTTCCGGGCTACGCTGTCACCTTCTATCTTCAGTATTTCGGCAATTATACCATCTTCCCCCGGGGCTTTGTTATTTCTGAGTCCATGGATTATTTCTTTGAATTATTCCAGTGTTGGGGGTTATGAATCTTGATTAAATAAGGGGTTTTCAAAGGTGAGTTGTTTTTTAGGGGATTCACAGTTTAAAAGATCCTGGAAACAAACTGCTAGAAGTTTGCAGTTCTCTTAATTATTCGTTTCCGGTGTCCCATCTGGGCGTTTGAAGCAAAGACCAGGTGCCATCAAAACGGGACTTCAAATTTCGTTGAGAAAACTCAGTACATGGAAGGAGCCTCACAATACTTAGATGGACAACCTATGACAACTAAATTCGGCAAAATTGTTCAAGTGAACCAATTTAAATATTTGGGAGAAATTATTCAGTCCTCGGGTTTAAATCGCGAAGCAAATAAAGATAGAATTTCCAAATTACAGAAAGCATACAGGATCACTTGGAACAGGTATAATAAAAATTCTTGGAATGCAAAAATGTTTACACTATAATACAGTAATCAAACCTGAAGCGTTATATGTAAAGCCCGGATTTTTATGCAGCAACAGGTTAGACTGCAAACTAATTTGGTTCGTAGGAAGTGTCGGCCACCCGCTCTTCCATAATGTAGGAAGAGTAACATAATTTATAGGGGTTCCGATGGGCTGTACCCCTAATGTTTATACAAACCCCATAGCAGAGGCGTTGTGAAGGTAGACTATACTTGCTACTCGCTTCAGTAAGTTTGCATTCTAACCTATTAATGCATAAAAATCCTGGCTCTAGTTATATGCCTCAGAAACCTTAATCATTGGTGGCGGATCTTTAACCAAAGACATTGAGAAACAAGAAAGAAAAATTTAAGTATTTGGCCCAGTTTGTATAGATGGAATATGGAGGAAAATATCATCCCAGGAGATATATTGTCATTCTAAAAAATTTCTCACAGTTTTCGGAAAATACTATTAAAATTTTTTGGACACTTTATCAGAATGAACACTAACAGGCTAACTAAAAGAATTCTCAACCTGGCCCTGTCATTAAAAGCCAAGAACAGTGGGCGTCGTGAAATTGAAACAGATCTCTAGGAAATCAACATCTCAGAAGATGTAAATTCAGAACCAAAATCGACAATCACCACTTTGAAGACAAACCCAACACCAGAACTACTATAACTTGGACTGAAGAACGAAGGTAGAAGCTCAGCAAGAGGATGAAGATATTTTGGGAGGAAAAGAAGGCCGACACATCAGCTAAGCAAGTTCAACCGTGCTCCTGAGTACGGCATAACGATGTATAATAATAATAATAATAATAATAATAATAATAATAATAATAATAATAATAATAATAATAATAATAATCCCTGAAGATTGGAAAAATGCTATCATTCATCCTCTACACAAAAAAGGAGATAGAGCAGATCCTAACAACTACCGCGGCATTTCCATCACATCTGTAATTTATAAGACACTCTCCAAAGCACTACAGAGGAGACTTGTGGAACAAGTGGATCATCAACTAGGCGAGTATCAAGCGGGATTTAGGAAGGGAAGATCGTGCGTTGATCAAATCTGGAGTCTGAAACGTGTACTAGAGAATCATCTCTCAAAGGATCTGGTAGTCGTTTTTGTAGACTTTAAAAAGGCGTATGATTCAGTCGACAGGGAAGTGCTATTCAATATACTAGTGGAATTTGGAATTGACGCCAAAACAACAGCAATTATTAAGCAGACTTTAACTGGGACACATTCGAAAGTTAAGTTCATGGGAGAGAACTCCAAACAGTTCGAAATTAAAACAGGAGTCAGGCAGGGTGATGGATTGTCACCAATTCTTTTCAACTGTGTGTTGGAGAAGATTATCCGGGAGTGGGAAAAAGAACTGGACAGAAAAGGATTACTTAACCAAGTATACATTGGAGGGTCAAAAAGTGGTGTCGTGATTAATTGCCTTGCCTTTGCTGATGACGTTGCGCTGCTATCTAGGAATACTGACACAGCAATAGAACAGCTGAATGTACTAAAACTACAAGCAGAAAAAGCAGGACTACAGATTTCTTTCGAAAAAACTAAATATATAACAAACATCAAAACAGCCCCTCGGTACCTGAAGACAGAACACGGTAAAATAGAAAGAGTTGATAGCTTTAAGTATTTGGGTGAAATAGTGCAATTGAAAACAAATGAAAGAGAAGCAAACAACACCAGACGGGAGAAAATGGCTGCGGCTTTTCGTAGGACATATCCTATATACAAGAAGAAAACCATCTCCAGACGAGCTAAACTAAGGCACTACAATACAGTGATTAAAACGGAATGTCTGTATGCTAGTGAGTGCCTCCAAATGACAGGAAAAGCGGGACTGAGAGAAGCTGAGAAATTTGAAAGAAAGATCCTTCGCAAAATAATGGGTCCAAAGATTGTGGATGGACAGTATAGGCTGCGAGGAAGGGAAGAACTTTACCGAGACAATGAAAGGCTAACTGAGTGCATGAGAAAACGGAGACTTAAATTCTATGGGCATTTATTTAGAATGGATGAGAAGAGACTAACGAAAAGGATTTTCACAATACTAGACAGCAGACCTAAAGTGTCGGACAAATGGTTCAGGGAGGTGAGAAAGGATCTCAGACAGGTAGGACTAAATTCGGAAGACATCTCAAACCGAACAAAGTTTAGGTCAGTGATCGACAGATTTCAGGGATTCCATGACGAACCAAAACTTAACCGTGGGTGGACGGACGAAAGAAGACAGGCTGCCAGAGAGAGGATGCTGAAGTTCTGGGCTGTGAGGAAGGCTTCCAGAAACATGTAATTGTTATCTAACGTGGTCTCTAATGGCCGTAAACGAATATATATATAATAATAATAATAATAATAATAATAAATAATTCTGGCAGATTACTTCAAGAATTTACTTAATTGCTCTAAACCACAAAGCGCCATTGAGACCAAGGAACCCTTACTCAGGTACCCAGATTCCAGACCACCCGACAGAGATGAAATCAAGCGCCACATTGCCCGTCTCAAAAATAACAAAGCGCCGGGGGAAGACTCAGTAGTAGCAGAACTATGGAAATATGCCCCAGAGTAATCACTTGATATCTTGCAAAAGCAAATAGAAGAAATTTGGAACAAGGAGACCCTAAGCGAAGATTGGAAAATAGCTTTGATCCATCCATTACACAAAAAAGGCAGCATGAAGAACATCAACAACTACAGAGGAATATCTTTGCTACTCGTGACTTACAAAATTCTATCACTTGCCATCCTGGAGTGTTTGGAAGCACAAGTCGAACATCAAATAGGTGAATACCAAGGAGGGTTCAGAAAAGGTCGCTCAACAGCTGAACAGATCCAAAATCTCAAAACGATCATCAGGTATTGTACACTAACGTCCAAGCAGTATGTGTCTGTCTTTGTGGACTTTAAGAAATCGTACGACTCCATTGACCGGGAAGTCCTATTAAACATCTTAAATGAATTTGGAGCTGATTTGAAACTGCTGGCATTAATTAGAGCCACCCTGACTGATACAAAGTCCAAGGTGAAGTTCGAGGGATGTCTCTCGCATTCCTTTGACATCAAAACAGGAGTCCGACAAGGTGATGGGCTATCCCTGATACTCTTCAACTGTGTTCTTGAAAAGATCATCAGAACCTGGCGGGTGAGATTACAGGAAACCAGCTAGAGTCCATTGAGAATAGGAACCAAATCCAAGGGGATCGCAACAGACTGCTTAGCATTTGCCGATGATATTGCTGTTCTCTCAAACGACATAGAAACCGCTAGAGCTCAAGTTGAAATTTTAAAGGAAATTGCCGAACAAACTGGTTTGCAGATATCGTTTGAGAGAACAGAAGTAATGACTAACATCAAAGAGGTTCCACCAAAACTCCATACAAAATACGGGGACATCACCCGAGTAGACAAATTCAAATACCTGGGTGAGATCATCATGAAAAATGGACTGGACAAAGAAGCACTTCAGGAGCGAGTACGCAAACTGGAAATAGCCTACCAAATATCCCGCACAATCTACAACAAAAATGCCTTTCCCAAAACACCAAGATACGTCACTATGAAACAGTTCTGAAGCCAGTAGTTCTATATGCAGCCGAAACCCTGTCTCTAAATGCCAACAAAGGACTCCTTGAAGAACTGGAGAAAAGAGAACGCAAAATTGTGAGAGGAATCTTGGGATCAAAGTACAGAAATGGAATCCATCAAAAGAGATCCAACAAGGAAGTCTACAGCAAAATAGAGAAAATTACCGACACAATCAGAAAAAGACGGGCACGATTTTATGGTCATCTGAAAAGAATGGATGGAAGAAAGTTAACTAAAGAAATCTTTCACTTTTTTGATTCAAACCCCAAAACCACAATTCCCTGGTTTAGAAATACCAAAGAAGACCTGCAAATGCTAGATATCTCAGCTGAAGACGCCCTTAACAGAGATCTCTTTCGCAAGAAAATATTGACGACCGGGCTAAACCGAGACGAGCAACCGAAGAGAAGACACGGTGCCCCTTGGACAGAGGAGCGTAAGCAGGCCCACTCACAAAGAATGAGGGAAATTCGGGCTCTAAAGAAGGCCAAGTTCAGTGTCAAATGCAACAAGACTTAACGTGATCCTTGATGGCCCCAGCGAATTATATATATATAATAATAATAATGTGACCTCAGCTACCGTGGCCAAGATCAGCATACGGGAAATCTCTTGGAATTAAAGTTTCCTACTTTCCTATATAATTTATTATCATCCCAAGATAATAGGTTCAAACCCGGAATCCTCTAGTTTTTTTTGCTAGCGGCTTTACGTCGCACCGACACAGATAGGTCTTATGGCGACGGTGGGATGGGAAAGGCCTAGGAGTTGGAAGGAAGTAGCCGTGGCATTAATTAAGGTACAGCCCCAGCATTTGCCTGGTGTGAAAATGGGAAACCACGGAAAACCATCTTCAGGGCTGCCGATAGTGGGATTCGAACCTACTATCTCCCGGATGCAAGCTCACAGCCGCGCGCCTCTACGCGCACGGCCAACTCGCCCGGTAATCCTCTAGTTGGTTGGGGCAGTAGAATAACACCCACGGCATCCATGCCTTTCGTAAGAGGTGATTAAATACTTGTTTCTTTATTAGTAAAGGATATTCTAAATACCAATTATCACGACTGTAACATCTTCAGTTTTGGAGATATGTGTTCTCATAAAAGGAATTCAACTCCTTTTCACCCCAGACCCCAAGATGATTTTCCGCCAAAATGCGCTTTTTTGTGTTTAAAGGAGATCTAAATACCAGTTTTCACCACTGTAACAGGTTTACTTTTCATTAGATGTAAGTGTTGTAACCAAGGTTGAAATTTACAAAACACAACTTTTATTGCTTCACTTTATGATATTTACATAAATAACTGAAATTTATTTTGAAGCAAAAAGGAATATTGAATCTTGAGAAAAGTTTGTCTTTATACAATATGTACAGGTTTGCAGTCTTTATATACACTTCTATCTTGAAAAGATAGTCTTTGTGAATTGACACGTTGATAGTCGAGAACTATCTGGCACACTAACATGAATGTCTTTGAGAGTCCTTGTTTGTTGAAGTGCCTGAATTCCTAAAAAGCAAGTTCAATTGATTGAAGAAATTCCACCTAGCGAAACTAAGGGAGCTTGCATAAGTTAGGGAATGAAAATGGCTTGTAAAAGAATTACGGAACATAGGCAGTGGAAATAGGTAAGGGAACGGTGACCAGAGGTGAAACCTCGTACTGCCAGAAATTCAGTCCACCTGGTCGAAGCACATTTTCAAGAGGAGTAGCCTCCGTGCTCGACGTAGGGTGTATTCTGGAGCTGGACACCGGGGCAAGTGGGCGAGTGAGCAGGCAGGGAGCTCCTATTTATAGTACACTCGATGGTCAGGCACGCGCACTGAGGGCTGCGCGTCGAAGCTAGCAGAATGATACACAGGCGCGCGTGCAGCTGGCAGACGGAGCGAGAAGGGAGCGCCGGACATACAACACCCTCCCCTCCTAAATACGCCGGTACGGCGTGAAACGGCGGCGGCGCTGGCGGCGACTGCGATGCTGGGGCGGAGCTGCTGATGTCTCTGTTGTATTGTCCGGAGCTGGAACTGGGCGGAGTGGCGCTGTCTCGTCCTGAAAGGAACCCATTGTTATTAAATGATCTAAAGCGCGTTCAGCAATAGATTTATCTGGTTTAGCAATAGCATCAATAGCTGGACAGGGGCGGTAGCGCAGACGTATCTGATCTTGATGGCGGCAGATACGTTTCTCCGTAGTCTGTATCTCGTATAGACGATGACCCAAAGATCTGCAGATGACTCCAGGTATCCATAGTGGGTTGGATTTGAATGTCCTGGTGTAGACCTTGTCGTTGAGGGAGAACTTCGTTGGTGATGTCTTATGCTGGGCCGGAAGAGGCTGTAACAGAGAAAGTAAAGTTCTGTGAGGTCGTCCATGGAGCTTCTGTGCAGGAGTGATATTATCAGCGCCGGGTAGGGTTCTGTAGTTGTTTAAGAGTTGGAGCAAGGCTTGGTCTTTATTTAAGCCTGAAGAGACAGCTTTCTTCATACTTCTTTTGAATGTTTGTACGAAGCGTTCAGCTTCACCATTAGATTGAGGGTGAAAAGGTGGTGCTAGGATATGACGAATGCCATTATGTGTACAAAAGTTCTGAAAAGCAGTAGCTGTAAATTGAGGTCCGTTGTCCGAAATGAGTACTTGCGGTAAACCTTCTGTAGTAAAGATTTTCTGGAGAGCACGAATGGTAGCTTCGGTTGTAGTAGTCGAATGCATATCCACGACATATGGAAAGTTTGACAGTGAATCGATGACTATTAACCACATGGAATTGAGGAAAGGACCTGCGAAATCGATGTGAACTCGTTCCCATGGAGTAGTAGCAGGAGGCCATGAAGCAAGATCAGAAGACGGGGCGTTCTGATTCGTTTGACATTGCTCACAATGACGTATTAGCTTTTCGATGGCGGCATCAATACCGGGCCAGTAGCAGTGTTGACGGGCGAGTTGCTTTGTTCTGGAGATACCCCAATGGCTTTGGTGTAATAATTCGAGAACTTGTTTCTGTAGGCTAAGTGGGATAACCACTCGGAAGATGGTGCCTGCTTCTAGTAATACAACTCCGGCACGAGTCGTGAGACGATGCTGCATACGATGATAAGGTGCCAGGTGGGCAGGAAGTGTGCTCTGAAGAGGCCAACCGTTGCGGATGTAAGTACGTACAAGAGCAAGTGTACTGTCCTTATCCGTAGCTTTAGCTATGCAGGTAGCATCAATAGGAAAACTGGATACAGTATCTTCAAGTTCTATGTCCAACTGAAGACATTCAGATTCTTGAGAATCGAAGGCAGTATCAGGACCAACGGGTAAGCGGGAGAGGGCATCAGCATTACAATGCTGGGATGTGGCTCGATATACAATCTGATAGGAATAATCAGAAAGGAACATGGACCATCTTTGAAGCTTTCTGAGGGAATTCTCAGGGATCTTATTACCAGGATGGAATAAGTGTACGAGAGGCTTATGATCGGTAATGATCAGGAAATGGTTGCCATAGAGATATTCATTGAAACGGCGAATACCAAAGATGATGGCTAAAGCTTCTTTCTCTATCTGTGAGTATCGACGTTGATGGTCATTAAGTGTTTTCGAAGCGAAGGCGATGGGGCGTTCTTGTCCATGACGATCCTTCTGGGAGAGAACGGCACCGACACCGTAGTCTGAAGCGTCAGTAGCTAGCGTGATGATCTTGTCGGGCTGAAAATGAGTGAGTTGTATAGCTTGAATTAAGGCGTTGTTGATTGTTTTCCATGCCTGTTGGCATTGCGGAGTCCACTGAAACTTAACACCTTTTTTACGTAGAGCGTTTAATGGAGCTGCCACTGTAGCGAAGCGTGGAATGAACTTATTATAATAGTTCGCTTTGCCTATGAAGGACTGAAGCTGTTTGAGGTTCTGAGGTGCTGGCATGTTTACTATCGCTGAGACATTCTGTGTACTAGGACGAATTCCATTCTTATCAAGTATATGTCCTAGGTAGTGAACTTGAGGCTGAAAGAAGGTACATTTAGCGAGATTCGCTCGTAGGCCATTGTCTTTCAATTTCTGGAGAAGGAGGCGTAGATTGGTTAGATGTTCCTGATGATCTTTTCCAGTAACAATAATATCATCCAGGTAGTTAGCACAACCGGGAATGGAGGCGGTGAGCTGAGCCAAATAGCGCTGAAAAATAGCCGCTGAGGATGAAACACCGAATGGGAGCCGCTGGAGCTGGAGCAGTCCGAGAGGAGTGTTGAGTGTGAGAAATTTCTTAGATTCTTCGTCTAAAAGTAGTTGGAGATATGCTTCTTTAAGATCAACTCGAGAGAAAAATTGTCCACCAGAGAGACGACGGAATAAGTCTTCTGGACGTGGAATAGGAAAGATATCTGTGTCGAGTTGTGCGTTGACTGTAGATCGAAAATCACCACAAAGTCGAACATTACCATCAGGTTTCTTGATTACCACGAGTGGAGTAGCCCATTGACTAGAAGTAACTGGTACAACAATTCCAGTTTGTATCCATCTTTCTAATTCTTTCGTGACCTGGTCTTGAAGTGCTAGGGGTACTGGACGTGATTTGAGGAAGCGAGGCTTAGCTCCGGATTTCAGCTGTATGTGAGCTGTATAGTCTTTGGCTGTTCCGAGCTGAGAGTCGAAGACTTCAGGAAACTGCGCTAGGAGAGCGGTAACGTCAGAAGTAGGATGCAATGTAGATACGACGTTAATGTTGTCATGTATCTGGAAACCAAATAAGTTAAATAGATCCATGCCCATAATGTTTGATGCAGTGTAGTTGTTAACTACGAGAAGAGGAATGGCTTTCTGAATTCCTTTATAACTAGCCTGAAGCTTGATTTGACCTTTGATGTCAATTTTCTTCTTGTTAAATGTCACGAGCTGGATGTCAGCTGGAGAGCATGAAGGTGAACCTAAGTCGTGGTAGGTAGTCAGGTTAATAATAGAGACAGGAGATCCAGTGTCTACTTGAAAATCGACAGATCGATCAGAGAATGAGAGAGGAATGATGATTTTGTGAGAATCCTTTGTGGGAAGAATAAGATTGATCTGATCAACTTCCATGTCTTGGCGGGGCTGTATATGCTTCCGGCGTGCTGCAGTAGTCTTAGCAGGGCGGAGCGAACTTTGACAGACAGTCTTAATGTGTCCAAGTTTATTACATCGTTCACAAGTAGCTTTGAAAAAACGACAGTCACGACGTTCATGATGCTTGAAACAACCTCGGCAGGAAGGCAGGAGTTTCGAGGTGCTTTTAGAATTGGGCTTCCGTGTAGCATTGCGAGAGGGAACCTGGCTAGAATGCTTGGTGGGGAGCGCCTTATCCGTACGGTTCACTGTAGCAGAGGACTTGCGGGCCTGAGGCGAGACTTGTGCAACTTCGTGTGGAGAAGCTATGGCTGCGGCAGTCTTGGTAGTAAGCTCATAAACCGTAGCAATACGCTGGACGTCTTCTAAAGAAGGGTTACTCTGCTTGACAGCGTCAAAACGTATTTTGTCTTCAGGAGTATGTAAAATTATCATGTCCCGAATGAGAGAATCAGTGTAGGATGAACCACAACCGTCCTTGGAGCAGATGAACTGGCAGGGTTTAGCTAGACCACGCAATTCAGTTATCCATTCAGTATGTGTCTGATGGGGTTGCTTTCTGCTCTGAAAAAATTTATAGCGAGCAGCCACTATGTGAGGAGCTTTGGCATAGTGTTCCGTGAGACGGGCCAAGAGCTGCGTGAAGGGTACCTCAGATAAGTGTTCTTCCGGACTTAATTTACGTAGTAATTCACATGTAGCATTGCCAACCGAACTAAGAAATAGTGCGCGGCGGCGTTGATCATCTGTGACAGAATGGCAGATGAAATGCTGTTGCAAGCGGGCTAAATAAACTGACCATTCTTCCTTAGCCGGATCAAAAGCAGAGAACGGAGGAATAGCTGATGGCTGTGTAGAGACAGAAATAGCCTGAATAGCCTGAATTAATGCTGCCTGTTGTTGTTGCATAAACTGTTGTTGTTGCTGCTGTAAGGCTTGGAATACCGTAGCGAGTTGTTCCGCAGTAGCCATTGCGAGATGCGTGCAAGAAAGAGTAAGGTAAGCTGTGAGTCAGAACTGGTTGGAGTGTCGTTGTTGTTTAGCACGTCGCCGTAGAGTTGACAACTGGGCCTGTTGAATTGTAGTGTCGTGTTTACCTCGTTGCTATAGAGTTGGCGATTGGGGCTGATGACGTGTAGTTTGTTGCTTTGTACCTCGTCGCTATAGAGTTGGCGATTGGGACCGAAGAATTGTAGAGTTGCGTTTTTACCTCGTCGCCATAGAGTTGGCAACTAGGGTCGAAGAATTATAGAGTTGCTTTTTTACCTCGTCGCCATAGAGTTGTGTTGTAACCAAGGTTGAAATTTACAAAACACAACTTTTATTGCTTCACTTTATGATATTTACATAAATAACTGAAATTTATTTTGAAGCAAAAAGGAATATTGAATCTTGAGAAAAGTTTGTCTTTATACAATATGTACAGGTTTGCAGTCTTTATATACACTTCTATCTTGAAAAGATAGTCTTTGTGAATTGACACGTTGATAGTCGAGAACTATCTGGCACACTAACATGAATGTCTTTGAGAGTCCTTGTTTGTTGAAGTGCCTGAATTCCTAAAAAGCAAGTTCAATTGATTGAAGAAATTCCACCTAGCGAAACTAAGGGAGCTTGCATAAGTTAGGGAATGAAAATGGCTTGTAAAAGAATTACGGAACATAGGCAGTGGAAATAGGTAAGGGAACGGTGACCAGAGGTGAAACCTCGTACTGCCAGAAATTCAGTCCACCTGGTCGAAGCACATTTTCAAGAGGAGTAGCCTCCGTGCTCGACGTAGGGTGTATTCTGGAGCTGGACACCGGGGCAAGTGGGCGAGTGAGCAGGCAGGGAGCTCCTATTTATAGTACACTCGATGGTCAGGCACGCGCACTGAGGGCTGCGCGTCGAAGCTAGCAGAATGATACACAGGCGCGCGTGCAGCTGGCAGACGGAGCGAGAAGGGAGCGCCGGACATACAACAGTAAGTATCCTCATACAATTAATTCAATTAAGTTTTCATTTTTTAACCCCCCTTTTCTTTGGATTTTCCGAAATCAAAGGAATACATGTTTCTTTACTTTTAAGCAGATTTCAAATACCAATTTTCACGTCTGCAACATCTTTCGTTTTTGAGATAATAGTATCTTCATGCAAATAATTCGACTAATTTTTCAATTCTCGCCCCCCCCCAAGTGGATTTCCGAAACCATAAAATACATATTTCCTTTTTTTTAAAGGAGATTCCAAAAACCAAATTTCACGTCTGTAACATCTTCAGTTTGTGACATATCAGTATCCAAATAAAAATAATTCAACCCCATTTTCAGTCATTTTTAGCCCCACCCAAGTTTTTCGAATAAAAAACATGTTTCTTTATTTTTAATGGAGATAAAAGTACCTTTTTTAACTTCTGTAACTTGTTAAGGTTTTGAGATATACTGTAGACATACTCATTTTAAAATTTTACCTCTCTTTTAAAGTTCCCCCTTAGGTGGAGTTTCCGAAAACAAATCACCCATATTTCTTTACTTCTACAGGAGATTACAAATACCAGTTGTTACGTCTGTAACATTTTACGTTTCTGATTTATACTGTACATACAGTCTTTCTATAAATTCACCCCATTTGTCACTCCTGTTTAACCGCAATTAATTGGATGTTCGAAAAACAAATCAATACACGTTTCTTTATTTTTAAGGGAGATTCCAAATACCGATTTTCAGATTGTAATATCTTCAGTTTCTGAGATATAAGTATCCCCATTAAAGGCATTTAATCCCTTTGTCACCCTTTTTCAGCCTGGGGGCTCGGTGTTTGTACTGTCCCCAACATCTCTTCATTTTCCGAAAACGTAAAATATGTGTTTCTTTATTTTTGAAGGAAATTCTAAACACCAATTTTTAAATGTGTAAACTTTTAAAGTTTTGAGATATAGATACATTCATTATAAATATTCACCCCCCTTTTCACCCACTTAGCGACGGAATATCCAAAAATCCTCCCTTGGCGAGCGCCTACATTCTAATATAAATGTATCCTCAAAATTTCATTTCTTTATGGCCAGTAGTTTTTGCTCGGCGATGATGAATCAGTCAGTCAGTCAGTCAGTCAGTCAGTCAGTCAGTCAGTCAGTCAGTCAGTCAGTCAGTCAGTCAGTCAGTCAGTCAGTCAGTCAGTCAGTCAGTCAGTCAGGATATTATCTTTTATATATAAATAGATTTATGTATGGTATTATTTATTTTATTGTTTCAAAGATCCCAGTGAGCTAATGCTCGTACTGGGACAGTACGTTAAAAATCTGGCACAGTTACAATATTAAAGAAAAATTGAACTATTTATAATGCAGAGCTGGTAAATAATGTTAATAACTTAGTTTTAAACGCAACATTTTTGAACGATACAATTGTTACTCTCCACAGTAGGCTACTTTGAAAATCTTTGAAAGTGTACGCTGCAGAGCTTGTATTGCAGCAGGAGGTTGCACGTTTGAACTGTTACTGTAAAGAACTGTAAAAACTGAACTCACTATTTCTGACCCACAGTCAGGGTGCTGCCCGACTCGTTGGCTGAATGGTCAGCGTACTGGCCTTCGGTTCAGAGGGTCCCGGGTTCGATTCCCGGCCGAGTCGGGGATATTAACCTTTATTGGTTAATTCCAATTGCCTGGGGATGGGTGTTTGTACTGTCCCCAACATCTCTGCAACTCAAACACCATACATAACACTATCCTCCACCACAATAACACGCAGTTACCTACACATGGCAGATGCCGCCCACCCTCATCGGAAGGTCTGCATTACAAGGGCTGCACTCGGCTAGAAATTGCCACACGAAACTACGGGTTTTGAAAATTAGTGGGGATGCTTTAACTCACCGTCCAACCGAGCAAGTGGCTGCACGGTATTTAGCTATCAGCTAGTGGGTGCGAATCCCACTGCCGGCAATCCCGAAGATGGTTTTCTGTTGTTTCCTATTTTCATACCAGTCAAGGCCACGGTCGCTTCCTTCCCAATCCTAGCCCTTTCCTATCCAATCGTCGCCATCAGACCTTCCTGCGTCGGTGCGACGTAAAACGAATTGTCCAAAAACGGGGGAATTTAGGAAAATATCGAAATATAATCCTCAAGAAAATAGTTCTAGGTGTTTTTTAACGAGCAATACTTTACGGAAAACATAAACTGTTTTCTTAAGTACATTTTCAACAATAATAATGAATGAATACAAACGAAAATCCACTTCCAATGGACATAAAATCCACATAAAAGGCAATGGTGTGTTTTAATAGTCAAAAAATAAGAGACTTTTACATTTTAAAGATATGGGAACTGAAACGATGAAAGCTAAAGACATACTAATTGCGTCTCTAAAATCTTAAGTTTAAAAAATCGCAATAGTCTAGATTTCTCCTAGAATGATACCAAACTGTGTTTAAGGGAAAGCAAATTGACTCAAATTTGGCATTTATTATTAGTATTATAATAAAAGAGAAATTAAAAGCAACTACTAAATGGGTAGAAGAAACACATTTTGGAAGTTGGTGTCAATCCAAAAAAAATCCTTTAATATAGATACGTTTCGAGAGAAAATTAATAAATTCAAGGCGTTCCAGGAAAAACAAAATGAAAAGTCCAAGAACATTTGGTCAGAGAAGAGGAAGAGGATCCACGGCGAAATGACGACGTTCTGTGAGAAGAAGAAGGGACTAACCAGCAAGTCAATTGTTTACCGTGGTACAAAGTAGGCCAAAATCGAATAAATAAGAAGAAAATAGAAACTAAAAGTATTAATGTCTTTAGTAACAATTTAAAATCTTTGCTATATTTCTAATTCTCACTCATGAAGAGAGTTTTCCTACGAACAGGTTCAATTTATTTATTTTTTCTCGATTATGGACATGAATGATTGCTTTGTCGTTCAATTTTCCTTGTGTCATTGTACTTCGCAGGTAAATTTTAAATCTTCTCACAGCGGAAAACAAACGTTCTGATGAACATGTAAAACTGGGTATTGTTAAAGCGGTATTTAGCAAACTTCACTTCTTCTGGAATCAATTACCCTTTCTTAAGTTTCTGATGAATCAGATTTAATTAATAAAATAAAATATACACATTGATTGAGAATAAAGTAAATAAAAGTTTCTTAATGCACTCCTCAGCACTCCTCCCGCCGTTGGTAAGGTAGAGACAAAAATACCTTGGTATTGTTAGGGTTAACAACGATGACAAATAATTCCCCCATTTTCTTTCTTTCCTTCTGTTATTATTTCTTATTTAATCTTTCTTCTCCCTGTATTTGGTAGTGCTGAGCACCCCCGAAGTCGGCACCCTGCCCGTCGTTATTGTAATTAATACAGTATATTTATTTTGGTCGCTTCTACCATACCTAAAAGTTTGAGCATTACTCCCTGGGAGAATATATATCCTAACTACTTAAAACGATCTACCTGTCACAGTTGTGTATCTCACAATGGACTCTAAATAATTAAAAATCCATAATTAATTTGTATGCTTAAAGTCTTAAAGTAGGCCCAAACAAATAATTTTACTTAAGATTGTCTTCACTTTATATTTTCATTTGAAGCCCAGATCGCTTACCTGTAAAGCGAGAAGCGTTGCCAGGACTACCTTCATGGCTCCAGATGGCCTGTGCGAACACCAAACAATTAATGATCGCAGCAGTACACGTTTGTAGTATTGTATGCCGCACCTTTATCGCGAACGTAAAGTGAAAACCTATTAACGCAACGATCAGTGTCACAATCAAAGATACTTCGCGCTTTTAACAGTGCATTCAGCTTTATAATTTTGTTTTCATCTCTGAGCATTTGCCCTTGGTGTTAAAACATTTCAAATATGCATTAAAATATCTCTTTTATAATAGCAATTTTAGGGACGATTTTGTTTATTTATGACCACTGCACGAGGGAAAGGTGACGTTCGGAATACATTACCAGACTAGAGAGACTGGGTTTTCCACACTTCCTTACAGTGCAGTGTCGGTTCCTCGCTTGGTTGCAGTATTGTACAACCCTCGTATCCAATAAACTATTCGTTTAGTGGAATGGAGATTGATTTGTAATTTTTCTCAATTGCATTCCAGACATCCTAATGTTGAAAACATCTCTTAGCTGACAAAGTACGCGTCCCCATACGACGAAAAACGTAAAATTAAGGGCCAGGAAAGGTTTAAAATTTTGAATCTTGGATAGCTCCATGAACTAAAAAAATAATAATTCGAAAACCATTTGCGGCCTAAATGCAGTCCCGGAAAAACAGCCTAAAGTCGCTTGTTTCTTTACTAATTTTCTTTTTGATTCAAATCCTATCCAAATTAACTTATTTACATAATTCTTTCTGTAATGTGTTCCTTGGTTCAATACCCCTAGACGTTCTTTTATTTAAAAAAATATCGATACCTGATGTAGTTATAGGGGCTTAAGTGAAAATATTGACTCACATTAGCGCTCGTAGTGGTAGAAAAAGGCAAACTGTTAATGTAATCGACTAGATTACGATGATTAAGAAAAGGAATATAAATAAATAATATATTTTCCTACTTTATTATATTTTGTTTACCTAAAATTCGTTGCTCATATTCCTAGCAGGTTTTCAATATTGAGCTGCTTACCTGAAGGTCTAGAACTGTGGATATATATATATATATATATATATATTTTTAGTCCTTCGCTTACGGGAGGAGATGCACTTTTATGCGTCTAGTAGTACACTGGTCACGATATATCGCGAGTGTGGGTGCGAGACCACTGGAACTTTACCTTTCCACTTATGGCGATGGTGATGGTTATTTTAAGAGGAAGTACAATTGGCAATCATCCTCTGTTAACACTAGTCAGAGGGTAAAAATGGAAGCTATCGGCCACAGAAAGAAAAGGACCACGACGGGTATAAGAATAAAAGTTTCCCTAGGCCTCGGCGCCTAATTTCCTCGGGGTGGAAAAGAACAAGAGTAGACCAAGAGAGATCGAATAGGATAGATGAAAGTGAGGATCCTGGCACAAGTAAGTGGAAGTAATGCTAGGACTAATAAGGTAAGGGCCCCGTGGTCCCCAAACCATGTTCCCAAGTTAAGAGACACTTAGGCCCCATTTCGTCACCTCCTACCACAGACAGGGGATACCGGGGACGATTTTCTACCACCCCTATCCACAGGAGGATTTCTATTTAACCCACTGAGTTGTAAGTGGTATTACTCCAAAAATTTATAAACTACCTTTATTCGATTAAATATATTCCATAACTTAAAATATACCATTTTTATTTGCTGATAGTGGTGGTTATTGTGCCCGTCGCGTGGTGTGGGGGTAGCGTGCCTGCCTCTCACCCGGAGGTCCTGGGTTCGATTCTCGGCACTGCCAGATATTTAAGAACAGCAAGAAGGCTGGTATGAGATTAAAATGACACATGTAGCTCATTTCCATTGGGGCTATGTTTGCAAGGAGGCCTACCACCTCCGGATGAGAACGCGAGTTTTGACCCGCTAAATGGTTAGCCTTTGATCCATGGAGTTCCCGGTTTGTTTTCGCGCCGGATCCGGGAATTTAATCTTCATTGGTTAGTTCTTCTAGTTTAAGTAACGATTAGAGTGAAATATATTGAGAAGCAAATGATTATGGTAGAATGTAAGATTAACAGGACGTTATCCGAATTCTGTGAAATTACTCAAAAAATGTTCATTAAGAAAGAAAGGTTTCCAAACAGAGAAGTATGGAGTGGTGGCTAATGGGACCATGTAAGACCAAGGGTCAGAGAGAGAAATATGACGAGAACCGTTTTTTACTTTGTTAGGAAATAATGGAAGAACAGCATCTATTGAGAGGAAGGCGAAGGAAATTCGAGTAAAATATCTAGGAAGAGAATATAAAGAAAAACTAATAATAATGTTATTTGTTTTACGTTTCACTAACTACTTTTTAAGGTCTTCGGAGACGCCGACGTGCCGGAATTTAGTCCCGCAGGAGTTCTTTTACGTGCCAGTAAATCTACCGACACGGGGCTATCGTATTTGAGCACCTTCAAATACCACCGGACTGAGCCAGGATCGAACCTGCCAAGTTGGGGTTAGAAGGCCAGCGCCTTAACCGTCTGACCCACTCAGCCCGGCAAAGAAAAACTAGAAAAAGCAAAAGAATTCTACACAATCGTTAAATTATTGAATAAGGAATGAATTGCACCGGCAAGAAGTGCAAGAGTTTTTATTCTAAAAAGTATGTGGCAATGGGAAATAAGAACAAATAAAACAATTATTAGCATTATTAACGACGATGTAATTGTAGCATAACTCTATAACGAATGATGACACAAAAGTACGCACTAAAACAACTTCGGGAGGGTATGATACCTGTTTGTCCCAGACTATATAACTTTGTTAACGTCTAGCAAAGGAAAGCAAAGTCACCTCCGTACAGACCATGAAAAGAATGGAAGGTAAAGGCTTCCACCATTGTCAACCTCGGCACGTGATGGGGTAGAGTGGTTAGCTCTACGCTCAGCCGCCTTTGCCCCGAGGAATTAACCTGGTACTCATTTTTGGTGTAGGCTGAGTGAACCTCAGGGCCATATGCACCTCCGGAAGTGGAAAGCTCGTTTCTTAAATTTTACGACTTCCTGACATCCTTCCGGATGAACCGAGTACGCCTTTACCACCTCGGCCAGGCAGCCCCTACCTGTTAACGTCTAGGGCAAAATAAATAAACTTTAAAGAGAAAACTACAATTTAGAAATTGGATTGAAAAGGTTAACACATTTAATTGTAATGTTTAATGTAGTAACAGGTAAATACTAATAGGGAAATGAATGCATGTGTCAAAACACATTTTGGATTACAATAAGTGATTACTCACTCCCCATATTCAGGTGATCCAAAACTGTGGGATGGGAGTGTTCTATTCTATTCTATTCTATTCTATTCTATTCTATTCTATGCTATTCTAGTTCTTCTAGTTCGGGGATTGGGTGTTTGTGCCATCTTCAGCACTAGAATTCTCTTAGGTAGGAACCCATCCTCACAGACGCAAAGGTCGTTTATTGGGTATCATCTGGAAAGACATGCGCCAGGCCTTTCCGAAAGCCATGCGCCATTAGTATTATTATCTATCTATCTTCTTATATATATAAAATTGGCTGTTGGTATATTTGAGATTAATAGTCTCAAAACCTACTAGACCGATTTCGCTGAAAATTTCACAACTGGTTCTTATTACGTTTGAGAGTGTTTATGGAGTGGTTTGAACGAAATCCGATAGATAGTTTTTATGATGAGTAATTTGATATAATGATATTAAATTGCAAAGACGCACCAAGATTGGATCGCCTTTGTGGACAGATTGTCGCTAGGTGACAGCAGCTTACGCTATATCATGATAGTCCGATAATAATCTTCTACATATAAAAAATTGGATGTTGGAGTATTTTAGATTATTAGACTCAAAATCCACTGAACCGATTTCGCTGAAAATTTCACAACGTGTTCTTATTACTTTTGAGTGTGTTTAAGAAGTGGTTTGAACGAAATGCGATAGACAGTGGTGGTGGGCCCTTAGGGGCACAGGGGCACAGGGCCACGCGCCCTGTCAAGTTTTTGCACTCAGAATTTCAGGAAATAATTTATAATTTAGTTGGGCTACAGCCGAACAACAGAATTAGTTCTACAAATATTATCACGACAAAATGTCATATTCTTTACTGGATTACGGATTTTGGTAGGTATTTATACCCACCATGTCTTTAAGCACTAAAAAGACAAGCTGTTGCTGTCAGCGCGACAATGACTGCAGGAGCCTTGCGAGGCGAGTGGCAGGCGAACTTCGCAGCTCTGGAGACTAGACCGTCTCGTGCTCAAAAGACGCGCCTGCGCATTAGAACACCGTATTTGAAAATGGTAAACGTCCATGAGAGCTGAGGGCTTGTTTGGGTGAGCGGGCGACGGTGAGTACTTCAGGTTGGGCACTTAGATCCTTGAGGACTTCTGCAGCGCATGCGCATAGAGTAAACAACAGATCACGAGAAATATCCACGCTTTACAAACGTCAGTGTAGCCAATTCACCAATTCTGTAACTAAAGTAAATCTAAAAATATTTTAGTCTTGTTTATTTAAAAAATGCGTTCATATCGCTCATGCAGGGATTTAGTTGTTTTCAGATATTTGAATTATTAAAATAAGTTATCTTCAATTTTGTGTATTTGTGTGCTTGTTTAGTTCAAAAATGAATAAAGTCAGTGAGTTAATTGGAAAGCAATTAAATTTTGAGACCAGAGTTCGTGCCAAGAGTTTAGGACCACCGCGACCTGATATGATTATTGTGCAGCAGACGGAAGGAAAAAAACAGGAATTTCAACAGAAAATTTAATAGTGGTATGTATGCTAAAGCAAAATGGTTATGTGGATTCGAAGGGAGAAATTCATTTTTTTGTTTTCCTTGCATTCTATTCGGTGGTGATGATGCGTGGAGCACAACAGGTGTCAAAGATTTAAAGCATTTGAATGAAAAACTGAAAAAACACAGTGACTCGAAGAAACATTTAAACAACGAAATGGATCTCGCACTTCTAGGTGAGCCGGACATAAGGATGCAACTTGATAGTGGGTACAGACTTTCACTTCGTAAACAGCATGAACAGATCGACAAAAATAGATATATTTTATCTTGTCTGATTGATTGTGTGAAATTCTGCGGTGTGTTTGAACTTGCGCCCCGCGGCTATGATGAATCAACCGATTGAAACAAACCTGGAATATTTCGCAGTTTAGTTGACTTTGTAGCTAGCCGGATATCGCAATGAAAGAACATTTAGAATCTGCAACAGTTTTTAAGGGTACGGCGAAAACGATACAGAACGATATACTACATGATATGCTCGAAGTATGTCATACTTTTATAATGAAAGAAATTAGTGCTGCTAATTATTTAGACATCCAAGCAGATAAAACAACTGACAATGAAACGAAAATGCAGGTGGTGCTTATATTTCGCTATCACATAATTGGCAAAATACATGAGCGGTTTTGGGGTTTCTTTCTGGCATCCAGTCATACAGCTGAAGGTATAAGCTCTGTGATTTTTAGTGAACTAAGTAATTTGGGTATTGAAAAAACCCCTGAAAATCTAATTTGTCAAACATTTGATGGGGCTAGTGTAATGAGCTGTGCGCAGACTGGTGTACAAGCACGCATAAAGGAAGTATATAATGAAGCTAATTTTGTTCATAGTTATGCTCATGTAGGAAATTTGATTATGCAGAAAGCCACGTCCGATATAAAAGAAGTGAAGATATTTTTCAGTGATATTCAGGGAATTTCCTCCTTTTTCAGTCGCTCGAGTAAACGCACCGAACTACTAGATACAGTTGTAATGAGCCGTTTGCCGAAAGCAGCTCCAACGCGTTGGAACTTTCAGACCCGCATTGTTAATACAGTGTTCGAAAACAGAGACGTCCTGATTGAATGCTTCCAAACAATATGCGAAATAGGGACAGATCAAAACACTGTAGGACAAGCTTCTGGATTTATCAGATTACTGAATGACGCTGACTTCATATATTGGCTGTATTTCTTCCATAGAGTGATGCCTCGTGTTGATATACTGTTTTCCCAAATTCAGATGCGTAATATTGACCCTGTCTTGGTATCTGAATTCCTAGCGAACTTTGTTCGTAACATCAGAAGCATTCGCTCTGATTTAGAGGAAACTGATTACTATGAAGCTCAAGTTCCTCCTAAGTGGCAGCGAACTTTCCAGCAACGAAAACGAATCGCTGCTTTGGAAACATGTGATACTATGTGATAATATTTCGTTTCACAGGCCATTTAGCAGCTGCCAACCTTTTTCGGGTATCAAGTTTTGGAGAATTTTTAACTCGCTTTCCGGAAAATGTTTTCGCTTCAACCGTAAACACGTACCCGAAAGTGAACAAAGCCAGGCTCAGGACCGAACTTGAAGTGTTATATTCCAGGGTAGACGTGCGTGCGGCAGATGGTGCTGCGGCGCTTTTGCAACAATATGCAAGACACGTTCAATGAATGCGTTAGGTTACTGAGCATCATTGTTACAATCCTGAGGTCGACAGTGGAAAGTAAAAGTGTTTCTCTACTCTAAATCGAATAAAGACCTTCTTGAGGAATACGATGATCCAAGGCAGACTAAAGGCCGTGGCCATGCTTTCAACTGAAAGTAAAATGGTACGTTCGATTCCCGACTTCAGCCAGCGAGTTATCGAAGTATTTTCTCAAGCAAAGGATCGAAGAATGGACTTCATCTATAAATAAGAAGGTTAGTGTATTCATTATTACTTGACATGTAAGGGAACAGGTTATACATGAAATGTGGATCAGCTTATCCCTGGCCATTTATCTCAGTGAAATAACACTTGACCCGAAATGGAGAGGTCACGGGTTCGTGTCCAGCTTCCTTTGACCCCCACCTTTCACTGTCTTTTTTCCTTGGTGTTAATATCTAACTGGCACCAACTATAAACGGGATAAGCTGATCTACGAGTCAGTTGTTAGTGTATTTATTCACGCGCGAATTAGTGTTATATTTTGCAACCGATACCTTAAGTTTCTACTTGACTGTCCATATTATTTTATAAGTTGTGCCCCGCCGGATAATTTGGCCACGGGCGGCCACTGGCGATAGATAGATTTTTATGACGAGTACTGTAATTTTATGTAATTTTATTACATTGCAAAGCCGCACCAAGATTGGAACGACTTGATGGACAGATTATCGCTAGGCGACAGCAGCTTACGCTATATCATGATAGTCCTATAATAAATGCTGTATAGGAGGATGGGAACACGCCACCATGTTTTATAAAGTACCTTTCTTGATAGGAGGTTCATTCTTATGTATATTAATTTGAAGTAGCAATCCAACATGCCGTGATCGAGATGTACTTTCATGTCATAGGACAAACTTTGATAGGTCTGCTCAATTTGAAGAATGTAGCTGTGTATTAGATGTGTAAAATATTTAAGAAACTATGAAAAATATAAAATATTGAACCCTTGGTGGCCCATAAAGGATACCTACCTTCCTTAACTATCAGCAATTAGCATGAGATCTGTCTTCTGGGTCGTTACGGGCTCTTGTCACTTGCTGAGGTAAGGTGGGGTTTCATATTATTGAATCTAGCTACTTGAATGAAAGGTCTATTCAAGAAATATTTTTCTGTTTATTTAAGAAATAACGAGGAAATTTTTTGAAATCAACATATAATTTGGACTCATCTTGTCCAATCAACACCACAATAATTAAAACGCAGAGGAGAAGTATACTGGTTTGAGCCTTTGACTTAACTGCCCGATGGGTATCCTTACTAGAAACCATTGTCACAAATTATGAATGAAGAAAAGAAAGTCTGGAAATCCTCAAATTCGGCTTCCATGTGAAACTGCATGTACCATCATAATGATTCGTGATGGTCCAGCCCCGTAACACGAACTCTGGACTCTGGGTATAATTAAGGCAGTCCAATCGGTGTGTGCCACACAGTGGTTGTACGGCATGGACCCTTAATTGAATCGATGTGACCTGCGACTATGTCATGGACCGACACCGAAAGTTCTAATTTACTTTAAAGTCATTGTGGATGATGACCGCAAGGAAAATGATGCTACAGTGGTATATGGCCTTAATCTAAGTCACTGAGGTTGATGACCCATGACCATCCAAGTTTCTAAGCTGAAGGCTAAACACTATTAAGTTACATCGGTTGATGACTAAAGTTTCCACTCTACAAATCCCAACACATTTAATGCTCAAACAATCAAAGTCAAATAACACAACAAGAACAACGCTCACAATACATTGTGGCAGTAAAATCGATTACCATCGGACATGCCCCCTTAAGCGTTACGTTAATATTTGAACTTTCCCAGAAAATAAACTAAGATTTTCAGAATGCACCTTCAAGTCATTCACTTGGTTTTAAGTTATTTCAAAAATACGGTTTCCACTGAGTTTAATCATTTAATAAATTTAAATGACTTTATGAGTCTTAATTAACAACAAATTCTATCTCCGCGGGCGAATGGTTTCTTTCACAAGTCCCTACTCAAATTCTGACGTAATTAATTTTAATTCCTTTATCCTGTTCATCGTCTTCTGTTTTCGTGCAGCTGGAAGAAAATTTACGTCATTTATTTCCAGTATTATATCTTGTTTCATGACATCACACCATAAGTATAATCTAACACTAGCTAATATTAATACTTGGATAGCCCTAATAATTAAGTACAAAACAAAATATGCATAAGTAACTCGCCGTAAAATGTAAGTCAGTTACTATGGCATATCCCATCATGACATTTTCATAAAGCTTTGTGCAACCCTCAAAAATAAATCAATCACTACTACCATCACTCTATTTTGGACATCCGGAAATTGGCTGACATCGCTCATTATAGTCTAACTTTGTGGTTTCAAATATACATTCAGATCTCGGTTAAACAAATTACTATTATTTAATAACCTACACGTTACTCCCGGATGAAAATTTCAACTAGTTCTCGCACATTTTACGATCTCCGTTCTAAAGAATACAATCTCATTTTCAACACTTAACAGGCAGTGCAACTCCCGTTATTTCCGAGCGGCGAACTCCCGATCAGCTGGCGGTATTTGACACAAGCGACCCTCCTTGTCAGCTTTGAAATAAAAAAACCTGTCCTATGTTCACGCTTAACTGGTCTCACAAGAATGAAATCTTCGACTTTGCAAATAGAATTATAAATACAACATTCCTGACCCAAACAGATATGCACATAGATTTACTTTTAAGATGTCATTCAATAATTATACACGTTGCAAATTAACACTTACGTGGATTCTCTCACACTTTTCCATCCCAAACATTATACAAATATCTTCCTCGGGCTCACGCAGAAATCCCGGCATCATTACAGGCTTCCTATCACCTGATTCACAAATCCTACCTCAACTATACGACAAATCTAACCTCCTGCCTCGAAGTCGACAAATCTCACTGGAAAAAAGAATGGAATAATAATCCTTAGAATCCACGACGCATAATTATGCACACAATACTTTAATAATGAACAACTTCTCATAACATGACCTCGTATTTAAAAAACTGGATTTTCACAAAAATGACTGACAAACTTTACTGTTATTTATTGTCAATCCGACACAGTTTAAACGGATTATAAGATAACGAGCTAAATACCCCCCCCCCAACTCTCAGGCGTATATCCCACCTAATGAATAACATACATTCAACACCGTTAACACAAAACGAAAAATGTTTATTTCCTTTGTATGTATAGATCATTCCACGTTAAGCACACAGTACTGTTCTGACAAGGAGCGAATACACGCCCTCTTAGATACCCATAATTCCTCGTGTTTAAGAAATATTATAATGTACTTTACATTGTATTGTGAAAGAAAGAAGAAAGGATGAGGTATCTTTTGCCCGTTGATTGTTAAAATAATGACTGAAGCTTTTCGATGTCATAAATACATTCCCAGGGAGGAAGCACAATGGCGACAGCAGCCATCACTTTGTTGCCTTCCTGAATTTTGCTTCTGTGACGCTCTGGTACATGTAACGCGTAATTCGTTACTCTGTAAATCCTGGCAGCTTAGGCCTATCACTGTTGTAGAGAAGTCGTTCCTTGTGATCTGTATGTTTTTAGTCCTTATACCAGTGCGTACTTACCTTGTGTTGAGTGAGTGCTATGTGATTAATTATTCTACGTGTGCGATATTTTCTTTAACATGAATACAGTGAATTATTTACTTTATGGACGAGGCTGAGAAAGAAACACAAGCAAACCGGGCTTACTTTGAAGCTTATTTTTTTCGTCTTTTATCTTGAACTTAAAAACTGAGTTTCACACATTTTCCCCCGCTGTTTTCCCGTTATCCTGTGAACATTAAAATTTGCCCCTTCCTCAACCCCATCCTCCAGAGTTCATTAATATGCTCTCCAGCTTACTTCCTCCTATGTTTTATCTTCAACTTAAATACCGAGTTTAACCAATGTATGCGCCGCCGCTTTCCCGTTACCCTCTGAATACCAAAATGCCCCCTCTAAACTCCCAGTCCCCTTGAGTTCATTAAATTAATTTTCAGCTTAGTTTCCTTCCCCTATTGTCTTAAACTTAAATACTGAACTTCGCAAATATACGTGCTACCATTTTCCCATGATGCTGATGAGCAGAGCCGTTCGATATGTCAGCCTTGGTGTCATGACAGCAATACTGTTTTCTTAACATGGAATGACCTTGTAGTTATTGTTAGAGGGACGTGTGTGAGGTAATCATAGCTCACAATCCAAAAAGCCAACGAAAGTCTCTTCTGCTTGACACATCTAATCCTTATAAAAATATAATCCCTATCTATCTGCTCACCTGCTGTATTCTATATTATTCCTCCAGAAGTGCAGGTTCACTGCGACATGAGAGTGAAACCCATAGCCCGCACTCTACAAAAACTGTATTGTACATAGGTATTCATTGTTTTTGCATGTATGTTTCTATATTCTAAAATAGCAATATAAGTGCAGACCATTGCAACGCCGGGACACCCAAGGGAAGGAGAAGAAGAAGCCGAAGATGATAGCATCCGCCTACATCATTAGCCCCCGCAATCTTTCAGGCTTTGCTAGTAGTATTCCTTTCTCTGAATACGGAGGCTTGGCACCAGGGAGCCCTGGCAGAGGACTTCTGTAGCCGCACACTCCGGACGCCACTGAATCAACGCACGGAATCCCGCAGTGCCAAGACGAACATTGCAGGAAAATGGATATGAAGGGTGCATGGTACATACTTCTCACGAACATTACCTGGAATTTTCCAGTTCACATCCTTCTTGCATGTGCTGTCTACAATTAGGCAGGTTTTACATATAGGCAATTCTATTCCCGCCTATGTGATTTGTCCTGGCCTTTACTACCACTATCTTAACCCATTACCACACCTTCCTGGGAAGGGGCTGCCTGACCGAGGCGGTACAGGCGTACTCGGTTCACCCGGAAGGACGTGGGTTCGAATCCCCGTCAGGAAGTCGTAAAATTTAAGAAATGAGATTTCCACTTGCGGAGGTGCATATGGCCCTAGGTTCACTCAGCCTACACCAAAAATGAGTACCAGGTTAATTCCTGGGGGCAAAGGCGGCCGGGCATAGAGCTAACCACTCTACCCCATCAAGTGGCGAGGTTACGAATAGTGGAAGCTTATACCTTCCACCACTCCCAGGGCCATCATGGCCTGTACTGTCCCCTTCAAATTTGGTTATCATTAGATTATTTACGACAGGTCGACATTAAAAGTTTTATTGCTCGCCGGGAGTTGTATTCATCATTTGGAAAGCTGTGTGTGCGCACCAAACTGGTTTTATCTGTCATTCAGAGGGACAGTGTATTGATCCATGTTCGATTGAATGCAGGGTAAATCACGTGACAAGCCAGTGTTACCAGGCGAGGCACGCGCATGACGAACTGCGCTGCAAGCAGGCAAGCTTCTAGAAACAGTCACGACCAATTACAAGAGACCCCGTGAACCAATGATCGTCTCTAAAAAGGCACACCCCCCGAGCGAAGACTATAAAACGTCATGTTCACAGTAAATCAATCTCTACTCTACTCTGATTAAATCTACTCCGAGCTGAACTCTCTGGTCTACGCTCTGCTGGTGACGAAATTCATCGGAACCACGTGGGAAAATTTCAGCCGTGCAGGCAGACATCCATCCTGCTAATTTAGTGCAGATTTACTAGAAAATCTTATGGACTGAACTTCAACATTAGTGATCCACGTTAAGTTCATTTCTCCACGAGAACATTAAATATCTGTTGCATTAGTTACAACTTACATTACTGGCACGTGGCGAAACTCATCTCAGCGAATCGCCGTGTACACAAAATGGATACTTCCTCTACAATGTGCAACAAAATTTCATCGTGGGACGTCTACTGCCGTGTCTCCATGACCAGCTAAGCATGTAAGGTATTTCTGGCTGAAGCAGGTGACTGACGGGAAAATGCCGGAATGACGAACCACAACCTGGAATCGAACTTCAGCTAAACTTGAGTACCATTTTAAATATTTGATATCTTTCTCATCTTTGTAAAACTAGATGATCTTTTTTCTCTAAATCGTAGTTCTATTAGTTCTTGTAGTAGATTGAGTTACTTTCATTTTCATTTCTTGAGGTGTCATCGTAGTTGAGTTACACGTGTGTGACAGAAATTTGAAATCTATTAGATTATCTGTGTAGTCTGTCTTTGAATGAGTTCTCATACGTAGGATTTAGACATATATAAAAATCACTGACCCCGCGATAAACTTCATTTGCTTACGTGTGATATTGAAAATAATCTTGATTGGAGTTATATGTAAATTTTGCGAGATAGGGTCGAATTTAATGTCATCTTAAGTTCACTTGCATTCTTTAGGATCGAGTCATCTAATTTCACGACATTTCAGGAGGACTGATAGATATAATAATCACTTGAAATAAGAATAAATTTTAGTAAAAGATCGGGTTAAGAATGAAATTAAACGGTCGTGGGCTATAAATTGTCTTAGATTCCTTACATGTGGTGTTTAATGTGCTCAGTTCATGATGCGCCTGGAATATCGGCAGTCCTGAGGGATATTAATTGGATAATTATTATTGAATGATTTATTGCTTGTGTATTTGGGAGCACAGTGTGATTTATAATAAAGTGGAGCACACGTTGAATAGATTTCATGAATAGGGAGTAATAATAATGTGATTAAGGCTCACGAACGCTACATTTTTGTCTTGTAACCCATGTGATGGTGATGATTATGGAATTCTATTAGAATCTTCAAGTTAATTTCAGAAATGTAGATGGAACTCCGTTGCTGTTTAATGAGTATTTAATTTCAAGTGATACCACTAGTTCGATCACCAGCCACTAATTGGATTGAGAATATTACCACGAGTTCATCCTCCGGATGTTATTGACGCGACCATGCTAAAAATAATTAATTAATTCATAATGGCAGGATTCGTTGTAAGTATTGTGTATATAAAAATACGTGTTACCTTGTGTGAAAGTGGTGTGTGTGTGTGTGTGTTGTAATTAGGAATATTTTCATGCTTTTGATTATTCAGTGTATTTTAATCTGGTCGTGCATTCATCGCGACGGCACGGATTATTTTCAACGTTGTTTTGCCACCATGATGACTTGTTTAGCATATTTTAAGGAACAATTTGCTGAGAATAACGACGGGTAAGACCAGGCTAGGATTTAATTTGTACTTACCAAAGATTTAGACGAAAGATCGTCGAGTTAATTTCCAGCAAAAGCAAACGATTTATAAATTAATTCTTAATTAACTCACACGTGGCTATGAGAAAATTTTCAGTGTATATTAAATTTCCTAAATATTTTCAAACTGATTTGAAACTTTTAATGCCATGCAAATATAAATTTAATATCCACAAACGGCATAATTAGCTTGAACTTAAGAGATAACGATTAATGATGATATTAATTAACTGGTTAATTAATGAATTGGAAAAATATGTGTCATAATTACAGTGAGAATTATTTAGTGAGGTACACTAATTTGTAAACACGATCGAGTGATGATAAAAGCAAATGCTACACAGACAAGGTTGGAAATAAATAATAATAATAATTAATTAATTATAATCTTGAAGTTAACTTAGATTTTCCATCAGAGTTTCTACTGGTGTCATTCATGGACGTTACACACTTTAGTTAATGAAATTCATCAGTATTTAACTTTGACCACGTGTTGAGATTGCAATAAACTAATGGAACCTTATGTTAATTTTATTATGAAATAATAAGCGAGATAGCTGCCTACTAATTTGTGTAAATCCTCATTGAAGTCTCAGGATACTTTCATTTAGAGAAATATATTGATTTTTGAAGGCAGTGAAGGCCTCATCTTTTGTTAATTTTTATTCCAGAACGTTTCCATAAAGCTGGAGGACGAGGATTATGATTGATTGTTAATTGCTACAGGAAGACCAGATATTATGAAAGATTATTGTTTTAAATCCCAGCAAGGATATTTTGTGTTCATTGATGCTTATGTCAATAAATGTAAGAATGTTGTTTTTAATTTTTTTCTTGGTCGTCACCCCTTTTTCCCTTAGATGCCTCTAAAAACGGAAAGCCAGGAACGAACGGTCCACCCCGGGATCTCTCGCTCACTGGCTGGGCTTAGCTCGGCAATAACGGGGGCAGTACGGAGATGACTTTGCTTTGCTTTTTAGTCATGTGAGTGAGGGAGAAGATTCAGATGGCAACGCTATGTGTTTCGAACGAAGGTTTCTAAGTGTCGGTGCGTCGTAAAGTCAATAGCAAAAAAAAGTTTCTAAAAGGTCAGTGCACTGTTCAAAAGTGGAAAAATCTATGTCATTGCCATCTGAAATTTTCTTTTAAATTGCAGTGTTTATTTTACGTTCAATTTTGTTTTTCCTGAAAAATTGTGTTAAATTTTGTGGTGCGTCTTATGTAAAGGAACGTACTGTATACCGGAAAATACGTCTCTTTTAAGATTTTCGGAGTCACTGGGGTGACAATTCCATTTTCTTTCACGAGTTCCTTAATGTGCCGTGAAATCTGGCATCAATCACGGCCCCGGTTTAGGGGTAGCAAACCTGCCTCTTACCCAGAGGTCCCGTTCGATTTCCATCCAGGTCAGGGATTTTTACCTGAATCTGGGATCAGGCTACATTGAGGAGTCATCTGACATAGAGGTAGCGGCCTGGTATAGAAAGACAAAAATAACGCTCGGGAGGAATAGTTAGGCTGACCGCGCGTCGCCTTTTAATCTGCAGACTTTGAAACTGAGCAGAGTCGCTGGCTAGGCCAAGGCCCATCAAGGCTGTAGCTCAGTAGGATAAATCTGCTGTCACGAGGCTGGCGTATTTGAACACCTTCATATACCTCCGGAGTAAACCACGATCTAACATCGAACCTTCCTCCTTGAGCTCAGAAATCGAGCGCTCTACCATCTGATCTACTCAGCCCTCAATTCACATGGAACTGAGCAGAAAATGTTATCCGTTTATTGGACCTGAAAGTCAGACATGCTAACCATTACGATTGTTTGTTAACAAGCTATCTATCTCCTTTATAGATCATGGAGACCCGTTTCAGCCGTTCTTTTTTTCTTTTTTAAGGGAAGGCATGACTGAAATTTGGAACCTGTATCATTTACCACTTAGCACAACGAAATTTAAAACACAAGCATACGTTAGTAGGATACATCACCACACAAAATTTGAAGTTGATTAGTTAATTTGTTGCAAAGTTATTAAGGAATAATATTTATTTTTACATGTTCGATGGAAAATGCTTCTTGCGGCACACTTTTCATTATATTGTGTCATAATTTGACATACTTGTCAAAAATACTCATATACTTAATAATAACGGTAGGTTTTGCAGTCAGGTATAAATTATCGGAGATATAAGTTTTTCATATTTTTATTATTCCTACAGTAGGCAAAATTCTAGTTTGGTGCTATTTTCGGAACAAAAATTTGAAGATAATATTCAGCTGATATAAAATTCAGAGCTACTTTTAATTCCTGTACATACAGAAACCTTATCAGAAAAATTCAGGTGAATCTGATAAGAACTCTGTGGCAAGGAGCATTTTATACATGACAATGACCTAATATTATTTTTAGATAGACAAATTCAATTGAAAATTTTAAGTAACATACTCGCATTAAAACTGCTCTGGACTGTCGGTTACTCCGGTGGTGGTGGTGGTGGTGGTGGTGGTGATTATTGTTTTAAGCGGAAGTACAACTAGGCAACCATCCTCTATATAACACTAATCAGAGAGAAAAATGGAAGGGGTCCGACACTTCGAAAAATGAAGGTATCGGCCAAAGGAAGACAAGGGCCACGTAGGGCATGAAAATGAAAGACACGCTAGGCCTCCATATGTAATACCGTCGGGGTCTGAAAAGAACAAGAGTTGACCAAGGGAGGTCGGATAGGATAGATGGAAGTGAGGAGCCTGGCACAAGTAAGTGGAAGCAATGCCATGACTCAGCTGAGGGCCCCGTGGTTGCTAACTCACGCTCCAAAGTTCAGAGCCCCTGAGACTCCTTTTAGTCGCCTCTTACGACAGGCAGGGATACTGCCCCCACCCAGAGGGGATTGTCAGTTACTCCCTAAGACTTCTGTCTCCTTTTATTCTGGCCAGAGAGTAGGAGTAACCTACTAGGTGGCCTGCCCCTCCCCTTTAGGGAGGGGAATGAAAGCTTTTAATGTATTGTGCCCTACTGGACTCTAAAGTTCCGGCCAGGTGAAAGCCGGTCACGAACCCAGAGTACAGTAGTGAAAGAACTCTCACAGACGTGAGCTGGTGCACATAGTCTTACCTGAACACATTCCTCTTCACTCAGCCGGGTAAGCGCTCTTCTCAGGGATAACATGGGATAAATGGGCAACATAAAGATAAACACTAGGATATGTGCCTACTCAGGTAAGAATTCGCTAAATTAAAATAAAATAAAATATCTAACAGAAAACATCGCTGCATTCTAGGTTTAACAAATAGGGATTTATTACATAAACTTGAGTTATTTACAAATCAGATAGCTTTCAAAATGCTTGGTCATGATAATGCTGAGCCGATGACAACCAGTTCACTGCCTTCACGAAAACAGCTGTGCTGCAACAAGCATGTTACAATAGTGTAAGTAACGAAGTCTAGAAAAACGGATATCTGCGAAAATGCACATCAAACAGTGATTCCCATAAAATTTACTATGCCTCGCACCGTCGAACCCCGGTGTTAACCAATATCAACACAGAATGTACAGTGACCTGACTCGGTCACGAACCCTAGTCCCATGAAGAGTAAGGCGTATAAGAATCATATGCAAACAATATAGAAAGGACACAATCAACATATCCACGGGTGTCAATATCAAACGGGCCAGTGTTAAAAATTAACGTAGAACAAATAGGACATAAACAAGATCTCTTCCTGCTTTCAAAACATCAAGGTCCTCCTCCCCTTCGCACACTTGACAAGCTGCAGACGACAATAACCAATTCTCAAGACTGTGACGTCCGGCGCAGCACCCTCACCCCTGCAACCACTTCACCAGCGATAGTCCACATAATTGATGAGCTCAGCTGACTGCCAGAAAAAACATCTCGCCTCTCAAAATACCTCACGTAACCTGGCTGCTAAAAAGTACTCTTTTAAATACACCTGGGCGATCTGCCCTCATCTCAATATCACCAGCGATATAACTCATCTTATTTCCGCCTCCCATGGGCTCAACCTTGATACGACAAAGACACAAATCAATATGCGATAAACACATGGCCCTAATCAGGCATCTCTCATGCAGCCAATACACTCTCAAACTGTGCCGGGCTTTCTCCTCTCAAATATCTGCATAATGCTCATAACTCTCAAATATTCGGACTCGCTCGCCCTGTCAGTGACGCTGGGTGAATTACGGGTTCCATGCTGGTCTCAACTATACGTATCTACGTCTGCAGAAACAAATGCCTAAATGCGATATAATAAAAAAAATGCCTGACGGTAAGACTAACCTACCGTGACCAAAAGGAGTTCGATCAGACCCAAAAAAACATACGTACGTAAAATAAAACACTCGAAATGAAATATAAACACGCTAACAAGGAATCTACAAAATATCATCTATCCTAATGTACGGGGTTCGAGCTTGAGGCCTAGCTCTTAATTACAAGGAAAATTCTCCTACCATAACTAATCTGTTGACTGACGGCCCCCATATTCCTATCTACATTTAAATGACATGCTTGAAACAGAATTGGAAAGCTCTGACCTTATGTTATCGATGACATGACGGAGCGGCCCTCCCTGTGGACCACTGAATTTACCACATCATGATAGACTGCGGCGCTGGCATCAGATACTGTTGACCACTTGGAGACATTCTTTCTTGTGTTGCTCCTTCGTACAGCTCCCTAGGTAGTTGGAAGATGTCCCCTTCGGCGTCGCGCTGATCAGGTGCTCCCCATGTTCCTGGATCGATGCCCATTGTCGTGTTGGCTTCAGCTCCTGGTTGTGGCTTCCTCGCAATGATGATGTCAAACACTCGTTCTGACTTGATGCTGGGGTAACTGAAAACACATTCATTCATTACAGACTGTTCAAATTCGATGCCTGTTTCCACTACTACCGTGTCTCACACGTTACATTGACCAAGCTTCGTTCAAAGTTTTAAACCTGGTACACAGTTTCTTCACTCCTCTCAGCCACTGTTATTTCACCCTTTTACTTGGACAACCTGTCGTTTCTGAATTCCTACCCTGAGCCAATATTAATTCTAGCCTTTCGTCAGTAATACCTTGACCTCACAGAAATATGAAGCTTTTAGTTCATTAGTCTCTTACAAGCAGTACCTCATCTCCCCATAGCATATCCTCACATGTAAAATCTTAAATTCAGCTGAATATTCAAGTTGATTACTTACTTCCTCGCAGATACAGCGGTACTCGTAGTATGTGCAGCTCGAAGACAAAGCGTTGTTCTCAGTACCAACACGCAGTATGACGACTCGTTCAAGCGGTCTTCTTGTCCAAGAATGAGACTGATATGCCAGGCGGCCTTATTTTTATAATCCAGTTTTAGCGTCATCACGCCGCTTGGTCGCGTGCAACATACGCGCGCCCGCGAAGTTTTTCCCGCACGAAGTACATCATGAGCTCTAATTAACGAATGCATTTATGAATGCAGCCCTAATGCATATCAAAATTAAGCAGAAATTATGCATGTTGCAATTCTTGTCTCAAATCCAATGCAACTCTTCCGTAACCAAAGATATTAATTTAATTCTTTCTTCCCTCCTAATATATGTTGTGCCGGGATCTGGGAAGCGTCCCCAATCTTCATCAAGAGGCTTGGCTTGGGACATAACTCCTTTTAATGAGGTTCTGGAGATTTCTCATAATGACGCTCTAGCTCACTTCACACAAGAACGAGTCTTCTGGACTCCTTTATGAAATGTACTGTAAGACAATGGCTTCGTGGGTGGCCTTGTGTGATACTAATATCCAATACTAAAATTAATACAATTGTCCCATGAACCGTATGGTTCAGTATGTATGTATGTATGTCTCCTTTTATGCACAGCGTAGGCCTACTACAAGGTAAATATATTCCAGAGGGATTATTGAAATGGTAGTTCGAAAGAACTTTGAAGCCAATATTATCCGACAATGTGAGCGAAAGCGGCGTATGCTTGCTCTATATACGCCGTGCCGCTACCCTTTAAATCCAGTATTTAGAGCTTTAATATGGCGTTAGGTCAAAAGTGATACTGGGATTTGAAAGATGAAGATTTGGGGATTTTTAAGGTGAAAATTGAAATTGAAAATTCTGTATATTCTTTGGGGGTCAAAAATCGCAACTTTCCAGTCATGACTCCCATTAAGATCTTATGGCGATGATGGTAAGGAGAGGACCGGAAACAAAGTGACCGTGGCCTGAGCTAAGCTACAGCCCCTGCATTTACACTAAAAGCAAAGTCATCTCCGTACAGGCCATGAAGGCTCTTGGAGGGGTGAAAGGTAAGAGCTTCCACCATCCTCGGCACTTGATGTGGTAGAGTGGTTAGCTCTATGCCCGGCTACCTTTGCCTCCAGGAATTAACCTGGTACTCATGGAAATTTCGTTTCTTAAATTTTTCGGCTTCCTGACGGGGAGTCGAACCCACGTCCTTCCGGGTAAACGGAGCACGCTTTTAACGCCTCGGCCAGGCATCCCCTCTGTATTTACACTGCCTGACAAAAAAATTAAGCACCCAGAAGAACTAGTAGGATGCCAATATAACTTCATACATCAATCATCGGAGTTGCAATTCTCTGTGACAGGTAGAACGGCCATCAGAGTGCATTAGTGTTGTTCGTGTTTAGTGTTGTTACTAGGTCTGATAGGGTGTATAAGTGGCGTGAACAGAGTCAGATGTTGAGTGATCCATATGAAGGACACAGAGATGTCACGTATTCGTGTGAGACAGCGTTAACAGCACCTAACAGAGTTTGAAAGGGGCCTCATTGTCGGTCCTCATTTGGCCGGCTGGTCGAATCGTGCAATATAAAAATTTGTGGGGCATTCAGATGTGACAGTGCTCCGATCTTGGACTGCATGGGAACGTGAGGGCAGGCATACTCGTCGTCAAGGTTCCGGTCGACGACGTATAACCACCACAAGAGAGGATCGCTTTATTGTGCCCCGAGCGCATCGTAACACCTTCACATCTGTGCCTGCCATCCGAGAACAAGTAATGGATTGCCTGCAACATTCTGTGTCATTCCGCACCATTGGTCGGAGACTAGCAACAGCCAGGCTAGGGAATTACCGTCCCATATGTAGGCTGCCGTTAACGCCACAACACAAACGGCTGCCTTTGGAGTGGTGCCGTGACCAGGAAGCATGGACTACTGATGTATGGCGTCGCATTGTGTTCAGCGATAAAACACGGTTCTGCAATACTCCAGATTTCCATCGTCTGCGAGTGTGGAGGCGGCCTGGAGAGAGATCATCTTCTTCCATTGTTTTGGAGAAGCACAGTGGTCTTACTCCTGGCGTCATCGTGTGGTGAGCCATCCGAATTGACTTCAGGACAATGCTAGTCCACACACGTCACGTGTCTCTATGAACTGTCTGCGTGATGTTGAGGTGGCTAGCAAGATCTCTAGATCTGTCCCCGATAGAACCGGTGTGGGACCAATTTGAACGTCAACTCCGTCCCAGTGGCAGTATCCAGAATATCAAGAACTAGTTACAACAGTTGTGAGCCAGCTTGCCTCACGAGATGATTCAACGGCGTTATGATACCCTTCCTAACCGAATCAGTGCATGCATCCGGGCTATAGGAGGCGCAACGTCACACTGATGAGGTGGCACGCACCGCCAGGTTCTTTGTAAATTTGACTCAATTTTCTTATCACTGAAATAGCATCAAACACCCTCTCAATACGTGGAGTTTCATTTCGTCTCCTTCTCCCCTTCTGGGTGCTTCAGTTTTTTCAGGCAATTTACTTGATGTGGAAGCGGAAAGCAACGTAAAACCACACACTGCCGGAACCGCGCTCCCAAATCACTCGCTTGGTGAAGGACGCCTTTTGTCTCAGATATTAACTTGTACTCATTTCTGTTGGACACAGATAGCCTCCGTGGCTCAGACGGCAGCGCGTCGGCCTCTCACCGCTGGATACCGTGGTTCAAATCCCGGTCACTCCATGTGAGATTTGTGCTGGACAAAGCGGAGGCGGGACAGTTTTTTTCGGGTACTCCGGTTTTCCCTGTCACATTTCATTCCAGCAACACTCTCCATTCTCATTTCATACCATCTATCAGTCATTAATAACTCACTTTGAGAGTGGCGACCCCATCATACTAACAGCCTATATCTGCTTCATTCTTTACATCCCTGACCGGGTCAATGACTGGAAAACAGGTTGTAGGTTTTCATTCATTCATTTCTGTTGGACACTGTCTGACCTCGGGATTACTTACACTTGCTGACTTCTGGCTGATTACCACGACGGCCGCAGGTTGATTCGTGTTCAGTCGTGTTAATACGTGTTGATTTTGAAGTGAAATATCACCTCATCATGTGGTTTGGATTGTATTTCCCGCCTGAGAATGTGGGGCGATAAAATACACCCGCTCTGTTCCCTACCTGTCGTATTAGGCGATTACAAGGGGAACTTCTGGGCTCTGTTTCATAAAACTAACTAGAGTAAAAGTATTATCTATTAATATTAGAATCATAAAAATAATTATTAATTAACCAAATTCTGTTTCATAAAGATTTACGCATGACTAATAAAATGTCTTCACTCATTATATTAGTTCATAAGTCAGCTGATACAAATGGAGTTAGAATAGGTTTGTTGCACATGTTCTTGGTTTGCGTCTGTTCCTAGCAGTAGGCTAGTGCTTGACTACAACCGGCTATTAATCAGTATTTGTTCGATAGGTTCACTTGATACTTTTATTGTAATGTCTGATACATATTAGAATGGGTAAAAGAACTGAAAATAATGTGAGAGAAGAAAGTTTGTTTGCGGAAAGTACTTGAGTGAAAGCGTCAACCTATTGCACACTCTGTAACTTTCTTAGTTCTTTTCACTTTTTTCCATTTTATGTGCTTTTAAAATATCTGTTGCCGGGCTGAGTGGCTCAGACGATTGAGGCGCTGGCCTTCTGACCCCAACTTGGCAGGTTAGATCTTGGCTCAGTCCGGTGGTATTTGAAGGTGCTCAAATACGTCAGCCTCGTGTGGGTAGATTTACTGGCACTTAAAAGAACTCCTGAGAGACTAAATTTCGGCACCTCGGCATCTCCAAAAACCGTAAAAGAAGTTGTGGGACGTAAAACCAATAACATTATCGCTGTTGAAATGGATTAGCGAAATCTTGGTTTAATGGTGGTATAAATCAAGTTTTTTAAAGATAGATGGAGTCTCCGGGTAGAAGTGCACCAGGGAACGGTCTCCAAACATTAGCCATCTTATTGTTCAAGTCACCCTAGCATCGCTGAAAAAACAGGCCAATTTCCACAAACATAGTAGAATTCTAAGTTTGGTTCACATATGGGCATTACGTTCAGGGAATGTTTCCTATATCGATCAACAAATGCTGGTCCATACGCACTTACCACCTCAGGCCTAAGGGCGTTAACCGTAGAGAACGTAGTTCGAAGCATGTGTCCAGGCTTAACCTTACAGACCCCCGGGTCAGACCCCATGCCTAAGGATGTCAACCGTAGAGACCCTAGTTCGAAGTACGTGTCCAGGCTTAACCTTACAGACCCCCGTGTTAGACCCCATACCTAAGAATGTTAACCATAGAGACCCCTAGTTCGAAGCACGTGTCCAGGCTTAACCTTACAGATCCCGGGTTCGATTCCAGGCCTAAGGGAATTAACCGTATATACCCTGGTTCGAAGCCTAAGAGTACAAGCTTTAACCTAAAAGACTCAGCTAACTGCATAACACTACAGGTCTAACGTTACGTTTACCACGCGTTAATCTAACTTAAACCTAACCTCCCAGGCTAACCGAACACGAGTGTAAGCTTAACCTAACAGACTTCAAGTTCGATACCCGAGCTAACTCCAGGCCTAACGTTACGCGGACCACGCGTTAACCTAACTTAACCTCCCCGGACTTGGAGCTGAACTTGGAACAAGATGGCGGCTATAAGACTTAATATGTATGCTTTATTCATAGGGGCGCAGAAGTGATCCTATCCCAGATTAGATTCAGCTAAACCAGAAAGAATTAAATCAATGACAGCTTCACCTACAGGGAAACCCCTTAACCTCCTATGACAATAGTAGGAATTCTAGTATCTACCCCAATTCCAAAAGCATCCCGTAGAGCTAAATGCAATAGAAACAGAAGGAAATCTATCTTGCTGAGGAAGTCAGTGGATAGATACAAGAAATTCATTTGTAAGCTTGGGCATAACTGAAAGAATTAAAATCTTAGAAGGTTAAGACAACAAAATTACAGAAGAAAGTAGATCAGCTACACCCGTGCGGAAAGAAAACCCTCAAATTTGGTGAGACTACTTTGAAAAAATGCTCTGTGGCATATAAAATCACCTAATAATTATATTTTAATTAGATGGTTGCTTAAAACTTCCGCACAGGAATACATTAAGAAATTGCCTCATCTACACTAATGGAGAGACTGGAACATTTAGAAAATTTAAATGATTCTTCAAAATATTATAGACTGACAGGTACGGAATAAGTATTAGTGATTTAAACCGATTTTTTTTTTGTAATTTTTCCCCTTCCTTACAAAATTTTTTATGAGTTTATCAGGTGAATATCAACGTACTTGTGCTCTTTCACATTCAAGAGCATTGTGTAGATCAGCCCATAAAGATGACATCTAGCGGCGTATTTTGAAACTCTCCGCGACCCCAACAGCTGGCTAGCATTTCCAGGTCTTGTATATCACGTAGGCAACGCCCTGGCACACTTATATTAAGACTAAAGTACTTCCAATGATCCCCGTAAGAAACTTTCACATCAACAACGCTTTAATTAAAAATGAGAGGACTTTTCCTATTAGTGAAACTCACAACCTAACTTTTAGTCCCGTTTATCATCATACCGTTGCCTGACATCCACCTCATAACATTGTCGAGGTATTTCTGCAGTTGCTCAAAATTTGGTTTGAATGGATCTGCTGCCTCACTTAATCTCTCGAGGATGAGTAACCCCCGCCCCAGTCCAGGTTATAGCATTCATCCACGGTATCTCCAGTGGTGACTGAACGGGTTCTCATCTTGGGAACGTAAGTTGGCGTCCACAGGGCTTCTACCTGGGTAAGACAATTGATTCCTCTTACTTGTGCTAGGCTTTATCTTTCCTGTGTTAGTGGGTTTGAACCCTACTGTCGGCAGCCTTAATAATAATAGTAATAATAATAATCGTATGGCCTCAGCTACCGTGTGCAGATATTTCAATTTGACGCCATCTGGCTGTCTGCTCGTCAATTTCGACTTTACTCTAGGCCCACTAGATGGCAGACGGAGTAAACTGGATCTCTCATGGGAGTCTGTGGCTGAGATGTTAATGAATTTTGTCGGGTAAACACCAAATGTGGTCACCAAAGATTTTTTACATGCCGACATCGTACGACATGGAGTGTCGAATGGACTTTCTTCCGCCCTTCAAAAATCCGACTACCTCTGCCGGGCAAATGCTGAGGCTGTACCTTAATTAAGGCCACGGCCGCTTCCTTCCCACTCCTAGGTCTTTTCTATCACATCGTCGCCATAAGACCTATCAGTGTCGGTGCGACGTGAAGCAAATTGTAAATGTTAAAAAATCCTTGTCAGGGTCGGTGATCAAATCCGGGGCCTTCCACAGACATACTACCCCTACACTACGGGGCTGGCAAAGAAAATTACATATCGAATAAATTATCTGTCGATATTTAGAGGATGATTTCGTAGTAGTACTTCAATTTAAAACTATAATCAGCACCACCACGATACGGTATTTCGTCGTACAATGGGCAGTTAGAAGGAAAAGTAAAGGTGAAGAAAATTTTGAGAACTATCTATAAGCAAGGAGTGCGGTAAAATCGCACTGTGCTTATTATGCCTAAGTTTAAGTGAAAGGGAGAGGTTAGGTTTGATAGACGGTGAAGGTGCAAGTGAGAGTATATTCTGATAAACTGCATTTCTTCAGATAGGCCAACATGTATTGGCTAAATCTTAATAGGATACAAACGTGATAATCTGCCTATAGAAGTACTCTCCGAACAAAGTACCTCATTTACCATGAAGAAGTAAATGTTGATGGACTTACTGACATTTTGAAGTAATAACATCTGTACACCATCTACTAATGGCCCATTAGTATACGTGTTGATTTCGTGCATTGAAGTCCCGCAACGCTGGCGTGAAATGAAAATTAGCAACAATGGAAGTACTATTCAATGGAGATAACTATTCAGAACCAATGAAAACATTCAGAAGAGGAAATCAGATATAATTTCAGAGATACTAGCTGCAATTGTTCCGATGTCTTTCATGGCTACAAACCTTCCACATGAGTCAACGAATCATATCGTGGTGCTGAAGTTCTCATACTTCAGATCTGAGTTCAGAGAATCAACTTTTTAACGTAATATTGTGAACATTTGTGAGGTGAACGATACGTTCAAGATAACGGTACGTGTCTTTTTGAAGTTAGGTACTTAGTGTATGTTCTAGATGAGTGATTTTGCGACCCTTACTTGCTTACTATCAAATACGAACTCCTCGATCATTAAGATCATGATAGAGCTGTGCAGTTGAAAGCAACAAGCAACTACAGTCATGTCTCTATGTGAGGAAAAAGAAAGAAAATCTGAGTGCTGGAAAGCATACGTATCTAATAAATTTCTAGGTATGTAAAACATACCCAAACCCCATGGAGCAACAGAGCAGGAGGGCCTTGGCCCCCAAGCGACCACTGGTCAGTCCGAAGGCCTGCAGATTACGTAGTATCGTGTGGTCAGCACGACGAATCCTCTCGACCGTTATTCTTGGCTTTCTAGAACGGGGCCGCTATCTCACGACGAGATAGCTACTCAATTCTAATCACGTAGGCTGACTGGATCTCGAAGCCACCCCCTCAGATCTAGCCCTTAACTACCTTGGTACCACAATAAGGACATACTTACCCGGGTCCTGTCTGAGATACCTCTGCCAGAAATTTCTTGTAATATTAAAAATAACCACCTTTCCTTTGTTGTTTCCATATTTTATTATCGATAAGGATCTATTACAAAGTTCTACTACAATGAAAAGGCGAAGTATTGTAAAATTAGACGAGCAAAAGGCCTATTTCAAATGGAATATCAAGAAAAAAGGAACATTTATTTCTATATGTTTGCTCCTATGTAGATTAATGAATAGTTACAGTGCGATAGAGACGACATTTAAGCATATTTAAAAAGCTAATACACTAACAGAACACATTGTTAAAGATTGTTTGAAATAAACAATGCTTTCTTGAAAATTGCGCACATTTTACATTCACATGTTTTCAGACTTACATCATATTGCGTGCTTGTCCTATACGTCCTGGAAGTTTCACCACGATGTTGTGTTTCCTCGGTCTTGAGCGGCAAATGCAGGGAGAGAAACTCCATTTGAACTTGTTTTTAACATAAAACGCTTTGGGAGGTATGCTGAAGTCACCAGTATCATCTGATGAACTGCATGAATCATCATCACTGTTATTTTCAGAATTCTCTCCTCCTACACATCCGTCTTCTTGTTCCGAAGCACTGCCGTGATCTGAGGTAAAGTATACCAGGTGTATGCATAAGATTTGCCGGGTTTTTTTTGGCAAAGAAAACGCTAATTTTTTAGTGAAATTCACTTTTTGTTTATTCAAAGTATTGGCCATCGACTTCTACATACTTCTCCCATCTTTCAGGTAAGTTATGAATACCATGCCAGAAAAACTGCTTGTCTTTTACGGCAAACCATTCGTCGAGCCATTTTCCAACTTCCTGGAAATTGCAGAAGTGCTACTCTTCTCATCTCTTCCACATTTTCCCACGTGGTTCCGATGAATTTCGTCACCAGCAGAGCGTAGACCAGAGAGTTCAGCTCGGAGTAGATTTAATCAGAGTAGAGTAGAGATTGATTACTGTGAACATGACGTTTTATAGTCTTCGCTCTTGGGGTGTGCCTTTTTAGAGACGATCATTGGTTCACGGGGTCTCTTGTAATTGGTCGTGACTGTT
Source organism: Anabrus simplex (assembly GCF_040414725.1). Classification (NCBI taxonomy): domain Eukaryota; kingdom Metazoa; phylum Arthropoda; class Insecta; order Orthoptera; family Tettigoniidae; genus Anabrus; species Anabrus simplex. The sequence continues at coordinate 418,353,497 of NC_090267.1, read as the reverse complement.
TCTAGAAGCTTGCCTGCTTGCAGCGCAGTTCGTCATGCGCGTGCCTCGCCTGGTAACACTGGCTTGTCACGTGATTTACCCTGCATTCAATCGAACACGGCCTATACCTTCCACCACTCCCAGGGCCATCATGGCCTGTACTGTCCCCTTCAAATTTGGTTATCATTAGATCATTTACGACAGGTCGACATTAAAAGTTTTATTGCTCGCCGGGAGTTGTATTCATCATTTGGAAAGCTGTGTGTGCGCACCAAACTGGTTTTATCTGTCATTCAGAGGGACAGTGTATTGATCCGTCGTCTTTCGATCAATGCTTGATTTAAATTAATAATTTGTTGGCGACAGCGTTGTGCATTAACGGTTTCACCGAGCTTCAAGAGTTCATAATACACAATGCCACTCTGGTCCCACCAGGCACAAAGCATGATATTCTTCCCAGAGGGATTTGGCCATGGTGTTCTAATCGATGGAGCGTGCTCACCATATCTTTCTGCCAGCATACGATGACTTTCCTCAGCCTTTTTTCTTTTGATTAAATAAGAAAAGCAATGCGTGCCCAAATGTTCTTTCTCAGGCACAAACGTCAACATGATCACTGAACGATACAATACAGTCGCTAATGTTCGGCTGACTCAACTTGTGTGTGTCCACCGTATTACTCTTACACGCGGGTGTGGTCTGTCAAATGTACACGGTGCTATAACAAGTTATATCTTGCCAACAACTTGGCGATTTTTTCCTCCCGACTGGCTGTCATTTTGAATTACCGAGCTAAGCGATTACAAGGCTGGACTAGTCCGCGCTAACTACGGAAGTGGAGTTATCGAAATATTAGGGATCTCGCGCGGTCTAGAAGACTGGACCCGGATAGTTAAGGGCTAGGTAAAAATCTCTGACCTGGCCGAGGATCTAACCCTGGGCCTCCGGGTAAGAGGAAGATACTACCCCTACAGCGCGGGGTCGGCAATTTTGGATATCCACTTTTCATAAATCTATTCTCATGCTAATTTTCATGAAGGAGAACTCTTCAATAGTTCATTACTCAACAGCATCCAGCACTTACAATTCACCCCTGAATATCTCCTTGAACACTTGCATATAATTGAGCTCAATATACGACAGCTGAAGCATCGTTCATATCATGAATCATAGTAATCGTAATATTGATCTTTGGACTACCGTATCGCTCTTAATTTGGAACGTTACGAAGCTAGGAACTTCAGTTCATGACAGTGATGGATTTGTGATGCGGTCAATTAAAGCGTCTTATATCAAGCAACAATTAGGGACGAATTGTATGATAGACACTTTGATGTGCCGTAAGATATCACATGCAATGAATAAGATTTACACCTAATGTACGGCAGCTAAAGCATCATTCATGTCTTGAATCGGTGTAATCGTAATATTGATCTTTGGGCTACCGTATCGCCCTTAATGTTGGAAAGTTACGCAGCAATCAACTTCAGTTAATGACAGTGATAGATTTGTGACGCGGTCAATTAAAGCGTCTTATATCAAGCAACAATTAGGGCTGAATTGTTTGGTAGACGCTTTGATGTGCCGTAAGATGTCACATGCGATGAATAAAATGTACACCCAACCTCAACTGTCAAATTACGCTGATGATGGACGTGTGTTATAGACATGTGAACTGTCACCGTGCTTATTGGATTCAGGTGAAATATCGTTATAGATTCCTTCACCTATCATTTATGCTGATACGAATAAAACACAGTCTGTTTTATCGATGTAACTAGCTGACGGCCTGTACTTCGCTACGGAATTCGTCATTGTATACAGAAGTGTATGTGAATTACACGCCAGATTGTACTAGACGTTTGACGCCATGTTGGTAAAAGAAGCAATCCTATTGGCTCAGACGACCCCATGTTACCGATTGTGTTTATTGTTTACAGCACGTGGCTTTGTTTATATGTGTATGCTTCTAGCACCTCAACTTGCATTCCGTATAATTTTGTTAAAATATATCGTCACCACTTAATTTAAAATCTATTTTACTTCCTTCCTCATAAGTAGTTTCCCGTTATACTTTTTAGGGATATTATTGAATAATTATAGGGGCTGCCTCCGTGGCTCAGGCGGCAGTGCATCGGCCTCTTACCGCTGAGTTCCGTGGTTCAAATCCCGGTCACTCCATGTGAGATTTGTGCTGGACAAAGCGGAGACAGGACATATTTTTTCTCCGGGTACTCCGGTTTTCCCTGTCACCTTTCATTCCAGCAACACTTTCCACTATCATTTCATTTCAGAGGAGTGCGACAGGCCTCGGCAGCCGGTACAATTCCCATCCTCACCGCAAGATGGGGGCTTCATTCATTCCATCCCTGATCTGGTCACTGAATGGAAAACAGGATGTAGGTTTTGATACTGAATAATTTGAATTAATTGTAGTGAGGTATTGCTTAAGCATTTCCCATTCAGATATTATTACACATTTTATTGTTTGAGAGTCTTCATTATTCATTCCTTTTCTGTGGGTTAGCATCGTAGTTTTCGTATTTACTCTCTGTCCTCACTCAGTCTGAGGAATGAAGAACGCCCATTTAAAAGTAATCGGCAGGCCGGTGTTTAAAGTTTCCGAAATGTGAATGGCGTATCGATACGCTCTCTGCCATTCACACCGCAGCATTGGCGTCGACATTTGAAGTTTTGTCGCGTGTAGGTGGCGTGGTTGGCTGAGCACTGGTGATGGGCCATTTTAATGATCAATCAAGAGTCTGTCTCGGCATGGATGACCAATGTACTAAGTATGGAGGCACATTGATGAGCACATATTTCGGGTCTTCGTGTTGAGTGACATAGGCACCACCAGAACACGTTTTTTTTTATGTTGTGGGGAGCAGTTCCCTGTACTTTCATAACTTCTGCGGTGATGGTGAGAGGAACCTTACCTGCACAAATGTACGTTCACGACATTCTAAGTCCTCATGAGCTTCCCTTCATGGGGCGGCTTCAAAATGCGATGATTTAACGAGATAATGTCACCCAGACACTGCCCGCGTTTCCAAAAACTCCCGACTTGCTGTTTATACACTTTCTTGTCCGGGTATGGTGTGAAAACTATAGAAAACCAGAGAGCATAAAGGAAGTCGGAATTTCAAACACTGGAAACATTGGAATGATTCTGGTGTCTCTAGCAGTGCCGTTACATTTTGTTGGACCGTGGACAGCAGCACTAATAGGCGCCGCAAGTACACTCCGGAGGGGGTTCTCCTTTCAATAGATGGGAGAGTCAGGATACCGTGGCCGATCCGAAGACGACATAATACCACTGCTTCCCTCCGCGAAGCCCGAAGAGAAGTCCTCCGTTGTTCCCTTTATCGCTCTCACCTTATTTGGAAGTGGAATGGCCGGCCACTCCATCTCCCAATGGGACATAACCAGATGTCTCAGCTGAGTACGAATATCACTTACTGGAACCTTGAAAGGCAACGGGGGCAGTGTAACTGCCTCCTTGGCAGCCTGAGCTGCCAATTCATTTCTCTCTACACCCATGTGGCTTAGGAGCCACACAAACGCGATTCTGGTGCCCGCATCCGAACACCCGGCCAGCAGGTCCTGGACCCGCTGCACCAGAGGGTGTCGAGGGAAACAAGTATCAAGAGACTGTAGCGAGCTCAAGGAGTCTAGTTAAGTTCGTGCCTGTCGAACGTCGAGACCATCCTTTTCTCTGGTGTTTTTTCTGGTTCACCTAGAACCTTCCTGACGTGAATGTCTTCCCTCCTGTGCCCACTGCTCTCAACGCCGTTTCGCACTGCAGTTAGCGTCTGGGATGGAATCTATGGTCATCATCGGGTCTGCCGGATCTAGAGCGGCAGTTGCAGATAGAATTGGCCGATTATCCACACGAGAACATTGAACGTCTCTAGGACACTATGCCACATTGAATCGCTTTAGATACATATGATAGCGGCGGTGCAACACACTACTGAAACACCCTATTCATGTAGAATTTTGCCCGAATAAACGACTCAATTGTTTTGATATTGTAATCAATTATTGACATCATCGTTGTCATCGTCTCTACAGAGTTTCATTCCATTTCCAGGTCTCCTTCTGGGTGCTGGTATTTTATAGAATAGAATACACCCCCCCCCCAGTTTCGGATCACCTGAAACTGAGGAGGGAGTTCTCATTTATTGCAATCCCTATTACTACATTAAACATTACAATTAAACTTATTAACTATTTCAATCCAGTTTCTAAATAGTAATTTAGAAACTTATATTTTGTATCGCTAAGTGATTATTTATTATTAATCTCAATGTTTGATTATGGATAGAGATACCGCATGGGTTTTAGAATTAAATTATTCAGTTTCTCACTAAGCAGACTCTTTGGTTATTGTACTACAGTAATTATTGTCCGAACACATTAGTTGAGAATATCATATACCACACGTAATTTTAATAATATCGATTCAAAATCCCCTACATCCACTTTCATACATTGTTGAGGAAGTCAGTTTTTCTTGTAATGAGTATTAATTAAACTGTATTGCACAATGCACATTCTAAGAATCAGCATGGGGGATACAGAAGCAATTACAAGTTGGGATGTTAAGGGAAAGTCATATTTCTTTTCGAAGGTAATTTTATGCGAAATCTGAAAATTAACTGTGAACGATGAATCCTTGACCCCATTTAAAGCGATTTTATGTTGCATATAAATACATATTTCAGCCATTTTTATTGATTTGGTCACATTTTGCATATTTTAGTGATATAAGGTCATATTTGGTTATATTTGAGCAATTTTGTTTAAATTGTGGCGTCGTTTTTAACAAGGTACATGTTACCTGTGTCGAATTTCAAACTCAGGGTTTCTACTGTAGCAGATGTGCTCTTCTCCCTTTTCCAGAAACAGATAGGTAAAATGTTTAGAAGATATGATTCCGAGAAAGGGATGCTATACGAACGTACGCCGACAGTTACTAAAAATCATGTTAATACTTCGTTTTCTTGTTGGTTTTTTGTTCTAGGAAAAAGTGAGAACTTTGCCTCAGGTCTATGATACTGGATGAATGTATAACGTTTTAACGTATACTATAGCTCTGTCAGTTTGCATGATTAAATGTGTCTAATCACTTTTTGGCCACGTTAGTAATATGATAATACATGTTCCCTATCCCTAAAATGCTTGTCATATTTCACCTTCTCTTAGGCCATATTTAGTTAGTTTTTAGATTAGTTTCTAGAGGATATTTTCTTGCACATTTTGTACATTTTTAGTTCATGAACTTCCGAACCCTAATTATAAGTAATACAGTATACATTAATATATATAATAGAATCCATGTTAAATATGCTCAATGGCATTTAGAGGATTTTGAATCTAAAGGATCCATTTATTGATAGCCCTCCTGGTGCCCATGATCGTTACGGCATCAAGTCTATATGGCGGTTAGCCGGTTCGAGTCCCGTTGGTCGAAAAAATTTACCATCAGAATGTTGACCGGCAGGGTAGGAAAGGTGGTGGAGTACAATTTCTAATCACTAGATTGCGCGCCAAAAGCCTGATTGAATTCCAAACCTCTCCGCAGTGTTCATGTATGGCGCTGTTAACGGTGATTCGTCCGTCGGATGGGGACGTAAAACTTGGAGCAGATCCCATGGTGTTATTCGACACTTCATGTCATCACCAGGTTTCACCCTCTCCCTACATCATTACCATCAGCCCTCATCCTGACACGCAGGCGAGCCAAATGTGTCCTCGAACGCTCCCGGCACCAAACCCATACGATAAATACAGTAACTAATTTAATGATCATCGTAAATACTCTTCAGAGTGACATTTCGATCGAGATAAAATAAACTCCCAACAAGTTTTACGTTCTTATCAAGTGTTGTTCCTCTAAGGTACGTCACGAGTTGTTGATGGAACTGATATGTCACTGTTTATTAGAAAAAGTTATTGTGCTTTTCTTTGACCATCCTCTTCTTGACTTTTCGAGTCGAAATTTGTTCCAGCTATTTGACGTTGTTAGTTCCACTTTGGTAACATCTACTCATAAAACATCTTCATGTGAGGTGCTCTGAATTGCTCTCTTTGTCACCGTATACGAGTTGAACACTGTGGTATGTTTAATTGTATTCAGATATTAAGAAATATTATATACACAGGTGTTATGTGACTGCGACTGTATCTCAGCACTTCGAAGATAGAGAATTGTATTGATGTTCTCCTAACATTTGCCATTGGCATTCTGTAAATCTTTGAACACTCACATTAATCGGGCATTAAATGTACAGAGCCGTTTCTCCAAACCAACCCCGTCAAGTGTGTGAGACACGTAACTCTGTTAGCTTGCATTTGGGAGATTGTGGAGTCGAGTCCCACTGTCATTTAGTCACCAATGATCTGTATTTAGAGCTGTCGCCCAGGTGGTAGATCCCCTATCAATTGGTTACCTACCTTTTTCTTAAATGTTTTCAAAGAACTTGGATATTTATCGAATATTTCCCTGGATAATTTATTCTAATCCCTCACTCCCCGTCCTATAAATGAATATTTGTCCCAGTTCGTCCTTTTGAATTCCAACTTTATCTTCATATTATGATCTTTTCTACTTTTAAATACTCCGCTCAAGATTATTCTCTACTAATGTAATTCCACGCCATCTTTCCACCCACAGCTTGAAATATTTATTTATTTATTTATTTATTTATTTATTTATTTATTTATTTATTTATTTATTTATTTATTTATTTATTTATTTATTTATTTATTTATTTATTTATTTATTTATTGAGCTTCAGACAGGTATAAATCTAATGATGTGAAAGACATATACATTAGTACTACTACATTAAATGAAAACAAATATTGGTATCAACTTTACATTATCTACTATGAAATCCCTTGTAAAATACAGTCATGTAACAATACACTTTTCTTCAGTACCATATCATTTCAAATATTCATTATATACGAACATAATGTAACAAGGTATTTAAAATATTAACATGTTAAAAAAATAGTAAAAGGAATAATGGTCCAAGACTCGAACCCTGTGGGGCACCAGATCGAGCATTGTAACACACAGAGTCAAATCCTTGATTTAAAAAAAAGACAAATTGTTGTCTATCTGATATGTGATGAAAATAATTTTTTGAAGCTGTGAGAGAGTCCATAATATGCTAATTTATTTGAATGTACATCGTGATCAACTTTACAGAATGCCTTTCTAAAATCTGTGAAAACTACATCAACTTGGCCTCCTGCATCCATAGTTGGCGATATTTCATTAGTGAACTCCAACAGATTTGTCGTTCTCGATTTGCCCGGTCTGGAGCCATTTTGGGAGTCACTGATGATAATTTCTACGTGTTCGAACACATGCCGATAGAGGATTTGTTCGTAAACTTTCGCTAACGCGGAAGAAATTGGAACGGGCTTGTACAGTAGTTATTAATTACTGACCTATCCCCGGATTTGTGAACGTACCACATAGTCGTGCTCTTCGTCTCCTTACTGCCAAGTTTTCCCAGCGCATAGTTTGCAACATTTTCGTAACACTATTCCTTTGTCAGAAATCACTCTGAACAAGTCGTTCTGCTAGCCCTCAACATGGTTTCCACACTAGGCGAATGCTGGGGCTCTTCCTTCCCACTCCTATCCCATCGCCGCCATAAGACGTATCTGTGTTCGAACAACTTAAAGCAATCTGCAAAAATATTTTTCTTCTGCATCGTGTTCCCTTTCCTCGCGGAAGGTTGGGGACCAACAAGAAGTAATCATTCCTATTTTGTGCTCTCGTATCAGAGTTGCCGTATTGTGATGTTAAACCGCTGTCGGAGATTCCATTCCGAAATTGCCTGACTTCCTATGTTTCAGGGCTTCCAACGTTGGGATTTGAACCCGAATGCAATTTAGGTATAAGATTATCGGGAAAATGACATTAAAATTACTTTCGCCTTGTTACTGTGTTGAGCCGAATGTTCACTTTCCTTACTATGCTATAGTACTGATAACCCGCCTCCACGTATAGTATACATATGCATTTCATTTTAAGCTTCTTTTTTATTGTTGCACAAGACATGGGGGCGCAATTGGCACAGTGGCTTAGTTGCTGGCTTTCCACTCGGGTGGCTGACTTTCGAATGTCGGTCGACCCTAGTTTGAAATTTTCATTTGAAATATCACGTGGCCACAGGAATAGTATCCAGCCTTAAACCCCCGGCTAAAACCGAAATTCAGTGTGGGTGGCTCCAGAGACGTCAGAAATACTGGGGATAAGCCGAAGAAGTATTCAGTGGACCCTACCACCAGGTGTCCGACTCGTTGGCTAAACGGTTAGCGTACTGGCCTTCGGTTCAGAGGGTCCCGGGTTCGATTCCCGACCGGATCGGGGATTTTAACCTTAATTGGTTAATTCCAATGGCACGGGGGCTGGGTGTATGTGTTGTCTTCATCATCATTTCATCCTCATCACGACGAGCAGGTCGCCTACGGGAGTCAAATAGAAAGACCTGCACCTGGCGAGCCGAACCCGTCCTGGGATATCTCGGCACTAAAAGCCATACGCCATTTCATTTCATTACCACCAGGTGGGACAAATCCTGAAGAAAAAAAGAAGAAGAAGATCTAGACTCTGGTATACACTCCCAATGGACATTCGGCACTTTACTTCCTCTGATACATTCAAATCTGCCTGCAGGAAGTTTTTCGTGGGCACATATAACTGAGTTGTGTAAGTCAGCGTGCGTATGTTGTGTGAATGGGTTTTCTTTTATCTATTATGTAGTTCAGTCGATATTAGGTCGCGCAATGTTAATAATCTGCTGACGCGTTTCGATCGTGCGACCAGGATTGTCTTCAGAGCAATAACAAGTAATGTAGTGGCAACTATCACTCCATAGTAACCAGACTCATGATAGAGAGGCCCTGTTAGATCTGTCAAAGATCCTATTAGTTTAAATTGTGCTGAAATGCACATGATTCCTTGCTACTGTGGATAGGTTTATGTTGGCCAAACATGTACGAAGGTAACAACGAGGGTGTAGAACATCGCAGGCACTACGTCTTTGCCAGCCAAAGAAGTCTGCTGTGGTAGAACATGTCATGCATAATGACCATCAAATCAATTTCGATGAAATTATGTCATTTACAAAGATTTTATACCTAGAATCATTCTTGAGGCTATAACAATTGCTAAACATCCGAATAATTTTAACAAAGGTGACAGCTATATACTGAGTAGATCATGGCTACCCTCCATAGTTAACTCGTCGACATCTTTCTCCTTGACTCTGGAGGACCTGGAATGAACTATAATTCTAAAGGCTAGTACACACCTAGCGACAAAGTCGCGGGACATTGTAATAATAATAATGTTATTTATTTTACGTCCCACTAACTACTTTTTAAGGTCATTGGAGACGCTGAGGTGCCGGAATTTAGTCCCGCAGGAGTTCTTTTACGTGCCAGTAAATCTACCGACACGAGGCTGTCGTATTTGAGCACCTTCAAATACCACCGGACTGAGCCAGGATCGAACCTGCCAAGTTGGGGTTAGAAGGCCAGCGCCTTAACCGTCTGAGCCACTCAGCCCGGCGCGGGACATTGTATGGGGACAGGTCCCTACAGTGTTGCGATACAATGTCTCGCGTCCACATCTATAGAGCCAGTTGTACCACAGGAATCGGCGCGAAATGGCGCAAGAAATTGCTTTATGTGCTTTTAATGTTGTGAATCTTTTTCTTCATCTCATGAATGGACATAGTGAACTTTTTAGCCACAGACTCCATTGCTTCCCTCCTTTTGTCTCTGTTTTTATACTCTGTAGACATAACATCCCAAAGACAAGGGAGCGTGTGTAAATCGTCAATTATTTTTAGAGTAGTTTCTATCGAAAAAAAAAAAAAAAAAACACAACACGAAACACAACACCAACACGTGGCGGCTATCTGCACACTGGCATCGGCGTGTCCCGGGACTTTGTCTCGCGACACGTCCAGACTACATCATGTTGCGCAACATTTGTATCATGTATCCCATTTCGAATGGGAGACCTGCGACATGCAACTTTTGTATCGCGACAGTCCCAAACACGGAAAAAATGTCGCAGGACATCCCTGGAACTCGTCGCGATACACGTGTTCCGCTACTTTGTTGCTTGGTGTATACTAGCCTTAAGAGTGTCTCTCTATCTTGAGTCTGTTTACAACAGAGAAACAGTTGCCAATATGTTATTTGTTATTGCTCTAAAGACGATCTTGGTCGAAGGATCGAAACGTGTCAACAGATTATAAACATTACGCGACCTATATCTCCAAATGGTTATTATGTCATTTAGTGGTCGTGAAAGTCTACGTATTATTATTATTATTATTATTATTATTATTATTATTATTATTATTATTATTATTATTATTATTATCCTCTTTTTATTCTTTTGATTGGTATTATCACTAATATTACCCTACTGATTTGTAACGCATTTGTAAACTTATCTTAGCGTATCTGTCCCTAAATTTATCTGCCCCTAATAATTTAGTTTTTGTAGAATTATGATGTCTTATTATTACAGTAAAACGTGCTCAAAGCGGAACTTGAATAAAGCGGAAACTTGTCCCGGCGAAACTTACGGCGTTATAGTATACTTACTTTTGTATAATGCGGACTCTTCTCAACGCAGAAACGGAAACGAAAAATGAAAGAATTATTTTGTACAGCGCGGAAAATTTTAGATAATGATGTAGTCCTACGTGCAATATTTGTGCATTCCTGGTGCTGTATGATCAATGTTGACAAACTGACGCACGTATTCCGAGAGAATAATACGAATGGTGGAACGAATGAAGTGCTTGAAAACGCATCGGCAATATCCAACTTTTGTCAAGCAAGAAATGTTCCTTGCGGGACAGGAAACTTCACTCCAAGTGATGAACTTACGACACGCCATATTTTCGAATCAAATATAACCCTTCTATCAGTAAGAAAGGCCGAGGAAGTAAGAGACGAGCAAGAAGATGAAGATGAAAACAAAATCCGAATACAAGAGGTCCACACTGCTTTTGTGACGTAAAGCAATCGAACTCTTCCACTCGTCTTGAACCAATGTACTCAGCTCAGGACTGCATTTAGAATGACACGATTGGAAAGAAGAGGAAACAAATTTCTTTGTTTGATCTGTAGAAGAAAGCTTAGTGTTGTAAAGTACTGTATGAAGTCACGTACATCAATGTGCGTCATATGTAGGCAGACACAGGTAAGCTCTAAATAATATTTACTGGCCGCACTTAGTCGCTCAAGTGCGGCCAGTATCCAGTAATCGGGAGATAGTGGGTTCGAGCCCCACCGTCGGCAGCCCTGAAAATGGTTTTCCGTGGTTTCCCATTTTCACACCAGGCAAATGTCGGGCCTGTACCTTAATTAGGGCCACGGCCGCTTCCTTGCAATTCCTAGGCCTTTCCTATCCCATCGTCGCCATAAGACATATCTGTGTAGGTGCGACGTAAAGCAAATAGCAAAAAAAAATAGCTAAATAATATTTAAAATTACTGTTTACTGTTTTAGGATAAAAACACGATGTTTTGTATAATGCGGAATTTCTCTAATTCGAAAAAATGTTTGGTCCCTTGCGATTCCGCTTTGAGCAAGTTTTACTGTACTTTTAATGTTGAGAACCTTCTTAACAGACAAGGTAGGGGCCCCCATACTACGAAAAACGTAAAATTAAGCTTTTTCCTCAAATGTGCCGAACGTGGAAGGCTGAAAGGCCCGGGAAGATTTAAAATTGTAAGTCCTGGATAGTTCTATCAAACTAAAAGACCAATTTCAAAAATCACTTCTGGCCTAAATGCAATTCCGGGAAAACAGCCTAAAATCGCGTGTTTCTTTACTCGTTTTCTTTTTTATTCAAATCCTAGCCAAATTATCTTATTTACATAATTCTTTCTGTGATGCGTTCCTTGATTCAATACTCTCAGGCGGTTTTTGATCTTTTTTTTAAATGTCCACATTGAATGTATTTATAAGGGCTTGAGTGAAACTCTGCATTGACCCACATCAGCGCTCGTAGAGATGCTTGAGTGAAAAAGTGGATAAAAGGCAAACAGCTAATCTAATCGACCTGTTAAGGATGATTATGAAAAGGATTGTAATTTTTAGGAAGAAATAAAGAATATATTCTCATACTTTATTATATTTTATTTACCTAAAATTCGTAGCTCATATCCCTAGGATGTACGAGGGGTATGAGTGTCAGGTTCTTCATGATGGGAAACTAACAGAAAAGATAAACGTCAAGTCTGGAGTGAGACAGGGGTGTGATCTTTCTCCCACTCTGTTCCTGCTGGTCTTAGACAGTGTGATGAAGAAGGTGATAGGAGGACGGAAGAAGGGTGTTCAATGGGGGATGCAAGACAGGCTTGAAGATCTTGACTTCGCAGACGACATTTGCCTTATGGCACAGTGGTACCGGGACATAGAAGATAAACTGAGTAGGTTGCAGAAGGAAGCAGAATGTGCAGGTCTCATGATCAACACAAATAAGACCAAAGAGACGAGCATTAATTCGGATATTATGACCAGCTTGACAGTAAATGGAAAGGAAATTGAGCGAGTTGAATCCTTCCTCTACCTTGGAAGTATAGTTACAACGGATGGGGGAGCAGAGGAAGATGTTCGAAGCCGTATCCGGAAGGCAAATGGTGCGTTTGTCCAGCTCTATCCCGTGTGGAAGAATAGAAACATCTCCAGGAAGACTAAGCTTCGCCTCTTCAACAGCAATGTAAAGTCGATTCTTCTATACAGCTGTGAAACATGGAAAGTTACAAAACAGATCAATAACCAACTACAGGTGTTCATAAATAGATGTCTGCGTCGCATAACAAATGTGACGTGGCCAGACATAATCTCTAATGAAGATCTTTGGACCATGACCAATCAGCAGCCGATTGACATCTAGATCAAGTACAGGAAATGGCGCTGGATCGGCCACACACTAAGGAAGCCGAATGGAGCTGTTGAGAGGGCGGCGCTGGACTGGAACCCTCAAGGCACCAGAAAGCGAGGTCGGCCAAAGAAGACCTGGAAGAAGACGATCGAAAAGGAAATCGCAGAGGTTGACAAGACCTGGAGCGAAGTGAAGAGAATGGCCAGGAACCGTACTGTGTGGAGAAATTTCGCCAAGGCCCTATGCTCCAGAGGGAGCAACAGGAAATGAACAAAAAACAAAACAAACATATCCCTAGGATTTTTTCAACATTGTGTTGCTTGCCTGAAGGGGGTTTTATGTTTATATTTTTCAATTTTATTATTCAAAGTGGTTAAGTGCAAAAGAGAGCCGAAGTCCTAACTTCGCCACAAATGTTAGTCAAGAATAAAATGAATAAACAATTTAAAAATGTTGTTATTGCACAAAGTATAAGAACAACAGTATTGTCGCAACTCTACTAGAATGGAGGGTAGTATATCGTCGTTGTGCCTGCAAACACCACTATGTGAAATATTTTAGCTTAGAACTTTGGTCGTTAAGATTCTGTCATCTACTGTAAGAGTCAATATCGTGCGAATAATTTCAAGAAGTACTCGCTCATCATAATATGTGTGCTGCGGGTCAGTATTTCTCCAAAACTGTTATCGCATAGCGGTTTCCGCAGGCGCAGTGACGATATATTGTTAAGACATCCGCATTTACGTCGTGACTGCAGGCTGCACGCTTCCAGGAATCTGTGATTGCGTAGGGTACTGTGGTTTACCCAGACACTAACAAAAAAACAATATACTCTATTCACGAAGTGTACAACCTCTTAAACATTTGTTTATTGGAATACGTAATGTGTATCCGGTATAATGTTTGCTCACGTGCAATGTTTTCATTGACTTATACTAGGGCCTACTGTATGTGCCAATATGCACCTCTTGCATAACTGCGCTAAATTTTGATCACACTACTGAAGATATATTTATTTATTTATTTATTTATTTATTTATTTATTTATTTATTTATTTATTTATTTATTTTATTTATTTATTTATTTTCTGGCCTAAATGCAATTCCGGGAAAACAGCCTAAAATCGCGTGTTTCTTTACTCGTTTTCCCCCAGACTCAGTGAGGCTGTCAGTGTCCTGGACCGTGAGATATTTGGTCGAGGGTTTAAAACTGAGCAGGGGGACCAGTACTCGCCCATGTGGCCTCACCTGCTGTAGGGGGGGGGGAGATTTGAAGGGATGGGCAAGGAAGAGGGAAGGAAGCAGCGCGGCCTTAAATTAGGTACCGTCTAAGCATTTGCCTGGTGGAGAAGTGGGAAACCGGAAAACCACTTCGAGGATCTTTGAGGTGGGGAACGAAATCCCCCTCCCCCTTCTCCACTCAATTACTTCCTCGTACAAGTTTTGAAATTTCGTAGCAGAGCCTGGAATCGAACCCTGGTCCGCGGGAGTGGCAGCTAATCACATTAACCACTACACTACAGAATTCTTTCAAAGATATCAACATTCTGTTTTCATATTCTTAAATGTCATTAAGAGGCTTCCAAAAAATATGCTTCGCTTTTCCGCGGTGTTAATAATTACGGAGATATCGATATCAACCTTGTTTTCAAATGCAACTTTACAGGTTTCATCTGCCAGCATCGCAGGGTTAAATAGGAACAATTAAGGCAACTTTCCTGAAGCCGGTATTATGCCTGCCAAAAAGTACTAAATCAAGACACGGACAAGACAAATCAAACCTTCTTCATTGAAGATCTCTTTCATCAGCTGACACTGCCATGAGAGTTAGAAGATTGATCGTACTGATAAATAATTTGAACATGTTACTTAGTTATCACGCACCGTTGTCATTTTATCAGCTGCTGAAGTTAGCCAATCATATCGCTTCGCGGGTGAATTCAAATGGGCTTTAGGAGGCGGTGTTGCTTCATCTGCACGTGGTTTAAGAACGGCTTGAGGGCCATGTGGAGAAATCAATATCAAAAACATCGTGGGTTTCAGCCGGGGTCACCGTAGCGCACTTGCTACGGCAGGATCCTGTCATCTCCGAACTCCGTGTCCAAATCTCTCCTGTCGCAAAAAAAACAAAAAAAAAATCACGACCTTCATTTCGGTTCTCCTCTTTCAAATTTTAACTCTTGTCTTGCGCCAACTTCGACTACTTCAATCATAACCTAAAAATTTTTCATTAAAAAAATAGCGCACTGTGCATATAAGTTTTCATTTGTTTTCCGATATTGCGCTTTTTACTACATTTTTTCTCTCTACAATTGTTTTTTCAAGTCAACTGTTTTCCAAGAACTTAGCAGGAGTACAAGTACTCATTCAATTATACTGATTTGCGTCGTATATTTTTATATACGTACTTAACTTCCCGCAACCGTGACAAATTCTGGACCTTCAAAATATTCTCCACTCTACTTTGGCGTTCGACCGCAGCGCATGACCTTGAATGTGCCGCGCTGATCACCAGGAGCTGGCGGCTTTCTACTACAAATCTATTCGTCTGCGACTTCAAGTTATTTTTGATCTTCGTATATTAGTTGATAGTGTTGTGACTTTGTGCATGACAGAATGTGGTGTCGTGTCTTTGTGCCTATCAGAGTGTGAAACTGACCTCCAATATTCATAAACATTGTACATGTTTTTACGGCTGATGATGACCTGGATTAAGGTCGAAACCGATCCCATTTAAATAGGAATGTGATTACTGTATTTCTTTCTTTTAAGTATTGAATAGGTTGACCTCCTTTTCAATTATTTAATTTTTAACATCAATAATTTCAATACGGAACAATGAAATTTTTATCTTTAAATGATAGGAGCTCTCAAGCTGATCTTAAACCACGTTCAGATGTAACAACACCGCCTCACAAAGCCCATTTGAATTCACTCGCGAAGCGATATGATTGGCTAACTTCAGCAGCTGATAAAATAACAACAGCGCGAGTTATCGAACTACACAAGAACCTCGTTTATCCGGCCCTCATTAATCCAGATCTCCGATTTATCCGGATCGAAAATAATAAAAATATATTTTTACTTGTACAGTATTTCTTTTATGGCGTCGACTCTTCTTGAATGTCTTTTCCACCAAGGCTAGTTAACGACAGGAATTGGAAGTAATTCGGCCACGGTTTATCAATGGTACCGTTCGGGCGTTCGCCTGGAAGTAATTCGGCCACGGTTTATCAATGGTACCGTTCGGGCGTTCGCCTGGGATGAGAATGAGAAACCATGGAAAACGTTTCCCAGGACGGCCGAGGTGGGATTCGAACCCACGCTCTTCTGAATGCAACGCACTAATAAATCACTGATGGTGAATTCGAAAATGAAACCAGTGCTCCATCAGAAGAAACAGTGACTCATGGAGAGGCAACAATGCAGCTGGACAAACTGATGGTCTATTTAGAATCCTTGACTGAAACCACACCGGCAGAACTGTTGTTAGTAAAACGTCTTCGTGATCGTGCTGCGCGCAAACGCTCTTCAAATGTAAAACAGAAAAAAACTCACATATTGTTTTAGTGTATTAAGTGTTCTGATATTTTTTGTACAATTAAAAAAGGTAATACTGTACAACTTATATTAATAGATTATATAACATGTATTGTATTTGTTTTTTAGTGTTTTCCGGATTATCCGGATTTTCGATAATCCGGATCAGTTCCGGTTCCACTTAATCCGGAAAACGAGGTTCATTTGTACTTTTTTTAAATTATCTATCAATATGACGAACCATCTAACGTTCATACCCGACTCACATTGTTTCCGCCCACTCTGTATACAATTCTATAATGAATGAAAAGCTAAAAATGGTATTGGGATGGATGCAATGACAAACAGATACTGGATGCGAGCCAGCTACGAACTCAAACACAATATATGACGACACGACTAGCCGTGTACGGTTGCCATCATCTTATCTGTAGGAACAATAGTTACCTCCAACCAGAAGAACACTATATCTGTGCTATATGGGAAAATGTGATAGATACCACGTTCTTTACTGTGTTGAGAGAAAAATCACACTAACAACTTTCTGTAGTGGTTAATTAACTGAATTTGCACATTGTGCGCTATCTTTGGTATTATAGAAGGAGGCAAATTTAGTGATATTCGTTTTCGCAACATTGTCTCCATCACGCTGAACCGATGCAGATTTGTCAGAGGAAGTAGAGCAGCAGCTGTCAACCACGTAGCCAGACTACTCCTAGAATAGCATCGAGAGAAGAATAAAATGGTCCATGTTACATGCTTAGTCCTGTAAGAGGCATTTGACTGCACGCATTACGCTCACACCGCGTCGTGAATCCTACATCGTGTGGAAAAAAACTTCTATACTGCAATATTAACAGCGTGATCCGTTGTCCAGCTTGAGTTTCACCTTCATGTGACATCACTGTAGGAGTCCACGAATGCTTTTCCCTCTCGCTACTGGTGTTTATCTTCGGCAGGGATAAAATAACTGCTGATTTCATCTCACCCGCAGTCTGTTTATTAAGCTGACGATATTCAAATTGCATCTTGGAGTCGTGCCGAACTGGAACTACAAAAACAGCAGTGGAAGACCTGCCTCGATGCCGTCGCCGACGCTCAATACTCAGAAAACTGAGTGTTTAGAAAGTGAGTCCCAAACAAATTACACCATCTGCGTCGATGAAACAGTACTGAAGGATACAATGTTCAAAAACCTTGGTTCAATCATTAGTTACGAAGGCAATACCCTACCCGATGTCCGTACCATGGATAAAATGGTGAGAAGTCACCGAGTTCTCTGTGATCAACGGATGCCTGAGCGCCTCGAGCTAAGGATTTCTTTGCCCACCATTTTCTGTTTTATGGAACGGAAAACAACTCAACTCCATGTGATGTGGCACTAATAATGCAAAAAATTAGGAAGGCGAGGGAGATAAACGCTCAGGATATGGCGATGGCCGTGCTTTCCATATTTTGCAAAGAAACCTCCGCCAACCCAAAATGGCAGCAATAAAAATTCTCGTCTGCCTCTGTGGTGTAGTGGTTTGTGTGATTAGCTACCAACCCGTGGAGGCCCGGGTTCGATTCCAGGCTCTGCTACGAAATTTGAAAAGTGATACGAGGGGTGGAACGGGGTCTACTCAGCCTCGTGAGGTCAATTGAGTAGAAGGGGGGGGTTCGATTCCAACCTCATCCATCCTCGAAGTGGTTTTCCGTAGAGTCCCTCTTCTCCTTCAGCCAAATGCCGGGATGTTACCTGGCTTAAGGCCACAGTCGCTTATTTCCCTCTTCCTTGCCTATCGCTTCCAATCTTCACATCCCCCTACAAGGCCCTTGTTCAGCTTAGCAGGTGAGACTGCCTGGGCGTGGTACTCGTCCTCCTCCCCAGTTGTATCTCCCCGACGCTCCAGGACACTGCCCTTGGGGCGGTAGAGGTGAGATTCCTCGCTGAGACCGACGGAAAAACCAACACTAGAGTGTGGATTAGAAAAGAAAGCAAGAAGGAAAGAAAGAAAGTTTAACAACGACAAACATGTTTGTTTCAGTATAAATGGCCAGTGAGCGTCTTAAGAGACAATAAACCTGGGACGAAGGTTTGTTTTTATCAATGAATATTGAATTTTCACCGCATTATAATCGAAATTAGCTTTCAAACTTGCTTTTATAAGTTGTAAGTAACAGGTTGAAAGTTAATTTCGATTACAATGCGGTCGTGAAAATTCAATATTCATTGACTTGCTCCACAACGGGGGACTTGCACGCACTCTGCAGTATGATGCCCGTAGTGGCAGATCTTTAGCTTGCAGTTAGATCCTTTTCAACAGAGGAAATTTAATCTAGGCCACTGCGGCTCAACTGGTAGAGCAACCGAAGCGAAATTGGGAGGTTGTGAGTTCGGATCCCACTGGTGTCTGTTTGGCCAATTTTGTTCCATACTTAACATTTCTTCAACAGATTGAAAGTAAATTTATATTTATTTTTGTCCACTTCTCCAACATGCTTGACGCACTTTGCGCGCACCCTCCCTCCTAGACGGGGAATGTTTAAAATGGAGGCAGTGGCAGGAATAATTGCTAGCATAAAACAGGAAAAATGAGTGGTAGTAGGATATTCACAGTGAAAGGACTATAGCTATTAGGAATGAACACTTGGTTTTAGCGAAGTTGCAAACTATAATCGATGATTAAGGAGTCAGATATAGTGATGGGCGATATTTCAAGAACTGTGATTTCCTACGCTGTCATTGTGATCAGCCATGATTTCAAGGTTTCACTTCAATGTGATTATCGCGCGCCCTCATAACGCCATATACTGAACTAGTGAATGTTACTACATAAACTGTGACTATGATCAGCCGTGATATCGCGACATGTGTTGACGTAATGGTATCCCCACGAAGCGGTGTGATCAAGAAAGGAGCATCACCATGATTACCAACTGTATGGTCATTAGTAATTTTTTTTTAAGATAATCAAATTATTGTAAGTATAAAGTACCGGTATTTATAAAAACAGCCCATTCCTTTCTAACACAAAGTAACTTAAATCTTGTCATCGCTAGTAATATAAATTTTAGGAAAGTATCATGTTGACTCGTAGCGTGGTATTATTTTTTAAGGGCGCGTTCAATTGCATCGTTATTCACGGTACTCGGCCCTGAATACCAGCAAACATGTGTAAATAATAATGTTTCATTGGGGGTATTTAGTGGTGTTTTATGCATTTTATTTGCTGTTTTAGACTAATTCAGTTTCTTTTAACAATTAACTTTTTACTTTTGGATCATATGATGCTTCGATACTTGATGAAGTGATTAATGTTTTCGTATCTAGGGAAAGGTGCAGTGGTAACACTAACCTTACCTTTAGGGGGCTGAGAATAGAGTTGTTCATCACTAGCAGGTGCCCACAGCATCACCCGCGTTTATTATTTCAACCGCGGTAGATGTTTCTGAACAGTATGATTAAATGCAAAATAAAAACATTATTTATTAACATACATCTTTTTCACTTTTAATATTGTTCGTTTTCTATTATCTTAATATTTCACCCCCTTTCCACCCCCCACTCGTAGGGGCGTCTTATCCTACAGTTTTATTTCCAAAACAGTAAGTCACGTGAGTATCATGCTTGGTTGAGAGCTATGCTGGAACATGCACACGTACACCCATGATCTCAGTCATTTTGGACATTCCTTTCACCCCTTGGTAACACCCACCCCGCTTGGGATTTTTTTTTTTTTTGCTAGGTGCTTTACGTCGCACCGACACAGACAGGTCTTATGGCGACGATGGTATGGGAAAGGCCTAGGAGTTGGAAGGAGGCGGCCGTGGCCTTAATTAAGGTACAGCCCCAGCATTTGCCTGGTGTGAAAATGGGAAACCACGGAAAACCATCTTCAGGGCTGCCGATAGTAGGATTCGAACCTACTATCTCCCGGATGCAAGCTCACAGCCGCGCGCCTCTACGTGCACGGCCAACTCGCCCGGTCGCTTGGGAATTAACTTTGGCTCAAACGGCATCCAAAGTGTCACGGTTAATCTCAGCCACCCCAAAGACTATGAACTCGCCACTAATATCGGCGATTTTTCGGATTTTTACATTTCACCCCTTCCTTTAGAGGTGCTAGGGGTTATTTGCCCCAACAGTAATTTTTCCAGATAAGTTATATGTGTATATAGTTTGGTTGTTGCGCCGAGCTCGATAGCTGCAGTCGCTTAAGAGCGGCAAGTATCCAGTAATCGGGAGATAGTGGGTTCGAGCCCCACTGTCGGCAGCCCTGAAGATGGTTTTCCGTGGCTTCTCATTTTGCCGATGATATTGTTATTTTATCCGAGACTGCAGAAGATCTCGAGAAGTTGCTGAATGGTATGGATGAAGTCTTGGGTAAGGAGTACCAGATGAAAATAAATAAGTCCAAAACAAAAGTAATGGAGTGCAGTCGAACGAAGGCAGGTGATGTAGGAAACATTAGATTAGGAAATGAAGTCTTAAAGGAAGTAGATGAATATTGTTACTTGGGTAGTAAAATAACTAACGATGGCAGAAGTAAGGAGGACATAAAATGCAGACTAGCACAAGCAAGGAAGAGCTTTCTTAAGAAAAGAAATTTGCTCACTTCAAACATTGATGTCGGAATCAGAAAGATGTTTTTGAAGACTTTCGTGTGGAGCGTGGCATTGTATGGAAGTGAAACATGGACGATAACTAGCTCAGAAAGAAAGAGAATAGAAGCTTTTGAAATGTGGTGTTACAGAAGAATGTTGAAGGTGAGATGGATAGATCGAATCACGAATGAAGAGATACTGAATCGAATTGGTGAAAGGAGATCGATTTGGCTAAATTTGACGAGAAGAAGAGATAGAATGATAGGACACATCTTAAGACACCCAGGACTTGTTCAGTTGGTTTTTGAAGAAAGTGTAGGTGGTAAGAACGGTAGGGGTAGACCAAGGTATGAATATGACAAGCAGATTAGAGCAGATGTAGGATGCAATAGTTATGTAGAAATGGAAAAGTTAGCACAGGATAGGGTGGCACGAAGGGCTGCATCAAACCAGTCTATGGACTGATGACTCAAACTCAACACATCCCATTTTCACACCAGGCAAATGCCGGGGTTGTACCTTAATTAAGGCCACTGCCGCTTCCTTCCACTTCCTAGGCCTTTCCTTCCCCATCGTCGACATAAAACCTACTGTATATGTGTCGGTGCGACGTAAGGCAAATAGCAAATAGTTTGGTTGAGAGCTATACTGAAACATACACACACATTCACCCCTAATCTCTGTCATTTTCGACATTTTCTTTCTTCACTCCTTCTCACCCCTATGCCATGGGGACTGAACGTGGACTTTTCATTTTTATATACCGTTTATAGAAGAAGGAAAAGAAGATAAGTTTTAAGAAACACATCATAATCTTCGCATACTACTGGTAAGGCAACCCGCTGATCAGACTTGTCATGCGATTTACTTACCTTCCCCCATTTTTTTTTCTTTTTTTTTTTTTCCCCTTCTCAACTCCTATGCCGAACTACCGTTCAAATTTCGTTCAAACCACTTCCTAAACCCTCCCAGGAGTAATAAGAACAAATTGTGAAATGTCCTGCGAGATCGCTCCAGCAGTTTTAGAGTCCATTCGAGACATACAAACAGGCATTCATTTCAATATAATGTATAGATATACATTCTATTTTTCATATGTGAACGACAAATGTGCTGAATTTCAATTTCTAGCTCGTACCAAACAATCTGTTATGATAAACAATACGACCGTTGTCAAATATTGGTCCTAACCTTTTATTTTTTGCATTGGTTGGATTTCAGCATGTCCAAAAAACAAAGATTACAAAAATCCACTATTCTAGCCCTTCAGGCAAGCAACTCAATTTTGAAAATATCCTAGGTATTTGAGTTACGAAATTCAGGTAAATAAAATATAATAGAGTAAGAGAATATATTCTTGATTTATACCTAAAAATTACAATCCTTTTCTTAGTTATCCTTATCCGGTGGATCAGATTAGTAGTTTGTCTTTTTCTACAACTACGAGCGCTAATGTGAGTCAATGCAGAGTTTCACCTACGCCATTATAAATACATTCGGTGTGAACAGTTATTAAAATATTTAACAGCGCCTGAGGGTATTGAGCCAAGGAACACATTGCAGAAAGAATTACGTAAATAAGTTAATTTAGCTACGATGTGAATAAAAAGAAAACAATTAAATTAACAAGCAATTTTAGGCTGTTTTTCCGGAACTGCATTTAGGCCGAGAGTGATTTTCGATCTTTTTTTAAAATTTTGATTAGAACTATCTACGACTCACAATTTGAAAATTTCCCGGCCCTCTAGCCCTTCAACTTTCATCACCATTGAGGAAATTGCTTACCTTTTCGTTTTTCGTACTATGGGGGTACTTTGTCTTTCTTTCTTCTT
Organism: Anabrus simplex; assembly: GCF_040414725.1. Classification (NCBI taxonomy): domain Eukaryota; kingdom Metazoa; phylum Arthropoda; class Insecta; order Orthoptera; family Tettigoniidae; genus Anabrus; species Anabrus simplex. Next base: position 418,330,613 of record NC_090267.1, on the reverse strand, counting down.
TGTTTATTTGTTTGTTTCTTAATCCTTTTACCCTCAGGGCAGGTTTTCCCCTCGGACTCATCGAGGGATCCCCACCTCTACCACCTCAAGGGCAGTGTCCTGGAGCGTGAGACTTTGGGTCGGGGATACAACTCAGAAGGAGGACCAGTACCTCGCCCATGGCCTCACCTGCTATGCTGAGCAGGGACCTTGTGGGGGTTGGGAGGATCGGAAGGGATAGAAGAGATCGGCCGTGGCCTTAAGTGAGGTACCATCCTGACATTTGCCTGAAGGACAAGTGGGAAACCACGGAAAAACCACTTCGAGGATGGCTGAGGAGGGAATCACACCCCCTCTACTCAGTTGAAATGAAATGACGTATGGCTTTTAGTTCCGGTGTGTCCGAGGACAAGTTCGGTTCACCAGATGCAGTTCTTTTTTAATTTGGCGCCGGTAGGCGACCTGCGCGTCATGATGAGGATGAAATGATGATGAAGACGACACATACAACCAGCCCCCGTGCCAGGGAAATTAACCAATTGAGGTTATAGTTCCTGACCATGCCGGGAATCGAACCCGGGCCCCTGTGACCAAAGGTCAGCGCGCTAACCATTTAGCCATGGAGTCGGACTCTACTCAGTTGATCTCCAGAGAGTGAGAGGTGGGGGTAATTTGTCTGCTAAGAAATATCTTCATCATTGAAGTTATTATGTCTGTGCGCTTAGAAGTCAATTGGTAACCGGCCTGTTCTGCACCGCAAAATAAATGCAGACTGTTTATATATAAGACCATAGATGGCTGATTTTCTTATAAATACAGTAGTTATACAGAGAGAGGGTCAGAACTCACAATAACAAAACAAGGTCCTCTCGTGATCACAGCTACATTCAAGCAGCATGGGCAGTGCAGTAACTGTGATCACGTCACGGTTAAAAATCACCGATATGAGAAAATCACTGTAACACACCACGCTGTTACTAACAAATCACGGTATCGCTCATCACTACTCGTATAACGGCGGAGGAAATACTTACTGATCAAAACTAATAGTTGTTTTGCTACTCATTTTCGATAGGTAAAAAATAGTTAGTTCCTCAAATGCCAAGAGTGGGATTCGAATCCAATTTTCTCAATTAATTGTCTTCTCAAGGCTAAGTGGAAACCATTTCAAATTTCGCATTAGGAATTATATATTCTACGCCAAATTCAGGAATCGAGCCATGTCGAACAAAGCAAGAAACTACTCCTCGAGACTACGGCCAAGGGAGCAGAATCTCAGTTACAATATAACCTGGATTTGAAAATGCCGCTTCACAGCGCTCCTCGGCGGAACTTGGCCAACTAGTTGATCAGTTAGTTTGAGGTAGCGCGAAGAGAGGGCAGGAATGTCAAAACGGGACACAATCTTTCGCTGGCAGAGGTGGGCAGAGACAGGTACGTTTGAAGGTAATCTATTGTACGTGACAATGCTGCTATTGTTTTATGCATGGGACTTAGGACCAAGAATGGGAAAAGTACAAGAAAAAATTAACTAGGCTGATTTCATTTGCCTGAAAAATATTGTATTCAGTTACAAAAGAAATGAGATCCTGGACAAAACGTTTTTTACTTTATTATAATTTTATAATTTGTTTCATGCCGCATCGACACAGATAGGTGTTACGCCGACGTTGGAATAGGAAAGCGCTAGGATTGGTAAGGAATCAGCCGTTGCCTTAATTTAGATACCATCCCGGCATTTGCCTGGAGGAGAAGTAGGAAACCACGGAAAACCACTTCGAGGATGGTTGTGGAAATGTCGAACCCCTCCCCCTCTACTCAGCTGACCTCTCGAGGCCGAGTGGACCCCGTTCTAGTCAACAGACCTGAGGGTATCGAGAATGATCGTTGGTACAAACAGGTGAAGAAGTAAGGGCGACAATAGTTATAAGTTTAGCATTATGTTTCTTTTATAGTTGTTCAGTGTTCCCTTATACATTAGGTATTGTATATTTCTAACCGGTAGACTTAGTTCATTAATATGTTAGCAGTAATGTGTTCCTTACAATGAGGTTGTTTGCTGTTTGTTAGCATGTTTTATTTTGCTTTGGGATTGTTAGTTAGTTTCTTTTGGCTACTGTAGTACAGTAGAGTTGGGAGAGGAGGAGATAGGCCTTACCTATCTCAAGCCTAGTGTTGATTCACTACTTCTGCACGTGTAGATTAGAATAAGGTGTGAATAGTATTAAACCAGAGGAAACAAGTTGTCAATCAGACAGCGAAATATGAGCCGAGTTATGGATTCCGTCTCGGCAGTGGAATACAGGCGAGACAGCCTACATGTTGAGCTAGGTCTTCCGCACACATGTGGGCTGTCACACGAAGGAATGGTGAGGAAACAATATTGACAGCTTAAGGGGTCTACGAGGTTTCGATTTCGGAGCCTCATGAGACGGGTCTGGTCGTGACATTCCTGGGAAGGGTGGTAGGAGTTCCTCACCAGGGGGGATATCGCGACCAGACAGATTTAGGTTAGATGTAGTATATATTTAATGTAAATTTGTCATTTTGATTCTAACTTTTCTTTTAATGTTATAACGTAATAAATAAAAATTCGTTTAATTAGTAAGATAAGGTAGGGAAGGTACATGTTGTCCTAGACTATATAATATTGTTAATGTCTAGGACAAAATAATTCATATTCAGTATAGTAACAGCCAATAATTGTAAGACGGTATTGTAAGGCATGTATCATAATTCAAGGAATTGCTATAAACGAATGCTCTCTCCCCAGCTTCAGGTGATCCGGAATTGGGGGACGGGAGTATTCTATTCTATTCTATTCTATTCTATTCTATTCTATTCTATTCTATTCTATTCTATTCTATTCTATTCTACAAACAGGTTGTAGCGTACTCGGAATGAAATAATAAAGGCCAAGTTAGGAATTAAGTGAAATGGCATATGGCTTTTAGCGACGGGAGTGTCCGAAGACAAGTTCGGTGAGGATGAAACGATACTGAAATTTAGGAGTGAATTTGACTGAAGTAGCTGTACGCATTAACTGGCTTCGTGGTGGGGGTCATGTGAGGCCAATGGAGGAGGATAGGTTTACCTAGGAGAATAATGTACTCGGATGATAAGAGAATTGTTTTAACAATTTGCTTTACGTAGCACCGATACAGATCGGTCTTTTAACGGCAAAGAGAGAGGAAAGGGCTAGGAATGGGAAGGAATCGACAGTCGCCTGCCTTAATTCAGGTACACCGAGCTCGATAGCTGCAGTCGCTTAAGTGCGGCCAGTATCCAGTATTCGGGAGATAGTAGGTTCGAATCCCACTGTCGGCAGCCCTGAAAATGGTTTTCCGTGGTTTCCCATTTTCACACCAGGCAAATGCCGCTTCCTTCCCACTCCTAACCCCTTCCTGTCCCATCGTCGCCATAAGACCTATCTGTGTCGGTGCGACGTAAAGCAACTAGCAAAAAAAAAAAAAAAAAAATCAGGTACAGCCCCAGTATTTGCCAGGTGTGAAAAAAGGAAAAGGGCTACCGACAGTGCGGTTCGAACCCACTATCTCGCATGCAAGGTGATAGCTACATGATCCAAACCGCGCGGCAACTTGCTCGGTGGTAAGAGAAGTAGAAGGAGTCCAAGGCGACGATGGTTAGACTCGTTTTTCAATTATTTAAAGATTAGAGGTGTAGATCTAAACGAGGGCACAGAGCTAGCTACAGAGGATTGTAGAGGCATTTAGTAAATTCACAGGCGCTTGCAGACTAAACGTAGAAAGGCATAACAGTCTACAATGAAGATATGAGCCTCCGTAGTTCAGGCGGCAGCGCGCCGACTTTTCACCACTGAGTTCCATGGTTCAAATCTCGGTCACTTTATGTGAGGTTTATGCTGGGCAAAGAGGTGGCAGGAAAAGTTTTTCTCGGCGTACTCCGACTTTTTCTGTCATCTTTCATTGCAGCGACACTCTCCAATATAATTTCATTTAATTTGTCAGCCATTAATCATTGCCCCAGTGGAGTGCGACAGGCTTCGGCAGCCGGGATAATTCCTCTCCTCGCCGCTAGATGTGGGCTTCATTCATTCCATTTCAGACCAGATCGAATAACTGTAAACAGGCTGTGGATTTTCATTTTCAATGAAGATGTATGTATAATTACAAATTTCTTTTCAACCATTAATCAGTATATTTACCATCACAATATTACAATTACTTCACAGATCGTTAGTCTTAAGGAGATTACTAATATTTTCTTGGCATTATACCAATGTTTTCAGAGAAAAACGTTTTTCATTGTGTGTTTTTATTTTATTTTTATAGAGACTTTAAGTGGTTGTCATTCTTCTTCTTCTTAATCTGGTTACCCTCCAGGGTCGGTTTTTCCCTCGGACTGGAGCGAGGGATCCCACCTCTACCGCCTCAAGGGCAGTATCCTGGAGCTTCAGACTCTGGGTTGGGCGATACAACTGGGGAGAATGAATAGTACCTCGCCCAGGCGGCCTCACCTGCTATGATGAACAGGGGCCTTGTGGGGGGATGGGAAGATTGGAAGGGATAGACAAGGAAGTGCGAAGGAAGCGGCCGTGGCCTTACGTTAGGTACCATCCCGGCATTTGCCTGGAGGAGAAGTGGGAAACCACGGAAAACCATTTCCAGGATGGTTGAGGTGGGAATCGAACCCTCCTCTACTCAGTTGACCTCCCAAGGCTGAGTGGACCCCGTTCCAGCCCTCGTACCACTTTTCAAATTTCGTGGCAGAGCCGGGAATCGAACCCGGGCCTCCGGGGGTGGCAGCTAATCACACTAACCACTACACCACAGAGGCGGACGGTTGTCATTACTAAGTGGATATAAGCAGGAACTCTCAAAATGATTTCTTTCCATAATTTTTATTTTAGTTAGTGCAATTTATGCCTTAGCTGGCAAGACCTGGTATTTACAGTGCACTTTGTCTTCTGGTACGGGCTAGAACAATTTTGTTGTTTTCAGTGATCAGTTTCAGTCTTATCCTTGGCTTCAACAATATGAAAGTGACTGAGGTGTGAGCGATGCTAGTAATACCATTGCTTACGCAGTCAGTCTCTGCTACGAATGGTGTGAAAATGTTGCTCATGCTGCATGCATTTCAGTGGGCTTGGCAGATTGATATTTAAAAGTAATTTCTAGCTCAGTGAGGAATGCATCGTGAAACTACCTCACTCCTCATTTCCCTGGTATGCCTCTTCAATGATGCCTAGGCCACCTATTAAAGCTAATGGAGCTGTTAAGGAACCAGTTAGTCTTCGGGCTGAGGACTGAACATATACATACAGTGCAATTTAGGTCTTCTTCTTTCTTTCTTTCTTTCTTTCTTTCTTTCTTTCTTTCTTTCTTAATCCGTTTACCTTCCAGGGTTGGTTTTCCCTCGGACTCAGTCAGAGATCCCATCTCTATCGCCTCAAGGGCAGTGCCCTGGAGCGTGAGAGTTTGGATCGGGGAGATACAACTGGCAAGGAGAACCAGTACCTCGCCCAAGCGAACAGGGGCCTTCTGGGAGGGATGGGAAGATCGGAAGTGAAAGACATGGAAGAAGGAAGGAAGCGGCCGTGGCCTTAAGTTAGGTACCATCCTAGCACTTGCCTGGAGAAGAAGTGGGAAACCACGGAAAACCACTTCCAGAATGGCTGAGGTGGGTATCGAACCTCCCCCGTCAGCCGAGGCTGAGTGGACTCCGTTCCAACCCTCGTACCATTTTTCAAATTTCGTGGCAGAGCCGGGAATCGAACGCAAGCCTCCTGGGGTGGCGGCTAATCACACTAGCCATTAGACCACAGAGGTGGACACTTAAGGAAATTACTTTTTTTTTTTTTTTTGCGCAGGGATAGAATGCAAAATTTGCAGAGAAAAATATAACTTCATTTCTTGTTGCTCCCTTTTTTATATTTATTATAGAGACAGTAAGTGGTTATCATCACTAAGTGGAAATAAGCAGGAATTCTCAAAATGATTTCGTTCCATAATTTTGATGTTAATTAGTTAGTGCCATTTATGCCTACTTTACTTAATAATTGGTTCTTAAAATTCTCATCTCTAAATCAAAGTCATCTTCTCATTTGCTGAAAGGACGCTCGACAGGGGTACTTGGAAAGAATACCAGCAGTGATGGATAAAACATTTAAGGAAAGGCTAGCTAAGCAGTTGATAGGGTGACAGCCCTACATTCAGATCATTGATTGATTGATTGATTGATTGATTGATTGATTGATTGATTGATTGATTGATTGATTGATTGATTGATTGATTGTTGGATAAGTTAGATGCCTTTGGAAGTACTGAAGAGGTAAGGAAGTACTACTGCATTGGTGAAGCTATTGGTTCTGCTATAGTAAAACTCAAATGTTACCTTCATCATCACTTCATTTTTTCCCCATTTATACTTCCGCGGAACAAGTTGGCTGTGCGGTTAGGATCCCGTAGCTGCGAGCTTACATTCGGGAGATGATGGGTTCGAATCCCTCCATCGACAGCTCTTAACAATTTTAGTTGCTTTTCTAATTTTCAACTGTTGTATCTTTTTGTAAATGTCTTCATTATTACAGGTAAATGTCAGTTTATTTATCGTATGGCTTTCAGTGCCGGGAGTATCCGAGTATATGTTCGACTCGCCTGATGCCCATAGGCGACCTGCTTATCTGGATGTGGCATGATGATGATGATAATGAGGTAGGGAGAGGGTGAAACTCAGTGTCGGCACGTAGCCTACTCCTGTCGAATTACACCAAGGGGTATGCTCAAAGCTTTGCGTCTCCATCCGACGGACGAACCACTATCAAGAGCGCCATATGCCCTCACTCCATATGAGAACTGCTGAGAGGTTTGAAATTTAATCCAGGCTTCTGGCACGCAATCTAGTGATTGTATACCACCACCTCTCCTACCCTGCCGGTCAACATTCTGATGGTGAATATTTTTCAGTCAAAGGGACTTGATCCGGCTAACCACGGTGTCAGACCATAGACTGCAACGCTTTAACAATCATGACCACCAGGCGGGAGGTAAATGTCAGTAATTCTCCAGTATTTAGCGCATCATCTATCTGAATATTTTCGAATTACTTTTACACAGGCCTACTTTTGGGTGAGTACTTGTGCCTTCTGTAAGTCCTCACATATACAGTCCCCTTGTTTATTAATGATCGCTGGAATGTCCTTGCTGTAACCTGTTTCTGCCTTAAAGTGTCTATACATATCCTTTCATTGCTCCCTAAAATTAATATGGCTGCCAATTATATTTGCCATCATGTCATCCTCAGCTGACTTTTTCGCTAAAGTAAGCTCTTTCAACCTCGCCTTACTCCCGTAACCATTCCTAAATCTATTTCTTTTTAATTTGCATCGCCTTCTTAATCTCCTTATTTCCCTTTTATAATATAATGGGAAGAGGAGATTGAACTTCTATGGTCATGTCATGAGAATGGACAATCAGAGGCTCACCCCCAGAATCTTCCACACTAAGGTTGAGCTAAAGTCGCAGGTACGCAGAGATACTTAAATGCACACCTATGAATTGGAACAAACTGTTCACCAGTTAACTGCAAACAGCTGTACAATTTCTGTTAGCGGGAAAAAAAGCCAATGAGGGAAAAAAACCTGTCGCTGACTATCGATAATAGGCAACTGACTATCGATGTATGACAATAGTGGTCGCTATCGATAGTTTTCCGCCTCTAGTTTCTGGTATGTTCAAATTTGCAACACTTATATCTCTTCCCGCAAACTTAAGATGTGGGCCATTAGCAAATTGTTTGTTTATTTTTTATTCAGTCAACTATGTCTTGTATTTATTTAATGACCCAATCAAAATTGGGGGTGTGTCGGGCCTTAGCCCAGAGTTTTATGGAACCTTCCTCTTGGGTATGAAACTTGCACATTTTCGGACCAGGTTGTTTTATTGATCGTTCCAGTCGACAGAGTGTGTGTGAATAAAGAAGGGGGGATCATCCATCATCGAGTAGTCCATCCGCTCAAGGTAATGGCAGTCCTGGTTTAACTAAGTGATAGTCTTTCTTTTCTTGCTAGGGGCTTTACGTCGCACCGACTCAGATAGGTCTTATGGCGACGATGGGATAGGAAAGGCCTAGCAGTTGGAAGGAAGCGGCCGTGGCCTTAATTAAGGTACAGCCCCAGCATTTGCCTGGTGTGAAAATGGGAAACCACGGAAAACCATCTTCAGGGCTGCCGATAGTTTGATTCGAACCTACTATCTCCCGGATGCAAGCTCACAGCCGCGCGCCTCTACGCGCACGGCCAACTCGCCCGGTAAGTGATAGTCTTTGAAAGCTAGCTCGAGGGGAAGGTTTCCAATTTTTAACAAGGTAACTTTAATTTTCTAAAATGTACACTCCAAATTCTGATGTAAATTTCAAGTCAGCTGAAACGACTTAACCGAAATCAGGGAGTAGAGAGTGAGCTACCCTCTCGTGTTCCCTATCAACTTGATTTTGAGGTGACTATGGTTTTATAACCGTTTCCTGTTTGTAATCTTTTTAACTTAGATATTTTCCCCATCTAGTCACCTCAGTAGCATAGAATTATCCTCTGTAATTTCGGGCCATAGGCCCAAATAGAGTTTTAAGCTTTTCATTGCAAATTTCAAGGAGTGCAAAGTATCCGCCTCCACACAAGTTTGATTTTTGGGCCAGTAACTTTACCTATTGTTTTTCACAAAAGGCCCGATAGAATGGGTATTAAATACCCCTGTGAAATTCGATTTCTCTCCTCTTATGTTAAAATGTTAGACTTTTGTGCATGTAAGACAGTGAATACTGTTGGATTTTGTTAAATGTAGGTTGTGCCTTTGACAGGCCTGGTTGACGTGAAACTTTGAAAATATATTCCTAAGAGTAAATTTATAGAGCAAAGAGGCTCCTACTAGTGATGTAAAGAAATTGGGAGATCCGTCTCCTTGACTAGTGTTTTTAAGAAGCAGTAGGGTTCAGCTGAAAATTGTGATTGTGAGCTTCAAGCACAACCTGTAAAGTTGTGATCTAAGTATTCTAGACCAGACGTCATCACGCAGTTGCTCTAGGGAGCCGGTGTTACTTGCTCCGCTCGGGACGGCTGTCAGTCACGTGACAAGAGAGCAGGGGACAGGCGGGTTGCATACCATGGCAGTACTGTACTTGCCGCTCGGAAATGTTACCATATGAACAACAGCAATGAAATACAGACCGGTACATAAATCAATTATTTCTGAGGAATTATCAAACATTATAATATGAATAGAGTTGAGTAGGTTAGTATGAAATGTACTTAGATCCTCAAATGTGTTGTTTTTAAGTTTTTCTAGTAACGCTGTCCTTTCCCGGCCTTCACATTTATTATACTCGTTGGAACAACGGCGCTGCAGATTACATTTTTTAATGTGATTCAATATTTTATTACCAAACATTGTGTGTGTTATTTTCTTGAAGTATCAAATACTCTCCTTCCCAAGAAGGTTTGAAACTTGTTGGCGTCGATGGCCTACGCTGTGCTGAACTCACTTCCATAGTAAGTGCAACATTAACCGACTAGACTTGAACGTCGTGTGGTGTGAGGATAAAGGCGGGAGTACACTACTGTTACCTCACATGAGTTCACGCGTATCGTGTCGCAATCTAACCTGTCCAGAAAGATGCGCTATACCTTCGCGCCACTTGCCTGCAGTACGTAATACGCCATGCACTTCCCCTACTTGCTCGATAAGCTGCTCTCGTTCCTCAAGAGCTGGGAGCAAACTGGCTCCGAAAGCATTTCGCTCTCGTTTGACGATGCCTGTTCTAGACCTCTCTAAAGGCATTATTTCTAGCCTACGGGCTAAACCTTGTGCATAACTGTTAATTACTTGGCAAGCGATTAAGATTGTGTTATTCGCTTAGCGAATTGTTTTGTTAAAATTTAACATATAGAAAGAAAGAGAAAAAAAGAAGGGAAACTTAAGGAAAGAATAAAATTGCTCATTTTAAAGAAATTAATCTGCTGATCGTGTTAAATCGACCCATTCATGCCCGCACCTCCTTTCACCCCTGCGTTACACAGAATCCCTGGAAAAATATCGATATATAAAAGATCTGCAATGACACATTTTGTTCACCCACTCAGCCATAGTCGCCCAAGAGGGATTCGGTTCATTCTGCCATCTAGTAGACCTAGAATAAAACGGAACGTCGAGATTGACGAGCAAGCAGCCAGATGACTTCAAATTAAAATGCCTGCACACGTTAACTGAGGCCACAGGGTTATTACTATTATTTTACAGGCATTCCAAGCACAGCCATTAAACCTTTCTATATCAGTGATGACATTTCGCAATAATTTGTGTAGCAATTTTTCATAACCACTAATCTACCAATGTTGACATGTTTCTGTTATTAGAGCTTTTTTGCAAACTTTTCCTTTTGTTTTGAGATTTCTATCCCGAGAACTCTCACTGCGTTAGTGTTTACTGTAAAAAAATTCCCTCTTTCGTCGACATTGTTGAACCTTGGTTTTAAAGTGACTTTAAAATAAATAAATAAATAAATAAATAAATAAATAAATAAATAAATAAATAAATAAATAAATAAATAAATAAATAAATAAATAAATAAATAAGAGATGAATAGGTACTTCTGTAGATAATGAGAATATAAATGCTGGCAATACACCACTTTTGAAGTACAACAGACGGACTGTGTAAAGTTGTACTGTCTGTCATTTTTCAAAATGCCGGATTGTGCCGTGGGACAATAAATTATCAGAGATTTTTGGTGATGTTTTCGGAACAGGTGTTAACACAGTAAACTTGCAACACCAAAGAATATTTAACAAGAAACGAGCTTCATTGTGTACTTGATAATTATTTGGGAGGTAGAAATTTTGGAGACAATGTTCTTGCATGTTCAGTAGATGCTCTTCGTATGTTTCACTCTTCACTTTTTAAATTCAGTTTTATACTGTAGTTTTGATGACTGTATATTCATCATCATTATCATCACTGGAGCGACAGCCCTTTGTGGGCCTTGGCCTTCTGAAGATGTTTTCCCTATTCTTTCCTGTTAAGTGTAGAGCTCATCCAATTCTTGATTCCAATTATCTTTACATCCTCTCTCACTCCTTCTCCCTACCTTAACTTTGGTCTGCCAACTTTCTGATTCCTTCTGACACTGCATTAAATATCTTCTTTATAATTTTGTCATTAGCACGCAGCACATGTCCTACCCACTCGAACCTTCTGATCTTTATACAGTTAACAATGTTTGGTTCGTTACTTAAATTATACAATTCATGATTATATGTTCTTCTCCAGACACCATTTTCTTCCAGTGGCCCAAACATTTGCCTCAAAATTCTTCTTTCAAATATACCGAGTTGTCTTTAATCAGATTTTGAGAGTGTCCAGGTCTCAGCACCATATACTAATACAGGCTTCACTAAAACTTTGTACATCAGGACTTCAGTTTTCCTGAACAGCTTTGACAATAAAACCAGTACCAAACACGTGATCCTTCATGTGGCAGCTATAGAATACCATGTGATTTTTTCTCTGTATCACTCCTTCACCAATCCATCTTACTTCTTGAATAGAAGTAATATGTAGACGATACTCATCCAGCTGATCGAGCAACCTTTAGGTTTCCATCTTGGTAAAGAGTTAAAACATTCCACGAACCAATTCTCAAGTCCTTTACACGTTTGCGAGGTCGTCGTAGAAAGGCCAGGCCGGCTATTTCTTCTTCAGACTGTATATTACCAGAGATCATCTCTAGACACACTATTTACAACACACACATTTCCTGAGCCATTTATCGTTAAGGAGAGAGGGGTACTCTTCCAAATTCCGGTATGTACTCTCCCTACTTAGAAATTCTTGGCAGGTTGTGGTCGCAGACGACGAAGTCCCTTAGTATGGAAATTTAGTGCAAGGTTGGGAATACTTAACGCGGTAGCCTACTGCCGTATGCTCAAAATATGCAGTAGCAAACAACTTGTCATGCCAACAAAGACATTTCTTGGAATTCTAATTTTGTCATGTATATTGCATCCTTGTCCGCCTCTGTGGTGTAGTGGTTAGCGTGATTGGCTGCCACCCCCGGAGGTCCGGGTTCGATTCCCGGCTCTGCCACGAAATTTGAAAAGTGGTACGAGGGCTGGAACGGGGTCCACTCAGCCTCGGGAGGTCAACTGAGTAGAGGTGGGTTCGATTCCCACCTCAGCCATCCTGGAAGTGGTTTTCCGTGGTTTCCCACTTCTCCTCCAGGCGAATGCCGGGATGGTACCTAACATAAGGCCACGGCCGCTTCCTTCCCTCTTCCTTGCCTATCCCTTCCAATCTTCCCATCCCTCCACAAGGCCCCTGTTCAGCATAGCAGGTGAGGCCGCCTGGGCGAGGTACTGGTCATACTCCCCAGTTGTATCCCCCGACCAAGAGTCTGAAGCTCCAGGACACTGCCCCTAAGGCGGTAGAGGTGGGATCCCTCGCTAAGTCCGAGGGAAAAACCGAACCTGGAGGGTAAACAGATGATGATGATGATGATGATGATATTGCATCCTTGATAAACCATATATTTATGTAGCGCTAGTGAAAAATGTATTCCATAAGGTAACAAAGTGTATATACTGTGTTTACCGAGGAGTGTCATTTATTATTAAATATGACATATATGCGCCGGCAAAATAACTTCCTGAAAATGTTTAAAATGAATTATCATTACTTATATTAGTGCCTCTTTCTTACGTATTTCTGCAGTATTAGGTGGTTTAGTAACCACTATACTCCATTCTGAGGACTCTGTGGATACGGGTTGTAGTAAGGCTGTAAGGGAGAGGGCATATAAGGCTACGTCTATGATAAGATCCCAACTAGAGCATGCTGCCTGTGTATGGGACTCCACCAGGATTACTTGATTCGAGAACTGGAAAAATTCAAATAATAGCAGCTCGTTTGTTCTGGGCGATTTTCAGCAAAAGCGTAGCATTACAAAAATGTTACAAATTTTGGGCTGGGAAGACTTGGGAGAAAGGAGGCGAGTTGCTCGAGTAAATGGTATGTTCCGAGATGTCAGTGGAGAGATGGTGTGGTATGACATTGGTAGACGAATAGGTTTAAGTGGTGTTTTTAAAAGTAGGAAAGATCACAATATGAAGGTAAAGTTGGAGTTCAAAAGGACAAATTGGAGAAAATATTCGTTTATAAGAAGATGAGTTAGGGACTGGAATAATTTACCAAGGGTGATGTTCAATAAAGTACTCAATTCTTTGCAATTGTTTATGAAAAGACTAGGTAAACAAGAGATAGGGAATATGACACCTGGGTGACGGCCCTAAATGCAGATCAGTGGTGACTGAGTAACTGAATGAAAGAGATATTGGAATTAAATTATGGGAGATATAAAAATAGACTTAGATATTACACCACCTTGATGACAGAAAGTGAAAAAGAGCGACTGAAGGTGAAAGAAGATAATACAAAAAGTGGACTAATGTTGAATGTCATAAATACGAAAATCATGGCAACTAAACCTATTTCTTGGCGTATAGAAAGAGAAACAGTGGAGTTAGTTCCTAGTTTCAGTAATATTTATAGTGACGTTTTAATTATTATAAGGTCAGACCTGTCTAAGAACGAAGGCAACTGTTAAAGAAAAGGAAAGTCTTAAAAAAAACGGGAGCATGATTAATTGCCTTGGCTACATAAACCCAGCACCGTCGGAAACGGAACTGAACAGAAGATGATCAAAGCATGTCGGATAGAAAAGATGACAGTGAGGAGACTGGGACAAGTAAGTGGAAGCAAAGCCAGACTCGGCTGGGAAGTCATTGTCACCGCTTCATGCACCCAAGTAGAGAGTCTCTGGAGCAGAATAAAAAGCTGCAGAGTTTGAAGATCAGATGAGGTAGAGATGTTTGTTGTGTACTACTACTAAAACGAGTTCATTCTTCCCCTGGAGGGGAGGCGGACCTCTTGGAGGGTAACACCATCTCTCAGGCCGGGAGATTTGTTACGGTGAAGGAGATGCTCGGAGAAAGGGTCGACGTTGGCGGCCGTAGCCTATACTAGGAACTGTCCCAGCATTCGCCTTAGTACAGGAGAATGGAAAACCACAGAAAACCATTCTCAGGACAGCCAACGGTTGGGGCCAGCCATGAGGTACTGAACCCTTGAACTTACCATTCCATCGTTGGTCGGCCACGGCTGCTACAGTAGAACAATCTAGAACTCTTAAATCATGGGTCGTTGCGGGAATAAATTCGGTCACGATCTTAACCAAACGATGGGGTTCAGAAGAGAGCCTAACTACTTGAAATGAGGAGCAAAATGTGCTTACTAACTTTTATTAAATTGAAATAGCACGATAATATTATGAATTTAATATGCATTCTTGAAATTAAAAAAAATATAAATTATTGATTTTTGAATGTTTCAAACACAGTCACATTACATAGCGTTGATTTGTTTCTTACAATATCGAAGAGTTGCTTCGGAGAAGTTAATATATTAGTGGACAGCGAAACTGAAAAATTTAAAAAGGGAAGACCTGAAAACCGGGCACCTATTATTCCAAACGAGAACTGAGAGTTAATCCACACGATCCGTGGAAAATCTGACTTTCAACAAGTAGAACGCCTGATTTTCTCTCAATTAAGGTTATCCACCAGTCGAATACCCTTTACGGATACGGAACACCCGCCGAATGGACCCTTAATCGAACCAAACTGACTATCAGTTGCTTTGGATAGGTTGCGAAATATTATGGGAAAGCATGGTGTTCACTACGAGTTAACAGCATCATTCACAATTGAAATAAAATTCCACCATGTATTTGTCATTCATGACACCCTTAAGTGATAAGGTAATCCCGATGCTAAATGTGCATCACCCAAAACAGCTGTTCGGAAGGAACCAACAACAACATGATCCGTGAGGATCTTACGTTATGTCGTTCTAAAGGAACAAAACTGCGAAATGCAGGAAACACTTATTCATCATGCATTTAGAAGAAATGCCAAACACTGAAGTTAATTAAAAAGTGGAAAGTCACTTGAAAAGTATTATTATCGAACCGATTTTCAGGTTAGAAATGGTTTTGTTACGCTAAATAAAATTACCAGTCCACGTTAAAAATTACTACAACTTTAAGGAATTCTTTCCCTTGAAAAACAATGCTACCAGTACAGATCTATCTATTTACTGTCTGTCCCAACACACTACTTATAAAGTGATTACTTACTTACTTCAACTATGAATAAAATGAAAGTACGACAAGATTGAAAATAAAATATTGTCACTGGCTGACGAATCGAAACCGCATTCGCAACTCAAGTCTCACACTAATACACTGAGTGTCAATATGCACACTATCAAACGAAACGGACGTCAAAACGATAAAACAATTAAGTCCGTAAAATAAATTAACATATCGAAGTTATTAAAGCTCAACACGCGCGGAGAATTACAGTAAAATATTTAATCTAGATCAGGCTGATGTCCAACATTTGGGCAACCCTCACTCACTAGCGGTCCCGTTATCTCAAGGAGAGCTACGCATTGACCCTCTTCATAAATCATATCATACTGTAGATGCTACCTTCGTCCAGGCCACTTCAACAAAAAAACAAAAGAAACATCTAATCTGAGACTTGAGTGTGTACAGCTGCCATCCCAGACCTATCGTCGGGCTCACTTGAAATCTCTCCATCCTAACACTAATCACTATGTACATGATACCTTCCAAATTCTATCGTCGGGCGTGAACTAGGACGTCTCATCATCAGTGACTCCAAGGATAACATGTGACGTCCTAAATCTATCATCGGGCGTCAAAGTGGGTCGTACTACGCCTCCCTTAACATATCAGGCGAACTAGCAATTTCAAACAACTCCGACATTCAATACTAAACCTGGTCAGACAAATAACACGCGACGGAACAGCGTCTCTTACTATCAAACGAATGCAAGTCAAAAAATACAGTAAGTCTCTACCTCGTTACAATACGTGAACTCAAAAAATAAATATACGTGACGAACGATTCTCCACCTCAAACACAATCTCAACCTGTGCACTGAAGTTTTAGGGAAGCAAAGATAATTCCCAACGCACGTTTACCATAGTGGATGCCTTCAAAATAATAATCATCACTACCGCATTCGAAACTCTCCAATCGCCTATCATCAATTCCAACCATTTATATCAATGACATATCCAGTGAAACGAAATTCAATACACCCCAACCATGGGTCCAAAAATGCTCTTTTATCCTTGAGGTCGCATTATCTTACTATTCATACGGGCTTTAAGTACCAAATCGCTGGACATTTACTACCAAGATTTTAACCTTTTACTAGAGTCGTTTTCACTTGGGATCTTACTAGGAATCTACGGTGCTTCACACAGTAGTCGTCTCAAATTCGGATTGGTAGCGGAAAACAATACAGCCTGCCTCAACACAGCCTGTTTCCTAAATACTTCCTCTGCAAAAATATAGCCTGTCTCAAACTCATTCTCCTCGCTTTATTCCAGCGGTATCACTTAAAATCCAGGCTTCATTTCATCCATCTCTCTCATCTCCACATACATATAAATTCGTCGCTCTCAATCCCTTTTTCTTATATTTCCAAGACCCTTTTTCATAATTCAATCCCCTGGTGAAAACAACAACCACTGTAAAACACATCTCTTACTTTACTGTTATTACGACTTTCAGACCTCGAGAATCCAAGAACACACCGCGACTTTTCATATCATTGATATACACGATGTATCAAAATTTTCCTTCCCATTAATAACTGTAACTCTATCAAATTTCACTGAAATTACCTAAATATGCCTGCGATCCTTGTAAAAATATACTGGTTAAATGCACTTTTAACATAGAAAAATTTCTTTATCCCGCGGTAGACATTATTATTATTATTATTATTATTATTATTATTATTATTATTATTATTATTATTATTATTATTATTATTATTATTATTATCATTGACAAACATTTCCGAATTCAACTAATATTTGAAATTTAGGTATTCGCCACGACTAATTTATAACTTATAACTTACCAAAATTCCACGCTTTGGACAATATCTCATCGAACATTAACACCAAATTTTAAGCGTCGCATTTTACCGTTTCTTGACATAAAATTTACACACTGAAAGTTTCACACGCTGACCAAAAATTACAACACCTTTCGCCTGATAATTATGAATATCAACCCGACAATCATCTTGAAAAATTTGTTGGGACAGAACAAATAAAACTAACTACAACATAATATAAATATAGACAGACCTGCACATGGCACCATTCCCAGTATTCTGGTTACATCGTCACCAGCTGACCTCGCTCCTTAGCCGTACATTTTCACAAAGAACATTATCATTTCCAACATCTCACTCTTACAAACACTACCCTTATCACACACGATATTAAAATTACCACATAAATCACGCACTTTTCTCTGTAATTGGCACCACGAACTTCCCTCGTTCTGCAGTCGGCTACGACTGTCTGGCTCGTTCCCAGAGTTGTCTCTCTCCGTTACTCCAATAAAACAGGTGTTCAACAGATAAAGGGAGCAGAACTACTCTGAATAGCTTCCCCAACCCTCTTCACTTTCAAACGTACATGAGATGATATAAATAAAATCTGCTGTGTATATTTTAACCAACGCCTACACTTTCCTAGTTCGTCGGCAAACGTTCAGAACTTTTCCAATCACCTTCTCTTCTTAACCGAGTATGTGGACCTTAGCCACGGACATGTATTTAGTTATTTGTCGATTAATCTGGCGCGAATTTCCAATGACGACGGGCCCAAGCTCCCGCGGCTTCAAGTTCCAGATCGACACTGAAAAATATACGGTGGGGGGTTTCTTTCATAATCTCAGAAGGAACGCTATCCCCACTATTAAGCTTGATTGTGTAATATGCCAATTTTGCGTCCAATAGACCGATTTTGATGAGACTTCTCCCAGACTTCCGGACAGGCTTGGAATTATTTTAGATGTTAACCTTATAATTTTACCACACTCACAACAGGGGAAATAAATTATTTCTGCCCGTGCGTTTCGCGCGTTTTCTTCATCCCCTGACCTTGGCACGTGTAGCTGGTTCACTGATCTGACGCTAACATGTACTTAGGCTTAACTACATTTATGTTTTTCCCTGGGGGCTCTGTCTTCACGTAGGGTGTACGAATAATTTAACTTATTTATTTCTTTATTTACTGTATTGCCAAAATCCCTCGTTGTATAGTATTCCATGAATTTAAAGAATTGTCGGGCACTCGAGTTCCGCCGAGGTGTCCCGGTATTTCACGAGCTTGCCGTGAGTGAGATCCTTCCCACGCGACATCGGGGCTCTTAGGAGCGCAACATGGCTGCCCTCAAACATAAAAGTAGCTTCTTGATATCAAATAAATATTGAGGAAAAAAGTATTTGTCTCTCCGTAGAATTATGGGTTCAGTACAGCCCTGTCTCGTCTCCCGAATGCAGAGGCGTACAGCTGTGGCCACCCCTCCTCTGCTCGGTTGGGCGGTCGGAGTTCAGAGCTGTTGGGCCACGGACCAGCCATAGGTCACTTTCAGGTGCAGACCCACTCTGCATCCACCTACCGTTTGTTGTCTTTGAAACAGACGGATAATCAGCTCTCAAAATAAGTCAAAAATAAAGGTAGCAAGTGAAGACTTCAGATGCATACCTGCACAAATCTACTGTATGTGAGATTTTCGTTGACAACGACATTGAATTTATTGGAATACCTCACACCGGTGTGGTGTCTGAGCGGAAGCTAACGCTAGGTGCAAGCAAATCGTAAGTAGAGTAATGGGCATTTGTACAGTAATTTTAAAATTATTTTTACACCATAATAGATGGCAGTAATATCAATGATAATGGCTCAAACCAAGTTGCAAAGAAATTTACAGCTCCTCAAACCCGAGAGCTATAATAAATTAAATGACTGCATCAACAGCCAGCCACATACTGTGACGTGTTCGGATTCGAATGCAAAGAAATATCTAGGAATGATTCACTGCATCATTAAAAAAAATTAAATATCCCTTTCGGAAAATCAAATATGACTGCTTCGTATCGGGTAGGCAGTGGATAATTGACCAACCGCATGACGCTGTTGACAGTCGCACTTGTAACAATATTACTTAAGCAAGGTCAGTCCAGGGAGGTCAGGACACGAATATTACTTATGGAGCCGCCATATTGAGCCTTTAGGTGAGCGTAACCAAAGGCAAGTGTATTCTTCGTATTTAGGGTATTTAGGTACCAAACATTGAAATAAAAACAAACGAGCAACTATTTTTCATGCAGAATTTAACTGGGCTTCTATTGTCCATGTATATATAACTGTATAACTCATAAAAGACTTGAATACATTCACAGCTATTTGAATAGGTCTTACTGTGTTTCTTATTAATATCATCTGTCAAAATGCGTAACCTTATTGACAGAAACATAGAAATCTGTACGGTAACCCTGTTATATTATGCACAGAAGAAATATTGAACTTAAAGTACTTAAAGACATTTGTCGTAAATTAAGAAAGTACCTAGCGGCATTGCGTTTCTAAAAGGTTACTTCAGCATGTTGACAAACATTGAATGCCTCTTGAGTTGAGTACATTAAATTATGTGTGCTAACTGTTGTTATCCATTCATGTGGTAAATTCGTTGTGTTCTGAGGCAAAACTACTCTTCACATGTACAACAACAGTGATGTTCTTAGCTACCCTAACTAGTTTATGGATAACCCATTCAGCTAAATAGTATAAAGTGCTGGTGGTCGATTTGTTCAGGGTGATTTACAACAAAAGAGTAGCGTTACAAATTGTTGCAAAGTTTGTGCTGGGAAGCCTTGGGAGAAAGGAGACGAGCTGTTCGACTGAGTGGTATGTTCCGAGATGGCATGGAATGACATCAGTAGACGAATAAGTTTGAGTGGTGTCTTTAAAAGTAGGAAAGATCACAATATGAAGATAAAGTTAGAATTCAAGAGGACAAGTTGAGGCAAATATTCGTTTATAGGAAGCGAAGTTAGGGATTGAAATAACTTACCAAGGGAGATGTTCAATAAATTTCCAATTTCTTTGCAATCATTTAAGAAAAGGCTAGGAAAACAACAGATAGGAAATCTGCTACCTGAGCGACTACCCTAATGCAGATCAGTATTGATAGATAGATAGATAGATAGATAGATAGATAGATAGATAGATAGATAGATAGATAGATAGATTGATTGATTGATTGATTGATTGATTGATTGATTGATTGATTGATTGATTGATTGATTGATTGATTGATTGATTGATTGATTGATTGATTGATTGATTGATTGATTGATTGATTGATTGATTGATTGATTGATTGTGTCTCTTTATACAGATCCATGGCCTGTACAGCTCTCAAGGTGCTGTAACTAGGTAACATCGCAGCCACAAAAGACCTGCACCTGGCGAGCCGAACAT
This sequence comes from Anabrus simplex, assembly GCF_040414725.1. Lineage (NCBI taxonomy): Eukaryota > Metazoa > Arthropoda > Insecta > Orthoptera > Tettigoniidae > Anabrus > Anabrus simplex. Next base: position 418,310,162 of record NC_090267.1, on the reverse strand, counting down.
GTCCTCGGACACTCCCGCCACTAAAAGCCATACGCCATTTCATTTCATTTCATTTCATTTCATTTCATTTCATTTCATTTCATCACAGTCACACAATTTGTAACATAAAACTATTTTCTTACACAGTCCACTAAAAGTATTCAAAGAATGAGACCTAAAACATAGACAGACAGCATATTTGTTTATTTTAAAAATGGTATCAGGAGATAATTTACAAGGACATGAACTTTTCAAGTGCTAATACTGATAATAAACATAGTGAAAATTATCCTGACTGAATTGCTCAACAAAATATTTACAGTGTATTTGCCAATGCATCTTTTTCAATATTTAGGTTTAGTGTCTATAAATGGATTTATTTATTTTAATCCGTTTACCCTCCAGGGTTGGATTACCCCTGGACTCAGTGAGGGATTCCATCTCTATCGCCTCAAGGGCAGTGTCCTGGAGCATGAGAAACTGGCGAGGAGGACCAGGATATCGCCCAGGCGGCCTCACCCGCTGTGCTGAACAGGAGACTTATGGTGGATGGGAAAATTGGAAGGGCTGGGCAAGGAACGGAAAAGGAAGCGGCCGTGGCCTTAAGTTAGGTACCATACCAACATTTGCCTGGAGGAGAAGTGGGAAACCATGGGAAACCACTTCGAGGCTGGCTGAGGAAGGAATCGAAGCCCCTCTATTCAGTTGATCTCCCGAGGCTGAATGAACCCCGTTCCAGCCCTCGTACCACTCTAAAATTTTTGTGGCAGAGCCGGAATCGAACCCGGGCCTGCGTGGGTGACAGCTAATCACATTAACCACTGCCCCACAGAGGCAGGCGTTTGTTATGTTTCTAATTAAATATATTGAACTGTAAAACAGCACATACCCCAGGTTTTAACATTATTCTGTATTAAGGTCCAGTAGGTATAGTGATATAATATTTGCACATCACTTTTTCGACAATACTTTCCACTATTGGACTAAAATTCATACTCTATGTATGCACATTTAATATTGAACTGAGTAATAAAACTGATTAAATGAAAACAGTGTTTATAAGATTTATGCGTTTGTACTTCTGATATTTCAATATTTAATCCCCGTTTTTTTTTTTCATTCCGTACCCTGAAGAGGTAGGGCGGACCACTTCAAGAGTAACGCCCCCCTCTCTCTCTCTCTCTCTGTCTGGCCAGGAGATGTGTGGTGATTTGCTATGCAGTGAAGTACGAACGGAAAGGGATCGAGTATGGCCAGGCAAAACCTGGGGCTGTACCTTAAATATGGCAACGGCCACGTCCTTTCCACTGCTAGCCTTTCCTATCCCATCGTCATCACAAGACTGTGTCAGTGCGACGTAAAGCAAATTTTAAAAAGAGAAAAAAGAAAAAGAAAGCGAGAGAATGAACAAATCCTTAATGCAAGAAAGGAGTTGAATCTTTTCGAATAAATACATTTCCAACTCTTTGTATGAACGTTTTGGGCCTACATTTTAGCAAAATACCATGTTAAAATGTTATTTTATGCTTTCTGTGGAGATAATTTACCCCTCTGCGTTATTTTTCGAGAAATGTAGATGTAGGGGAGACTGGGGCCAAGTTATCATCTTAATGAAATATCCTATAGTTATTATATTAATTCTGCTTTCTCTCTTAAGTTTTGTCATTGTCATTTCTCTTAATGTATTGATTAGGCCTAAAATTGTTTGTGGTTAAACATTTTCCACAGTCATGAATTTCCCATATTCCTGCATAATGACCTCTTCACCCGCGGTCCATGTTTTATGTGGTCTCCCAAAATTGTATTTGTAGTTTGAATTTATGTGACAGAAGTGCATTTTAACTCTTATTTTAAATTTAATAGCGCAAGATTAGCTGGACGCTGCAAAAAGAAACAAAAGCCTTTAAAGAAGTACGTACGTCTATTTTTTAAATTATTACATGCATCTTCATAACAGACTGTTATGCCTTTCAGCATTCAGTCTGCGAGCCTCTTTGAATTTACTAACCACCGCCACAATCTTCTGTTTATAAGTAGTTCTGTGGCATCATTTAGTTCTATATCTTTTATCTTTAAATCGTTAAAAACTGAGTCTAACCATTGTCGTCTTGGTCTCCTACTCCTCTTACCTTCCATAACAGAGTGCATTATTCTCCTAGGCAACCTATCCTCCTCCATTCGCCATACATGACCCCACCACCGAAGCCGGTTCATGTGTACAGCTTCATCCATCGATTTAATTTCTAATGTTGCCTTGATCTCCTCATTCCGAGTACCGTCCTGCCATTTTTCCCATCTGTCTGCACCAGCGATATTTCTAGCTACTTTCATATTTGTTAAATCGTAAATAATAATAATAATAATAATTGTACCGGGCGGTACACCTCCACGCCGCTAATTTAAAATTTGCGCCAGTTGAAACTCCTCTGCTGGAGGAAGTCTGAACTTTATCTACGCTATTAATTCTCTACTTTCTCAGAAGATGTCACCACGTGGAAAATTTTGAGTTTTTGAACTGTGTCATTTTTGATGTGTTTTTGTTTCGCTTGAAGTAAGAAGTGTGAACTTTCTCTTCTAGAGGACACTACTGAAGATCAACAATAGTGCACCCTAGTGCGAAGTCAAAGAACTATTTTGTTGGAGAAATTTTTATTTCAAATGTTTGTTCTTTGCTAAATTTTTTTCAGTCATTGGTTAAGTTGGCAATATTAACCCCTTCTTTCCCCTTGTTTTTAATCTAGCCTATCCCGAATTTCTTAAATTAATTTTCCACCAATTATGTGTTTCTTCTTAGTATTGTGTAGGGGGTTTATTGATGAACCAATAAAATCCTCGTGGGAGGGTGTTCTCATTCCCCTAACGCCTAGAACCTTCCGCGAGAGTATTTAAACTCCTGATTTTAGGGTCTCCGGGCCACTTCTGTTCCATCTTTCAGTGTATAAAGTACATAGCAGGAGGCGGGAAGCGCCTCTTTCCTCGGCAGCGGTCAACAACAAGGTAATGGCCAATTAATAACCTTTTTTCTTGGCTAGCTCAGCAGTTTAACTCTCGGGGCGGGTTCTAAGCGTTCCACCATGTAACCTTTTCCTAAATGTAACTACTCTTTCATATATTCTCTTTTAAAGCTACATACTGGGATAGAGAGTGCTAACCCTCTCGAGCTCCCACTCATATTGTTTTGAGGTGAACTTATTTTTCTCAACCTATTCTTCGTTAACGTAAAACAAATTGTTCTCTTCTTAAGTCACCTCTTTAGTATGGGATTAGCCCTTGTATTAACGGCCTAGTGCCAAGTAGGTCTTAATCAAAGTGTATTAGGAGTGCAAGTTCGCCTCCTCTCAAATTGTTACCTTAGAGGTCATTTAATTAACCTTCTTTTCATTTTATAGACCTCAGTAGATTGGGTATTCTACCCCTGTGTTTAGGTCCGTTGAGGACAACTTGAAGGTGGAGTTTGGTGTGGCCTGGGAGAGGCTTAAATTTGAGAGCGAGTGGCTCTTTTGAAAATTGAGTGTTGTACGCCTCGTGGAGGCTTTTCTGTGTAATTTGGAGCAAGGGCTCCTAGGCATGAATGGGGTTTTATGCCCCTCTGTTGAAACTTGTGTTTGGGGTAAAACTGGGCTGATTGCCCTAGCATTGTGGAGTTAGGGCGCGAAGCCCAAATCTTGTAAATATTGTAACTACCCTTTGGACTTGCTACTTTGTACCTGCCATGCTTGTTATTTCTTTGTTTTAAAAAAGAAAATATAACCTTGTTAAATTTTAAATTAATTTTACTTTAGTAGCTTGAGACCTGTTCACCACCCCGCACCTTCTTTCACGCATAACTACCACAAAAACTCGGTAACAAGTGGTAGCAGAGCGTGGTTGAATGGGTCTCAATTTATCCCCTTTTGACGGCTAAACATTGTTTTGTTCCGAACTCTAACTATTTTCCCAGTTGCTGGAATTTTTTGAGTTTTTCAAAATTGTTCTGTCACCATGCCCGGCCCTCGCGATGTTCTCCATCTTAACTATTTGCGCAAGGAGGAGTTGATCTATGAGTTAACTATCAGAAATGTACAATCTGGAGGCACGGTTGCAGTAGACACAAACAAGCTTAGAGAGTCCCTAGATTTGCCCATTTCCATCCCCAATTTGGGAGAGAAAGAAATTGACGACTCTCTTTCCACGATCACGGAGAATATTACTGGACTAGCTTCTGTAGTTAGTTTTTTTGATGAAAATCATCCTTCTCCTAATCAAATTAAGCGTGTGCAAGCTAGTCTATATCACTTTTCAAATAGAGTTAATGATCTGTTGTCTCTGAAGTTGAATGACGTTCAGAAGAAGGAAGCTAGTACGCTGCTTGAAAATATGTCTGAATTATCTAGCAAGGTCACTCAATTGTTAACTGGGGAAGTTCCTCCCAAAAGCGACCTACCCACCACAGTGAATGCAGGTAGCGAGGAAGAGCCTCATAAGGGAGAAGTCAATAGGATAACCGTTGCTGCTCAAACAACTTCTGCCCCATTGGACGAGTCTGAACGCCGTGCATCGTTGAGTAACATCCGTTCTGAATTAACTACCTTGCCATTGAAATCTTTACCTACTATGTCACCCGGGTTTAGCAGCTTGCCTCATCCATTGGCAATGTTGCTCAGAGGTATCTCTAAGTTTTCGGTTAATACCACCAGTGAAGTAATTTCATTTTTAAGATTTCTGGTTGAATTTCAGGATCATGCCCTTGTGTTTTCTCTTTCTCCATGTCAAATTTTGCAAATCATCTATCCTTATGCAATTGGTATTCTTTCTGACAAAATAGTAAGAGCCATAGCCGAACAGTCATCTATTGAAGATTTTCATGCACACTTGCTTGCAAATTTTATTCCCGCCCGCGCGAGGTCATCTCTGATTCAGAAGTACTATTATCGTGTACAGCGCTTGGATGAGAACTTGGCTGATTTCATACAAGACATTAAGTTTTATACTAGGGTGTTTGCCCTTCATTTTCCTGAAGATCAGATTGTACAGGCTATTGTAGAAGGCATTTCACCATCTTATAGGTCATATTTGTGTTTCGCGGCGTGCCCGCAAACTTTCTCTGAACTTGAAGCGTTGGCCGTCTCAGCGGAAGGAGTGAGGTACGCTGACTCTTTGCGTGTGGCAAAAGAACCCCCTCCTTCGTTTAGTAATACTCGGCCTCCACCTCGCCGACCAGTCACACCCCGTAAATGTTATGCTTGCGGGTCGCCTGACCATCTTCGCAATAAATGTCCATTGGTCAAAACTAGTAGGGCAAATAATGGAGCTGGTTCAGCACAAGGCTGTTTTAAATGTGGGGCTTTCTCACATATCGCCAAGAATTGCCCAAACTCGATTAGCACCCCCTCCTGCTCAACTTCTGGTGCAAATTCTACCTATGCCAATAATAAAAAGTGACTAGTGGCTTCGGCTGAGTCGACTAATCCATCTTCCCGAGACTCAGCCCCTAGTAAACAGGTTGTAAATTCAGGGAACGAGCAATTTTCAAATTTATCTTTTGAAGGTCCCAAGGAGTGTCTTAGGATTGCGGCGGATTCCCCCGCACCGGTTCCTTTTCTTAAGATTGAGTTAAATAACGAGCCTATAACAGCTCTCTTAGATTCAGGCAGTGTTTGTTCGATTATTTCGGCTGAATGGTATTCTAAATTGAAGTCTGTTTGTAAACTCCCTGACTATGTCTCATCTCCTGTTCAATATGTTTCGGCTAATTCATCCCCATTAGAAATTCTAGGTTCCTTATTGGTCAAAATTCGTATTTTTAAATTCACATGGAAAGTTAAATTGTTTGTGGCCAAGCTCTTGTCTTGCCCCATTATATTGGGAGCGGACTTTATTTTTCACACTGGTCTTGTGCTCGACCTTCAGAGTAGGTCTTGCACTTTCAAATTTGCCTCTAATTGTAACATCCCTTTATTAAAGTGTAATTCTGCATCATGTTCTTCTATTTCGCCTACCCAGGATGAGATGTTGTTAGATCTTAGACATCTACCTGAGGAGCAGGCTGATAGTATTCGTAAGCTGTGTCAGTCGTTTCCAGAGGTGTTTTCTGATACTCTTGGTGTTACTGACCTGATCGAATACAAAATTGAGGTCACGGATTCGATTCCTGTCCGTTTTCCACCGTATAGGCTATCTCCACCTAAAATGAAGGCTCTGAAAGAAATTATCGATCAGATGTTGAAGGATGGTATTATTAGGCCCTCTAAGTCGGCGTATTCTTCGCCTATTTTTTTAGTTCCGAAACCCCAAGGAGGTTTCAGGCCTGTCATTGATTATAGGGCTCTCAATCGGAAGGTGGTGTTGCAATCTGTGCCCCTTCCTGACCTTCATTCTTGTTTTTCATGGTTTCGTAAGGCCAAGTTCTTTACTATCTTGGACTTGAATCAGGCCTATAATCAAATTTCCCTTGCCGAAGAGTCTAAACATCTTACAGCGTTTGCCACGGACTGGAACTTATACGAATACAACCGCGTGCCTTTCGGGCTCCCCACGGGAGCAGCTGTACTCACTAGGCTACTAGATAGGGTCTTCTCCGACATCAAATTTGAGTACCTATATCACTACTTGGATGATGTAGTCGTATTTTCAGAGACTTTTGAAGAGCATCTAGATCATCTGCGAGAAGTTCTCGATCGCCTTCGTAAGGCTGGGTTAACTGTTAAGTTGTCCAAGGTCGCCTTTGCTAAGCCCTCTATGTCTTTCCTAGGGCATATTGTGTCATCTGATGGTGTAGCCGTCGATCATTCTAGAACACAGGCCATCCGTGATTTTAAACCTCCCAAGGACATTAAAGGTATCGCCAGGTTCATTGGTATGGTGAATTTCTTCAGGAAGTTTATTCCTAACTTCGCTAATAGAGCGGCGCCCTTAAACCTTCTTCGTAGGAAAGGCATCAAATTCGAGTGGGGACCTTCTCAACAAGCCGCTTTTGAAGACCTTAAATTAGCTCTTTGTAATGCCCCTGTACTTGCTATGCCTGATTTCTCGAAGAAATTCATCGTCCAAACCGACGCTTCGTCGTCAGCAGTAGCGGCAGTCCTTCTTCAAGAGACTGAACTAGGGAGGCGACCCATCGCCTATGCATCTAGGACTTTGTCGGCTCAAGAAGCCAAGTATTCCATCTATGAGCTCGAAGGTTTGGCAGTCTTATTCGCCTTAGAGAAGTTCCGTCTCTATCTGGAACATGTTAAATTCGACCTGGAGACAGATAATCAAGCCTTAAGCTGGGTCTTAGGTAGGCCGCGTCGTACTGGTCGTATAGCCCGCTGGGCCATTCGTATTTCTGCCTTCCAGTTTGATGTTAGACATATCAGAGGTACCGAAAATATTGTCGCTGATGGACTCAGCCGTATGTTTTCAAACGACGTTGAGATCCATGAACCGGTCGACAGTTCATCACCTTCCGAGTCCACACTATCTGATGTTAATACCATCTTAACTGATGCTCCCATGCTCTTTAGGGATATCGAGAAATACCAACGTGAAGATCCGACGCTGGTCCCGATAATGGAAACCCTTTCTTCTGGGGAACATGTTGTCCCTTATGTTCTGAGGAATGGTGTTTTATGTTGCCCATCGAGGCATGACAAGATGATGAAGGTTGTCGTTCCAGCTGTTCTCGTGCCTATGATCGTCAAATATTATCATGAGACCCCATTAGGAGGGCATCTTGGAATCTTTAAAACCCGTGAAAAGATTCGTGAAATGTTCATCTGGAAAGGTATGGACGGTGAAATCCGTGAACTAGTAAAGGCTTGTAAATCCTGTTTGATTAGTAAACCAACCATGTCCACCAAGGTAGGCCTTTTGTCTTCCCATCAAGCGTCACGTCCCATGGAACGCCTGTACATTGATTATGTAGGACCCTTCCCCCAGTCAAAGGGTAATGCTAACAAGTTCATCTTTGTATGCGTAGATGGTTTTACCAGATTTTCTTGGTTATTTCCGACTAAGCTGGCTACCGCTCAGTCTACCATTACTTGCTTAAATTCTATTTTTGCTTCTTTTGGTCCGTGCCAATATATTGTATCTGATAATGCTAAGGCTTTTACATCTAATTTATTTCGTAAATTCTGTTTTGACTTATCCATCTCTCATGTAACTACTTCTGCTTATTACCCTCAACCATCTCTGGCTGAACGGGTTAATCGTAATCTCAGGTCCGCACTTATTGCCTATCATCATGAAGATCATTCCAGGTGGGACACGTCCCTGCATTGGTTAGCTTTTGCTTTGAATTCGGCGGTTCATGAATCACATAAATTTACTCCAGCCTCTTTGATGTTCAAGTTTGTTCCCAACACGCCGCTCTCTAACCTCTGGTCTCTGAGTGACATTCTACCCGAGACAATAGATCCGGACAACATCAAAGATCTTTGGAAGAAGGCTAAAGCCAATCTTAAAGTGTCTCATGAAAAGGTTAGGGAAAGGTATGATCGTGGACGGAGACCCACCCCTTTGAAGGTAGGTGACCAAGTTATGGTCAAGAATTTTGTTCCCGCGGGCAAGCTTGCCCCCAGATTCCATGGGCCATGCATTATTCTGGATTTCCTTACGCCGGTTACCTTATTGTTAAGTAATCCAGCCACCGAGAGGATATTTAGAGTTCACCTGTCCCAGGTGAAACCGGTGTAAATTTTGTGTCAACTTGCTTCATATAATTTGATAGGAATATGAAGGTTATATTTTTTTTTGAGTTTCACTTTTAAGGCTTTCTGCCCCTTCTATAATATTTTGTCTTATATGTAAGCTTTTTGTAAAACCTTCCCCGATCCGTTAAACTGCCATTTTGTCCTTACCATGGCCATTACCACGCTCCCGTCTCCTGCTATACACACTGTGGCTTGATTACATTAAATGCCATGGACACCTGCACGCCGCTGACCCCTCAACCTCTTCACCAAGCCTGTGCCCTCAAAAAGATGATGGTCCAACACAATTCTGCCGCCTAGCTTTAATGTTTCAGTGCCCCCGCAGCCGCGCGGCGCCGTGCAGCAACTGGGGCAGAGGACGGGCCCCCTCTTCTCCAGCGAGGACGTCAGGCGCACGGCGAGCCGGAGCTCTCCTCCCGGCCAAGGCTGATGCGCGGCGCACGACCTGCTACTTGCCCGCAGCCTGTATATGTTCACCGCGGGCGCGGCGTGTTTCAACACCTCTGCTCCCCTCATAGTGCGGGCGAGCGGTATCTCAGGGTACTTGAGGGGTCCGAGCGGCCTCCTTTTGGACGCAAGCTGCAACGGCCGGTCTGGCCATTCAACTTAATCAACATCAACTACATGGACAGTTACGATAAGCAATGACTACACTTGGGAATTCAACAGCAATATTTGGCGGCAATTGCAAAATTTTTCTTCACCTCTAAGTATTAAAAGTTTATCTTCAGAAATTCAACTTCTACAAATATAAAGACTTTACTTCACCTGCAACAACAAAATTTTGAAACTGAATCAAACCAAATTAAGAAAATCTTATAAATGCTTCTGCAATCAATCTTCATATCCACAGCATAACTTGGACCTTGTTTCAAACAGATTTCATGTGTCACCCCTGGAGGTACTTTTAGGGGGGGGAGGTCTGTACCGGGCGGTACACCTCCACGCCGCTAATTTAAAATTTGCGCCAGTTGAAACTCCTCTGCTGGAGGAAGTCTGAACTTTATCTACGCTATTAATTCTCTACTTTCTCAGAAGATGTCACCACGTGGAAAATTTTGAGTTTTTGAACTGTGTCATTTTTGATGTGTTTTTGTTTCGCTTGAAGTAAGAAGTGTGAACTTTCTCTTCTAGAGGACACTACTGAAGATCAACAATAGTGCACCCTAGTGCGAAGTCAAAGAACTATTTTGTTGGAGAAATTTTTATTTCAAATGTTTGTTCTTTGCTAAATTTTTTTCAGTCATTGGTTAAGTTGGCAATATTAACCCCTTCTTTCCCCTTGTTTTTAATCTAGCCTATCCCGAATTTCTTAAATTAATTTTCCACCAATTATGTGTTTCTTCTTAGTATTGTGTAGGGGGTTTATTGATGAACCAATAAAATCCTCGTGGGAGGGTGTTCTCATTCCCCTAACGCCTAGAACCTTCCGCGAGAGTATTTAAACTCCTGATTTTAGGGTCTCCGGGCCACTTCTGTTCCATCTTTCAGTGTATAAAGTACATAGCAGGAGGCGGGAAGCGCCTCTTTCCTCGGCAGCGGTCAACAACAAGGTAATGGCCAATTAATAACCTTTTTTCTTGGCTAGCTCAGCAGTTTAACTCTCGGGGCGGGTTCTAAGCGTTCCACCATGTAACCTTTTCCTAAATGTAACTACTCTTTCATATATTCTCTTTTAAAGCTACATACTGGGATAGAGAGTGCTAACCCTCTCGAGCTCCCACTCATATTGTTTTGAGGTGAACTTATTTTTCTCAACCTATTCTTCGTTAACGTAAAACAAATTGTTCTCTTCTTAAGTCACCTCTTTAGTATGGGATTAGCCCTTGTATTAACGGCCTAGTGCCAAGTAGGTCTTAATCAAAGTGTATTAGGAGTGCAAGTTCGCCTCCTCTCAAATTGTTACCTTAGAGGTCATTTAATTAACCTTCTTTTCATTTTATAGACCTCAGTAGATTGGGTATTCTACCCCTGTGTTTAGGTCCGTTGAGGACAACTTGAAGGTGGAGTTTGGTGTGGCCTGGGAGAGGCTTAAATTTGAGAGCGAGTGGCTCTTTTGAAAATTGAGTGTTGTACGCCTCGTGGAGGCTTTTCTGTGTAATTTGGAGCAAGGGCTCTTAGGCATGAATGGGGTTTTCTGCCCCTCTGTTGAAACTTGTGTTTGGGGTAAAACTGGGCTGATTGCCCTAGCATTGTGGAGTTAGGGCGCGAAGCCCAAATCTTGTAAATATTGTAACTACCCTTTGGACTTGCTACTTTGTACCTGCCATGCTTGTTATTTCTTTGTTTTAAAAAAGAAAATATAACCTTGTTAAATTTTAAATTAATTTTACTTTAGTAGCTTGAGACCTGTTCACCACCCCGCACCTTCTTTCACGCATAACTACCACAAAAACTCGGTAACAATAATAATAATAATAATAATAATAATAATAATAATAATAATAATAATAATAATAATAATAATAATAATGATAATAATATATTTTACAAGTTGTTTAACGTCGCACCGACAGAGACAGGTCTTATTGCGACAATGGGATAGGAAAGGCCTGAGAGTGTGAAGGAAGCGGCCGTGGCCTTGAGGTACAACCCCAGCTTTTGTCTGGTGTGAAAATGGGAAATTACGGAAAACCATCTTCAGGGCTGCCGACAGTGGGGTTCGAACCGGCTATCTCCCGGATGCAAGCTCAAAACTGCGCTGTCCTAACCGCACGGCCAACTCGCCTGGTGAAGGAATGTTATGAGCACTTATTATAATAATAACAACAGATTCACGATGATAAGAACTGCAGATACACCTCTTAACCATGTAATTATACAAGTGTACTTTCCAACAACAGGACATGAAGCTATTGAAGAACTAACAATACTAACAAATAACTTGGACAATGTAATTAAAATGGGGGATTTTACTGTGGCGTAACTACACTGGAGCAATTGGAGCAGCCGCCCTAGGGCGTACGGCTAGAAAGAGCGCAAACATTGTGGAAATAAATGTACTCATGTAAATAAATACCGAGTGCACTTGTCTGCAAGTATATTGAAGCTTAGACTGTTAGATGTAGAGGTTGGAGCATAAACGACTTAATCTCTAAAATAATAGAAATAAGAGATAGGTTGATGTATTTAGCAGCAGTCTTGATATAATTTTAAAACTCAGTTAAATTAATATTTTGCTGCTATAAGTGATATTTGCATTACTTTTCTTCCTTTTTTCTTTCTTAATCCGTTTACCCTTCAGGGTTCGTTTTTCCCCCGGACTCAGCGAGGGATCATATCTCTACCGCCTCAAGGGCAGTGTCGTGAAGCATGAGATCCTGAACAGGGGCCTTGTGGGGGTTATTGGAAGATTGGAAGGGATGGACAAGGAAGAGGAAAGGAAGCGGCCGTGGCTTTAAATTAGGCACCATACTGGTATTTGCCTGGAGGAGAAGTGAGAAACCACGGAAAACCACTTCGAGAATGACTGAGGTGGGAATCGAACGCACCTCTACTCAGTTGACCTCCCGAGGCTGAGTGGACCCCGTTCCAGCCCTCATACCACTTCTCAAATTTCGTGGCAGAGCCGGGAATCGAACCCAGGTCTCCGTGGGTAGCTTCACGCTAACCACGACACCGCAAAGGTGGTGCATTACTTTTAAGGGTTATAAACTGTTGTTTCTCATTACTGCTGGTGACGAAATATTTAATGGACGTGATAATTGCTTGCTGTATATTCTTCAGATATTTCTCTTGACCTGGGCCCACAGCTATTGATACTAAAGCTATGTTTTTCCGATCATATTAAGAATTTACCTAATATCAAAGAGCTTGCAGAAGACTTAGGTATCATAACCTAAGCCGCTACTAGTTTTCCTGAATTTATTTTTCTTTTTTTTTTTGCTATTTTGCTTTACGTCGCACCGACACAGATAGGTCTTATGGCGACGATGGGAGAGGAAAGGCCTGGGAATGGGAAGGAAGCGGCCGTGGCCTTAATTAAGGTACAGCCTCAGCATTTGCCTGGTGTGAAAATGGGAAACTACGGTAAACCATCTTCAGGGCTGCCGACAGTGGGGTTCGAACCCACTATCTCCCGGATGCGAGCTCACAACTGCGCGCTCCTAACCGCACAGCCAACTCGCCCGGTTTTCCTGATTTTACCACAGCATTTATATGTATTTTTTCCAACGTTACCAGTTTCCACTGGGACAGCAGAATTATTTTCTCAGAATTAAATAATATTATAATTATCTAAGAAACAAGAGTCTCCGCGGCTCAGGCGGCAGCGCGTCGGCCTCTCGCCGTTGGGTTCCGTGGCTCAAATCCCGGTCACTTTATGTGAGATTTGTGCTGGACAAAGTGGAGGCAGGGCAGGTTTTTCTCCGGGTACTCCGGTTTTCCCTGAATTCTCTCATTCCAGCATCACACTCCAATATCATTTCATTACATCTGTCAGTCATTAATCATTGCCCCAGAGGAGTGCGAGAAGCTTCGGCAGCCAGCACAATTCCTATTCTCTCCGCTAGATGGGTACGTCATTCATTCCATTCCTGATCCGGTCGAATGACTGCAAACGGGTTGTGGACATTAATCTAAGAAGCTCCATGTGTCGAAGCCGTTTAAGCTCCTTAGCAACTTTTTTCTATTTACAGGGTCATGACACGCAATGTTAAGTAATTGTTAGATAATATCATCTTGCAGTTTGCTTCAGAATAGGCAAGAAAGAAATTTTTCTGGAATGGGTTTTAGAATTTTTTTAAAAATGTGGTTATACTTGTACTGTATTTGTAAAGAGTAGACCTAATTGGACTTTTGTGGTTTACTATATTTTTTTAAATTCTTAAATGTGCTGCATTGCACATGTGCAAAGGAGAATTTACCGCTCTCTATAAATTGCCTTAAACAGTTGAATATTACTCACCGCCGTCTCGATCCTCTTATACTGCCTGCTCTATGCCACTAGTTTAACACAGGAAGGCGCGACTACCAATAGTTCTCCAAATCGCCGTAAGAGTGCAGCAGTAGACGCACAATCTTCGCTGTCAGTGTGGGTGTAGCACTGTATTATTGGTGCATGAATGTGTGTGAAAACCTGAGTTATTTTGTACAATGAGTAAACGTGTCTGGTCACTTTCGTTCGTACAAGATATATTTTAAATAGAACTGTGAACTGAATTAATTATGTTATGTTTATAGATATTTCAAAAGTGATTTTAAGGTGTTGGTATTTGTTTCTTTCCGTTCGTGCAAGGTATATTTTTCGTAGAACTGAAACTTCAGATTCTTTCCCCGAAATATTCAGCTGTTGTATACCATGTTGCCAATCTCGGCAAGGTTGTTCGCAGCCCGAAAATATACGACTCCATGAAATACCGTCTAGAAGAGAATTGAGAGAAAAGCGGCTGTCAGCTTTATCTAGGCAAGGACCAAATGAAGGAAGTAATTGGATATCCTCAGATTACTCTCGCATCTGTGCCTTTACACCTTATTTCAGAATTTGATGGAGCCTCCGCAGCTCAGGCGGTAGACACCGGCCTCTCACCGCTGGATTCTGTGGTTCAAATCCCGGTCACTCCATGTGAGATTTGTGCTGGACAAAGCGGAGGCGGGACAGGTTTTTCTCCGGATACTCCGATTTTCCCTGTCATATTTAATTCCAGAAACACTCTCGAATATCATTTCATTTCATCTGTCATTCATTAATCATTGACCCGGAGGGGTGCGACAGGCTTCTAGGATAGAGGATTCCTTGTGATAAAAATTGTGACGGACAATCACAAAACGCCTTCATGTTTAGACATTTTGGACAACCTCAGATATCCAGACGATAATATTCCAGTCAAACTAGAAACAGGAAATCAAATCCTAAATTGCGGGTACTAGGTTCGTGTTGTTGAAGAGAGGATGGAGTGTGACATTTGTGTCAGCAACATCTCACTGCCTAGAGCTTCGGCACCTCTAAATGGAACTGATTATACATCAGGACAGAGGAGGAGTTCGATACCCAAAACCTAATTTTGTTGCTCTGGTGAAGCATCTCCAGGAGTTCGTTTAAACTGATGTGCCCTATTGTCGAAGTCCTTCAAGCGTATGAGCGTAATACGAGGACTTGCGACGTCTTCCCTTTCAGAATACCGGGCGGGTTGGCAGTGCGGTTAGGAGCGCGCAGCTATGAGCTTGCATCCGGGAGATAGTGGGTTCGAACCCCACGGTCGGCAGCCCTGAAGTTGGTTTTCCGTGGTTTCCCATTTTCACACCAGGCAAATTCTGGACTGAACCTTAATTAAAGCCACAGCCGCTTCCTTCCCATTCCTAGTCCTTTCCTATCCCATCATCGCCATAAGACCCATTTGTATCGGTGCGACGAGAAACAAATATTTAAAAAAAATTTCAGAATGTGTTTTGTTACAGTGTGAGGTCAAAGAACATCAGCAAAATAGTGATATGATCCTAACCAAGTTCGTAAGACCTCTATTATTTTATATTGCATTGGCAAGAGCACAAAAAGTACGGTACCACTCCAAGCCTTCGTCCAGGAAAATCTTTAAATTGTGCATGAAGAGAGGCCAACTGCGACTTCGTGCAGGTAATATTGCCGATATTTAATATTACTGATGTAATTTACGAGCTTCAGTGAACATATGACCATACTGCATAGTGTTTTGTAGGCTGTCGTCATTAGAATAAGTTTAGACAATTGTGCGTCTATGTCTGCCATCTAGCGGAGAAATTTTGTCGCAGCGTAGTCGCAAAAAGGCTCGCATAGAGCAGGCAGTATAGGAGGATCGAGACGGCGGTGATATTACTAGTTCTGCTTTACAAGTTCGCTAAGATGTGCATTTATTTCAACCTTGCAGATGAACTCACTAGGTGGCGCTAGTATAGCACTGATGAATAATATTTTGTTTCAAGAAGTGTCGAGCTAATTAGCTGGCGTGAAGTGAGAACCGTAAAGAATATGCGTCAAAGAATTATTTAGAGTGATGACTTTTATTCATTGATATTATTAGATTATTTCAGAGCCTTCAAATAATTTGTTGTTTTTAGTTCTCTGAACAGAATATAAATGCGAGGGGATATATTTCTCACTTATATAGTATGAATATCTTATACAGCTACAAACTTTTTTTATACTTCTATCACGATTGGTGCCATATACATTATATTACAATCTTTGGGAAAATAAAAAAAAGACGAAACAATCCTATTTAGATTATCATCCTTAAACTGTTTCCCGTCCAGGGTTGGACACTTCGCTCAGTCTCAGCGAGGGATCCCACCTCTACCACCTTAAGGGCAGTGTCCTGGAGCGTGAGACTTTGGGTCGGGGATACAACAGGGCAGGGGGAGAACGACCCGTACCTCGCCCAGGCGGCCTCACCTGCTATGCTGAACGGGAACCTTGTGTGTGTGTGTGTGTGTGTGTGTGTGTGTGTGTAGGAGAAAATGGGGAAATTGGAAGGGAGAGGGGGAAGCAGCCGTGGCCTAAAGTTAGGTACCAGTTTGCATTTGCCTGGAGGAGAAGTGGGACGTCACGCAAAACCACTTCGTGGATTGGTGAGGTAGGAATCGAACCCTCCTCTACTCGGTTGATCTCCCGAGGCTGAGTGTTACCCGTTCCAGTATTCACACCACTTTTCAAATTTCGTGGCGGAGCCGGGAATCGAACCTGAGCTGCCAGGGGTGGCAGTTAATCACACTTACCACTATACCACAGAGGTGGATTACATAGATTTTACAAGAGAAATATTAAAAAGGTTTTGGAAACGTTTAAATAATTGTTTAATGTTCGGGTTCTTTCCATAGTTTTATAACTTTTGATACTATTTATATTATTCTTTTAGAACAGCATTCACTCATTATTCAGCATTTAATAAAACATAGCAATCACCATAGAGTTAGTAAATAATACACTAGAGGTAGCACTGGCTCTGCAGTCGCGTGCGAAGTTGAGCGAGCGCGCTGTTTGGCAAAAGCTGGATTGTTTTGGCACTGTCACTACTGGAGCTTCCCTATAAACTGAAGTACAGTATATACTTCTCTGAAGGAATATGCCAGTCTCATGGGCAGCTTATGACTGCATAGAGAGCTTCATAAAGGGCAAAGGCGTATCATTTCACAGGTATGTTTCCTTGAAATTAATTTCCGTGCGTATAAAATAATACTTTGCGTGACACTTGTTGCCATGTGAATTGGCCAACTTGGGCTGACTTCGCGACTGATTCCCCTGTCGGCGTGAATGAAATTGTTTGGGTCTTACCTTGAAGACTGAAAATACTGTTTTAGGAAATATAAGGGATGACATTTTCGTTTCACTGAATGGCCATGCCTTTGAAATCGAATATCCAGAAAAATCATGTGCATGATACCGAGCGAGTGGCTTCAGGCTTTAGGTCACGTAGCTGTCAGCTTGCATTCAGGAGATAGTGGGTTTGAACCGTAGGACCTATCAGTGTCTGTGCGACGTAAAGCAAATTGGTTCAAAAAAGAAAATAAGGAAAGATGTGCATGATAGCCTGGAATTCCGTTCCCTTTTTAACTTTTTGTATTTATAGTATTAAAAGGTAATGAATATATTTTCTGTATGTACAGTTTGTTGCTTTCCCTTCGTACAATAAGTGTAATATTCATACCTTACCATTCATTTTACCATTTAGAGACTACATGTGCAACACCGTATGAACATCTGAGTACTTTCGTCAGTGTTATTATTCCTTTAAATGTCATATAGGACTATGTACAATCATAAGTTAATGACCGATCGAATTGGCCATATGGTTAGGGCCCCGCAGCTATAAGCTTGCTTTCGGGAAATAGTAGGTTCAAACCCCACTGTCAGCAGCCCAGAAGATGGTTTTCCTTTTCCATGTTTTCCCATTTTCACACCAGGCAAATACTGGGGATGCAGCTTTAATTAAGGCCACGGGCGCTTCCTTACCACTCTTAGTCCTTTCCTATTCACCGTCGCCATAAGGACTATTTGTGTCGGTGCGACGTAAACCAAATTGTAAAAAATACTGTAAGTATTTTTTCAGTTATCTTCAATCATATAATTTACCACACTTCCTTTCCATTAACGGAAATCATTTTACATTTTAAAATCTTAAAGCAAATCATACATTTCAGGAAAAGCTAAATAAAAACTCCATAATAGGCTGAAACCACAACCGAATGTCATATTTACACTTGTAATCACGTTTACAAAACTTCGACAATAATAATAATAATAATAATAATAATAATAATAATAATAATAATAATAATAATAATTGTACCGGGAGGTACACCTCAACGCCGCGCATTCTAAATTAGCGCCGAAATGAACTCCTCTATCAATCAAAAGTGGAACTAATAACACAACAAGTTGGAACTTTAATCAGAAAATGTCACCACGGAAATATTATGTAATTTTGTTATTGTGCAGTTTCCTAAACTGAGTGAATTTCTCCTGAATTTCTCCTTGTTTTGTTTGGTATTCCTCAAGAAGTTTGGACATTTTCCTACAGATGACACCACAAAAAAAAATTATGATCATGCACTCTGGTGCAAAGTGAAAGAACTTATCATTTAAAGAAGTTTTGTATTCCTAGGTTTTTGTAACTGATTGATGTTCATTTATTTCCGCCAGTTTTGAATCTGACCAATGAAGAATTTCTGTAATTAATTTTCAACCTGTCACAGGCTTCTTGTTCGATTTTGAGTGTTACTTTTGAACTCAACCAATAAAATTGAGAGGCTGTAGCTAGTTTACTCGTGAATAATCTCGAACCTTCCCTGAGGGTTTATAAACTGCGGCTTTTCACGTTTCTTGGCCAATTGATCGGCATCTTTCTGAGTGTGTGCGTTAAGCAGGAGGCGGGCAGCCTCTTTCGTCGGAAGCTAGAACATCTACAAAGTAATGGCCACATAACATTAATCTTTCTTGCTACCTACGCAGTTTAATCCGAAGGAAAGATCCGTATCTTTAACTATGTAACCTACTTTTCTAAAATGTAAATCATCTTTCGGCTAATGTAAAAACTTCGTAAACCCTTTAATTGTAAATCGGGGATAGAGAGTGAATTACCCTCTCGAGCTCCCCTTCTTCTTGATTTGAGGTGACTACGTTTTATAAATGTTTTTCATTCTGTAATGTGGTAAAGTTATTTCTATACGAGTCACCTCAGTAGTTTGGGAATAGCCACTGTTTCATCGGCCTGGAGCCCTTTAGGTTTTTAAGTTTGCATTGTCTTGGAGCGCAGTGTATAACTCCGTTCCTTTTGTGTTTGGGCCAGTTATTTAACCTGTTCTTTTCCATGAAGGCCCCGTAGGTTGGGTATTAAATACCCCTGTATAACATCATTTTTCAAATTGTAAGTTGTGCCTTGAGAGGCCAGTGATTGCCTTGAGTAGGCTTGGAAAACTGACAGCCTGTTAGCTCTTTTTCAAAATTTTTGTAAGACTAACGAGTGCCTCTAGAAGGCTAAAAATTGTATTTTGGGAGCAAGTGCGCCATGAATGAGGGAATTTCTGCCCTTCAATAAATTTGTGCTCTTTTGTAAATATGAGCTGGGAGCTCAGAAATTGTAAAACAAGGGGCTTCAAGCCCATGATCTGTAAAGTTCACTAATATTGGATTTTACTAGACTTGTTTCAAGATTGTCATTGTACCTGATGTTTCATTGTTACGAAAAATTGTTAAGTTTGAAGTTTTAAAAGAAATGTAACCTTTGTTAAAGTTTTAAATCAATCCTTGATATCGTAGTTAGACCCATTCAAGCCCGCGCCTTCTTTAACCTCTTTCTGCTCCATGGGTATCCCCGTAATAATAATAATAATAATAATAATAATAATAATAATAATAATAATAATAATAATAATAATAATAATAATAATAATAATAACATACATACATACATGCATTATCATTATAGACTGTTATGCCTTTCAGCGTTCAGTCTGCAAGCCTCTGTGAATTTATTAAATGTTGCCACAATTCTCGATTTGCAGCTTGTGTTTTGGCCTCATTTAGTTCTATACCTCTTATCTTAAAATCGTTAGAAACCGAGTCTAACCAACGTCGTCTTGGTCTCCCTCTACTTCTCTTGCCCTCCATAGCAGAGTCCAAAATTCTCCTAGGTAACCTATCCTCCTCCATTCGCCTCACGTGACCCCACCATCGAAGCCGGTTTATGTGTACAGCTTCATCCATCAAGTTCATTCCTAAATTAGCCTTTATCTCTTCATTCCGAGTACCCTCCTGCCATTGTTCCCACCTGTTTGTACCAGCAATCATTCTTGCTACTTTCATGTCTGTTATTTCTAACTTATGGATAAGATATTCTGAGTCCACCCAGCTTTCGCTTCCGTAAAGCAAAGTTGGTCTGAAAACAGACCGATGTAAAGATAGTTTCGTCTGGGAGCTGACTTCGTTCTTACAGAATACTGGTGATCGCAACTGAGAGCTCACTGCATTAGCTTTACTACACCTTGATTCAATCTCACTTACTATGTTACCATCCTGGGAGAACACACAACCTGTTCTAGCTTTGTATCACCAATCTGACATTCAATTCTGTTGAATTTCTTACCTACCGACATCAATTTAGTCTTCGAGAGGCTAATTTTCATACCATACTCATTGCACCTATTTTCAAGTTCCAAGATATTAGACTGCAGGCTTTCGACACAGTCTGCCATTAAGACCTAGTCGTCAGCATAGGCCAAAATGCTTACTACATTTCCACCTAACTGAATATCTCCCTGCCATTTTATACCTTTCAGCAGATGATCCACGTAAACTACGAACAGCAAAGCTGAAAGATTACAGCCATGTCTAACCCCTGTAAGTACCCTGAACCACGAACTCATTCTACCAGCAATTCTCACTGAAGCCCAATTGTCAACATAAATGACTATGATTGATTTTAATAATCTACTTTTAATTCCATAGTCCCCCAGTATAGTGAACATCTTTTCCCTCGGTACCCTGGCATATGCTTTCTCTAGATCTACGAAACATAAACACAACTGCCTATTCCTCTCGTAGCATTTTTTCAATTACCTGGCGCATACTGAAAATCTGATCCTGACAGCCTCTCTGTGGTCTGAAACCACACTGGTTTTCATCTAACTTCCTCTCAACGACTGATCGCACCCTCCCTTCCAAGATGCCAGTGAATACTTTGCCTGGTATACTAAGCAATGAGATACCTCTATAGTTGTTATAATCCTTCCTGTTCCCTTGCTTATAGATAGGTGCAATTACTGCTTTTGTCCAATCTGAAGGTACCTTACCAACACTCGACGCTAATTTTACTACTCTATGAAGCCATTTCATCCCTGCCTTCCCACTATACCTCACCATTTCAGGTCTGATTTCACCTATTCCTGCTGCCTTATGACAATGGAGTTTATTTACCGTCCTTTCCACTTCCTCAAGCAAAATTTCACCAACATCATTTTCCTCCTCCCCATGAGGTTGGCTATTCACAACACCACCGGGATGGTTTCCTTGTACATTGAGAAGATGTTCAAAATATTCCCTCCACCTCTCTAGTGATTCCCTGGGATCTATTATGAGTTCACCTGAATTACTCAAAACACTGTTCATTTCCTTTTTCCCTCCTTTCCTAAGATTCTTTATTACTGCCCAGAAGGGTTTCCCTGCTGCTTGACCTAGCCGTTCCAGGTTATTACCAAAATCTTCCCATGACTTCTTTTTGGATTCAACAACTATTTGTTTCGCTCTGTTTCTTTCATCTACGCACAAATCCCTGTCTACCCTGGCCCTTGTTTGGAGCCATTTCTGATAAGCCTTCTTTTTACGTTTACAGGCTGCTCTCACTTCATCATTCCTCCAAGATGTTCGCCTTTTCCCATCTTTACACACAGTTGTTCCTAGGCATTCCCTTGCTGTTTCTACTACAACATCCCTGTATACCACCCATTCACTTTCTATATCCTGAACCTGCTTACTGTCTACTGTTCGAAACTTCTCCCTAATCATATCCATGCACTTCTGTCTAATTTCCTCGTCCTGGAGATTTTCTACCCTTATTCGTTTGCAGACAGATTTCACTTTCTCTACCCTAGGCCTAGAGATACTTAGTTTACTACAGATCAGATAGTGGTCTGTATCATCGAAAAATCCGCGAAAAACTCGTACATTCCTAACAGATTTCCTGAATTCAAAGTCTGTTAAGATATAGTCTATTATGGATCTGGTACCCCTAGCCTCCCATGTGTAGCGGTGAATAGCCTTATGCTTGAAGAATGTATTCGTAACTGCTAAACCCATACTAGCACAGAAGTCCAGCAAACGCTTCCCATTCCCATTAGCTTCCATATCTTCCCCACATTTACCAATCACCCTTTCGTATCCTTCAGTTCTATTCCCAACTCTCGCATTGAAATCGCCCATTAGCACTATTCTATCCTTGCTGTTGACCCTGACCACGATGTCACTCAATGCTTCATAAAACTTGTCAACATCATCCTCATCTGCACCCTCACATGGTGAATACACGGACACAATTCTTGTCCTAATTCCTCCAACTGACAAATCTTCCCACATCATTCGCTCATTTACGTGCCTAACAGAAACTATGTTGCGTGCAATGTTATTACTGATAAAGAGCCCTACCCCAGACTCTGCTCTTCCCTTTCTAATAATAATAATAATAATAATAATAATAATAATAATAATAATAATAATAATAATAATAATAATAATAATAATAATAGCTTTATATCCGGCTAACTACTTGCACGGTTTTCGGAGACGCTGAGGTGTGGAGGAATTTTTTTCCCATGGGAGTTCTTTTATTTGCCGGTAAATCTATCTACAAGAGGCTGACGTATTTGAGCACCTTCAATTATCACCGGATTGAGCCAGGCTCGAACCCGCCAACTTGGGCTCAGAAAGCCCGCGTCTAAACTGGCGATGATAATATTTTGCCTAGTTTACCCGAAAATCTTGCCAATACTTTTTAGGCCTAAAAAACTCGCTCATTCACTTCGTACGAGAGAGGACATTTTTGGTCGTTGGGCAGAATTATACCAAATTCCTGATCTTTTACACAAAAGATAGCGAAATATACGTGCCCTCCTTCTAAAGGTATGTTGTTAGATTTAATATGAACAGTAAACTGCAGTGGCGTGCACTGAACCCCATCTACCCCAGCGCTGCTGGGGTATGGGACTTTGTATTCACATTTTATAATTATTCCTTAGAATGCTTTTCATAATGTTTAATAAATTGCGAACATCTAAGCCAAGCCAAGTACAGCTGTCTCGACAATCCGCTCGCACTACCGCAGTTCAGCTTCTCCAACGAGCCGGGCTTCCTTGCCAGCGCAAAAGAGAGCTACTCCAGGGAAATTTAAGGTCGCTTGGGTGACGCATGTACTTGAAGCTTCCTTGCCCTGGGAGTGGGGCGGAGCTATAGGCCCTCCCCCGACAGCAATGTACGGCGACAGGCCAGCTAGCTTAGGTAAGGTAATGTTAGTTTTAATACTTGACACTCGAAGTCTTCAGCGCCCCACACTCGAGACTGCAAGAAAAATACCAACATCTTAACAGTATAGCCACTTGCACATCGTCTTGCTAATAAAGGTAGAGCCAGTATATGAAATCAATTGCAATATAGAAGAATATATTTTAGTCTTGGGTTTCGGCATGTATACAGTTTTTTCGAGCGATTCATTGACGGCACGTGTAGAGTATGTGTTCCGATAGCCGCAGAAAAATATTTAGGTTGCCCAGCGAGAACACAGAGTTAAGCGCGAAGTAAAAGAACGTTGTATTTGGTTCTCTGTGATGGTGGTATACAGTGCATATATACAATCAATCACTATCAATCACTACTGATCTGCAGTTAGGGCAGTCGCCCAAGTGGCAGATTACTTATCTGTTGTTTTCCTAGCCTTTTCTTAAATGATTGCAAAGAAATTGGAAAATTATTGAACATTTCCCTTGGTTAGTTATTCCAATCCCTAACTCCCCTTCATATAAACGAATATTTGCCCCAATTTGTCCTCTTGAATTCCATCTTTATCTTCATATTGTGATCTTTCCTACTTTTAAAGACACCGCTCAAACTTATTTGTTTACTAATGTCATTCCACGCCATCTCTCCACTGACAGCTCGGAACATACCACTTAATCGAGCAGCTCGTCTCATTTTTCCTAAGTCTTCCCAGCCCAAACTTTGCAACATTTTTGTAACGCTACTCTTTTGTCGAAAATCACCCAGAACAAATCGAGCTGCTTTTCTTTGGATTTTTTCAGTTCTTGAATCAAGTAATTCTGGTGAGGGTCCCATACACTAGAACCATGCTCTAGTTGGGGTCTTACCAGAGACGTATATGCCCTCTCCTTTACGTCCTTACTACGACCCCTAAATACCCTCATAACCATGTGCAGATATCTGTACCCTTTATTAACAATCATATTTATGTGATTATCCCAATGAAGGTCTTTTCTTATATTAACACCTAGAATTGTTATTGTGTTCCTCTTGGATTATAGGTGAAGGTTTCGCGAGTTGTATGGCAATCTTCATGAATATAACGTGTGTTATACGTCGTGACAAATATTTTCCCTCGTTTGTCACTGATGCACGTACACTCAGTATGCGAGTGAAACCACAAAACGTCAGCGATGGTAAAATACCAGTTAACTTTTGCTGATTAGTTTAGATTAGGCTTTTTAGTAAAAAACAAATAGTTAGTCCCAGTGTATTTTTGTGAAAACTATAACTGTACTATCACGAAGCGTCACCGGGTGAAACAGTAAGTACATTGTTAAACATCTGCTATAGATTAAGTTGTGATGGTGTCGTCACTGCCGTGGATATCAATTTGGAAGTATGTGCGAGCGTGTGGTCGAAAATATTCTTGAAAGATCTTTCTCAGGCAGACCTTTCCACGAAGAACGCAGCCTTATAAAATGGTAATATTGACTTTAGAGAGTGTAGTGGGGTTAAGATTGTTTATATTAAAAAAAACAATTTTGAGCTGGGGTAATGAATATGTTCACCGCACGCCGCTGGTAAATTGATTTTGTGTTACTTAATTGCACTTGAACACTGTCCTTATTTTAACACGCATTTCTCCTGTATTTATGCTTTTTTGGCTTTCCTTTTTATTGGAGAGCAGCGTCGCAAGTATACAAAACTAAATGGATATACACAACAGTTTGTGCACTGGGCAGTAGTGGGTTAAACAGCGAAGATAGAAACAGACCTAAAACGTTTACCTGAGAGCATTCATGAGCTTGAACATTTGCTAAGCTTCTCTACCTAATTGCACAGTCCTACCTATATGCAAAGCATTCAAATGTCATTATATTTTGATTCTGAATTGAAATAAAAAATAGTTTTCTGATGCTTATGCATTGCCTTTGGAATGATATAAGTAATATTTGAAAGAAATAATAAACTGAGCATTTAAAGGTTAACTGTGCCCTCTTAAATTAATCAGTATCAGCAAACGTGCATACATTTTGTCAGTGCTCATAATAGACGAGTTTGTTGATGTTAATTTTTTCGTCTTCTATTACTTTACCTGTGGAGGGCGCCAAGTGTTGAATCACTCCATGGCGCATGAAACCTAGTTACGCTACTGGGATTGTAATGTTGCATCTGGAAGCGATCTAAATCGAATGGCAACTGGTAGTTTTGAACTAGGAGAACGTATGCTTGAGTTCTGTGAGGAATGTGTTATGATAGGGCCTAATAACAAGCATTATTTTCGAATTGACTAAATGAAGATGATACACATGGAATATCCTGGTGATAACGATCGATACCAAATTTATTTTATGATCGTAAAGAGAAGAAACCGAAATCAGAGACTAAAATGAATTCCCTTTCAAAGCTAGGATATAATTTTCTGATCCTAATCTGAGGGATCTGCCTCATTAAACTGGCCGTCGTAGTTTTCGAGAAGAGATGAGGCCCGTTACTGTTCTGTTGTGGCATTAATCTGTCCACCTACACATGTCAGCGAAGGAGTCTATCTTGTTATTTGCTCTCATCTAAACCTTCAATTCCTCAGCGAAGCTGGAAGTGAAGATCCCTTTAAGAAGTACAATTAACACTTAATTGTTCACTTCCCAGACTTGTATCATTCTACTTAAGTGCCTACTCACCACAGTAAAAGACACGCGAGCACTTCCTTCATTTTCGTGTCAGTTTTACCAATATGGTATGGAATGAATAAGATTTTTATTTATTTATCGCCCGACTCGTTGGCTGAATGGTCAGCATACCGGCCTTCGGTTCAGAGGGCCCCGGGTTTGATTCCCGGCCGGGTCGGGGATTTTAACCTTCATTTATTAATTCCAGTGACTTGGGGGCTGGGTGTTTGTGCTGTCCCCAACATCCCTGCAACTCACATACCACATATAACACTATCTTCCACCACAATAGCACGTAATTACCTACACATGGCAGATGCCGCGCACCCTCATTAGAGGGTCTGGTTTTACAAGGACTGCACTCGGCTAGATATAGCCACACGAAATTTAAAAAAAATGTATTTATTGTATTGGATTCTCCTAAATGTGTTTCTATATACTACAGTGTGTATGCTTTTCTTACCGCATGGTTAAAATGTACTGCTGAAAACATCTAATGGTTGCCCAAATGACACTAAAACTTTAGTACGAGAATCGTTTTTCGAAGAAAGAGAACAATGGGCATACGCCGGTGGACGGCTACGTATGTCAGAAACATATTTTTTCTTTTGGTTTAAAGTCGCACTACCGAGCTCGATACCTGCAGTCGCTTAAGTGCGGCCAGTATCCAGTATTCGGGAGATAGTGAGTTCGAACCCCACTGTCGGCAGCCCTGAAGATGGTTTTCCGTGGTTTCACATTTTCATACCAGGCAAATGCTGGGGCTTTACCTTAATTAAGTCCACAGCCGCTTCCTTCCCAGCCCTAGCCTTTTCCTGTCCCATTGTCGCCATAAGACATATCTGTGTCGGTGCGACGTAAAGCAACTAGCAAAAAAAGAAAAAAAAAGAAAAAAGGTCGCACTAACAGAAGGTAGTGGCCGTGGCCTTAATTAAGGTACAGCCTGGTGTGTGGCTGCGCGGTTTGCGTCACCTTACCTGTCACAGGAAACAGTAGGTTCGAAACCCACTGTCGGCATCCCTGAAGATGGGTTTCCGTGGTTTCCCATTTTCACACCAGGCAAAGGCCACGGCCGTTTCCTTCCTACTCATAGGACTTTCCTACCCCCATCGTCTCCGTAAGACCTATCTGTGTCGGTGCCACGTAAGGCAAATAGTAAAAAAAAAATGTAAGTTAAAACGCAGTTAATGAGACGAAGAAAGGCAGATTCCTTCCCTTTAGAGAAGTACACTGGCCCATAATTTTAAATATTTACTAATAGGAAAATTCAGATCGTTACTTGTCTCGTGCATAGCCGAGCGTTTTTCAGCGTATTTCAAAGTGAAGGCCAAAGTTAATAGTGAACTCAAGTCATCAGGAAGTGTATTTAATTATGTGAACTTTTACGCCACCTACAACTGTAATTATAAGATGATTAGTCTGTAATTAATAAGTATGATACAATGCCTGCAGGTTCATACCTATGATCACTTGACGAGTGATGACAGCTGTCATGATGTATCTCTGCAGAAGCTCATTAATTAACTAATATTTGTTTCGATCGAAAATGAAGAACTGTGCCATAAAATAATTGTGTGGACAGTTATAGTTTGTAATAGACCTGAATGCAGACTCCGAAGCAACATTCCGTCAATGAAGTCATAGAGTGACTTGATAACTAGACGAGCGGATGAATACCTAAAGGACCTCCTAGGATGCGAATTTATTCCAAAAATAAAGTGAGAGCGTCAATTTCAGTGTGGTTGCTCCTTGATTTTCGTACGAGATGGTTGTACAGGGCATGTAGGTTACGTCTAATGTTTCAGTCAGATTAATTCAGTAAGTTTAATATAATCCTGTTTCACTTAGTTTCATAATTAGTGTAAGTTAATTGCTTAATTTTGCCGACAGTGGAGTTCGAGCCCACTATCTCCCGGATGCAAGCTCACAGCTGCGCGCCCCTAACCACAAGGCCAACTCGCCCGGTCGTTTTAACTTACTCTAAGTACCCATATGCTAGCAATTTAATTAATGGTCTTCGCAAATGTGGCCTTTATCTCCAAGAACAGCAAACAAACGCAGCTCAAAGCACTGCTTTCTCCGTTGTGTATGCCCTACCGACTTTGTTCTGATGTTGAACAAGACATTCAGAATACAATATGCGAAATACTTGCAAATATTTGATTTAATTATTCACCAACTTAAGCATATGGCTGCAATATATCACATCACTCTTTACTTCCGCTTCTCGAAAGTAGATTCGGACAAAAACTTCATTTTTGTAATTTTTCTTCCAGTTTTTAGGCAATCATACTGACAAATAATTTTACACCAAGTTGCTAATAATAATATTTTCTGGCAGCACATTATGCTTGAATCAGTCGGAAACCATACATCATGGCGAGCCACTGAGATAGGGGCGTTTGAGAAGTCCGTGCAAAAATAAAAACTACTTACGTGTTTGGGGTAAACTTTTTTATTTTTCGACATAGTCTCCTTTTAGAATACACTTCATCCAACGATGTTCTAGTTTGTTGATCCCTTCCGAATAATAGGATTTGTCCAAGTCTGCAAAATATCCATTAGTGTTTGCAATCACCTACTCGTTTGAATAAAATCTTTGTCCCGCCAGCCATTTCTTCAAACTGGGGAAGAAATAGTAGTGCGAGGGAGCCAAGTCTGGAGAATAGGAGAGATGTGAAACGAGTTGGAATCCTATTTCGATTAATTTTGACCGGGCGAGTTGGCCGTGCGCGTAGAGGCGCGCGGCTGTGAGCTTGCATCCGGGAGATAGTAGGTTCGAATCCCACTATCGGCAGCCCTGCAAATGGTTTTCCGTGGTTTCCCATTTTCACACCAGGCAAATGCTGGGGCTGTACCTTAATTAAGGCCACGGCCGCTTCCTTCCAACTCCTAGGCCTTTCCTATCCCATCGTCGCCATAAGACCTATCTGTGTCGGCGCGACGTAAAGCCCCAAGCGATTAATTTTGCGACCACAACTGCTGAGGTGTGTGCTGGTGCGTTGTCGTGATGGAAAAGGACTTTCTTGTGGGCCAATTGCGGGCGTTTTTCTTGCAGCTCGGTTTTCAAACGGTCCAATAACGATGAATAATATGCACCTGTAATAGTTTTACCCTTTTCCAGATAGTCGAGGAGGATTATCCCTTGTGAATCCCAAAAGACAGTCGCCATAACCTTTCCGGCCGAAGGAACGGTCTTCGCCTTTTTTGTTGCAGATTTCCCCTTGGTAACCCATTGTTTAGAGCAGGGCCTCTCAGGGTGCATGCGCGTGGTGCATGCACTGTGCACGGTGCAAAAGATGACTTCGCTTGGTTGACCAGAGTGCAGACCCCCCACTCCTCTCTCCCTACACCTGTCTCCCCGTTCGACCTGTCTCCGCGTTCCTCACCTTCACTGCTGTTTCTCCTCCACTGCGAAATGTTTACGTGTGGTGAGCGGAGACGCACAGTTGTATGGGACAAGGTTACCAGTGTTATTAAAAAAATTAAAAAAGTGAATTAGAAATACACATACATGTTTGAGAGGAATGTAAACATAATTTAAAAAATGCAGAACCCGTAACCAAAATGAAAATGCTACAGTACTGGAACAAAACTCATTTGTGGATATAGAATGCTCTTCTTCAAGTTGTTTCAACTTCCTTAATTCTTTCTCTCTGACGTCTCCTATGGTTTCACAATAATTTTCCGAATGTAGTCTGTTGTAGTGTCTTTCAATAGATGATTTTCTTACGCACGTAATTATCGTCCCACAGATTAAGCATTTGGCTTTATCGTCACGACAAACAAACAAAAAAAATACGGAAGTTCCCAGTTCGATTGAAATGGACTTTCGGAAGTCTTTGCGTTCTTCGAAACAGGTTGCTCCATTATTATGTTGTTGTCGTGCGCTTGTCTATTTCACTGATAAACACGTCGTCTACCACCAAACGCTTCGTCGCTCTCAGCACACTACACCATCCGAGTCAAGCCGAGTTGAGGCGAAGCGTACCGATGCACAGTGCACAGAGCCTATGCACCTCGCTCTGCACGCGTGAGAGTTTGGGCGTTTGAGAGGCCCTGGTTTAGAGTGTTGTTTTGTCTCGAGAGTATAGTAATGTATCCATGTTCCATCCACAGTGACGAAACGACGCTTAAAATCCTCCGGATTCTTCTGGAACAGCTGCAAACCATCCTTGCAACACTTCACACGATTCCGTTTTTGGTCAAGCGTGAGCAACCGTGGCACCCATCTTGCGGATAGCTTTCTCATGTCAAAATGTTTATGCAAAATATTATGTACCCGTTCAGTCGAGATGCCCACAGCACTAGCAATTTCACGCAACTTAACTATTCTGTCATCCATCACCATATCATGGATTTGATCAATGATTTCTGGAGTCGTAACCTCCACAGGCCGTCCAGAACGTTCAGCGTCACCTGTGCCCATATGGCCAGTCCGAAAATTTTGAAACCACGTATAAACTGTTCTAATCGAAGGTGTATAGTCACCGTAATGTTTACCAAGCTCCTCTTTAGTCTCCCGAGGCGTTTTGCCTTTCATAAAGTAATGTTTAATCACCACACGAAATTATTTTTCGTCCATTTCTTGAAAATCACTCGACTTCCTTGATTCACACGAATGACAAACACAAAGAAATAGACCAATATGGCTGAAACTTGGTGTGCGTTCATTCAAGAGATGCTACTAACTAAACATGACCTCGATACGCGCCGATGGTGTCATCTCTCGGACTTTTCACGAACTTTTCAAACCCCCTGCACGGGGTGGTGTTTTGTCGCCGTTTCTATTCTCATTATACTGTACATGAATGATTTATCAGAGATACGATATCCAGCTGTACATTCATACACAACGGAGTGACTTAGACAACGAAATCAATAAGTTAGTCGGGTTCCTAGCTAATATTGAAGACTGGACTGGCAGCCACTGTCTGAAAGTAAACCCATCCAAATCACAACCGTTCATGATTTGTACTCGTAAACCACATTCGTCGTCTACCACTTTTCCCACACCCTGTTGAACTGTGCCGCATAAGTGGATTTGGCCCTGTCCTTGTCTTTCAGATGCACGTATATTGTTCCATCTTTCATAGCAAAATGTATGTATCTTTTTAGCTGTACAGATTTGATTTTTACATTCTAATTAATATTGTATGATTTTTGAAAATGTTGTAAACAACTTTTAAATATTGTGACTTGCTATCGCAACCATAGATTCCTGTTCCTTGTCAGGACTGACCTCTCTTCTTAGGAGCCGAAACACATTCTCCTTTAGAAGTGTCTCCATTTACGATGCTCTTACCGTACACTTTCTTTCTTCCCTAGCACGATATGAAAAGGTTATGCCCTCTTTAATGCGCAGTCAGTCTTACTTTATATTTTCCAATTTTGTGTATCAGATTTCTCTTCTTCTTTTTCAGTGATTTTTCAACACATTTTCTTTTACTCTAAGTTGTTCTTAGTAGTCTTGTCCAGAGTTACATTTCTGCTTCTTTTCCTGCATACCCAATTTCTATCCCTTTCATAAAGAAGCTTTAAGCGTAGGGTCTAAGAAATTGCATTGAATTGACTATAGTAGAGTCTCGATTTACCGAGGTTCCGTGATATCCGAAACTGATCAAAAAGATTAAATTACGATCACGTTTCTAAGCTCCAAACAATTCAATTGTTCCATGGTTGGAGTGTCACCGGTCTCCTCTAATCGGTATCTGACGGATCGCGCAACGAAAGGACTGCATTGTTTTGAGACTCCAGTCATTTATCATTAGCCACTATCCAGTTGCTGTTTCGGTCAAATGAGTGGAGAAAAAAACGCGATAGTTCATATTAACCCGATCTGTTCGTTCTGTTTAGCCCAGTGAATTAAATAGTTTGATTCATTTCTAAGCGAAACACAGTTTTTCAGTAACCATACATACTATCCGAGTTTTTGCTTATCCGACATAGTCGTGGTCCACATTATCTCGGATAATCGAGACTCTACTGTATATAAAGCGCCTTTCATTTCACTCAAAGTCAGACTTGCACCGAGAGATGTTGTCACTAAAACCAAGCAGGACAGTCCCTCATTTGTCCGCACCCATATTTTTGTGTCAGGAAGTGTACATTAATTGTCATTGAATACTGTGCTCCTGGTGCATTCTCAAAATATGCGAGTCTAAAATATCCTAAAATGTAATTGATAGAAAGCAGTATCAAAATATCCGGAACCAATATGTAGCCGAAGTAAATAAGCTAATGTGTAGGGTTCGGAAGTTAAGGAACAATCCTTTTTTTTCGAGTGCCCAAAAACGAGGCCCACTATAATATATGTTCATTGTCATGGGAAATGACATCAAATAAACAATGCCGTTAAAGAATGGAATTCTATGTTCCAAAGACTTATAAAAAGACGTCCCCGCTTTAGGGAGGTGGTGTCTAATTTAAAAGAAACCTAAAACATCTGATTTTCAAATAGCCAGGATGGATATGAATCCCGAAGGTTCTAAGAAAATAAAGAATTATCGCATTTTAGGCTAAAGAACTAAAATATTTACACCTAAATATGTTTTATTTACTAAACTTCCCTCAGATGAAGGTTGCCACAAATGACAAAGCATGACGAAAGAAATTAAATTATAATTTTGGTTCACAATAATTTTGTTGATGACATTATTCTAAAAATGCCTTTAAACTATAAAAGCGGGCCGATGACCTTCGATGTTAGGCCCCTTTAAACAACAAGCAACAAGCATAAACTATAAGAGTTATAACACATGGCAATGATTTTTCTGGTAATGAAATGGAACGTCGTAAAGCTAACAAAGGCATAGTTTTTAGTTCCACAACCTCTAAATTATACTGCTTCCAAAAATTCGCAATGAATCGAGGAATAGTCCCTCGAGCTCCTGTCATTTATCCTATCACTATAATGTCCTTCAGTCAAAATTTATCTTTATAATAAATTATGGTCGGCTCATAGATAAGATTCTTTTCCCTATCAACGTCTTCTGCCTGGTCTGTGGAGGTTCAAAACGAACTGTGGGGTATATTATATATCCCACACCCTCTGATTCCTTGTAGGCTATAATGTCAATTCTCCTACTGCTACCGTTATCGGCAAGTCCGGATACGTCTTCGGCGACATGTTTAATCTCTTACGTCATCTGAATGGACTGAAATCTGTGGCAACATTCGGAATAAATTATAAATATGTTCATAGTAACATTTGTAAATAATCAAGATTGTACATACAAAACTAAGCAATAGCTGCATTTAAAAATGGGACTAGGCCTAATTTTGTGCGGGTTCACGGCGTCCGTGGGTCTACTGACACTGTCGTATATGTTTGTGCCAGACTATACGGCAGGGCAATTGAGGCACCATTCTTTGAAGAGGGCATGCAGTCCGGCTGATGTTAACATTAAACCTTTTCTCACTTTTTCGTATTCTTCTCCTTGAGACGTTGTCTCCATAAGGAGGTTGGTGCTATCTGTAAAGCTTCTTCTGATATGCATCTGTGCAATCTTTGAATGTTCTTTAGCCACGAATTTCCCCTTGTATCATTCCTTCAATAATTATCTGTCATAATTTATACCACTCGCCCCTCATAACATGCTCTAAGTACTGTGTTTTCCTTTGTTTTATAATATGTAACAGTTCTATTTGCTTTTTCGTCCGATGAAGGACCTAGACATTTGAAATTTTCAATATCCAAGGTATGTGCAAGAGACGGCGATACAGATATATTTCAGAGGCATCTATACGTTTTTCAGTGTTTGGATCCAGGGTCCAGTTTTCACATCCATGTAGGAGCGGATCATGTGGAGTCGTAGCTGCAGACTGAGATCTGACCTTACAAAGAATTTCTTCATGGTAATGAATTGTTTCCTGGTCTTCTCAATTTTAGATTTTATTTCTCGTTTGGAATCACATTGGTCGTTCAGAAGGGTTCCCAAGTATTTGAAGCAGGACACTTGCTCTACTATATGACCTTTAATTGTGAGATTTGCTCGTATTGACTGTTTATAAAACACCATAATTTTGGTTTCGGAAGTGTTAACATATAGGCCAAATTCTTCACTATTCTGAACCGACTTTGAGTTTATTATAATCATGTTGTATACGTGTACCACCATTGGAAATTCGGATATTTTGAGACTCGGATGATTTGAGGCGACACGGTGTTTCCAAGGTAACAGCAGTCAAAGTGAGCATTATTTGCACGAGATGAAGAAGGACCTCTTAGAATATACTTCTGAGAATCATTGAGTTGCGGTGAAGGCAAAGTGAGAAATGACGTCTTTTATTTATGAATTAAGATCGGGATATTCCCAGGAAATGACGTAATAGTAAAGGCGAAAGAGAAACTCACTCTCAAATTCTGAACTAGTACAGTATCTGCTGCCAAGAATAACAGAAGAGATCATACAGTAATGGGACTGGCCATTGAACACATACGTAATTACTGGAGTTTCATCACTTTCCTTAGAATAAATAGTGCATGTCACTGCCAGAAGGCATTCACGTTAACGTGTATGCCATCTTAACTTGCTTCGTTTTAATGAGATATAAGTTCTGGGAAGAGAAACAGTGACATGAAAGTTTTCCGAAGAGTTATTTCTCTCTATTAAAAACTACTTTCAATGGTTAATTTCCTTAGAACATGTTTGCCTCCTCCTGTTACAAGATAGTGGGGAAAAATACTAGCACTTGCCTTACACAATTTTAATCCAATCAGAGCGAATGTCTATTATAATTCGCCGTGGCCCATACTAGGAACTGACCCAACATTCGCCTTTGTGCAGGTGAATGGAAAACTACGGAAAGCCATTCTCAGGACAGCCGACAGTGGGGATCATCCCTTCTCCGTCTTGAGAATGGAGAAGCTGTAGAAACACGGACCAGCCGTGGCCACCCGGTAACTGTACCTGCCGATTTGGAAAACTGCTACTACTATAGTCCCTGCCATATAAGGGCACAACCTAACTCTTCCTCCCCTGTTAATACGGAAGGCTTTTTTTTTGGCTATTTCTTTACGTCGCACCGACACAGATAGGTCTTATGGCGACGATGGGATAGGAAAGGCCTAGGCATAGTAAGGATGCGGCCGAGGCCTTAATTAGGGTACAGCCCCAGCATTTGCCTGGCAAAATGGGAAACCAAGGAAAACGATCAATACTGAAGGTATTGATTTATAGTTTTCTAGTGGCGCTAACCATACAGTTTAGCGACCCTGCTTGCCGATACGATGCCTTACAGTTACTGATAATCTTGCAGTTAGGCACTATGTAGTCATGATTTTTTCCGTGACTTAGGGCCGGTATTATAATATAGGTTTAAACTGTTGGTTCAGTTTAAACGTCGGTTTATCTGTTAGTCGTGTATTATAAAACTTAATCTTAAGTTTAACTACAGATTAATTTTACTGCCACTCATCTACCGTTTAAACTGAACTTTAAGAATACATAACCTTACAACATGGCAGAACGAATGGATCTCGAATATATTCTTGAGGTGTTTGAAGAAATACTAAGAGATGAGGAAGAAGTGGTTCAAATTATTGAATGACCACGAGCACTACGACTTTTCCGAGCAAGAGGACGTCACTTTCGTATGAGGAATAAAAAAATAGTTTTTAAATAGGTTTAGGCTTACAAAACAGACTACCATAACCATATACGTATTTCAGCAAATTGGTGCTAGAATAAAACATGCAACGAAAAGGTAAGAATGTAAAAAGGACTTCCTGAACAGTTTGAATGTCAAAAGTGTAAATTTTAGAAAATAAAGGAACTTCCTTCTATTTCAGAAATCATGCTGTAGAGCCCCTCGGTCAGCTACTAATAGCATTGCGGTTTGTTTATTAAAATGGGATATTTTGGAGGAATTCTTAAGGCCACTGTTTCACGGACTATATAAATATTTCTGTACTAATTGCACAAGCAATTCTACTTCCTTACAAGTAAAATTAGGACAACGTTTATTGCTTTTATCCGCCATTTTACCTACAAGAAGTAACCAAACATTATCGATAGTCATCTTTTCTTGCAAGTCACTGCAAAACATTATCGACAGTCATCTTTTCTCGCAAGTCACTGCTACCAAGATCGTATATTTCCTTCTTCACCTCAGTTTAACTTAGGCCGGTCATTATAAGACTCAACATCAGTTTAAACTCCAGTTACAGTTTAACTCAATCTTCAGTTTAAACCCTCATTATAATACCGGCCCTAAGGAGATTATATGTTTTGCTACTGCCGTATTGTGAAAATCACTAGTGTTACATTTGCGGCTATACGCAAAGCATATTTTCTTTTTCCGTAGGATTGTAAATCTATTTGGGTGATACCAGGTAAGTAGAATTGTGTCATGTTCGAATACTGCATTTGATAACTTTGTTGGTGTTGAACAACGAACGCAGCACTTTATTAATACGATCTTCTTTCCTCCAGTGGCCGGCTCCATGGCTAAATTTTTACCGTGCTGGCCTTTGATCATAGGGGTCCCGGCTTCGATTCCCGGTAGGGTCGGGAATTTTAACCATCATTGGTTATTTTCGCTGGCACGGGGGCTGTGTATATGTGTCGTCTTCATCATAATTTCATCCTCATCACGACGCACAGGTCTCCTATGGGTGTCTAATCAAAATACCTTCACCTGGTGAGCCAAACTTGTCCTCGGACACTTCCGGCACTAAAAGAAGTCGCACGCCATTTCATTTCGTCCAGTTCGTATGTATAGAATTCAATTAGGATCTATAAGAAGCAAGAAAATGAGCCTCTGTGCTTCAGACGGCAGCGCGTCGGCCTCTCACCCGCTGGATATCGTGGTTCAAATCCCGTTCACTCCATGTGAGATTTGTGCTAGACAAAGCGGAGGTGGGACAGGTTTTTCTCCGGGTACTCCGGTTTTCCCTGTCATCTTTCATTCCAGCAACATTCTCCATTCTCATTTCATAGCATCTATCAGTTATTAGTAAATCACTTTGGGAGTGGCGACTCCATCGTACTAATAGCCTATATATGATTCACTCATTTTATTCCTGACCCGGTCAATGACTGGAAAACAGGTTGTAGGTTTTCATTTTTCAAGAAGCAAGAAAAATCTGAAAGAATTCCTCCGAAAAGGAAAGCAACGTTACTTTCTCTATAAAGATCAATTCAGTTGAAATGGAAGGAAATTTCGTTATCGACCTAACTTAACCTAGTCTTGTCTTGTAACGACTTTGGTTCGGTTTGCAGGCTTAGACATTGTGTATTCTTATTTCCTTACGTCATATGTACATGCATATGCGTGGTTTCACTTCAGTCCAACAAGTAATAGCAAATTACAAGAAGGGAACTGAATTAACTCTGAAGAATACGGTTATAGTAATGCCTGTTGCTCACGGTCAAATTCAAGTTTTGTAAAACCTTTGATAAAATTTTTCATAAAATAGGACATGTTCTATTCCGTAAAATTAATTTTACGAAACGAACCAATCAGCGAAGCTGACATCACGATGATGCTGGCGCTACGTCGTGAGAAGATTGTGAAGCTCGATTGTGAACAAACAAAATGGCAGGATCCGGGTGGACAAAGGAAGCTGTTAGTGTTTTACTGGACGAATACCAGAAATATCCTTATTTGTACGAGGTTAAAACGCCACTTTACCACACCAGAAATGCAAGAAGAGAGGCAGAAAACACAATCGCCGAATTCCTATATGAATGCTGGCCTTCTAACCTAAAGTAATTTTCGACCAAGGACAGCAATCCTCTACCTTCTTCTCTTCTTTTGATCCAATCCCGAGTCCAGCATTTCCTGGCATTTCTTTTCTTCCTTTTTACCGCTGTACAACATATAATTGCAGGTAAGGCAGCAAGTTTTGCTTTGTTTGTTGGAGCCATACTCTCAAACACACTGTAAGTTGAACAGCTGATTCTTGGTTTAGAAGTTTATCGATAGATGGCAACACATACACTTCTCAATTTAGAAGTGAGTTCATAGATTGCCATCCTGATGCTTCCACGGATTTTATAAAATAATTTTACCGTGAGCAACACAACTTGCTTTCACCAAATTTTTATAAAATTAATTGTACAACAAATTTTACGAAACATTTTACCGTGAGCAATAGGCATAATACGTATATCAAGATAAAGACAGAAATATAAAACAATACATTGAGTGGGGTTTTTTCTGGGGTATCTGTGGAACGCAGAGAGGTGAAAGAAGGTGTGGGCTTGAATGGGTCTAACTACAACCTTGTTGACACGAAGGATCTATAGCTTCATGGGGCATACGCCACATTCTCACGCTCCCATCAGCTCGACACAACTGGAACTAGGATTCATCGGACCATACCACACACCGCCACTGTTCCATGGTCCATTGCCGATGTTCGCGGGCCCATGCACGTCGTTGAGCTCTGTGTCGAGATGTCAGCAAAGGAACACGAGTTGGTCGTTGGCTGTTGAAACCTATGCGGTGCAGTTGCCTCCTTACAGTCCTGGCAGAAATTCGTTCCTGACTCCCAACATTCAACTGGGCAGTGATCTGACTCACAGTAGCCCGTCGAGCGCCCAATATGGTTCTGCGAAGGCGACGTGATGTCCGTTCGTTAAACACACGTGGTCCCCCATAGGACGGTTTACGCGGGTGGTAACATTCTCTCTGCGTATTGAAGATCCACCCTCGACACTGTTGACCTCGGAAACCCGAATTCGCGTGTAATCTCCGCAATGCTATGACCCATGCACCGTGCGCCGATGATCATCCCACGTTCAAAGTCATTTAACTCGCGACGTGTTGCCATTTTCACGGCACTGGTGTCTGTGACAGACTGCTCAGCAACCGAGCTCGATAGCTGCAGTCGCTTAAGTGCGGCTAGTATCCAGTATTTGGGAGATAGTGGGTCGAACCCCACTGTCGGCAGCCCTGAAGATGGTTTTCCGTGGTTTCTCATTTTCACACCAGGCAAATGCTGGGGCTGTACCTTAATGAAGGCCACGGCCACTTCCTTCCCACTCCTAGCCCTTTCCTGTCCCATCGTCGCCATAAGACTTACTGTGTCGGTGCGACGTAAAACCAATAGCAAAAAAGAAAAAAAAAGACTGCTCAACCACGCCGCAGCTAGCCGCAGTGTTTAGGGGTTATACACGGCATATTTTCTAATGGAACACCCCTTCCCGTGACTTTTGGCCGCTTAGTGTATATATCTTCGCTGTAATCTTGCATTTAGGAGATAGTGTGTTAGAACTCCACTGTCAGCAGCCCTAAAGATGGTTTTCTGTGGTTTCCCATTTTCACAGTCGGTAAATGCTGGGACGATATCTTAATTAAGGCTACGGTCACTTCCTTCCCATTCCTAGGACTTTCTTATCACATCATCGCCATAAGACCTATCTGTGTCAGTGCGACGTAAAGCAAATAGAAAAAACTTCCTTCACAGTCCTAGCCTCGTTCTATCCATCATCATCATAAACCTTGTCTGTGATGGTGTGAGGTAAAACAATCACCCAAAATACGGACATCTTCGCGGCAGAAAGAATAGACGAGTTATGTTAAAGAATTTGAAAGAAAGCCTGAAACAATCTTTTTATTCTTCTTTTTTTGCTATTGGCTTTACGTCGCACCGACACAGATAGGTCCTATGGCGACGAGGGGATAGGAAAGGCACAGGAGTTGGAAGGAAGTGGTCGTGGCCTTAATTAAGGTACAGCCCCAGCATTTGCCTGGTGTGAAAATGGGAAACCACGGAAAACCATCTACAGGGGTGCCGACAGTGGGATTCGAAGCCACTATCTCCCGGATGCAATCTCATAGCCGTGCGCCAACTCGCCCAGTCTTTATTAGTATTATTATTATTATTATTATTATTATTATTATTATTATTATTATTATTATTATCATTATTATTATACCACTTTTTCCACACCTCTATGGATGCTGGTGCGAACTGTGTCACACACATGAGGATCTGACCCTGTTTTACGACCAGATGCCCAACCATATGTGGAAGGATATAAGCACTATTGCGTGTTTCTGTGGTGGTTGGTAGTGCGGTGTGTTATCTGAATATGAAAAGGAGAGTGTTACGACAAACACAAACTCCCAGTCTTCGAGCCAGGGGAATTAATCAGACGAGATGAAAATTCCAGACCCGGCCGTGACTCGTACCAGAGACCCTCTAAACCGAAGGATTCAACGCTGAGCATTCAGCCAAAGAGTAAATGACTAACACAGCAAATGGAAGAAATATTACTATTTTCTTGGAATCAGTCATGTCTTACCAGTTTTAGTCCCAGATAAGGATAACAGGTAGACCAGCCTTTAAAACACAGTAATTCGCATCTAACATATAGTTTGGTTGCATTGAAAGCGAAGACTTATTATTCTTCTGCCGTCTTCCCCACTGCCAAAGATCTGGTAGGGTCTAGGGTTCGAAGTGTATAACATATGTTGACTTGGTTTTGTTTTACTTCTGGATGCCCTTCCTGACGCCATTCCTATGTGAAGAGATGCATTCACTATGGAGTGTTTCAATGGTGGGTAGAGCGGCGTGTGTTATGCGTGTATTAAGACATGTGCATTGGGACAAGTTCTAACATCTAGTCTCCGAATCAGAGGAATGATCCACACACGGCGAAAATCCTCGAACTTAGGACCTTCTGAACCAAAGGGCTCGATGTTGACCACTCAGGAAAGGAGTCTGATAATTGATATAGAAGTGTTACCTTATATTCTGGGCTGTCTGTCGTGCGGTATTCACTGATCCAACGGAAATGATAAGCGTTGTGTGATGTAACTCGGGTTATTCTTTTTCTCGCGATGTGTTAGTCATCATGTGATAGCCTGAAGACGAAGCAGGGGAAAATATTCCATAATGAAGCTTTCTGATCATTTTCAAGATAAATAAGCCTTTTAATTTGATATCGACTGCTTTAAAAAAGCAACAGAAAAGAATTCATAACAGGCTCAACCTTGAAAGAATGGTAGAAATAATTTATTGTGATACTCGTATTTATATACCTGCTCATTAATGGGAGTTACAGATCACGCTGATTTGCAAAAAAGAAACGAGTAGTTATTAAATGAACAATGCAGCCATTTATGTTGTGAACTGGGTCTAGCCGTTGCCTACGAGATGCACAAGGCCAGGCAATGTAGGATCTACTAGGTCACTCTTTTATAAGACGTCTTTCCGTGGTTTCCCATTTTCACACCAGGCAAATTCTGGGGCTGTACCTTAATTAAGGCCACGGCCGCTTCCTTCCCGCTCCTAGCCCTTTCCTGTTCCATCGTCGCCAT
Source organism: Anabrus simplex (assembly GCF_040414725.1). Lineage (NCBI taxonomy): Eukaryota > Metazoa > Arthropoda > Insecta > Orthoptera > Tettigoniidae > Anabrus > Anabrus simplex. The sequence goes on along the minus strand of NC_090267.1, from coordinate 418,269,126 downwards.
AAGACCTATCTGTGTCTGTGCAACGTAAAGCAACTAGCAAAAAAAAAAAAAATGTATAAGATCTCGAAACTGCACGGCTTACCGATAAATACTTTTTAAATAATTATAGAGTTAATCAATCAACCAATCAATCAATCAATCAATCAATCAATCAATCAATCAATCAATCAATCAATCAATCAATCAATCAATCAATCAATCAATCAATCAATCAATCAATCAATCAATCAATCAATCAATCATTCAATCAATGATCTGTATTTAGAGCTGTCGCCCAGGTGGCAGATTTCCTACCAATTGCTTACCTAGCCTTTTTTTTAAATAATTTCTTAGAACATAGAAATGCGTCGAACATTTCCCTTATTCCAATCTCTTATTCCTCGTCCTATAAATGAGTATTTGTCCCAATTTATCCTCTTGAATTCCAGCTACATCATCATATTATGAACTTTCCGACCTGTAAAAGCTCTGCTCAAGCTTATTTGTCTACTGATGTCATTCTACCATTCTCTGCTGAGAGCTCGGAACATACCACATAGTCGAGCATCTCGTCTCCTTACTCCATGTTTTCACAACCCAAGTCGCTTCCCCTCACTCAGCTTGTACTTCCCCACGTTGCTATTCACGGCTACCAGTGATAGACTCCAGTTAGGCCTACCTGTTTTGGTCTACCAGTAAGCTAGGGTGCTCATATACCATCCACTTAGCACATTTGGACTTGTAGATATTCAGAAATATTATGGACAATGCTACAAAATGGTATATATATTCTCCACTTACGCGCAAGTTACAACGTAACGTTATAACGTAAGATAGTCAATATCTATATATAAAAAAGCAAATCGGCCTGGAGCGATGTATATATAAATATTTAAAAATGAAAATAGACGTGAGTTAATGAGGCACTTCCAGAAATCTCAGAAATTTGAAACTTGGTACGGGAGAAGCTGATGACTCCAAGATCCCTAGAAAAATCCAAAATTCTGAAAATTCTCCGAAGGGGACACGCCGGGGGAGGGGCTCAAATTTTGGGCTCAGCATAAGAACGCAGTTGTATAATTTATCCAAAGCTACAAATAGGTTTCGTGGGCTTTAAAATGTTCAGGAATTTCCTAATTTTTATCCCCCGTCTCCCCAAATCAAGATAGCGGCACAACCTGCCAGACGAGGTAGAAAATTGAAATTTTGGAGAAATTGTAGCTTTTAGTCCCTAACCGACGAACAAAATTCCAAGATGTTCAAATTCTTCACTTTTTACCCCCAGATATATCGAAATATGGAGGCAATTTTAATGACTGTGCAGACATTCCTTTAGAGGTATTTGTTGGCTAAACGGTAAGTCGTATATCTCTCCCTTATACGTTAGATTTGGCAGTATTTACGGATTGTTCGTAAATTTGGTGATTTTTACAAATATATTTCATTGTTTGTCACACTTATAGGAATGATAGGATTAATAAGTTGGGTGCGCACATTGGCACGATCAGGGACCATATGTGGACCAAATTTCATGATGCTAGCTTATACATAAGTATGCAAAAAGTAATCTAAATGGATAAAAATGTACCCAAATTTCACCCTATTCAAAATTTTGAACTCAATTTACCCCCTAAATATGGAAGATACGAGGAAATAGTTTAGGAAGAAACACGTAGTAAAATAAAAGGGGCGTCTGATAGCAGAAACTGTTTGTTAATATCGTGCACCGTTTAGGAGTTATGAATCTTGAAGTGGAGGTCTGCACTTTTAAACGTGTTAATGCTTATCCATCATATATATACAGTAAATAAAATCGTAACGACTGTGTGTCTGTACATTGACTATTTTGGCGAAATTTCCGTACAGTTATCCGTTTCAAGTGTAATAATGACCGTCTGCATAATTTTTATCTTTGGTCTCTGTTTGTGTGTTTGTCTGTCCTTCTATAACTTGAAAACTACTGGATATATTACCACTAAACTTCATATTTAGAATTAACCTGTCCTTGGGTAGGTTTTTTTTACGAAACCGAAACCGTGATTTCGCACTCCCTCAAAATATGCACAACTAAACTTAATGGAAATCTACCTGCCTTAATGAAAATTAATTTCTAAACCTTTATTCTCATGTGCATCATTTCGATAACAGGATTAATAAGGGAGATATAATTAACGGACCGTTTTTCGGTACAAGTCCCACCAGACTTAACGCAAGAGCGGGTGCGTGTAAAGCGTATTTCTTACAACTTGAAAACTACTGAAGTAACTTGAACCAAACTTTATATTTAGCATCCACCTGTCCAAGGGTAGGTTTTAAGGACAATACCACATCAAATTCCCGGAATGGACTGGAATTTTATTGAACCGAAATGGTGATTTTACTGTCCCACAGTATATAAAGTACAAGACCAACCTGACTGTAAATCGACCAAATCTGATGGAAATCAAATTCTAAATTTTTTTTCTCATGAGCATATTTTCAACAGGAGGATTAATAAGGGAAATATCATGAAAAGTCGTTTTCTTTGGCTAAGTTCAACGGACATAGCCCAAAAGGTGTTATACGTGGAGTAGGTTTCTTATCTATCTATATAAATCGAATCGTAACGACCGTGTGTCTGTGCATTGACTATTTTGGCGAAATTTTCGTACAGCTTTCCGTTTAAGGGGTAATAATGACCATCTACATATGTTTTAGCTATAGTTTCCTGCAAGTCTTAAATTTTAAACACCTCGCCCAAAATCAAGGTTGCCTCACAAACTGCCAGACGATCTGGAAAATTGAATTTAAGCAAAATTATACGTTTTAGCCGGTAACCCACGGAAAACTTCCAAGATCTTTAAAATTTTAACTTTTTATGAAGAATAATATCGAAATATGGAGGCAATTTAATGGCGGTGCAGACCTTCGTTTGGAGGTATTTCGCGGCTAAACGGTAAATCCTATAACAAAACGGATGGCACAATCTCCGTTCAATTTGGAGTGATCTACAACTTAGGTCCTGTGACATTTTGTCGTCTCTCTCTGTCCCTTATAGGGTAGATTTGGCTGTATATTCCGATTGTTCGTAAATTTTGTGCTTTTTACACGTGTATTACTTAGTTTGACACACTTATAGAAAAGATAGAGTCATCAAATTTGCACGCACATTGTCACGACCAATGGCTATATGCAAACCAAATTTCACGATGCTAGCTTCCACATAAGTATGTGAAAAATAATTTAAAATGTTAAAAATGTAGCCAAATTTCACTCCATTAAAATATCGTAACTCAATCGTACCCATAAATATGGGGGATACGAGCAAATGTTTTAAGACCAAATATAGAGCAATAAAAGGTACGTCTGAAGGTGCAAACCGTTTGTTGCTATGATCTACCGTTCAGGAGCAGTAAATCTCGAAATAAAGGTTTGCACTTTCAAACGTGCCCATGCTTATCTGTCATCTATATAAATATAATGGTAACGACCGTGAGTCTGTACATTGACTAATTTGGCGGAATTTCAGTATCAGGTGTAATAATGACCATCTGCATATTTCTTAGCTTTGGTGTCTGTTAGTCGGTGTCTGTTTGATTGTATGAGTTCTTATAACTTGAAAACTACCGAATAAATTGCTACCAAACTTGATATTTAGAATCCGTCTGTCCTTGAGTAGGTTTTAGGGCCAATATTATTTTTGAATACTAAATTTACTGGGGGTTTATCCGAAACCGAAACCATGATTTTGTACTCCCTCAAAATATGCACATCTGAAATTAATGGAAATCTACAATCCTTAATAGAAATCCATTTCTAAAACTTTTTTCTCATGTGCATATTTCGACAGGAAGATTAATAAGTTAGATATCATGAACGGTCTGTTTTGCAGGTTAAGTCCCGCGGACATAGCCCAAAAGGTGTTTTACGTGGAGCAGATTCCTCATTTACCTTTATAAATAAAATTGTAACGACTGTGTGTGCCTGTTCATTGACGATTTTGGTGAAATTTTCGTACAGCTGCCCATTTGAAGGGTAATCATGACCCTCTGCATATATTTGGTGTAGTTTCCTGAAAGTCCTAATTTTTACCCCCCCCCCTCACCCAAAATTCAGGTTTTAAGTAAATTTGGACTTTTTACATGCATAATTCCTGTTTTCAGTCACTTACAGGAAAGATAGAATCATCAAACTCTACACGAACATTGATCCTCCCAGTACCTATATGTGAGTCAAATGCTATGTCACATAATTATCTGAAAAGTAATGCAATGTAAATAATCTTACACAAATTTCACCCTATTCAACGTTTCTAACTCAATCTGACCCATGAATAGATGAGATATCATAAGACCAGCAATTTAGGCCGCTAAATCCTGCGTCTTATGGTATAATCCTTTGTCGATATGACGTACCGTTTAGCAGAATTTAATCTGTAAATGAAGGTCTGCAATACTATAAAAGTGCATATACTTTTGTATGTCGATCTATATATATTCATTGATGTCGATTTGTAGCGATTGAGAAAGGGTGTGCCTGTTATTGTAATCAGTACGCCCCACACCGACTTTGACTGGCAGTAGGAATGGGGTCCTTCTCCAACTCCTGCGTAACTGGCATTAGTAAGGAGGGCCTAACATTGTAATGAATAATTCACTTCTCGATTTGACTTGCACAAGGCAAGGGAGCATGCAATTTTGTTCAAAATTCCCCTACCTTATTTTGTTTGGCGGTAGGCGAGGGTGCCCGCCGTTATAAACAAATGTACCCATTTAAAATGTGACTAGCATTAGGCTTAGTGGCCTGCTATTTTAATGGAAACTCACCAACTCTGTGTGACTGGCAGTTAGCTGGTTGGTAGCAGGATAAAGGGCCTGTCATGATAATAATAACTGCAAAACTCAATTTTGACTGGTAGTAGGGAAGTTGCCTGCCATTATAACAAAAACTCTTTAACTGTAACCTGTCTGGAAGTAGGAACGGGAGCCTGCCCTTGTAACGAAAACTTCCCAACTCGATTGTGAATGGCAGTAAGCAAGTGAGCCTGCCGTTATAATCACAATTCCGCAATCCACACTTTACATTTGAAACAACAATGGGGACCTCCCCATGCTATTTCTCGGATAACACTAAGAGACATGCAATGTTAAAACAATATTATTTACTGCACGTACAGTATTTACTTCGACATCCGTATACAATGTAGAATACCGTAGTGAAGCACGGGTACATTTGCTAGTTTGACATAAACGTTAAACACCACAAAAACTAAACTATCAAAAATGTGTTCTTAATTTCGTTCCCCACCGAATTCATGAAAGTACAATTAATTTTAATATATTTGTCCTTTCTAACCTTACCAAACACTTTCCCCATAATGAATTACTTGAAGGCCATTTATGAAAAATGTTTTGCTGGTATTCTTTTTAACATAGTTTGTCAGCGTTGCTTGTGGGATGTTAAACTCTGTACGTGCTCATTCGTAACCATTATCTTGTCCCACACTGCTTTAATAGCCTCCTTATCCCACTGCTTGCGTTTTCCCATCTGAGAATAATAATAAACTTCATAAATAACAAATAAAATGAAGGGGGACGAAATTACAAACATTCCCTGATTTATTATAATGCCCGCTACAGTAGCTCATGCCAACCACCTCACTGTACCGATTACACGCCAGGAACTACTCCACACGACTGAAATGCCGTCCAGTATTCCATACACATATCAGTGCTCAGTCTAGCAATAACAGGCTCTTAATTTCAATGCTGCACCAACTCAGCTCAGCATGAAAAAGGAATCCTCCTTGTACACGGAAAATAAACGTGGTGCACGCAACTAACTCTCACAACAAGACAAAGGGATGAGGCTACGCGCGTACCAACCGTGGAAACTGGAAATCCCTAGGGGAACAAAATTAGGTGCGGGGACGGAATTTGGCCCCCCTACCTTAATGGTTGAAACATACAGCTACATAGGCTGTGGCATAATGATTCTTCTACCGGTTTTCCCACAGTAGTGGGGTCGCGGGTGTGAACTGCATCGCACACTTGGATTTAGTCCTGTTTTATGGCTAGATGCCCCTCCTGATGCCAACCCTATACGGAGGGTTGTAATCTCTATTGCGTATTTCTATGCTGGTTGGTAGTGTTGTGTGTTGTCTGAATATGAAGAGGAGAGTGTTGGGACGGACACAAACCCCAGTCTCCGAGCTAGGAGAATTGATCAGAAACGATTAAAATCCTCGACCCGGCAAGGAATCGAACCCGGGACCCTCTGAATGGAAGGGCAGTATGCTAACCATTCAGCCAACGAGTCGGAGTTTATAAAGGCAATACGTTTTGCTACGGAAGCGATATGGAAGCGGCATAGTATTCGGTATTATTCTGCTTCAGAATAATTGTTCACAGGAGAGTTGAGCATGTTATGCCTCTAAAAAATAAATGCCTATTATGTTGTAGTCATTGATTATGGCAACCTTTAAAGTAATTACAAACGCCGTGTTGAACACATTTAATTATGTACGTCCTTAGATAAAATAATATGCAGTACATATATTGTACGGAGTACCGTAGTTTTGAACGTGTAGTGTACACCCCTCCAGGCTTGCGCTATCTGATAACTGGAGACGAGAATTATAGGCACTAAAAACAGTTAAAATAGGCAGGCACATAGGCTCTTAAATTAGCCAAAATAGGCATGCAAATAGGCAATAACGTGTAAAATAGGCAACAAAGTAGGCATGAAAAATTACTTATAATTTAATAATACACTCAATTACTATAAAAGGAATTTACAACAAACAACTTTTCAATGCTTTTCGGTAATAGTCTTGTTCCCTCCTCATGCAGAATGTTTTATGCTGAGAGAAAGATCTCTCTCAACATCACATGGAGTGATCGGACAAAACTTCAATGAGTTACTTCATCTGGCCTAAGTTCCATTGTTTCATTTACCTCACCTCGTAGCACCCTGGTTACTTTTACCATCGCTTTCCATCCTGAATTCCGCTGCAGGACCCTATAGAACTTTCCGCTGACAGCGTTTACCTTCCCGGAGGTTCGGTCAAACTTCCCCTGATTTCTTCCAAAATCTATATATATAAAAGCAAGTCGGGCTGGAGCGATGTATATATAAATATTTAAAAATGAAAAAAGACGTGAATTAATGAGGCACTTCCAGAAATCTCAGAAATTTGAAACTTGGTACGAGGGAAACTGATGACCACAGGATCCCTAGAAAAATCGGAAATTCTCAAAATTCCCTGAAGGGGGCACGCTGGGGGGGCTCAAATTTTGGGCTCAGCATAAGAACACAGTCGTATAGTATATCCAAAACGATAACGTATAGGTTTCGTAGGCCTAAAAATTTTCGGGAATTTCCTCATTTTTATCCCCTATCCCCCCAAATCAAGATGGCGGCACAACCTGCTAGACGAGGTAGACAATTGAAATTTGGTGAAATTATAGCTTTTGGTCCCTAACCGACGGGAAAATTCCAAGATGTTCAAATATTTCACTTTTTACCCCCATAGATATCGAAATATGGAGGCAATTTTAATGACTGTGCAGACATTCTTTTGAGCTATTTTTTGGCTAAACGGTAAGTCGTATCACAAAACGGATGGCACAATGTCCCTTCAATTCGGAGTGATCTACATCTTTGGTCCTGTGACATTTTGTCGTATCTTTCTCCCTTATACGTTAAATTTGGCCGTATATCTGGATTGTTCGTAAATTTGGTGATTTTTACAAGTATATTTATTGCTTGACACACTTATCAGAATTATAGGATCACAACGTTGTGTGCGCACATTGGCACGATTAAGGGACATATGTGTACCAAATTTCATGATTCTAGCGTATACATAACTAGGCAAAAAGTAATGTAAAATGTTTAAAATGCACCCAAATTTCACCCTATTCAAAATTTGATCACAATTTACCCCCTTAATATGGGAGATATGAGGATATGGTTTAGAAACAAACACGTAGAGCGATAAATGAGGCGTCTGATGGCGCAAACCGTTTCTTAATATCATAAACCGTTTAGGAGATATGAATCTCGAAGTGGAAGTCTGCACCTTTCAACGTGCTCATGCTTATCCGTCATCTATATATATAAAAGCAAGTCGGGCTGGAGCGATGTATATATAAATATTTAAAAATGAAAAAAGACGTGAATTAATGAGGCACTTCCAGAAATCTCAGAAATTTGAAACTTGGTACGAGGGAAACTGATGACTCCAGGATCCCTAGAAAAATCGGAAATTCTCAAAATTCCCTGAAGGGGGCACGCTGGGGGGCTCAAATTTTGGGCTCAGCATAAGAACACAGTCGTATAGTATATCCAAAACGATAACCTATAAGTTTCGTGGGCTTAAAAATTTTCGGGAATTACCTCATTTTTATCCCCTATCCCCCCAAATCAAGATGGCGGCACAACCTGCCAGACGAGGTAGACAATTGAAATTTGGTGAAATTATAGCTTTTGGTCCCTAACCGACGGGAAAATTCCAAGATGTTCAAATTTTTCACTTTTTACCTCCAAAGATATCAAAATATTGAGGCAATTTTAAAGACTGTGCAGACATTCTTTTGAGCTATTTTTTGGCTAAACGGTAAGTCGTATCACAAAACTGATGCCACAATGTCCCTTCAATTCTGAGTGATCTACAACTTTGGTCCTGTGACATTTTGTCGTATCTTTCTCCCTTATACGTTAAATTTGGCCGTATATCTGGATTGTTCGTAAATTTGTTGATTTTTACAAGTATATTTCATTGCTTGACACACTTATCAGAATGATAGGATCATCACGTTGTGTGCGCACATTGGCACGATTAAGGGACATATGTGTACCAAATTTCATGATTCTAGCTTATACATAAGTAGGCAAAAAGTAATGTAAAATGTTAAAAAATGCACCCAAATTTCACCCTATTCAAAATTTGATCTCAATTTACCCCCTTAATATGGGAGATACGAGGATATGGTTTAGAAACAAACATGTAGAGCGATAAATGAGGCGTCTGATGGCGCAAACCGTTTCTTAATATCATAAACCGTTTAGGAGATATGAATCTCGAAGTGGGAGTCTGCACCTTTCAACGTGCTCATGCTTATCCGTCATCTATCTATCTTCTATATATATAAAAGCAAGTCGGGCTGGAGCGATGTATATATAAATATTTAAAAATGAAAAAAGACGTGAATTAATGAGGCACTTCCAGAAATCTCAGAAATTTGAAACTTGGTACGAGGGAAACTGATGACCCCAGGATCCCTAGAAAAATCGGAAATTCTCAAAATTCCCTGAAGGGGGCACGCTGGGGGGCTCAAATTTTGGGCTCAGCATAAGAACACAGTCGTATAGTATATCCAAAACGATAACCTATAAGTTTCGTGGGCTTAAAAATTTTCGGGAATTTCCTCATTTTTATCCCCTATCCCCCCAAATCAAGATGGCGGCACAACCTGCCAGACGAGGTAGACAATTGAAATTTGGTGAAATTATAGCTTTTGGTCCCTAACCGACGGGAAAATTCCAAGATGTTCAAATATTTCACTTTTTACCCCCAAAGATATCGAAATATGGAAGCAATTTTAATGACTGTGCAGACATTTTTTTGAGCTATTTTTTGGCTAAACGGTAAGTCGTATCACAAAACGGATGGCACAATGTCGTTTCAATTCCGAGTGATCTACATCTTTGGTCCTGTGACATTTTGTCGTATCTCTCTCCCTTATACGTTAAATTTGGCCGTATATCTGGATTGTTCGTAAATTTGTTGATTTTTACAAGTATATTTATTGCTTGACACACTTATCTGAATGATAGGATCATCACGTTGTGTGCGCACAATGGCACGATTAAGGGACATATGTGTACCAAATTTCATGATTCTAGCTTATACATAAGTAGGCAAAAAGTAATGTAAAGTGTTAAAAATGCACCCAAATTTCACCCTATTCAAAATTTGATCTCAATTTACCCCCTTAATATGGGAGATACGAGGATATGATTTAGAAACAAACATGTAGAGCGATAAATGAGGCGTCTGATGGCGCAAACCGTTTCTTAATATCATAAACCGTTTAGGAGATATGAATCTCGAAGTGGAAGTCTGCACCTTTCAACGTGCTCATGCTTATCCTTCATCTATATATATAAAAGCAAGTCGGGCTGGAGCGATGTATATATAAATATTTAAAAATGAAAAAAGACGTGAATTAATGAGGCACTTCCAGAAATCTCAGAAATTTGAAACTTGGTACGAGGGAAACTGATGACCCCAGGATCCCTAGAAAAATCGGAAATTCTAAAAATTCCCTGAAGGGGGCACGCTGGGGGGGCTCAAATTTTGGGCTCAGCATAAGAACACAGTCGTATAGTATATCCAAAACGATAACCTATAAGTTTCGTGGGCTTAAAAATTTTCGGGAATTTCCTCATTTTTATCCCCTATCCCCCCAAATCAAGATGGCGGCACAACCTGCCAGACGAGGTAGACAATTGAAATTTGGTGAAATTATAGCTTTTGGTCCCTAACCGACGGGAAAATTCCAAGATGTTCAAATTTTTCACTTTTTACCCCCAAAGATATCGAAATATGGAGGCAATTTTAAAGACTGTGCAGACATTCTTTTGAGCTATTTTTTGGCTAAACGGTAAGTCGTATCACAAAACGGATGCCACAATGTCCCTTCAATTCTGAGTGATCTACAACTTTGGTCCTGTGACATTTTGTCGTATCTCTCTCCCTTATACGTTAAATTTGGCCGTATATCTGGATTGTTCGTAAATTTGTTGATTTTTACAAGTATATTTCATTGCTTGACACACTTATCAGAATGATAGGATCATCACGTTGTGTGCGCACATTGGCACGATTAAGGGACATATGTGTACCAAATTTCATGATTCTAGCGTATACATAAGTAGGCAAAAAGTAATGTAAAATGTTTAAAATACACCCAAATTTCACCCTATTCAAAATTTGATCTCAATTTACCCCCTTAATATGGGAGATATGAGGATATGGTTTAGAAACAAACATGTAGAGCGATAAATGAGGCGTCTGATGGCGCAAACCGTTTCTTAATATCATAAACCGTTTAGGAGATATGAATCTCGAAGTGGAAGTCTGCACCTTTCAACGTGCTCATGTTTATCCGTCATCTATATATATAAAAGCAAGTCGGGCTGGAGCGATGTATATATAAATATTTAAAAATGAAAAAAGACGTGAATTAATGAGGCACTTCCAGAAATCTCAGAAATTTGAAACTTGGTACGAGGGAAACTGATGACCCCAGGATCCCTAGAAAAATCGGAAATTCTCAAAATTCCCTGAAGGGGGCACGCTGGGGGGCTCAAATTTTGGGCTCAGCATAAGAACACAGTCGTATAGTATATCCAAAACGATAACCTATAAGTTTCGTGGGCTTAAAAATTTTCGGGAATTTCCTCATTTTTATCCCCTATCCCCCCAAATCAAGATGGCGGCACAACCTGCCAGACGAGGTAGACAATTGAAATTTGGTGAAATTATAGCTTTTGGTCCCTAACCGACGGGAAAATTCCAAGATGTTCAAATTTTTCACTTTTTACCCCCAAAGATATCGATATATGGAGGCAATTTTAAAGACTGTGCAGACATTCTTTTGAGCTATTTTTTGGCTAAACGGTAAGTCGTATCACAAAACGGATGCCACAATGTCACTTCAATTCGGAGTGATCTACAACTTTGGTCCTGTGACATTTTGTCGTATCTCTCTCCCTTATACGTTAAATTTGGCCGTATATCTGGATTGTTCGTAAATTTGTTGATTTTTACAAGTATTTTTCATTGCTTGACACACTTATCAGAATGATAGGATCATCATGTTGTGTGCGCACATTGGCACGATTAAGGGACATGTGTACCAAATTTCATGATTCTAGCTTATACATAAGTAGGCAAAAAGTAATGTAAAATGTTAAAAATGCACCCAAATTTCACCCTATTCAAAATTTGATCTCAATTTACCCCCTTAATATGGGAGATACGAGGATATGATTTAGAAACAAACATGTAGAGCGATAAATGAGGCGTCTGATGGCGCAAACCGTTTCTTAATATCATAAACCGTTTAGGAGATACAGTTATCCGTTTCAGGTGTAATAATCACCATCTGCATCATTTTTAGCTTTGGTGTCTGTTTGTCTGTTTGTTTGTCTGTTTGTCTGTTTGTCTGTCCTTATATAACTTGAAAACTACTGGATATATTTCCACCAAACTTCATATTTAGAATCCACTTGTCCTTGGGTAGGTTTTAGCGCAAGAAATAAAATCGTAACGACCGTGTGTCTGTACATTGATTATTTTGGCGAAATTTCCGTACAGTTATCCGTTTCAGGTGTAATAATGACCATCTGCATCATTTTTAGCTTAGGTGTCTGTTTGTTTGTCTGTTTGTCTGTTTGTCTGTTTGTCTGTCCTTCTATAACTAGAAAACTACTAAATATATATTTCCACCAAACTTCATATTTAGAATCCACTTCTCCTTGGGTAGGTTTTAGGGCAAATATCGTTTCTAAATCCCTGAACTCAGTGGGGATTTTTACGAAACCGAAACCGTGATTTTGCACTCCCTCAAAGAATACACAACCGAACTTAATGGAAATCAACCTGCCTTAATGAAAATTAATTTCTAAACCTTTTCTTCTCATGTGCATCATTTCAATCACTTACAGGAAAGATAGTATGATCAAACTCTACACGAACATTGGCCCACCCAGTACCCATATGTGAGCCAAATGCTATGTCACATAATTATCCGAAAAGTAATGCAATGTAAGATATTCTTACACAAATTTCAACCTATTCATCATTTCTGATTCAATCTGACCCATGAATAGATTAGATGCGAGAAAATATCATAGGACCAGCCATTTAGATCGCTTAATACTGCCCCTTGCGGTACAATCCTTTGTCGATATGACGTACCGTTTAGCAGCAGTTAATCTGTAAATGAAGGTCTGCAATATTGTAAACATTCATATACTTTGGTATGTCCATCTGTATATATTCACTGATGTCGATTTGTAGCGATCGAGAAAGGATGTGTCTGCTATTGTAATCAGTACTCCCTACACCGACTTTGACTGCTGGCAGTAGGAATGGGGTCCTTCTCCAACTCCTGTGTAACTGGCATTAGTAAGGAGGGCCTACCATTTTAATGAATAATTCACTTTTCGATTTGTCTTGCAGAAGGCAAGGGATCATGCAGTTTTGTTCGAAAGTCCCCTACTCTATTGTGTTTGGCTCTAGGCCAGGGTGCCCGCCATTATAAACAAATGTTCCAATCTAAAATTTGACTAGCATTAGGCATAGTGGCCTGCTATTTTCATGGAAACTCACTAATTCTGTGTGACTGGCAGTAAGCTGGCTAGCAGCAGTAAAAAGGGACTGTCATTATAATGATAACTGCACAACTCAATTTTGACTGGTGGTAGGGAAGTTGCCTGGTGTTATAATAAAATCTCCTCAACTGTAACCTGTCTGAAAGTAGGAAATGGGTCTGCCATTGTAACTAAAACTCCCCAAATCGATTGTGACCGCGCAGTAGGCATTGGGGCCTGCAATTATAATGTAAACTTGCCAACTCGATTGTGAATGGCAGTAGGCAAGTGAGCCTGGCGTTATCATCACAACTCTGCAACCCTCACTTTACATTGGAAACAACGTATGTGGACCTCCCCATGCTATTTCTCGGATAAGGCTAAGAGACATGCAATTTTAAAACAATCTCATTTGCTGCACGCACAGTATTTACGTCGATATCCGTATACAATGTAGAATACCGTAGCGAAGCACGGGTATATTTGCTAGTCCTAAATAACTCCACCAGGTGTATGCCACTCTTCTCCAACTCAGTGATTGCTCCCGGCAGCTTGTTGAAGTATGAAGATGCTCCAGGTTATGCTCCCACCATTGCAGTGCATCGGTCTGAAGAAAATTGTTGTTGGTCGCTCTTCACAGTGGTCTCGTAGAAAGGCTGTACTCGTGTCAGATGCATCTCAGTATTTCGATGTTGATCTATATGGTACTTTTTCAATTTGATTTGAAAAATGATAAAATTGACTTAAATTACATTGTTCTTATGATTTCTACAGTTGAGCTAATGGGCAATAATGCTTAGTATTTGCATTATGAAAAAAATGAAAAACTATAAGAGATGATGTTTTCAGAATTTCAGAACTTTAAATTAGGAACAAGGGAATTCGTAATTTACATGGAAATATGCTCTCAAAGTTTTTTAAAGTTATAATTTGGCAGTATCGTGTCGAGTTCACCAGGTGAAAAAAATGACGTGCAACGGTACCTGAGTTGCGTAGAAGAGAGCTCCCTCCGTTATGTTTGCTAGGGACCCACCAAAGTGCCCCTAGAAGTATGCTTACTTACATCTATATAAATAAAATTGTTTCTGTTTGTCTGTTTGTCTGTCTGTTTGTCTGTTCCACCATCACGTCGAAACGGCTGGATAGATCTCAACCAAACTTCATATTTAGAGTATACTGACCCCGGGGAAGGTTTCGATATGCATATCATTTTAAAATCTTTGAAAAGACGGGGGTTTTATAGGAAAAACGGTTTTCCTCCATTTTCTCTTATACTATTATAGGCAAAATATCGAATTTGTCGTATAAGGACGAGACAAAGCTCAATTTAATCCTCTTGACGCAAAGAACAAAACTCGGTAAGCCCTACGGGCCCGAAAACCATGTTTTAAGGCCCTAAAACCAACCGTTACGGAGATATTGGCACCACACTACCCCTGCTCTAGGAATCGGATAAAGAAATGAACTGCCGTAACCATGGCAACGTCAGCTCCAGGATTCTAGAGCAGTGAGATTATGCATGTACGTTTGGGCATAGCTGTCAACCAAAATAGGTACAAATAAGACTTAATATCTGGGAAAAAAATATACTGTTGTGTAAGGCACTCATAGGACTCCTTTGGGCGGGGATGGAAAGGGGGTGAAGAACGAGTGTAAAAATCTATATAAATAAAATTGTTTCTGTTTGTCTGTCTGTTTGTCTGTTCCACCATCACGTCGAAACGGCTGGATAGATCTCAACCAAACTTCATATTTAGGGTATACTCATCCCGGAGAAGGTTTTGATATGCATATCATTTTAAAATCCTTGAATAGACAAGGGGTTTATAGGAAAACCAGAATGGTTTTTCCACCATCACGTCGAAACGGCTGGATAGATCTCAACCAAACTTCATATTTAGAGGATACTCATCGCGGGGAAGTTTTCCATATGCATATCATTTTAAAATATTTGAATATATGGGGGGTTTATAGGAAAATCAGAATGGTTTTTCCACCATCACGTCGAAACGGCTGGATGGATCTCAACCAAACATTGTATTTAGAGTATACTAATCCCGGGGAAGGTTTAGATATGCATATCATTTTAAAATCCTTGAATAGACGGGGGGTTTATAGGAAAACCAGAGTGGTTTTCCCACCATCACGTCGAAACGGCTGGATAGATCTCAGCCAAACTTCATATTTAGAGTATACTCATCCCAGGAAAGGTTCCGATATGCATATAATTTTAAAATCTTTGAATAGACGGGGTGTTTATAGGAAAACCACAGTGGTTTTCCTCTATTTTCTCTTATACTATTGATTTTCTGTAAACTTCGTTTACCGTACGTGAAACGTCTCTTCATTATAAACAACTTTCGTTATGTTCATAATTTACCTTACTCTTCACATGACGGAGAAATTTACAATTTTCTGCTGGTATCATGCTCTGCATTTAGTGACCGACAACGAACCTACAGGTTACCATGGCAACGTCTCTGACTGCATGCCAGTAGGGAAGTAACGTATTGCCATTTTCCTCATCATGCTTTTAAATTCGTGGTTGTTCCTTGGGTAGATGGCAAGAGAGGCATCAATCGGCTCATCTGCGGGATATTGGCGGAATATCGTTGGAGGTTATAACCGCCCTCGAATAGATTAAGTAATAACACCATTAGTCATCTTCATATTTGTTTACCTAAGAATCACTGAACCTAAATTTCTCCTCTGTTAGCGCTTTATTATATCCATAACTCACGGCATTTATTTATTTGTCGTTATCCGGCTATCCTCAGTTATAATCCATTTTCTATTAGTTTCAACATTCTTAACTGTATTATTTTCTTCCTTAATTACGCCGTATGTACGTGAATGCTAGAAACTACTGGATGCATTTCCACCAAGATTCGTATTTAGAATACACCTGTCCTTGATAGGTTTCAGGGCAAATATTGTTTCTAAACCCCTGAACTAACTGGGGGTTTATACGAAACCGAAACAGTGATTTTGCACTTCCAAAAAATATACACAACAAAAGTTTATGGAAGTCTACCTACCTTGGTAGAAATTAATGTCTAAACCTTTTTTTCTCATGTGCATCATTTCGATACGAGGATCAATAAGGGAGATATCATTAAAGGACCGTTTTTCTGTACAAGTCCCATCGGACTTAACTCACGAGCGGGTGCGTGTAAAGCGTATTCCTTACAACTTGAAAACTACTGAAGACATTCGAAACAAAATTTATATTTAGCATCCACCTGTCCAAAGGTAGGTTTTAAACGTAAATAACATTTCATGTTCCGGAATGGACTGGCGGTTTATAAGGAACCGAAATGGTGATTTTACTCTTCCACAATATATACAGAACAAGACCAACCTGACTGGAAATCGACCAAACCTGATGGAATTCCACCTCTAAACCTTTTTTTTCATGTGCATTTTTTCGTCAGGAGGATTAATAAGGGAGATATCATGAATGGTCACTTTTGCAGGTTAAGTCCAGCGGACATAGCCCAAAAGGTGTTTTACATGGAGCAGATTCCTTATCTATATAAATCAAATCGTAACGACTGTGTACCTCTACACTGAATATTTTGGCGAAATTTTCGTACAGCTTTCCGTTTAAGGGGTAATAATAACAATCTCCATAATTTTTGATTTCCTGAAAGTCCTAATTTTTACCCGCCTCGCCCAAAATCCACATTGTGGCATAATCTGCCAGAAGAATAAGAAGATAATTGAAATTTGACAAAATTATACGTTTTAGCCTGTAACGAATGAAAAATCCTATATCATTAAATTTTTCATTTTTTATCCCCGAAGAATATCGAAATATGCAGGCAATTTTAATGATGGTGCAGACCTTCGGAAATTCCTATCACGTAACGGATTGCACAATCTCCGTTCAATTTGGAATGATCTACAACCTTGGTCTTATGACTTTATGCCGTATCTGTATCCCTTTTACGTTTGATTTTTCTCTATTAATCGATGTTAAGTCAATTTGGAATTTTCACATGCATTATTCATACTTTCAATTACTTATATGAAATACAGAATCATCAAACTCTTCACGAAAATTGGCCCACTCAGTAGCCATATGTGAGCCAAATGCTACGTATGTAGCTGTCACATTATTATCCGAAAAGTAATGTAATGTGAGATGATCTTACAAAACCTTTACCCTGTTCCACGTTTCTAAATCTGACCCAAGAATAGATGACATATCATTGGACCAGCCATTTAGGCCACTAAATCCGGCGTGTCTTATGGTATAATCCTTTGTCGATATGACGTACGTTTAGTAGCAGTTAATCTGTAAATGAAGGTCTTCAATATTGTAAACACGCATATACTTTCGTATGTCGATCTATATATATTCACTGATGTCGATTTAGCGATCGAGAAAGGGTCGGTCTGCTATTGTAATCAGTACTCCCCACACCGACTTTGACTGGCAGTAGGAAAGGGTTCCTTCTCCAACTCCTGTGTAACTGTCATTAGTAAGGAAGGCCTACAATTGTAATGAATAGTTCCCTTCTCGATTTGACTTGCAGAAGGTAAGTGAGCATGCAGTTTTGTTTAAAACTCCCCTACCCGATTGTGTTTGGCAGTAGGCAAGGGTGCCCGCCATTATAAAGAAATGTACTCATCTAAAATGTGACTGGCATTAGGCATAGTGGCCTGCTATTTTGATGGAAACTCACCAACTTGGTGTGACTGGCAGTACGCTGGCTGGCAGTAGGAAAAGGGGCCTGTCATTATAATGATAACTACACAACTCAATTTCGAGTGATAGTAGGGTAATTGCCTGCCATTATAATAAAAACTGTAATCTGTCTGGAGGTAGGAAAGGGGGGCTGCCATTTTAACGAAAACTCCCCAAATCGATTCTGTCCGCATAGTAGGCAATGGGGCCTGCAATTATAATGTAAACTTCCCAACCTGATTGTGAATGCCAGTAGGCAAGTGAGCCTGCCGTTATATCACAAATCGGTAACAAACACTTTACATTGGAAACATACGGGGACCTCCCCATGCTCTTTCTCGGATAACGCTAAGAGACATGCAATTTTAAAACTATCTTATTTACTGCATGTACACTATTTACTTCGATATTCGAATACAATGTAGAATACCGTAGCGAAGCACGGGTACATTCGCTAGTATCATTTTAAAATCTTTCAATAGACGGGGGTTTATAGGAAAACCAGAATGGGTTTCCTCCATTTTCTCTTATACTATTGATTTTCTGTAAACTTCGTTTACCGTACATGAAACGTCTCTTCATTATAAACAACTTTCGTTATGTTCATAATTTACCTTACTCTTCACATGACGGAGAAATTTACAATTTTCCGCTGGTATCATGCTCTGCATTGAGTGACCGACAGACCGACAACGAACCTACAGGTTACTATGGCAACGTCTCTGACTGCATGCCAGCAGGGAAGTAACGTATTGCCATATTCCTCATCATGCTTTTAAATTCGTGGTTGTTCCTTGGGTAGAAGGCAAGAGAGGCGTCAATCGGCCTATCTGCGGGATATTGGCGGAATATCGTTGGATATTATAACCGCCCTCGAATAGATTAAGTAATAACTCCATTAGTCATCTTCTTATTATTTGTTTACCTAAGAATCACTGACCTAAATTTCTCCTCTGTTACCGCTTTATTATATCCATTACTCACACTAGCATAATTTATTGAAGGGCATTTGATTTTCCAATACATTCACTTGGCATTTACATATTTGTCGTTATCCGGCTGTCCGCAGTTATAATCCATTTTCTATTACTTTCAACTTTCTTAACTGTATTATTTCTTCCTTAATTACGCCGTATGTACGCGAGTGCTACAAACTACTGGATGTATTTCCACCAAGACTCATATTTAGAATACACCTGTCCTTGATAGGTTTTGGGCAAATATTGTTTCTAAATCCCTGAACTGACTGGGGGTTTATACGAAACCGAAACAGTGATTTTGCACTTCCACAAAATATACACAACCAAACTTAATGGAAATCTACCTACCTTGGTAGATAATAATTTCTAAACCTTTTTTCTCATGTGCATCATTTCGATACGAGGATTAATAAGGGAGATATCATTAACGGACCGTTTTTTTGTACAAGTCCCATCGGACTTAACTCCCGAGCGGGTGCGTGTAAAGCGTACTCCTTACAATTTGAAAACTACTGAAGACATTCGAACCAAAATTTATATTTAGCATCCACCTGTCCAAAGGGAGGTTTTAAACGTAAATAACATTTCATGTTCCGGAATGGACTGGCGGTTTATAGGGAACACAAATGGTGATTTTACTCTTCCACAATATATACAGAACAAGACGAACCTGACTGGAAATCGACCAAACGTGATGGAATTCCACCTTTTTTTTCATGTACATTTTTTCGTCACTAGGATTAATAAGGGAGATATCATGAATGGTCACTTTTGCAGGTTAAGTCCAGCGGACATAGCCCAAAAGGTGTTTTACATGGAGCAGATTCCTTATTTATATAAATCAAATCGTAACGACTGTGTGCCTCTACACTGACTATTTTGGCGAAATTTTCGTACAGCTTTCCGTTTAAGGGGTAATAATGACCATCTCCATAATTTTTGGTTTAGTTTCCTGAAAGTCCTAATATTTACCCGCCTCACCCAAAATCCAGATTGCGGCATAATCTGCCAGAAGAAAAAGAAGATAATTGAAATTTGACAAAATTATACGTTTTAGCCTGTAGCGAACGGAAAATATCCTAAATCATTAAATTTTTCACTTTTTATCCCCGAAGAATATCGAAATATGCAGGCAATTTTAATGATGGTGCAGACCTTCGGAAATTCCTATCACATAACGGATTGCACAATCTCCGTTCAATTTGGAATGATCTACAACCTTGGTATTATGACTTTTTGCCGTATCTGTATCCCTTTTACGTTTGATTTTTCTCTATTAATCGACGTTAAGTCAATTTGGAATTTTCACATGCATAATTCATACTTTCATTTACTTATATGAAATACAGAATCATCAAACTCTTCATGAAAATTGGCCCACCCAGTTGCCATATGTGAGCTAAATCCTATGTATATAGCTGTCACATAATTATCCGAAAAGTAATTTAATGTGAGATAATCTTACAAAACCTTTACCCTGTTCCACGTTTCTAACTCAATCTGACCCAAGAATAGATGACATATCATAGGACCAGCCATTTAGGCCACTAAATCCGGCGTGCCTAATGGTATAATCCTTTGTCGATATGACGTACGTTTAGTAGCAATTAATCTGTAAATGAAGGTCTTCAATATTGTAAACACGCATATACTTTCGTATGTCGATCTATATATATTCACTGATGTCGATTTTTAGCGATCGAGAAAGGGTGGGTCTGATATTGTAATCAGTACTCCCCACACCGACTTTGACTGGCAGTAGGAAAGGGTTCCTTCTCCAACTCCTGTGTAACTGTCATTAGTAAGGAAGGCCTACAATTGTAATGCATAGTTCCCTTCTCGATTTGACTTGCAGAAGGCAAGTGAGCATGCAGTTTTGTTTAAAACTCCCCTACCCTATTGTGTTTGGCAGTAGGCAAGGGTGCCCGCCATTATAAAGAAATGTCCTCATCTAAAATGTGACTGGCATTACTCATAGTGGCCTGCTATTTTGATGGAAACTCGCCAACTTGGTGTGACTGGCAGTAAGCTGGCTGACAGTAGGAAAATGGGCCTGTCATTATAATGATAACTCCACAACTCAATTTCGAGTGATAGTAGGGTAATTGCCTACCATTATAATAGAAACTCCTCAACTGTAATCTGTCTGGAAGTAGGAAAGGGAGGCTGCCATTTTAACGAAAACTCCCCAAATCGATTGTGACCACGCAGTAGGCAATGGAGCCTGCAATTATAATGAAAACTTCCCAACTCGATTGTGAATGGCAGTAGGCAAGTGAGCCTGCCGTTATATCACAAATCCGTAACAAGCACATTACATTGGAAACACCGTATTGGGAACCTCCCCATGCTCTTTCTCGGATAACGCTAAGAGACATGCAATTTTAAAACAATCTTATTTACTGCATGTACACTATTTACTTCGATATTCGAATACAATGTAGAGTACCGTAGCGAAGCACGGGTACATTCGCTAGTAGAAAAATAAAAACGGGGGAACTATAAATCTCAGTTTTGTGAACAGCCGGATTTGGTCAGCCTGGTCAACTGTTATGGAGACTATTTTCTGTTGTCTGCAATAGATCCTGCATCATGTGTGCCCACAAGGATGCCACCCTCATTGAAAACTAGAAAACTGCGTAATTTGAAATTGTCGTGGCATGCGTCCATAACCTTACATTTTGTCACAATTTAGCAAGACACTAGAGAGGATGCTTACCTGGGGGCTTCCGTACCCCAGATTGTCTTTGCTTGCTCCCCAGCACAACGGTTACTAACCGGACCTCACGAATCCAGACCAACGGTCTTTTCACTAGCCTGGTCTTGTAAAGATAAGTCTTGGCAGCATTGTAAAGCACGCTGTGATATCATCCGAGCCATGCCATGTTGCATGTCTAGCCTCCGTGACTCCTCCTAGTCGCGCCACATTGGATCTGGAACCTATGTCTCGCGAAGGCTTAGCGGAAGCATAATAGGGTTCATTATAGCTTACACATAGCGCTGGTGAGAGTTACACACGATTTTTTAAAAATTGCATTGCAATTGTAAATCTATATTTTCACGGGAAATGAATCACAGTTAAAAATAACGATTTTCAATTTTCATCAACTCTGTGACAAGAGACCACCGACGTTGTAACTCCTCGTTCAGTAATGAAATGATTATTTACAGTTTAGCAATAAAAAATATTGAAAGTTCACGACTAATACAGTATTGCAAAAAACAATATGCCACAATACACAAATTAATGGGCCTATAAATGTTACAATGAAATGCGATCAAAGTTCTCAATCATAGAAACAAATAAAAGGAAAAGATAGCGAACAAACGAACCTACCTCCTAACAGCAAGCTTGGCGGGAGACTACCCTTCCATTCGTAGTGAAATTGGGATTCCCCGTGATCCACTGCATCAGCCAGTAGGACTTCGACAATTTTTCTTTGGGCATTGCCGCAGACACACTTCTTCATCTTCTTCTTATTCTTCTTCTTCATCATCACAATAAACCGCATACGTTCTGAAGATAAAGCGTATGCGTACAACAGTTCGCATCCAGAGGGAGGTACAGGTGTGATGGGTTGTGCAACATAGTTCGACGTTGATTGGTTCTCGCATATGTCTTAGGAGGTTGGAGGGTCTGAAGGCTTCGATATCAGATCGTTCCTTGTTTTTCCTGATAGAAAATTCCCTCCCACTATTCCTGGTGACTTCCGAGAATTCCCATTTTTTTCGTTGCGTAAACAGATATTGAAAAATGAGAATATAATTCTGTCGAGCATACCAGCTACAATATAGTGCACTGGAATACAATTGGCTTCTTTAAAATACAGTCAAAAGGCATCAAATAGGCAATTATACTCCAAATAGGCACAAACCCCTGAAATAGACTTTTATAGGCACAATAAAATCAACAAAATCTAGCTATAAAGACCCTAAAACGGATTTATATCTCCAAAAGCCTACGTTTCTGAGCACAGGAATAAAATAGGCAAATAGGCAAATTCCCGTCTCTACTGATAACGTCCTGGGCTAGCGCTCGTGACAGCTGTTTCTCGTGCACGGAGCAGTGGCAACTGGTGCAGAAAATCAGCTGGGTGCTGTAACCCATCCCCTCTCCAAAAATATATTTAGAAACATATTCGGTTTTCAAGAGGCTCTCCAATGAGTTTCCCGTATAGAACAAATACGCAAACAACCCAACACATTCCTCATACAAAACACCTGCAATGACAAAACATTCACGAACTCAGAAACACTTGGTGTGAACGCGCGAAAATAAAACTTCTCAATGTTACCAATATCATTTAAATAAAACCAGCAACATTGTAACGCAAAATGACATGTTATGTTTTTACAGCGATATTTATAAACTAGACATTTTGTAATTAAAGAAAATCACAATATCATGTCCTTATTTTGACAACATAGAAAGTATAAATTTTATAGTTCATCAATTTACAAATGTGGCTACGGAACCGGCAAGCTGGGAGTATTAAAAAACCTGGCGGGAACAGCTGATGGCTTCCTTTACAGTATTTCGTTTTCCCGTTTGCTTTGAGCCACAGTCTTCGTAATATACAGGCCGTACTGTAGAAAGCGCGCCAACCCAATCAGCTGATCAATTGAGGAGAGCTAAGTGGATGTTACAAATTGTACCTGTGAATGTAATCCATAAGGGCTGGGGGCTTTCTTAGAAAAATTGTACTGAGCTTAATAGATGCAGTCGCTTAAGTGCGGCCAGTATCCAGTATTCGGGAGATAGTGGGTTCGAATTCCACTGTCGGCAGCCCTGAAGATGGTTTTCCGTGGTTTCCCATTTTCACACCAGGCGCAAATGCTGGGGCTGTACCTTAATTAATGCCACGGCCGCTTCCTTCCCAGTCCTGCCCCTTTCCTGTCCCATAGTCGCCATATGACCTATCTGTGTCGGTGTGACGTAAAGCCAATAGCAAAAAAAAGAAGAAGAAGATAATTGTGACCGTTGAAAGGCAAAAATTTATATTTAAGTATATTGCATGTTTTTTCTTTAAATTTATCACATCAGGATTTTCGTAAACAGCTGTTATTAAGATAATGAGACTTCATAGTTTAGGTTAGGTATGTTATCTTCACGTGGTGAGTAATGTAAATTCAAGGGACGTAATACATCTTGTGCAATTTATTCATTTAATTGTTACCGTATAACACGTTTATGTGGAAATATAATGTGCTACAAATTTAAATACAGTGTGTGAAAGTTCGCGTTTGCCACAATGCTAAGAACTTGTGCGTACCACGGCGAAAATACAACTATACAAGTATATAGACATTAATATTTTAATTTTATTCGTATGGAGGTAGGTTACCTTTATGAAAAACAAAAATCCCAGCCGAAAAAGTACCTGTAACGAAGATTAAAGGTGTATGCTTCACTGATTTTCCAGAGCTGATGATAAGTTCTGTTTTTGACTTTCTTGTTACACAGATTTACAGCAGAGCGTTTTATTGTTGAGACAGAACAAGTATAAAAGTGGACAGTAACCAATGGAACCTACAGTACATATGGTTATTTCTTGGGTTCGTAATGTTGAGTAGGAGCTGCCTTTTCTCCCCAGAATTAATGCGAGTTAAAACCATTTCTCGGTAGTTTCAGTGAATGTAGGATGTAACTAATAGATCTGGTTGATCAGTAACGTATATTAATATTTGGGAAAACATAGGCTATTGCTAAACAAAAAATGATACAAATGTTTGTATAGAAGAAAGGGTCTCAAGAAAGTCTTCGAAGGATAGTGCCAGAAGTGTCAACAACAACACAGGAACCAAGAAAGCTACTGTATTTATGGCCATCTAGAGGTATGGAAGTAACGTTTATTATTGCACGTTTGTTGTCTCCATATTTGTATTAATGCATAATAATTATTTGTTGGGTACATTGTCGAGTAAAGCACTGAACCTTTGACCACGTAGATGGCACTTCAAACCTACTTCTCCTAAAATTACATAGACCTGACTTACGAGTTATGATGCGATCACAGGCTTTAGCGATCTCACCTATAAAATGAATACAACATTTATAAATATTTCATAATTACAAAAGGTACAGACGCATCATGTCCTTGCATTACACGGGTCGGACGGAGGAAACCATTCGCCTCTTTGTGTGACGTCATCGGAGGTACAGTACGGCCTGTACATCACGAAGGCAGTGTTTGAGCGATCCCCTCTTAAATACTACCGCTGAGTCAAGAGAGCGCCACCTGCCACGTTGTCACGTCTGTCGAAATGCTAGTGTGACCAGTGCTGCCTCTCTGTGGTCGAACGAATCGCTTTGAAGTGATGTCTTGCCTGTCGTTTCCACAGCACATAGGAAAAGTTGGGCACGCATGCGCAAAGGCCAGATTTCCTTTTATCTGGCAAGAAACGTTAGAAATTCTCGCTGAGCTGTGATCTGCACAGCACCCAGCATACAGCGCACGGGTTGGGAGGGGAGTTGAATGATTTTCTATTATTTGACTAACGTCTTTTTCAATGCACTGTATTTGATTGTAGATAATATTATTAAAGTAGTTTATTTTTCACATAGACACTGTGCTGCAGCACTTCAGCACATAAGGTACGGCCGCCCCTGCACGGAAAGCTGTCAATTAGCCCGTGACCTTTACATGCCCGCACTAGAGAATCGTCATCTTCTTAAGAGAAGAATATTGACCATTGCAAATCTTAATTGAGGGTTGGATGAATGGCATAACGTCATGTTTCCAGAATATCACTTATTGTCAGTACAGATACACGATGACAAAGAGTGTGGAGACGTAAAGGACGTCATGGAAAGTACCAGCATGTTTAAGAGGTGCATGCATTTGGAGGTGGCGATAGTTGTGTAATATTTTGTACTGGGATTATGTAAGGCCATCGTACACTTTTGACATCAATTCGTGGGACACTAACTGCCCAGCGGTATACTAATGAAATTCTTCGATCATTTGTATAACTCTTTAAGGGATGTATTTGGTGCTGAAATCATGTTTGTCGGCAACAATGCTCACGGCTCATCGAGGTATATCAGTGGGAAACTTCATGAGAGAGGGGGTATCAACCATATTAACTGGCCAGCTAATTCACCGGACATGAACTGCATTGAGAGCAGTAGCTTAACGAAGTTCGACCGATAGTGGTTAGGGGGGATGTATAGTTACAAAATGATGATATAAGATATTGAAGGTGCTTGTGAGTGTGTCGTGCTCACATACATGAGTGTTATTATAAGGACACTGATACAAGTAAATTATGTTGATATTCAGATTGCAGTGACGGTACATTACACAATTTAATATTAAAATACAGAACAAGAACAATATAATCAAGGTGAATAGTTTTACGACGAATGGTCTGTTCAGATTACAATATAAAATCCCACTTTGGAGGAATCTTCAAAAATAAATTCAAGAGATCTGCTCGTTTTACAATTATGTATCTGTGAATGTTCAAAACAACTAACCCAATCAGTCGACATTCACTTGGTTAATGAAGGTTTCTGTTAATTTCCTTCTGTAAAAGTTCCATAGGGTGGGGGTGGGGGTTTTAATCCCCAGTAACGTTCCCCTCCCTTGGGTACGCCCCTGATTTAGAGACAGGTTGAAAACGGCTGTTTTTGATCGTCCACAACACTACAGGCACTACTAGACCTCACTAGATTTATCCAGATGGAATAGGACTTTCTTCCTCAAGATGGTGTCTATGTACTGTTCGCAAGCATGTGGGAGACCTTAACAAACACAAGTTGTATTCATTTCATTATTACTGTTTATTTACGTTAGATATTGGAAGAAAAACATTTCAGTTCGTAAATATTAACATTTCGAGATTGTGTGCCTCTGTGATACAATAAACAATATTCTGTAACTTTATTATTGCGTTGCATCCTTGACATTCTAATATATATTTTTGCGGTATATAGTAAATGTAGGTGTAGCCTCCGTGGCTCAGACGGCAGCGCGTTGACCTCTCACCGCGGGATATCGTGGTTCAAATCCCGGTCAAGCCATGTGAGATTTGTGCTGGACAAAGCGGAGGCGGGGCAGGTTTTTCTCCGGGTACTCCGGTTTTCCCTGTCATCTTTCACTCCAGCAACACTCTCCATTCTCATTTCAAAGCATCTAACACTCATTAATAAATCACTTCGGGAGTGGCGACCCCATCGTAATAATAACCTATATCCGCTTCATTCATCACATCCCTGACGCGGTCAATGACTGGAAAACAGTTTGTAGGTTTTCATTTTCAGTAAATGTAGGTTGTTTTCATTCCTTTTTTTTTTCAGTTTTGTCTTACGTCGCGCCGACACAGATAGGTTTTATGGAGGCGATGGGACAGGGAAGGGCTAGGTGCGGGAAGGAAGCAGCCGTGGCCTTAATTAAGGCACAACCCCGGCATTTTCCTGGTGTAAAAATGGGAAACTACGGAAAAACATCTTCAGGGCTGCCGACAGTGGGATTCGAACCCACTATCTCCCGCATGCAAGCTCACAGCTGCGCGCTCTTAATCGAACGGCATACTCGACCGGTGTGTTTTCTTGTATCGTATGGCTTTTAGTGCCTGGAGTGTCGAAAGATATGCTCGGCTCACCTGGTGCCAGTCTTTCTATTTGACACTCGTGGGTGGCCTGCGCGCCTTCATATGAGATTTGGATAGTAATAATGAGGGAGGGAGAATCAGGGAGAATCATATAGCTTACTCCTTTCCAATAACACTAAGGAGGTCTACTCAAGGCTTAACGCCACCATCCGACGGACGAATGATCGTCAACGGCGTTATCTGCCCTCACTCCATATTGTAACCTTTCTGTTGAGTACGAGATAAGAGGAAGTCTTACTGGGCATATAATAGAGATGGTATGTTCTAACTGGACGTAAAATGACGAACTGTAAGGTATTATTCTGTGAAGCAGGCAGAGGGGAATAAGTTTTAAGTTATATATGGAAATGAAATGGCGTATGGTTTTTCAATGCCAGGAGTGTCCGAAGACATGTCCGGCTCGCCAGGTGCAGGTCATTTGATTGATTTGACACCCTTAGGCGACCTGCGCTTCGTGATGATAATGAAATGATGGTGAAGACGACACATAAACCCATCCCCCGTGCCGGTGAAATTAACCAATGATGTGGTTAAAATTCCCGACCCTGTCGGGAATCGCACCCAGGACCCCTGTAACCAAACGCCAGCACGCTAAGTATTTAGCCACAGAGCCGGACAGTTTTACATGGCGCAACTACTTTAATGAACTTGACCATTTTCGGTTTCTGTTTGATCTCTATTGTCTACAGATGATTTCACAACCTGTGAGAAAACAGGGTTAATAAGGGTCCGCATGTATACTGTGATTACTAATTTATTTCATTTCATACTCGAGCATGTTTCGAGAAAAAGTGATATAATCACTCAGCGCCTATCCAGCCCGCTTGACACTCAATTGTCACGCATAGAGCTGGCGAAACATAGCATTGAACTTCACCGTATCGGTTCCCTTAAATAAGAAAAAAAGGGGTCCGTGTGCCAAGCAAAATATAGTCACTTCTTATTTGCTTTTGGATATATTTGAATGCATCAGTCAACACTTTTAGAATAATACATTCAATACAGTTCAAAAATTGGAATATCATACTCAACAAACTGCACTCTGTTTTCACAATGTGGTAAGACTTTAATATTTTTCCACAAGACAGAATATGAGATAGGTTTAAGACAGTGACATGAAACAGAATTGTTGTAAATGTTAATGTGCGTTTCTTATTTGGATATTTTATGGTGAGGTCTTGTGTATTGTAATTATTTTAAGCATCCCCTTGGAGATTTTGACTGGTTTTTCTATCAGGTGACCCAAAAGTCTGTTAACATTTGACAAGGCAATACTTCACATGGAATATTGAAGGTAGAGAGGTAATAATTGACACACATGATTGGCATGACATGGGGTTTTATTGATACGAAAATAAAGTATATAAAATGAACAACAGATGGCGCAGGACAGCAACGAGTCTGCTACAAATGATCACACATGCTTGACATGACATGGGGTTTTATCGACACCAACAACGAGTGCACAAACAGGCCAGAGATGGCGCTGGACAGCAACACGTCAGTGATGCTGCATGAGATCTGTGTACTGTATAAAAGGTGATGTCGTGAGAAAGGGTGTCAGATGAGCCTGCAATCGCGGCATGGCCTCCCCGGTCCCACCGACCTCAATCCGTGTGATTATTGGTTGTGGGGTTACGCGAAGTCGCATGTCTACCGCGATCGTCCGACCTCATTAGAGATACTAAAAGACAACATCCGACGGCATTTTCTCACCATACCTGCGGATTTGCTGTACAGTGCTGTTCGCAGCATTCTTCCTCCACTGCAGGTATTGTTGATGAATGTTGAGTATGTGCTATAACTAACATCATCTTTGCTAAACACATTATGAAAAGAGGCAAACGTTTCCAGAAAGGTGTCATTCCTGATCTGAATCCGAAGGGGGTCAAACTGGAGACAGCTAAAATAAAGGACATCAGGAAGCTCCTAGAATAGCACTCGGGGGAATCATTGCCTCAACTGAAGAAAAGAAATGTTTCTGCAGAAAGAAAGCTTGAAGTTAGACGTAACTCCGAATGAGGAAAACGACACTGAAGATCTTGATTTTGAATTTATGGGTGATAACGATATAAAAAATGTTGCTTGAGGCTACTTCTATTTGTAAACATTTACATTAATTGTTTTTATTGATTCTTAGACATTGACTATGTGGATGTTTCTTTTTTTCAACGTTTATTCAAGATAATTTTTCCTGCAAGCAATGTTTATTACTGATTTTTTCTTGTGAAATTATTGCGAAATTGTCCGGCTCCATGGCTAAATGGTTAGCGTGCTGGCCTTTTGTCACAGGAGTCCCGGGTTCGATTCCCGGCAGGATCGGGAATTTTAACCATTATTGGTTAATTCCCCTGGCACGGGGACTGAGTGTATGTGTCGTCTTCATCATCATTTCATACTCATCACGAAGCGCAGGTCGCCTACGGGTGTCAAATCAAAAGACCTGCACCTGGCGAGCCGAAGTCCTCGGACACATCCCGGCACTGAAAGTCATACGCCATTTCATTGCGAAATTATTTTGACATGGAAACTTGACTACACTATGTGCTTGTGGCTGTGACAGAGTAAAATAAAGATAGAAATAAGAAAGTTTCAGTTAATAACATTCTATTTATAAACAAAGATATTTGGTTATTGCATTTTCCCCTTATACATCCCGACCTGCTGGAAGCAGGCTGGAACGTTCCTAACATGGCCGCGAGCGGTTTCGCAGCCATTATGGCCACCCAGGCGTTTGCAAAGTGGGCTAACTCCATTCTTCGGCTGCAAAACGTGCTAAATGCAAATTGCAAATAAAAATATTAAGCTGACCTTTGACCACAGATTTTACAGCTTCAACAATTTAAACCGCTTAGGTATTTGTTAGCTATTGTTTAAAGAAAATTTTACGATTTTAGGTCAGCTGTAATAGTATAAATCAGTTTTCCCCATTTACCAACATTCTGTTAAAATAAACTTGGCCCACTTCGCAAATGGGCGACTCAGTTAATTTGGTAATCACAACATACTAACTGCTGACCGCTGAAATTATTACCAAGACTGCATGCAGTGCCTCGATAGACAAAGTGAGAACCTAACCTAACCTAACCTGACAGAAGATTTCAACTGGAAAGGCAACTATTAATACGTCAAAACACAGTATGTTACAATACTATCAAGTCTGATAGCACTTAGTCCGTTGTGTACAGACCATAAATCATGTGCGATGTATTTTGCCTCACGTGCAGTACGGACACGTGAACCCATTCACTACAGGAGGAATTTTTATAGCTGTGCTATGTTGTGATTGCTCATTAATCATAACACGCACGTGACAAAGGTAATGATATTTCATCTTCAATTTGTAAGTGAGAGCTCTTAAACGACTATTATTTTCCAGACCTTGAACGGCAAACAGAGTTCATTTGTTATGTATCACGTTTCATATAAGAACATGTTTCGAGCGAATATTCAATTAACACTTATAAGCATGAATAACTGATTTTAGAAGAAAACATCACATTTCTAGCCCTTCAGGCAAGCATCTCATTGTCGAAAACATCTAGGGATATGAGCTGCGAATTTTAGGTAAATAAAATACACTGACTGACAGAGCAAATGCAACACCAAGAAGGAGTGGTCAGAACTTTATGCCAATTGCAGGGTAGACTGACGTCACTGAGGTATGCTCATGATGTGAAATGCGCCGCTGTGCTGCGCACGTAGCGAACGATAAATGGGACACGGCGTTGGCGAATGGCCCACTTCGTACCGTGATTTCTCAGCCGACAGTCATTGTAGAACATGTTGTCGTGTGCCACAGGACACGTGTATAGCTAAGAATGCCAGGCCGCCGTCAACGGAGTCATTTTCAGCAGACAGACGACTTTACGAGGGGTATGGTGATCGGTCTGAGAAGGGCAGGTTGGTCGCTTCGTCCAATCGCAGCCGATACCCATAGGGATATGTCCACGGTGCAGCGCCTGTGGCGAAGATGGTTGGCGCAGGGACATGTGGCACGTGCGAGGGGTCCAGGCGCAGCCCGAGTGACGTCAGCACGCGAGGATCGGCGCATCCGCCGCCAAGCGGTGGCAGCCCCGCACGCCACGTCAACCACCATTCTTCAGCATGTGCAAGACACCCTGGCTGTTCCAATATCGACCAGAACAATTTCCCGTCGATTGGTTGAAGGAGGCCTGCACTCCCGGCGTCCGCTCCGCTCAGAAGACTACCATTGACTCCACAGCATAGACGTGCACGCCTGGCATGGTGCCGGGCTAGAGCGACTTGGATGAGGGAATGGCGGAACGTCGTGTTCTCTTATGAGTCACGCTTCTGTTCTGTCAGTGATAGTCACCGCAGACGAGTGTGGCGTCGGCGTGGAGAAAGGTCAAATCCGGCAGTAACTGTGGAGCGCCCTACCGCTAGACAACGCGGCATAATGGTTTGGGGCGCTATTGCGTATGATTCCACGTCACCTCTAGTGCGTATTCAAGGCACGTTAAATGCCCACCGCTACGTGCAGCATGTGCTGCGGCCGGTGGCACTCCCGTACCTTCAGGGGCTGCCCAATGCTCTGTTTCAGCAGGATAATGCCCGCCCACACACTGCTCGCATCTCCCAACAGGCTCTACGAGGTGTACAGATGCTTCCGTGGCCAGCGTACTCTGCGGATCTCTCACCAATCGAACACGTGTGGGATTTCATTGGACGCCGTTTGCAAACTCTGCCCCAGCCTCGTACGGACGACCAACTGTGTCTAATGGTTGACAGAGAATGGAGAACCATCCCTCAGGACACCATCCGCACTCTTATTGACTCTGTACCTCGACGTGTTTCTGCGTGCATCGCCGCTCGCGGTGGTCCTACATCCTACTGAGTCGATGCCGTGCGCATTGTGTAACCTGCATATCGGTTTGAAATAAACATCAATTATTCATCCGTGCCGTCTCTGTTTTTTCCCCAACTTTCATTCCTTTTGAACCACTCCTTCTTGGTGTTGCATTTGCTCTGTCAGTCAGTGTATAATAAAATATGAGAATATATTATTTATGTATTCTTAAAAATTACAATCCTTTTCTTAATCATCGTTATTCGGTCGATTAGATTATCACTTTGCCTTTTTCTACCACTACGAGCGCTAATGTGAGTCAATGCAGAGTTTCACTTATGCACCACTACGAGCGCAAATGTGAGTCAATGCAGAGTTTCACTTATGCACCACTACGAGCGCTAATGTAGTCAGGTGATGGTGGTGGTGATGGTGGTGGTGGTGGTGGTGGTGGTGGTGATTATTGTTTTAAGAAGAAGTACAACTAGGCAACCATCCTCTATATAACACTAATCAGAGAGAAAGAAAGGAAGCGGTACGACACTTCGAAAAAAAGGTATCGCCCAAAGGAAGACAAGGGCCACGAAGGGCATGAAAATTAAAGACTCCCTAGGCCTCCATACGTAATACCGTCGGGGTCGGAAACGAAGAAGAGTTGACCAAGGGAGGCCGGATAGGGTAAATGAAAGTGAAAAGCCTGGCATAAGTAAGTGCAAGCAATGCCAGGACTCAGCTAAGGGCCCCGTGGTCACCAACCCATGGTCCAAAGTTTATAGCCCCTGGGGCCCCTTTTTAGTCACCTCTTACGACAGACAGGGGATACCGTGGGTGTTATTCTACCACCCCAGCCACAGGGGGAGCTAATGTGATCAATGCAGAGTTTCACTTAAGCCCTTAAAACTACATTCAGTGCGGACATTTTTCAAAAAAATTAAAAAGCGCCAGAGGGTATTGTGTGAAGGAATACATTACAGAAAATTAGGTAAATAAGTTAATTTGGCTAGGATTTGAATCAAAGAGAAACCGAATAAAGAAACAAGCGATTTTAGGCTGTTTTTCCGGAACTGCATTTTGGCCGGAAGTGATTTTTTAAATTGTTATTTATTTTTAGTTTGATAGAACTATCCAAGACTTACAATTTGATACATTTATGGGCCCTTTAGCCCTTCAACTTTCAGTACAATTGGGGAAAATGTTGAATTTTACGATTTTCTTAGTATGGGGACCCCTAACTCGCTAAAAAATGTTTTTAACATAAAAAACACGAACTTCAGAGCTGTTTTGTAAACCATTACCGTATAACAAACTATTTACCTGTTTTTCTTTGTTATTTAGCACCGCATTAACACTGGCAGGTTTATATGATCTGTTTGCTGTAAAATAAGTAAGATATCACTACACGTTTCCTTTTCGGTACAGCTTCCAACACACTGTCAGTTTGTCATCGTCGTATAAGAGTGCCCACGTAATACTGTACGGCCAACTCGCTCGGTGCGAAGGAAATATCATTCGAATTGGTATAGCAGCGGTGTCTGTCTCTCGACTCTCTGAAATCCTAACATGTTAACATTAGCGTGGCACCACGGCTCAATACTGAGGCGTGAAAATGTGCCCTGATGAAGAGCCGTGACCAAGCCGGAAAATGGCGTGTTCACACGCCTTTCCCTCACGGTTATAACTCGGTTTGCAATGTGAACACTAGAGTGTTTTGGACGTATTACATGCCTGGGGTCGTGAGCTTCGTTTTAATTATTCATTCAGAATCAGAAATATAATCATACTTAATCAATTTTAAAGACGTCTAGGAGTAGGCCTAAAGATTAAGATGGTTTTTCCACATCATGACGAGCGGTGGTAATAATGTTATTGGCCTTACGTCCCACTAACTACTTTTACAGTTTTCGGAGACGCCGAGGTGCCGGAGTTCTTTAATGTGCCAGTAAATCTACCGACACAAGGCTGACGTACTTGAGCACATTCAAATACCACCGAACTGAGCCAGGATCGAACCTGCCAAGTTGGTGTCAGAGGGCCAGCGCCTCAAACATCTGAGCCACTCAGCCCGGCGAAAAGTGGTGATGGTGGTGGTGATTATTTTTATGAGGAAGTACAACTAGGCAACCATCCTCTATACAGGATGGTCGGAAACAACGTGAAGCGAGTATGTGAGCGTTAGAGCTTTGTTCACACTGATAAGTAATTTGAAAAAAATTACATCGATATCTCATGCCGTTGTCATTTTCTCGGCTGCTGAAGTTAGCGAATCAGATCACTTTTCGGGCAAATTCAAATGGGCTTTACAAGACGGTGTTGCTAAATCTTCACGTGCCATGCCGAGAAATGAGCATCAAACACTAACACACCGTGGGTTTGAGCCAATGTCAACGCAGCGTGCTTGCTGTGGACCGAGCCTATCAGCAGGGAGGTCCATGTTCAGGTCCCTCCCCTGGAGAAGTTTATTTCTTCCATTGGCGCTCTCAAGTCGGTCATAAGCCACGTGAAGATTTAGCAAAACTTCCTCGTAAAGCCCGTCTGAAGTCTCTCGCGAAGCAATCTGATAGGCTAACTTCAGAAGCTGATAAAATAACAATGACGTGAGATATCGACGTATTATTTTCAAAATATTTACCTTATGACCAACGCTCTAAAGCTCATAATCCCGTTCACGTTGTTTCAGATCACCCTGTATAACACTAATTAGAGAGAAAAATGTCAGGGATGTGACACTTCGTAAAATGAAGGTATCGGCCAAAGGGCGTGAAAATGAAAGACACCCTAGGTCTCGCTACCTAATAACGTCGGGGTCGGAAAAGATCAAGAGTTGACCAAAGGAGTTCGGATGGGATAGATAAAAGTGAGGAGCCCGGCACAAGTAAGTGGAAGCAATGCCAGGACTCAGGTCAGGGCCGCGTGGTCGCCAAACCACGCTCCTAAGTTGAGAGCTCCTGAGGCTCCTTGCAGTCGCCTCTTACCACAGGCTGGATATAACGTGGGTGTTAATCTATCGCCCCCATCCACAGGGAGACAGCATGAGGAGAGGATGTGATTATGTTGCAAGAAACCTTTTAGATAGGCCTCCTCCCGGGAACAGAAGAAGTATAGTAGGCGCCATTGGAGATGGAAGGACAGTATCATCAAAGAACTGGAGTTGGAGGAGGACCTAGTGTTCACTAGATATGAATGGAGGAGACGGCATCAGCGAACCTACGTTTCAGCGAGACTAATCATGCTGGAGAAGAAGAAGTACTGTTTTAACCACACCAAAATGAAATAAATGTGTCTGATGTGCAGTGTGGTTGCTAAAGTTATTAAACAAGAATTGCTGCTTGATGCAAAGAATTCTATAATTAAAAAATGCAGAAGGAAAACAAGGTGATGGATTAGAAACCTTTGGAACGTAAAAATCTTCGACTCGCGTATCGGACTTCTCACTGTCTTCAATCTCCAATTCTTGCGAATAAGAATTCTATAATTTTTTGAATTTTGATACAACTTCCTTAGAACTGACGTCGTACAGTGACAGTGCTGTTGCAATGGGTTTCGCTGGTGCAGCTCAAATCACGACTCCTGTAATCATCTGAACTAACATCACAAAATTGCCTGCTTCTTCATCATCATCATCTTGAACCATCTCCAGTTTCCCGGGTGCAGTGAATGAGCGTTCTACATTTACTTCTGCCCATGTAGGGGTTTTCTTCCATAACATACTGTAAAACTAGACCTCATCCACCTAGATCATTTCTAATTTGATCGCTCCATCTCTTCCTTGGCCGACCTCTTGATCTTTTGCCTTCGATGTCCTTCTCAAACGACACTCTAGCTGTTCTTTGTGGATCCATTCTTTTGAGATGACCTAACCATTTCAGCCTGGTTTCGACACAGATCTCACTAAGGAATGTTTTTACTTGCACAACATGGCGTATCTCGTCGTTTCTTATTTTGTTCCTCCTCGTTATCTGAATAACGTTCGTAAAAATTGCATTTCCACTGTTTGTAGTTAGCTGATATTCCTGTTGGTTTGGAAGCAGGTTTCTAGTGGTAACTAGTACAATAAAGCTCTTGTAGAGTACTAATTTTGATCTTAATGGAACAACAAAGTTCTATTTATATAGTTAAATCAAATGCACGGTATTCTCAGATAAATTCGAGGACACTTTGTACAAATCTTGTTTTTTGGACTGTTCCGAGGTATCTGTGGAACAGCAGAGTTGAAAGAAGGTGCGGGCTGGAATAGGTCTCAACTACAAAATCAAAGTTAATTTAAAACTTTAACAAAGGTTATATTTTCTTTTCAAAATCAACAAGTAACAAAGTATAACAGGTACCAAGTAGCAGATCAACAAATTAAGAAATTACAATTCGTTACAATATTTGGGCTCCGAGCCCCAAGATTAATTTCTGAGCTCTCAGCTCACCACCACAATTGCTAAAGGGCAGAAAACCCCTAAATGCATGGAGCCCTTGCTCCCAACTTTTAACTCAAGCCTCCCAGAGGCACTTTTCACACACAAACAAGAGCAGAAGCACTCTCAAAGTCTTCAAGCCTATTTAAGAGGCCCTAAACACTAACTGCCCTCAAGGCACACATATAATGGCACAGGGGTACCTCGTACCCAATCTACTGGACCTTCACAAGAAGAAAACAAAATATCAGGTTAAGTTACTGGCCCAACATACAAAATTGAATGGATGCGATAACTTGCACTCCTACACAACGTTTTCGTCTAAAAACCTATGTGGCGCTAGGCCGATCATACAGAGACTAATCCCAAGCTAGGGAGGTGACACGTATGAGAAAACTTACTACCTAAAGAAGAGAAGAACGGTTATGAAGACGTAGTCACCTCCTTTTGAAAATGAAGGGGAGTTCGAGAGGGTGAAGCACTCTCTATCCCCGCTTTACAGTTCAAGAAATAGTAGTTATTACATAGACAGAAAAAGGGAATTACATTTTAAGGAAGATGGATTACATTTTAAAGGTTTCGAACCTTCTCCGAGAGTTAAACTGCTGAGCTAGCAAGAAATAAAGATGTTAACAGGCCATTACCTTGTTGGAGATCTGTTGCCCGAAGAAAGAGGCGCTTCCCGCCCCCTGCTACATATTCACACACCAGAGAGATGTTACTGAAGTGGCCCCGAGACAAGAAAATCAGCAGTTTTTTTACCCTCGTGGAAAATTAGAGACCTTTCATGAATGATAACAACCCGCCCACAAACGTTTATTGGCTAACAGCAAAACTAATACACAAGACGAGGAAGAAACACCTTATTGGTGGAAAATTAATTACAGAAATTCATAATTGGCTACATTCAAAACAGGCGGAAAGAAAGGATTTATATTGCCAACCCACAATCCCCAGAACAAAATTTAGTAAAACCAAAACTTAGGAATACAATATTTCTTCAGGTGGATACATTCCTTTACACCAGAGTGCGTTATCATAGTTTCTGGGAGAGACATCTGTTAGAGAATGTCCCAACTTCTTGATACGGAGCAAACAAATACAAATCGAAATAGACACAGTTCAGAAAACTTCAAAGTTACCAAATTTACAGTAGTGACATCTTCCGAGAAACCGTTGAGTTAATACAGTTTGTTAAAGTTCAGGCTTTCTCCTGTTGAGGAGTTTCAACTGGCGCAATATTTGAACTAGCGGCGTGGAGGTGTACCGCCCGGTACATGGACAATTCAGATTACTTTCCTTCGCGAGGCCCAGCACATAACTGACTCTTACGCCCCTCTGAACGCTGCGTTGAGGCGAAGAAATCAAGGGCGCTTTGATTGTTCAGTACACCTGATTGGTAGAGGCGTGGCGAGTAGAAAGCGTTCGATCACGCCTATGAATTCACGGACGCATTGTTTAAATGAGGCGTGATTACGGCTAGCGAAATTTTGCGCCTGTTTTCAATCGTGGAACCACGTTAATATAAACAACACTTAGATAACATTTTTGGCATTACGTCACACTAACTACTCTTTTACGGTTTTCGGAGATGCCGAGGTGCTGAAATTTAGCACCGCAGGAGTTCTTTTACATGCCAGTAAATCTACCAAAACGAGGCCGACGTATTTGAGCACCCTCAAGTGTCATCGGACTGAGCCAGGATCGAACCTGCCAAATCGAGGTCCGAGGGCCAGCGCCTCACTCATCCAGGCACACCGCTTAGAAAAGCCACAGCTACCCAGTGGCCAAGTTATAACCTGTCGGTTGGAACTTCGTATTTTGTGTTCATTTTTAATTAAAGGACATTTTAGTGACGAGATGTATATATTTTTAACAGTTTCGGACCTGTACTGGGACCGGTGAGCGTTGCAAAGTTATATAAGTTTTGAAATCGAAATCATTTCCAAACAAAACATGGGATGACAATATTCAATTTCTTAAGTTAAAGAGAAAAGACTAATATATCTAGCAACAAGATCTCGGTATGATGTAATCGGGTGATACAATAAGGCTGCTATTTTGAGATACTAAATTCGCCATGCCGCGCGGCTAACAGTTAGTTTTGTTCTGGACTCTGGCGATCGTGTGAGGTATCATTTTATTAATTTCAATAGGTTCTTCACGTATAGGCTTACGACAAGAAAAAACTCAGTAGTAAAAATTGAGAAAACTGTAATGTGAAGAGGTGTGAAATGATAATAATAATAATAATAATAATAATAATAATAATAATAATAATAATAATAATGTCCACCTCTGTTATGGAGTGGTTAGTGTGATTAACTGCCACCGCCAGAGGACCACGTTCGATTTCCGACCCCACCACGAAATCTGAAAAGTGGTACGAGGGCTGGAATCGCGCCCACTCAGTCTCGGGAGGTCAACTGAGTACAGGAGGGTCCAATTCCCATCTCAGCCATCCTCGAAGAGGTTTTCCATGGTTTTCCACTTCTCCTCCACGCAAATACCGGGATGGTACCTAATTTAAGGACACAGCCGCTTCTTTCCCTCTTCCTTGTCTATCCCTTCCCATCTTCCCATTCCCGCCACAAGCCCCTGTTCAGCATAGCAAGTTAGGCCACCGCCTGGGTGAGGTACTGGTCCTCCTTCCCAGTTTCATTCTCCCGGCCCAAAATCTCACGCTCCAGGACACTGCCCTTGAGGCGGTATAGGTCCGAGGAGAAAACCAACCCTGAACGGTAAACGGATTACAAAGAAAGAAAGAAAGAAAGAAAGAAAGAAAGAAAGAAAGAAAGAAAGAAAGAAAGAAAGTAATAATAATAATAATAATAATAATAATAATAATAATAATAATAATAATAATAATAATAATAATAATAATTGTTACGGGGAAGATGTGCGCTTGAATGGGTGGATAAAAATCAGTCAGAAGATTAATTTAAAACTTTAAAATTAGAGCTATATTCCCCCCCCTTTTTTTTTTTCCTTTCAAAATGTAGACTTTACAAATTCAGGTACCAACATTTTGTTTACAAGCTAGGTAACAACTTTTAGAAAATCATTACAATAAACTAATAACACATTAGCAAGCTTGAGCTTGCAGCTCCCTAATTACCAATGTTACTTGAGCACAACTGCTCCCATTAAGAAACAGTCAAGGAGACCGGTCTCCCAATTTCTTTAAACCAACATGAAGAGCGTTATTGCTCTATTTGCTCTATCAATTTACACTTAGGAATCTCTTTCCAAAAATGTCCAGGCTTATCAAAGATACAACGTACATTTTACAAAATCAAACGGTATTCACTGTCTTGAATGCTCAACAGTCTGATATCTTTACCTTAAAAAAAATGAAATAGATTTTAACAGGGGTAGCGGGTACCCGTTCTACAAGGCCTTTGGTAAGAAAGAAAGGTTAAAGTTACTGGCCCAAAATTCAAAATGGTGAGGTGGCAGATACTTGCACTCCTTAAAATTTACAAACCTTTTTGGGTTTGTGGCTTGACGTTACAGAGGTTAAGCCTACACTACGGAGGTGACTAGATGGAGAGAAATATTTAAATTACAGAAATTACAAGACAGAAAATGTTACAAATTCCTAGTCACCTCAAAATCAAGTTGAGAAGGAATACGAGAGGCTACCTCACTCTCTATTCCCTGATTTCGGGTAAGTTCTTTCGACTAGTTACAAACTTACATTTAGAGTATGAAATTTATATTTTTAGAAAATGAAGTTACATTACTAAATATTTAAACCTTCCCCTCGAGCTAGTTTTGAAAGACTATAAGATTTTAATCAGGATCTGCCATTACCTTGAGCTGGTGGACCTCTCGAAGATGGACGAGGCGCCACTGCCTCTATAAACACAATCTAGACTGGAGCGATCACTAAGACAATTTGGTCCAAAAAGCGCGAGCTTTGATAGTAGAGGGGAAAGTTCCAGAAAACGCTGGGCTAAGGCCCGACACACCCCCAATTCTCACTGGATAATCAAATAAATACTAGAAAATTTTGATTGGTAGAAAAATAAGTGTACAAAATTTTTCATTGGCCAATATCTTAAGTTGGCGGGAAGAGATAGAAGTGATCTAAACGTTTGAAAGTAAAAAAAAAAAAAAAACGCTAAATATTCCAGTTTAGGAAACCTTCACATACAAAATTACTCTAGAATTTTAATAGTTTATCTTCACACCAGAGGGCATAACATAAGTTTACAGTAGAGACGTTGTTGTTGTTTGAGTCATCAGTCCATAGACTGGTTTGATGCAGCCCTCCATGCCACCCTATCCTGTGCTAAATCTGTTCAGAAATGTTCAAACTTCTTGCACTAGTTGTTGCAAGTTTTATATTTTAGATGGCATTCTCCAAGGCGCTTAATGCAAATGCGCGAGGCGTGAGTACCTCCGGTATAATAATAATAATAATAATAATAATAATAATAATAATAGTAATAATAATAATAATAATAATGTTGATTTTACTATCCACTAACTACTTTCACGGTCTTCGGAGAAGCCGAGGTACCGCAATGTTGTCTATAACATGCCAGTAAATCTACCGACTCGAGGCTGACGTATTTGAGCACCTTCAAATACACCAGACTGAACCAGGATTCAACCTGCCCAGTTGGCTCAGAAGGTCAGCGCTCTACCGTCTGAACTACTCAACCCGGCGAGTGACAAATATTTTTTTTTCACAACTTCCGCGTGCGAACGTTAGCGGCTGCCGTATTTTCTTCTGTTATCATTGCAATTACTGTTGTGATCCTTCCTTTTTTTCCTTTCTCTCTAGCTTCTTTCGAAACATCATTAGGTAAGTATTAGATCTCACAGTCTGTACATTTTCTACCGCCTAACGTTCAAATTGCTGTGAGCTTGCATCCGATAGATAGTGGGTTCGAGCCCCACTGCCGGGCCCTGAAAATAGTATTCTGTGGTTTTCCATTTTCACACCAGGCTGTACCTTAATTAAGGCCATAGCCACTTCCTTCCCAATCCTAGGCATTTCTTGTCCCATCGTCGCCATGAGACCTGTCTGTGTCGGTGATACGTAAAGCAGGTTGTAATGTCCGAATTGTAGACCTTCAGTCAAAAGCATCCTTCGGCAAGTAAAAAGTACAATTTTGACAGCTATCCCGGCATTCCTGACAGGCAAAAATCATCAGACAAGGCCACAAGTGCACCTCAAAAATGCAATTTCCGTATCTGGTGGCAGAATAGGAAGACGAATTCTACGCAAGATATGTCAAAAGTGCATTTGTAAGTAGTATACAAAGTGTGCGGTGAACATTACGCAGAGGTTTGGAATTGAACTGAACTGAATTGAATTGAATTGAATTGAATTGAAATGAATTGAATTGAATTGAATTGAACTGAACTGAATTGAATTGAATTGAATTGAATTGAATTGAATTGAATTGAATTGAATTGAATTGAATTGAATTGGATTGAATTGAATTGAATTGAATCTAATCCCGGCAAGCAATCTGATGATTATAATTGGTATATATCATGTCTGATGGCCAACATTATTATGGTGAAAAATCCTCCGCTAACATGTCAAACAGATTAATATTTGGTGTTTTGTGTGGAGTCTGGAGCTCGCAAAATATTGAACGTGATTGTAGTCACTAACAATATCTGTCTCTACTAATGAGGTCATCTGCACTTGCATGCCTTTCCCTACTTATTATCTATAAGTAGAGAAAAAAGATGAACATTTTTTTTTTCACTAACGCATCCTTTGTGATACATACCAAGAGACGTGTATGTCATTTTCGTGTGAATACGTCTTTGTCGGGTTCCCACGACTCGCTGTAAACACAGTTTTGTGATAGGCTATGTATTGCTCGCTCTGAGTCGCTTCTGTTCTGTGTATTGCATATATTATAGGCGCATCTCTAGATGTACAACGATGTAAAAAGAGTGTGAGGTTAGCGGGTGTAGAGTAGGCTTTGGCTTACACTTGGCCACGGCTCGGGCGTAGCCCGCCAGCTCTGCACTCCGGCCGCCCAACCGAGCAGAGGATCGATGGCCACGGCGTGTTTTTATTGAGCACTGAGCCAGTAGTTTCAATTGTATTTACAATTACATGAATCTATGCTTATGAAGGTGGCTCTTCACCAGGAAATGGCTGAACGTGTGCATCGCGTAACTGTCGAGCAGATTTGTACTTAAAATAACTTTTACATACGAAAATACGATGTTGGAATGATAACTGCCTCACCATGTTAACAGCTGAGATTCAGACTGACTATTGATGCTAGGTCGAACATGTGCACGCTCCTTGCAAGGTCAAGCACTATACGCGTGCCTCCCGTACTGCTGCTTAGGTCTCGGACAGCAGAAACGCCGCTGGACGGTTTGGGTTATGAGAGAGACCCTGTATATACCGGATGGTCCAACAGCCCCTGGCAATTTATGTTTATGCATCCCGCCGATTTTATTACAATTCTGAAATACATCGTTCCCTCTCCGTGAACCGGGGTTCATTGGAGGTAATCATAATGAATTAATAGTGGCGCTCACGATTCCGGCTGTTTACTAGCCCATAACCATACATCTCGTTATGTTAGCCCGGTTTAGGGAGAGGGACCGATGTATTTCAGTAGTGTATTAAAGCGACGGGTTGCATAAAACTTGATCGCAAGGGGCTGGTGAACCACTCGTTATTTATCCATTGTTTAAGGTGATTCGGTAGAATCTGAGAATATTCTTGGAGAACGGAACATGTCATTCAAGTAATAACTGTCCATTTTTTACGGTCTATATTACAGTGTTCTAAGTGTTTTAAGTGTTCAATTTCGGGCTTCGGCAGACTGGAGAGCTTTTTAAGTTCACTGAAAAAATGACTTCCTTCTTTTTTTTTTTTTGCTAGGGGCTTTACGTCGCACCGACACAGATAGGTCTTATGGCGACGATGGGATAGGAAAGGCCTAGGAGTTGGAAGGAAGCGGCCGTGGCCTTAATTAAGGTACAGCCCCAGCATTTGCCTGGTGTGAAAATGGGAAACCACGGAAAACCATCTTCAGGGCTGCCGATAGTGGGATTCGAACCTACTATCTCCCGGATGCAAGCTCACAGCCACGCGCCTCTTCGCGCACGGCCAACTCGCCCGATGACTTCCTTCTTAACAAACCTCATAACGATTCCGTACACTG
Organism: Anabrus simplex; assembly: GCF_040414725.1. Classification (NCBI taxonomy): domain Eukaryota; kingdom Metazoa; phylum Arthropoda; class Insecta; order Orthoptera; family Tettigoniidae; genus Anabrus; species Anabrus simplex. The sequence continues at coordinate 418,225,117 of NC_090267.1, read as the reverse complement.
AAATTACAGTAGGCCTATGTCGTAGGGGCATGACTGTTTTCCAACAAGCCAACGAGAGTGACTATTGCAGCTCGATTAGCGCTCCGGGCGGAGGCAAGCAGCACTACGGCCGCAATGATGTAAATGTACTAGCTGACAACAGAGGTCTGGAGCTGCCTGAATCGGAGTAAACTCGCTGATATAAATTAGTTATAGTTTGGCTTTATTTACTGACGCGCGAATATGCCTTGCATTGTATTCCGTATGCTTTTTTTTTCGAACAAAAGCAGCAAAACAGTGTATCTTATTTCAAGCAAGTTCATTTCTTTTCTACTGGATATATTGAAAGATATTCTTAATTTCCGCCATTGTAAAGCACACATTTTCGTCACAGGTTCCCATCAAAATACAAATATAGTTGGGGACAAAACATGACCTCAGTTCCTAGAAGCAAGCTGGAAGCCAGTAGTCGATCACACCCGGCATCCTGCTGAGTTAACGAGTTCTAAGTGATCCTTGTTTGTTTTGGAGAGGTTGCCAAACCACTTTCTTCCTCACTCTCTGTAGTATTTACCCTTTCTTCGTGTAGAGTGCAGAAGCCGATTTGGCAACACTGGCTGCAGTAGAGGTAGTAAATCCTATAAGTCGCTAATAGACACCGAGCTACCGCTGGAAAGTAGTGGTGTGAGGAGGACAGGTCGTCATGTTTTGTCCCCAACTATATCTTGATTCGGCAGCGGTTGAATAACATCAAGGGAGACAAGTGATATCACAATGTTAAAAAGAGAGAGGTTCCACCTATTCAATACAATGGTAAACTGTTGCACAAAATTTATGTCACAACATGCTTAACTTGGTTTGGGACCGGTTTCGACACATGTCTATGTCATCATAAGCCGATAGAAGAAATATGGCAAGAAGTACACAATTATCAACACACAAAAAACACATTAAAGGATAACTGTAACACATATAACATTTTCTTGAAGAAGTGAACATTTGTAGTTCATGTAGTTTTTACACTCTTGCTGTGAGTCTTAAAAGACAAGTGGTATCCCAAGCAGCAAAGTACTCTCTGTTCAGAACAAATTGTAGAGCACTATAGGTGTATGTCCAACCCTTATCCCGTTTCTCTACGGAGTAGAGTATTTAATTAATGACAAAAGACGTTTCCGGCACAAGGCAGTGCCGAAAATTTAGAACTGCTCTTCTCATCCGTACGTAATAGGGGAAAAAGCAGAAATAATGCCAATGCTGAGCAATTCAGATCAGCATATACAGAAAGTGCTAACTGGGACAGATTGTCCCATCGACCACTGCATATTATAAACCGCCAGGAAGTGATGTGCTTCTCTTATCTTCTACGGCTCCTTCTCAGGAAAGCATCACTGCTGGTCATGATTACTGTGCAACAGATTACGAGTCACTCACCAAGTGCTCTGAAAATGTTGGGTATATAGCAGGAAATGTCTGCAGTGAGTTGGGAAACAAATTAAATACCACGACTGTCTGGAGATTACGTTTGCTCAGTATTCCGAAGAGAAGAAGGAACTTATTGCCTAGAAAAATGTAAAACATAGCCTATAGTAAATTTATCCACCTCATGATGTGAAATTATGGTACTTGGCTGATAAAGTGTTTGAAAAAACAGTAACACTCGCGAAGATGTAACAAAAACTTTATGTTAAAGTTACAGATTGAAGTACTCTCATCAGTTTCAGGACTAAGCGAGTTGGCCATGCGGTTAGCGGCGCGCAGCTGTGAGCTTGCATTCGGGAGGTAGTGGGTTTGAACCCCACTGACGATAGTCTGAAGATGATTTTCCGTGATTTCCCATGTTAACACCAGGCAAATGCTGGCGCTGTACCTTGATTACGGCCACGGCTGCTTCCTTCCCAATCCTAACCCTTTCCTGTCCCATCGTCGTCACGTGTTGGTGCGACGTAAAGAAAATTATAAAATGTCAGTTTTAGTTTTGTTGCTTTACAATAACGATCATTTATTTACTGCTATTGATCTCAGTGAGTAATCCCATTACACAAGCCTGACAAAACTTCTCTTAAAACAGTATTTTACTATAGACTGCACCACAGGTGCACAGCTATTATGCAATAACTGAAAGGAGTAACCATAACGCAAATCTACACAAAATCAATACTTTTCAAGTGACAATGAATCAGAGCTAGCAAATACGTGTCAGTTCATCTGAATGAGAGAACGTCGAATCGATAAATGTGACTATTAGACCTAATCGATCAATATAAAATTCAATTTGCTTATTATAAATTTTATTTCCAGTTTATTATGAAAAGTTTACGTAGAAAGGTTGCCTTTGAAATGTATGATAATTCAATAACATGTTTCTAATTTTCTTTGCTGTTTAGAGACACATCCTAATGCTTAATCTTGTACCACAGTCCTACACTCTTCTGTATGTTGATGAATTGAAAATGTATGGATATCTCCACAACTTTGCGATTAGGCAATAAGTGATTTAATAATTTTCAACGATACATTGCTTCAAGCAAGTCTCCGTGGCTCAGGTGGCAGAGAGTCGGATTCTCACCGCTGTGTTCCGTGGTTCAAATCCCGGACATTTCATATGAGATTTGTGCAGGACAAAGCAGAGGTGGGACAGGTTTTCCTCCGGGTACTCCGGTTTTCCCTGTCATAATTCATTCCAGCAACACTCTCCAATTTCGTTTCATTTCATCTGTTAGTCATTAATTATTGCCGCAGAGGAGTGCGGCAGGTTTCGTCAGCCGGCGCAATTCCTATCCTCGCCACAAGATGGGGGTTTCCTTCATTCCATCCCTTACGCAGTCATTGACTGAAAAACAGATTGTAGGTTTTATATGTTGCTTCAAGTAAAAAAAAATATTACGTATTTTATTTTTTCAATCGTATTTTACAGGCTAAATATGCTTATTAGCCTACATTGCGATTATGTAAAAAGTCTCCGCTTAAGAAAAATAAAAACATCAAATAGGTTTTCCATGCGAGCAGTATTCAGATATTTTCATCGTCAACTCAATCTCTATTATACGTAATGAATAAGAGCTGTGTGAAAATATCTCATTTTCCCACTCTGTTCCGCACTCGCTTACCCAGCGCTCCGACTACTGAGGTACATTTAAGACATGGCGGTCACCAGTAGTTCAACTTTCTTCAACGGTGGCAGTGCGATAGCCACTCTGGGTATTATATTCTAAATCGTTGATTTTTTCGCAGTAATTTATGCTCGACTTCTCGAAAAGTAAACACTTTTTCCTGTTATTTCGCAAACTAGGGCCGACCCCATCGCTTTTATTTCGCGTTAATCATTTCCTAAAATTTAATTCGTGAGATTTGTGAATTATTTGTGTGAAATATAGCTAAAAAATAGAAACAATATGATAATCGTTCATTATTTCTTATGTAATCTTGATTGGAACTACTGTATAATATAGCCCTACTCTAGATTACATAACAAAGTACCCTTTCATCCCACATGACCATAGCTATCACCCTTTATGGCCATACCATTAAGGGATTGTTTAGAATATTAATACGAAGAGATACTGCTGTCGAATTGAGAAATTCTTATCCTGCTGTTTCCCTTCACACACGTGATGAAATGAAATGGCGTAAGGCTTTTAGTGCCGGGATATCCCAGGACGGGTTCGGCTCGCCAGGTGCAGGTCTTTCTATTTGACACCCGTAGGTGACCTGCGCGTCGTGATGAGGATGAAATGATGATGAAGACAACACATACACCCAGCCCCCGTGCCATTGGAATTAACCAATTAAGGTTAAAATCCCCGACCCGGCCGGGAATCGAACCCGGGACCCTCTGAACCGAAGGCCAGTACGCTGACCGTTCAGCTAACAAGTCGGACACACGCACGTGATATTAGAAAACTATTCTAAGATCGTTATTTTCCATTAATTTCGCTGCAGTTGCGCACTTATAACAAAATAAGTAATTTTCGCTTTAAACTGGCCTTGTCGCTTTAACTAGCTGTAATTCGCGAAATCAAAATCACTGATTTCTTAACAAGAATCATATGATTCGTTATCTCAAAATCGCTTCAAAATATTTTTGTCGCATTTACCTTAAATGCGAAAATATCATGCCTCTAAGTACTGTATGTGTGACACCCATAAGCTAACCTGTGTTGTTTTAAGGATTGAGACTATCGGGAAGGATGAAGCTATGGCCTATAAATGTGTATCATCGCGTTATTGACGTACTGATGCGGAAAACCACAGGAAAACACCTAAAATAGCTGCAGATGAAATTGATACTGACATCAGAAATAGTTTTAATAGTTGGTTGTAGCAGATGGGAATGGAAAATTTTAAGGACAACGTCTTTTTATATAACATTGAACTTGGTTATTTTTGGCGACACCAGTGGAAAGCATTACGTATATACTGCAAATAAAATACATCTAATGCTAAATGAGACTTGAGAAACATGTGTTTGAGGAAATAATCATTAAAACTGAAAAAAATACCCACAAGAAACTCTGCACTGGTAAGCGTGAGAAGTAATTCATTAATTCCCTAGCTTGACGAGTACAATAGTAAGAAAGAGATAATGACAGGAGAAGTAAATGACTGTCATAAGAACATATTTCCATTGTTTCTTGGTTGGAGCTCTTCATAACATCTACTGTCATTCATCTTTAGTACCAAGATACGAAAGTACGATAATGGTACAAAAGTGCTCGATTCATTCGGAAGGACGTTGGTTCGTTTCCCTGTCAGGAAGTCGAGAAATATCCACTACTGGAAAGATTCGTGACCCTGGTGTTCAATCAGCCTACAACAGAAAAGAGCGCCTGATTAATTCCTGGCTCTAGGGGATTCTTTACTTTCACAAACCTCGTGGTCCTGTTCTTTCTTTTGCTGATACCGTCAATCTTCGCATAATGGGGACTTACATTTTCCCCTCTAATTAGTGTTTAGAGGGAATGGTTATCCAGTTGTACGTCTCCTTAAACAATTAAGACCACTTGCAACTTCCACTCACCCAGGGGCCTGTACTGAGTTGACTTCACTGTTTTACGTCAGTAATGTATTAAAATTCTTTATCGGGCCATGCGTTTAGGGGCGCGCAGCTGTGAGCATGCATCCAGGATATAGTGGTTTCGATCCCACTGTCGGCATCCCTGAAGATGGTTTTCCATGGTTTCCAATTTTCATACCTTAATTAAGGCCACGGGCGTTTCCTTGCCACTCCTGTCCTTTCCTAACCCATCATCAGCATAAGACCTATCTGTGTAGGTGCTGCGTAAAACAAATAAGAATTATTATTTTTTCACGCGAAAAAGACCGAAGACGGAAGTTTGCGACAAAATTAATTTAGAAAGAAATAAATTCACAAATTTATAATCCTGATATCCATTCGCTCCTAATTTTGCATGTGCTGTATCCAATTTAATATTCAATTTATCACTTATAAATAAAAAGATAAAAACATCCGCCTATCAAAATTTACTCCTTTACAGACTATGCCTGGGCCTCTCAAACACCCAAAATCTCACGCGTGCAAACCCAGGCGCAGAGGATCCGTCCACCGTGCATCGGTCCGACTTGGCTCGGTTCGGACCAGCGTTTTTTCTCGGGGCGACTCGGGTAACCTCCGCTCAACTCTGCTCGGTTGGTGGAGCGCTGCAGAGCAAATGAGGAAGGGGGAGACAGGCGGAGCGAGCGAGACAGACGCAGGGAAAGAGAGAGACAGCGTTATTGCTCAAAATCGAGGAGTGGGGTCTCACTCTTGTCAACCTAGCGAAGTAGTCTTTTACACATTGCACCAAGCAATGCACCGGTGCATGCACCCTGAGAGGCCCTGTACTATGCATTATACCTAATAGTGCATCTCTGAAAATAATGCTCTTGATTTCGGTACATACATGGCAATATTTTTAAAGGAATTCTCGGCTATCATCGAGAGAAAACATAGATATGTTTTTGTGCTGGGGGTCTATCTGTAGTTAAAGTCATCAATTTTGCGTGGCAGAAAACCGACACCGTTGCAGCCAGGCTTCGTCATCTTCCTCACGCTATTACCGTGTGTCAGAACTCTACTACTGAATGTTTTCATTTCTCCCCTGAAAGGGAAGCGGGCGTCCTAAACGGTGACGCCGTCTCTCAGGCCAGGAGATTTGTTACGGTGAAGGAGATTTTCGGAGAAGGGCAGGGGTGGGCGGGCGTGGCCTATACTAGGCACTGTCCCTGCAGCCTTAGTGCAGGAGAATAGAAAACCATGGAAAACAATTCTCAGGACAGCCGACAGTGGGGACCAGCCCCTATCCTTCTCCCGAAAACAAAGGTGTAGAGCCACGGTAGAGCCGTCCACTCCTGGTTATCGTAAACCGGTTGCGGCTGGTATTTATAGTAGGGTGTTTAATCGGTGATGACATGTTTTCCCAAAGATATCCGCTGATAAATGGCTTTGGTAGGCCTAATGTTGTCAAATTGCTGGGGGTACTCAGCAGGGGCGGGGGTAGAGTATACTTGGGGACAAAAGATAATGACCTCGCCAGCTTCAGTTTTATGCATTTTAATAAGCATTTATAGATTAAAATACCAATTTTAATTTTCCAAATTCATGATAATTCTTTAGGGGGCAATATTAAAATATTCACTCACCTCTTTGCTGCAAACGTCACGGATTACCGTCTGATGTGAAATGGGGAAACCCCTGTAATCACTGTTTAATTAAAGACGACTTGGAAGTTTGCACTTTCAGCATAATGCATACACTGAACAAACGGGGACACTGAAATGTTCTGACAGAATGAAATTAAGAGTTTTGTTTCCAGCAGGTCAATGGACACTCTTCCCGCTTGGTGACACACAGGTTACGGGTGTGTTTACCGCGGGAGGTTTTGAAGAACTACAGTGAAATGTGGTTTACTGGTTCCCACTCTTATGATTTTGTTTGAAATGAGTTCCAAGAATATACTGTATAAGTTACTGAAAACAAGTCGCTAAATATTTCAGTTTCTCTCGATTTAGGGATTTAAACAATAGGAATTATAGGAATATAGGCAGATATAGGTTCTAACGTCAATTAAGGCATTTTTGGGCACTGGAGGACATTCGTTTTTTTTCCCGTATAAATACATTAAACTGTCCGCCTCTGTGGTGTAGTGGTTAGCGTGATTAGCTGCCACCCCCGGAGGTCCGGGTTCGATTCCCGGCTCTGCCACGAAACTTAAAAAGTGGTATGAGGGCTGGAACGGGGTCCACTCAGCCTCGGGAGGTCAACTGAGTAGAGGTGGGTTCGATTCCCACCTCAGCCATCCTGGAAGTGGTTTTCCGTGGTTTCTCACTTCTCCTCCAGGCGAATGCCGGGATGGTACCTAACTTAAGGCCACGGCCGCTTCCTTCCCTCTTCCTTGTCTATCCCTTCCAATCTTCCCATCCCTCCACAAGGTCCCTGTTCAGCATAGCAGGTGAGGCCGCCTGGGCAAGGTACTGGTAATTCTCCCCAGTTGTATCCCCCGACCAAGAGTCTGAAGCTCCAGGACACTGCCCTTGAGGCGGTAGAGGTGGGATCCCTCGCTGAGTCCGAGGGAAAAGCCGAACCTGGAGGGTAAACAGATGATGATGATGATGATGATGATAAATACATTAAAGGTGTAAACATTAGTTCATATTCAGTTCTGTCTTCGGGAACAAAATAGATATTTCCTTATTTATCTGAAAGAGGAAGTCTAGTAATAATTATGAAAATGATGATGTTCATGTGAATCGCTTAGAAAATCATAATTAACAGCCTGTGTACTTAGTGTGCATGCGAGGTATGGCTCGTAATATGTGTTACTGTAGTGCTAGTTGTATGTATTTATTTGATTAAGGCTGAGGTTAGGAACGAAGTTGGCATGGTTCATAAGTTACGTAATGTCCTCGGATTCAACGCATTGCGTTACCTGATGCTGAGAGTTTCTCCAACTAGTCTTAAATTCTCGAAAGAACTGGGAACCGAACACAGGTCAATCAGGAGTGATTTTTTAAACATTTTTTTCCAAGTTGCTTAACGTCGCACCAACACAGATAGGTCATATGGCGACGATAGGACAGGAAAGGGCTAGAAGTGGGAAGGAAGCGGCCGTGGCCTTAATGAAGGTTCAGCCCCAGCATTTGCCTGGTAATAATTTCGTGTGGCTATTTGTAGCCGAGTGCAGCCTTTGTAAGGCAGACCCTCCGATGAGGGTGGGCGGCATCTGCCATATGTAGGTAACTGCGTGTTATTGTGGTAGAGGATAGTGTTATGTGTGGTGTTTGAGTTGCAGGGATGTTGGGGACAGCACAAACACCCAGCCCCCGGGCCATTGGAATTAGCCAATTAAGGTTAAAATCCCCGACCCGGCCGGGAATCGAACCCGGGACCCTCTGAACCGAAGGCCAGTACGCTGACCATTCAGCCAACGAGTCGGACATTTGCCTGGTGTGAACATGGGAAACCACAGAAGACCATCTTCAGGTCTGCCGACGATGGGATACGAACCCAGTGAAAAATTTATGGTAGACCACTGTTGCAGACGATGACTCTGATCATGATGATGATGATGACCTGCGCACATACTGAAGTTTTATCTCAAGCAGTATGTTGAGGAGGTAGCTTGGAGTGCACGCGTCCGCAGGGCTAGATATGAGTCAGCGTCAAGTTCCTCTCATTACTTAACCAGCTATTAATGTGGCTTGATAACAAGGCGGGAGTGCACGTCACCTCATCAGTTTAACACCCATTGCAGTGCTACTGTCATGTCATGTCAAGCGTGGGCCTGCCATGATCAGCTACCTTAGTGAAACCTTCACTGCTCATCACGAGTTAGTTTCCTCCTGGAAATGTAGAAAATCGTTAGCAGGCCTGGAGCTTTAGAGGAATAATCGGTTAGTTTTCAACACCATCAAAATAACTTAACAAACAGAAACACAAAAGCGTCTTCCGCTTCCTTACATCATGTTCCTGATCGACAATATACCTTGTAAAACTTCGTGTCTTAACTCTTATATGTCGTCAGTTCGTAAATTCGTTTTTAATTTTAACATTGCTCTAAGACGTACAGGTTTTCGGCGAAGTCGGAATAGAAAACGGCTAGAATTAGGTGGCAGCCGTGGTCATAGCCCCAGTATTTTCCTCGTGTGAATAAGGGAAGCCAGAGAAAGCTATCTTCAGGTTTGCTGTCAGTGTGATTTGATCTCATCATCTCCCGAATGCGTACTTAGGGTTATACGAGCCGTACCGCGAAGTCATCTTCCTCGGTGATTTAATTAATTTTACTTGTTTGACGCCCCTTTAGGAATTTCAAAAGATTTCAGAGTATTTGACGTTTGTCCTACAGGAGTTCCTTACCGTGCCAAAAATCAGCGACGCAGAGTTATCGTAATTGAACATCCTAAATTACCAGCGAAATAAGTCGAGTTCGAACCCGATATCCTGGAAATAGGAGGACTGCCCCACTGAGGTCGCGATTCGGATTTCATATTCACCGACTGCCAGAAGTATTTTTGAAAATGTCTTGTCCTTTGTTCCTTGTTCATGTGGTAAGTACGTGGAACCAACCGAAGTATATTATGAGTACGTAGCCTGTAAATGGTAGTATACTATTGGTATGGTATAACATTTGTTTGTTAGAATATGCTACATCAGGAATCTTCATCTTCTGATGTAGCTTTAGTTGACCGTGAGAGATCCAAGATCTAGTTCGGTCGCCTATACAGTATGTGTAGACTATCTGCCGTCCTGCATAAGCTGTCCGTTGCCCAGAGTACACCGCGAGGAGGTTATCTCATTTGAGAACAGACCACGCTACATATAATGCCATGCTACAGAAGTGGGGACTTGGAGAATCCCCTGCCTGTGACTGCGAAGCCCCTTTCCAGTCGGAGGAACACATTGTTGAGGACTGCCCTTTGAGGAAATATGATGAACCAGCCCGAGATATCATCAATGCTGCACCTCTTTTAATTCTATCGACATTCTTGTCTTTATATACTGTATTTTTTATATTTTCTTTTGCATACTTGCCGTACGATAAATAAATAAATAAATAAGTAAGTAAATAAATAAATAAATAAATAAATAAATAAATAAATAAATAAATAAATATCATGAATTTCACCATAGTTCAAAATAAACTGTCAGGAAACATTTAAAACATAAAAACTGACAAAAAGATGTATGCAGCCCATGAAAAACACTAAGTAATCACGGAAGTTTGTAAATACCTTACACTGGCGTTAAATGTGCAAACGATATACGTATCGTGCGATAATTCACCACACGTCGTACTAAGGTGTTTCAGACGCTATTTATATAACTTATATTACAGAGTGTTTGGGAGTTAAGCACAAATAGGCCTAAACTTTCGGAAGGTAAGGATGAATGTCCGTAGTTCGTAAAATACAATTTTTGTAAATGCACTGAATGGTTTGTCCGAGGGAAGAGCTTGAAATAGAGTGCGATGTAAGGTAGGTGGTAGTTTCATTTGCCCCTCGGCTTACTGTATACCACCCGCCGTACCCTGCTTCAGGCAGCATGAGTGCGTAATGTGCAAGAAGCTTCAGGAGCTTCAGGTAGTTTGCATTTGCAAGTTGTGTGAAATCGTTCTACGTATAGGCGAAGGTTTTTTTCACACTGAAAATATTGTGATGCATGTTAAACAAAGCCCTAAGTCATTCATTAAGTACTACCTGAGCTATAAAAATCAAGTCTTCAACTTAATTTTCTTGTTTTTGAAATAGGACGATATGTTGACGTCAAATGTATTGAGGGTCCTACAAATAACCAACAGAAAAAAATAACGCTTAATCTCCCAAAGACTGTATATAAGCGATCCTCATAAAGTTGCTGCTTCTTCTTATTCTTTTTCTTCTTCATAGGACGCCATCTCCCTACGAAGTTTGGCTATCCAACTTATTATGATAACTCCTCGGAAAACAGCGATTCGAAAGATTTCAATGGAAGTTCGTCCATACCAGCAGCTCAGTGAGGTCTTTAAACTAGAAATTTCTCCTGTTCCCCCACAGATCGATTTCCTTCAATTTTCCCCTCGATGATGAGTGGGAGAAGTTCATATCGTTCACCTATCATGATGTTCCGATTGTACCTGCGCTGTCGTTCCTTGACGGTTGTTAGAAGCTCTTTTTTTCTTATTTCAGAAGTTGAGGACGTCCTCGTTGGTCTTCTTTACCACTCACGATATTCGAAGCATTCTTCTGTTCAAGTGCATTTCGAAAGCTTCAATTCGTCTCCCCAGCAAAGTACTGAATGTCCAGCCTTCAAACACCTACAGAAGGGCAGGGAAAACACAGCATGGCAACATCCGAACTCGGAATTGAAGGTTGAGATCTCTACTGGTGAATAGGACCTCCATACTGTTGAGCAAATGTTTGGCTTGCCCAATCCTGGATAAGATTGGTATGGTAGATTATGGTTGGGAGGGATTAGGAGCAGGTTTGGCCTTACATTTATAAGAGAAGGCGGGGCGAAGGAGAGCACAATCGCAATGCTCATTCATTATTCTCCCACGGTATTTGAAGGAAGACACTTGCTGAACAACTGTGTTGTTGATATACCATATGAAATAGTTGTCAGGCTTTATCTATGAGCGGTACGCATGCCTGGAAGACACAAAAGAAGGCACAGGGCGCAGGATGGTCGACACCAGGTAATGTGTATCGTTCATGTAGAGGACAATAGACTCGCACATACTCGGCAGACTGGTTCTAGAGGACCCTGGTATATCACCTGAAGTGAGGACCCTTTGATTGTCAGATAGGTAAGAACAGATTTCCCATCATATAGACCTAGAGCTTTACCACTTTCTATCAACCAGGAGCATTTTAGAACGCCTAGCTCAGGCAAATCTGGGAACTATACGACTTTTATGTCTTCTTTAATTAATGTCTGTACAGTGGCATACTTATCCTTTTGCTGGCGTGATGGTCTAGAGAGCATCGCATATTATCGTCGTTCCTCACTGGTAGTGATACAAGGGTAATTGACTGCACTACAGTATGTTGAAGAAATCCTGCTGTCCTATTTGTTACTTTTCCTGGCCGAGTGCCCAAGAGCTTTTTCTCCAGCAAGGTAACTCTCTCTCTTATACAGCTGGGATTTCCTAGAGTGTTTGCACATTTCAACACTTGCTTGGCTTTCTTGGTCATAAGATCTTTCGCCTATAGAACATTTGCGGAATTATATGGAGTGTCAGTTTCCTTCTCTTCAAGATATCTGTGATTTGAGCATTGTTTTCAACAATTTTAATTCACATGGCAGTATCGAACTTGGGCCACCACTGATTGGCGAAGGATTCCCTTCTTCGGCGAGTCCCCTTTTCTTCTTGAACAAATGTTTCGGGTAAGGAATAACGGGGAACAAGCACCCAGCAACGACTGGTGGAAGAACACCAGCTGATGGTGTTAGCTCTATGGTCTGGGAAATGATTTCATGCGCAATATAAAACACTCTTGACTGATCTGGTAATATATACACATCCTTGAAAATCGCGTACACCTATACATACCGATTGACTTCCCAAGGGTAAGTGAGATCTTCCAGAAAGACAACACGGCTAAAAATATCCGGAATGTTGGAAGGGCCCTCCAGTGCCCCGGACTTGAACTCAATTGATCATCTTTGGGAACAATTTGATTGTCATGTTCACTCAATTGATCATCTGGCACACAGTCTCTGTTAACTGAGAGGTTCATTAATGTTACTTGGTTGACGCCCCTTTAGGCATTTCAAAAGATTTCAGGGTGGGAAAATCTACCAGCAAATGATTGAATCTCTCTTCCAGCCCGCCTGACAGTTCACACGACGGTTTACCTGGGTATTACCTGATTATCGAAATTATGTGACTACCGTGTATTACAGGGGCTGCAAAAATCAGACGTGCTCGGTTCACCTGGAAGGACGTGTGTTCGAATGTCCGTCAGGAAGTCGAAAACACATTGAATACTGTGATATTCCTCCCCTGTGAACCACGTGACCTTGCCGCGGTGGGGAGGCTTGCGTGTCCCAATGAAGCAGGTAGTCGAGCCGTAGGTGCAACCATATCGGATGGGTATCTGTCGAGAGACCAGACTAACGAATGGTTCATCGAAAGGGGTGTAGTAGCCTGTCGGAATTTTGCAAGGGGCGGCAGTCTATATGACTGATATGGTCTTTTAATAATACTTAACATGACTTAGCTGTGTTGATACTGCTACACGGCTGAAAGCAACGGGAAACTACAGCCTAACTAACGCCCGAGGATATGTAGCTCTCTCTATATGAATGATGTACTGATGATGGATTCCACCCGGGTAAAGTATTTCGGAGGTAAAATAGTCCCGCATTCGTATCTCCGGGTGGGGACTACACGAGAGGGGACAATCATCTGGAAGATGGATACTGACATTCTGAGAGTCGGAGCGTGGAATTTTAGAAGTTTAAATCGCTGTGGTAGGTTAGAGAATCTGAAAAGGGAGATGGATAGACTAAAGTTAGATGTAGTTGGTATAAGTGAAGTACGTTGGCAGGAAGAGCAGGATTTTTGGTCAGGCGACTACAGAATTATCAACACAAAATCAAACAGAGGAAATGCAGGAGCAGGTTTAATAATGAATAAGAATAGGGCAGTGGGCAAGCTACTATGACCAGCATAGTGAAAGAATTATTGTGGTCAAGGTAGACACCTAGCCAATGCCCACCACAATAGTGCACGTCTATATGCCCACTAGTTCAGCGGATGATGAAGAAATCGAAAGAATATATGAAAAGATAGAAGATTTAATAGTATGTGAAAGCTGATGAGAATCAATTTTTGATGGGAGACTGGAATGAAGTGGTAGGCCGAGGAAGAGAAGGTAATACAGTAGGAGAATTCGGATTGGGACAAAGGAATGAAGAGGAAGCCAGCTGATTGAATTCTGCACTGATCACAATTTAGTCCTAGCACTTAGTTCAAACACCACAAACGACGGCTGTATACATGGACGAGACCTGGAGACACTGGAAGGTACCAAATAGACTTAGGCAGAGATTTAGAAACCATGTGTTGGATTGCAAGACTTTTCCAGAAGCAGACGTAGACTCTGACCACAACCTGTCGGTCATGAAATGCCATCTGAAGTTGAAGAAATTGTAGAATGGAAGGAATGAAAGGAGCTGGGATCTAGACAAGTTGAAAGAAAAGAGTGTGAGGGATTGTTTCAAGGAACATGTTGCACAAGGACTAAATGAAAAGGCTGAAGGAAACACAGTAGAGGAAGAATGGACAGTCATGAAGAATGAGATTAGTAAGGCTGCTGAAGAACAGTTAGGAAGAAAGGAAAGATCGCCTAAGAAACAATAGATAACTCGAGAACTCGAGAACGAACGAACGACGAAAGTACAAGAATGCAAAAATTGAGGAGGGCAGAAAAGAATAGAGGTGAATAAAGAATGAAGTAGATATAAAGTGCAAGACAGCTAAGGAAGAATGGCTGAAAGAGAAGTGAAAAGATGTTGAAGGTTGTATGGCCCTGGGACATGTAGATGCTGCATACAGGAAAATCAAGGAAACTTTTGGAGAAAGGAAATCTAGGTGTATGAATATTAAAAGCTCAGATAGAAAACTAATTCTAGGGAAAATTACAAGTCAGAAAAATGGGAGGAACATATCCAACAGTTGTATCACGGTAAAGAAGTAGATGATAGTGTTCTGGAGCAAGAAGATGTTGTTGATGCTGATGACATAAGACACCCAATTTTGAGGTCAGAATTCGACAGAGCTTTGAGAGATCTAAGTAGGAACAAGGCACCGGGAATTGATGACATACTCTCAGAATTACTGACTGCCTGAGGAGAAACCAGCATGGAGAGGTTATTCCGTTTAGTGCGTACGACGTATGAGACAGGAGAAGTGCCATCTGATTTTCGGCAGAATGTTGTTACACTTATTCCCAAGAAAGTCGGTACTGACAAGTGAGAAAACTATCGCACCATTAGTTTAGTATCTTACGCCTGTAAAATTTTAACACGTATTGTTTACAGAAGAATGGAAAGACAAGTTGAAGTTGAGTTGGGAGAAGGTCAATTTGTCTTCAGAAGAAATGTGGGAACACGTGAAGAAATTCTGGCTTTACGTCTGATCGTAGAGGACAGAATTCAGAACGACAAGCCCACGTAAATGGCGTTCGTACATCTTAAAAAGGCATTCGATAATGTTGATTGGACCAAGCTATTTGAGATTTTGAAGGTGATCGGGATCAGATACCGAGAAAGGAGAATGATCTACAATCTATACAAAAACCAGTCTACAGTGATAAGAATTGAGGGTTTTGAAAAAGAGGCAGCAATTCAGAAAGGAGTGAGGCAAGGCTAGAGTTTGTCCCCTCTCCTTTTCAATGTTTACATAGAACAGGCAATAAAGGAAATCAAAGAGGAATTTGGAAAGTTTCACAAATTTCAAGGAGAGAAAATCAAAACCCTGAGATTTGCTGATGATATTTTTATTTCATCTGACTCTGAAAAAGTTCTGGAGAAATTGATGAATGGTATAGACAGAGTCTTGGGGAAGGAATATAAGATAAAATAAATAAGTCCAAAAGAAAAGTAATGGAGTGCGGTCGAACAAGGTCAGATGATGCAGGAAATATTATATTAGGAAATGAAGTCTTAAAGGAAGTAGATTACTATTGTTACTTGGGTAGTAAAATAACTAATGATGGCAGAAGTAAGGAGGACATAAAATGCAGACTAGCACAAGCAAGGAAGGCTTTTCTTAAGAAAATAAATTGTTCACCTCGATCATTGATATAGGAATTAGAAAGATGTTTTCGAAGACTTTCGTCTGAAGCTTGGCATTGTATTGAAGTGAAACATGGACGCTAACTAGCTCAGAAAGAAAGAGAACGGAAGCTTTCGAAATGTGGTGCTACAGAAGAATACTGAAAGTGGGATGGGTAGATAGAATCACGAATGAAGTGATACTGAATCGAATTGGTGAGAGGAGATAGATTTGGCTAAGTTTGACCGGAAGAAGAGATAGAATGATAGGACACATTTTAAGACACCCAGGTCTCGTACAGTTGGTTTTTGAGGGAAGTGTAGGTGTTAAGAACGATAGGGGTAGACCAAGGTACGAATATAACAAGCAGTTTAGTGAAGATATAGGATGTAGTAGTTATATAGAAATCAAAACGTTAGCACAGGATAGGGTGGCATGGAGAGTTGTATCAAATCAGTCTAGAGACTGATGACTCAACAACAACAACTGGATATTTGGAACATGTTGATTTCCGTATACTGAGCATTTTAGCCAAACTTTAAGGCAGCATAGCTTCTAAATTTTTGAGCTAAATGAATCATTCGTTTTGTATCCGAAACTTTAATCTGTCTAAGTATTGGACTGATTTTTTCCTATTTCTAATATGAAATATATAAAAAGGGCCCACATATCAATATCGTCTTTTAGTTGTTTATTCTCTTACGTATTTCAAATCAAGTGCGTGATACACTTCTTTCGAATTAACATCAAACATTCTTACATAAGTATTCACGCAATATCTGAAAGGAAAAAAAAAACAGGCAAAAAGAAACTATTTTTCCATTTGCGAAAATTAAATGATCAGAAATACGTCTCCCGGTCATGGTGATCCATCAACGGCTGCTAATTTGAGATGGCAACCAGCTATAAGACATAGCCTGCACGGTTGCTAGGTAACATACTTTACATTACTGCCTGCATGGGTGCTATGATTACACTTCTGTCACACATTTTGTTGCGTCACGGTACACAAATTTTCGGATGAACTCCCGCCATAAGACATACTAGCATTTGTACCCGTTCTTCGCACGGGAATTTGTAATATATTATACGTTTCCTTCATTAGCATATGCGAATTTACATGCCTGTATTCAAACATTTAATACGGCATGTTAACTGATCTTTTTCTACGAATGCACGTGGCAGTAACGTAAATTACGAGAGAGTCGAGAAAGAATGGGCACCAGTAGATTATTGTTTGCTCTATTTGCTTTACGTCACACCGACACAGATAGGTCTTATGGAGACGATGGGACAGGAAAGGCCTAGGAGTAGGAAGGAAGCGGCCGTGGCCTTAATTAAGGTACAGCCCCAGCATTTTCCTGGTGTGAAAATGAGAAACCCTGAAAAACCATCTTCAGGGCTGCCGACAGTGGAGTTCGAACCCACTATCTCCCGGATGCAAGCTCAGAGCTTGCGCGACCCTAACCGCACGGCTTAGATTATTGTACGGTACAGTTCTAGGTCCGAAGTTGTGCGCAATTATACGTGCTTCTCGGTTACATATGTTTTTCTCTGACCAATGGGGAGGCGCTGTGACTGATGATTCATTAAACACTTCGTTGATAACTTCCCTTATTATATGTTCTATCGAAAAGAGTAAAATGGCTCTTTAGGTCATCACGTTAACCCACCTTGAAGTGAAATGCACCAAGAGTTCCACGGTACTTGGAATAAAATTCCAATTTTTCGTAAGCTTCTCTGTTATTTACCATCGTACAATAGATACATTAAGGACATAAAATAACGGAAATAACATATTCTTAAACGTTCATTATGACAGTCTTTTGATAGACCTAATTCAAAGAATATAAATCGGGAAACATCACAATTTTTTAAAAATATAAAAGCACCGAGCTCGAGAGCTGCTGTCGCTTAAGTGCGGCCAGTAACCAGTATGCGGGAGATAGTGGGTTCGAACCCCATTGTCGGCAACTCTGAAGATGATTTTCCGTGGTTTCCTATTTTCACACCACCGAGCTCGATAGCTGCAGTCGCTTAAGTGCGGCCAGTATCCAGTATTCGGGAGATAGTGGGTTCGAACCCCACTGTCGGCAGCCCTGAAGATGGTTTTCCGTGGTTTCCCATTTTCACACCAGGCAAATGCTGGGGCTGTACCTTAATTAAGGCCACGGACGCTTCCTTCCCATTCCTAGACCTTTCCTATCCCATCGTCGCCATAAGACATATCTGCGTCGGTGCGACGTAAAGCAAATAGCATAGAAAAAACCTATTTTCACACCAGGCAAGTGCTGGGGCTGTACCTTAATTAAGGCCACGACCTCTTCCTTTCTACTCCTAGCCCTTTCCTGTCCCATCGTCGCCATAAGACCTATCAGTGTCGGTGCGACGTAATGCCAATTATATAAAAATTGTACAATAGCTAACTCCATGTGATGACTTGACGTCATATGCACCTGATAACATAATCCTGAATTAGTAGATTACAAATTTCACCCGCTTTTGGTCTAAATCGGCTGGGGCATAGCCTGAAAAACCGTCCGTGAGTGATATGTCCCTTATTAATCCTCCTATCTAAATTATGCACGTGAGAAAAATGTTTTAGAAATTATTTTCATTAAGGCAGACAGATTTCCATTAAGTTTGGTTGTGTATGTTTTGCAAGAGTGCACAATCACAGTTTCTGTTTCGTGTAAGCCCCCTGTCACTTCAGGGATTCAGAAATAATATTGGCCCTAAGACCCACCCAAAGACAGGTGGATTCTAAATATCAAGTTTGGTAAAAATATATCTAGTAGTTTTCAAGTTATAAGAACTCAAACAGACAAACCGACAAACAGACGCCAAAGCTAAAAATATGCAGATGGTGATTATTTCGCCAAAATAGTCAATATACAAACGCGCGGTCGTTATGATTTTATTTATATACATTTATGTCAAAATGCAAACGGTGGAGATAATCTATTTTCCACTGTCCCAATGAAGAAAATAATGACTTCGGATGATAAAATTTCATAGTAAGTTTTCACGCCGTGCCCTGAAGGAGTACAGCGGGACTCTTAAAGGGTAACGCACTGTGTAGGTCATTCGTAGTAAGGAGAAGGTGAGAGGGTAGCGGTCATAACCTATGAAGGGATCTGTCTCGTCATTTGCCGTAGTGCAGGAGAATATAAAACCCACGGAAAACCATTTTCAGGGCAGCCGGAGATAGGGACCAGTCCCTCCTCCTCCCGAGTGCAGAACTGCAAGGCAAGCCAAAGGTAGTCGCTGTTAAGCTGAGGAACATGGCGTTAAGGTTCACTGAGCCTTCACCAAAAATGATTACCATGTTAATTCCTGGGGGGAGGGTTGGAATTAGCCGGGAATACAGTTAATCACTCTATCCCACTTACAATAGGTGCCGATGACCTAGATGTCAGGCTCCTTTAGACAACAAGCATCATCAACCACTGTCGAGGTAACGGAAAGTGGAGGCATTTTACCTTCCACTCCTCAAAGGTGATTATGGCCTGTATGGAGATGACTGTGCTCTTTTAACAGCTTATTTGTTCTTGTTTATAGGTTTTAGGTCCCAATAACTACTTTTAACGGTTTTCGGAGTAGCTTAGGCGGCGGAATTTTGTCCCGCAGGAGTTCTTTTACGTGCCGACACGAGGCTGATGTATTTGAGCACCTTCAAATACCACCGGATTCAGCCAGGATCGAACCTGCCAAGTTGGGGTTAAAAGGCCAGCGCCTCAACCGTCTGAGCCACTCAGTCCGGCTTTATTCTTGTTGACATTGAACAAACTTTAATTCTCTTCTTAAGACAATAATCATCACCACCACCAAACTTCAAACTTTTACAGCATCTGGTTTCGATTCACTCACACAAGGTTCGAAGAGATGTTTTGGGGGTAACAGTGGTGGGGTATTTGATATGAATATAACAGTCAGATTAGCTTTAATCACTATTATTTTATTTAATCCATTCGCCATACAGGGTCGTTTCCCTCCGCCCCCCCAACTCAGCGAGGTATCTTACCTCTACCGCCTGAAGGGCAGTGTTTTGGAGCATGAGGCATTTGGTGGGGGATTCAACTGGGGAGAAGTACCAGTACCTTGTCCAGGCGGCCTCACCTGCTATGCCGAACAGGGACCTTGCGGGGGACGGGAAGATTGGAAGGGATAGACAAGGAAGAGGGAAGGAAACGGCCATGGCCTTAAGTTAGGTACCATCTCGTATTTGCCTAGAGAAGAATTGGGAAACTAGGGAAGACAACTTCGAGGATACAATTCTTATCACACTTGGCGATTAAATTATATTACCATTCTGTCTAACTTCCACAGTTACTGAAATTATCTTCACAAATTATTTGCAACAGTCAGAACCCCGTACCATCCGCTCCTGCTTCGTGTACTGCACACCGGTACAGCGGCTGGGTGGTGTTTCTCTGTTCTTAAGACTCTGTTCATTAGTTCTAAGCACCAGTTTTTATTTCAAGTGTACTCAGTGCATGCTTGTTAAAGTTTTAGGAATTTCAAGTGTTTTTGACTATTCTGTATTATCTTTTAATGTCTGTTATGTCTTCTTTAATTTTAACTATTAACAAAGAGCTGAAGATGTCTCTCATGAGACGAAACATGTACTGCTAATTTTGATAGTGTAATTTAATCAACAAGTGTAATTAGAATGTTATTGGAAAGGGAAATCCTCAAGTTTTTCATTCTATAGTGATTTTCAAGTTTGCATGTGACATGTTCGACATTAGCTCTTGGTTTTTATTCTTAAGCACAAAGAAGAACAGTTCAAAGATCTATAAGGACCTGAACATAGACAACGCTTTGATTGCTTCCCGAAGGAAGTGATGAAAATCTACTGTGGTTAAATTATGACAAGATTCAGGATAATTCCCGTTGTTGATAATTGCAGAGTCAATCGAGGTGTTCCAATTGTCATGTATCTTCCGCAGTTACTGAAATTACCTTCACAAATTATTCGCTACAATCAGAACACCCTACCATCCGCTCCTGCTTCGTATACTCCATACTGGTAGTGCTGCTGTCGAGAGCGTGGTATGCACAGTTTGAGGAGTTCTGCGCCATTGAAAATATGCTGTTGATATAAAACATCGCTATGGATATAAACAGAGTTCAATAAACATACTATTGTCTGTCAAAAGAAGCTGGAAGCTCAACTGGATAGCGTTAATTCAGAAACTGAACAAATTATTTAATGAAAACGTAAAACTTTTCCACTCAAGTAGTTATTGTCGGGTCTCGGAAATGACACCAACGAACATACCACCAGGGTTTCCCCGTTTACAATAATTATTGTTATTGTTCTATCCTCCGGGTAGCATTTATGCAACGGTGGTTACTCAAGGCTACTGGTAAATAAGAACAGAGTGCTGGAAAAGTCCTCCTCGTGCTTTCCGTGGAACAGATTATCTACGACTCATTCAAAGTTTATGCACCGAGAAGTGCGCAAGTGTAGGGGCCCACTAAGGCTCACTCACCTAACGTAACGTACGTGCTACGGGCCCGCCTGTCAAAATAAAAATTCGGGCCCTCTGAAAAAAAATGTAAAACCTGTGAATAAATTAATATAAATATAATGACAGCAGGTAGAAGTAATGCTAGGGGCTGCCTGGCCGAGGCGGTAAAGGCGTGCTCGGTTCGCCCGGAAGGATGTGGGTTCGAATCCCCGTCAGGAAGTCGTAAAATTTAAGAAACGAGATTTCCACTTCCGGAGATGCATATGGCCCTGAGGTTCACCAGGTTAATTCCTGGTGGTAGAAGCGGCCGGGCGTAGAGCTAACCACTCTACCCCATCACGTGCCGAGTTAACAATGGTGGAAGCCTTTACCTTCCACTCCTCCAAGGGCCTTCATGGCCTGTACGGAGGTGACTTTGCTTTGCTTTGCTAGAAGTAATGCTATATATTGTCAACTTTTGTAAGCAAAGGGAGTATTCGTTATTGTAAGATTATTATTAAATAACTAGTGGACTCGTGTTGCTCCGCAACATTCCTTATAAATAGGTCAGATAACTTGTCTTGATATGTCTGTCGCAGTCTTTGCCTGCCCTTTTAAGTAGTTTTATGAATATTTATTAGCTGTACATAATAACTTATTCATTTGTAATTTAGTTTATAACACTTCTGTGCTTCGAACATTCGGTCGTATTCAAAACGATCTTGCCCGAGATAGTCCAACGTACAATTAGCCGTGGCTGAATACTGGTTCCGGTAAGTAGACTACCCACCCTTTCAAGCGTTTGTCGCTGTGCTTTATTGATGGTCATACAGATGGCTAGTCGACTTGATACCTTCCCGTCTGTACGTACATAGACTGTTTTCTATTAGCGCATGTAAGTTAATAGGAACGTTCTGCCATCTGTTGAGTATATTCAGAACCTGGAGAAGGTCAGAGAATCAAAGAGTTTCTAGCAGAGATTTATCAGAAGAAGTGTATACTCTCTGGCTTGACCGGTAGTAAGTTAATCAAACATGGCTGCATGCAAAGACGTTAGTAAGGATGAAAATCACATACCGTATATCAGAATATTAATGAAAGTCCCTTAGAAACCTGCTAAGTACAGAATGTATGGAGGGTTAGTCTTAGCTCGCAATTATAGGAGTGATCATTTAATGGTTTGATTTTATGTTTACTCAAAGTTTTCTGAACTTAGAGACCTATCAATGTCTCATGATTCACTGGCAGAAATTTCCGGAGAAAATAAAACAGAAATGAAGCATATCGGTCCAGTAGAAAGGTCAAACAGATTTGCCAAAGCTGTTTCTTGTTAACATATAGGAGATGTTTAATAGGTTTTATTTGACTGCCTCAGTACTACTACTATTAAAATATTTTCATTCCTCTCCTGAAGGGGGAGGCGTGCCTCATAGACGGTGACGCCGTCTCTCAGGCCGGAAGATTTGTTACGATGAAGAAGATGCACGGAGAAGGTGAAGGGGTTGGCGGCCGTGGCCTAGTCGCCTTAGTGCAGGAGAAGGGAAAACCACGGAAAACCATTCCCAGGACAGCCGACGGTTGAGGCCAGCCGTGAGGTCCAGCCCTGTCCCTTCTCTCGAATGCAGAGGCGTAGAGCCACGGTAGAGCCGTGGCCACCCCTACTCTGCTCGGTTGGCTGGTCAGAGTGCAGAGCTGTTGGACCACGGACCACTTATGGGCTGAGACCCACTCTGCATCTACCGACGCTACCTCCGTAGTTTAACGGCTAAGATGCTAAAACGCCAACCATGCACCACGTAGATGTTCGTGCTTAAATTTATTTGGTTTCATTTTTCAGTAACTAGAGAACTATACTCTCTAATCGACACCGAAGTCTCGGTTATAAGTAATCCTTCATTTACAACAGAGAGCAATACACGAACAAAAATAAATTAATCACTTTTCAAATCATGTTTGAAAAATATCAAACATAGAGCGATCGTTCGAAACTAAGTTCACTGATACCTACTATACAAATTTATTATTGGCATTGTCTTGTTGTCAAATAAATGTGTGATAAAAGTAAATTGTTCTGCACAATTCGAGGGTAACACGATCTGTGGTGCATTACACAGCAAGTAAGTACCATTTGTAACTTAATATATGATATTCTGGTATCAATTTTCATTGCTGTTGTTTACGGAGTTATCCGTGGAAGGCAGAGGTGAAAGAAGGTGCGGGCTGGAATGGGTCTAAGTACAAAGCTGAGATATTAATTAAAATTGAATTAAAGGTTATATTTTCAAAAAATTAATAATTTTGACATAGAATTTGAACATACAACAAATAACAACAAGTTAACAAATCAGGTACAAGACCAGGAAGGCCAAGATTTAGAGATACTTTAACGATCTGGACTTCGAGCCCCACCTTTTACAATTCCTGAGCTCTCAGCTCACAACCACATATTACCAAAGGACAGAAATCTCCTTATTGCATGGAGCACTTGCTCCCACCTTTTAACCTCAAGTCTCCCAGAGGCACTTTTCAAACACAAGAAAGAGCTGACCCGCTCTCAATTTTTCAAGCCTATTAAAGGCAATACCAGACTTTTACACTAAATTGCCATCATGGCACCGCTTACATCAAATGAAACGGGGGTATCTCGTACCCAACCTACTGGGCCTCAGTGGAAAAGAACAGATTTAAATGGCCCAAAATACCAAGATGAATGGAGGCGTTGCTTGCACTCCTACATGAAACCTTTTAAAACCTAAGGGGCACTAGGCCGATGACACAGGGGCTATTCTCAAACTAGGGAGGTGACTCGTATAAGAAAAAAAAATAACACATTAAGAAGAGAAGAAAATCGGTTATGAAAACGTAGTTACCTCAAATCAAAAATGAAGGGGAGCTCGAGAGGGTAAAGCACTCTCTATCCCCGATTTAAAGTTAAAGTAATAAGAAAGTTTTTCATAAGCCGGCACTAAGTTACATTTTTAGACAGGTAGGTTACATTGAAAAGGTTTCGGACCTTCCCCGAGGGTTAAACTCCTGAGCTAGCAAGAAATAAAGATGTTAAACGGCCATTACCTTGTTGAAGAGCTGCTGCCCGAAGGAGGAGGCGCTACCCGCCCCCTGCTACACGTCCATACACTAAGCTAGAGGTTAAAGAAGTGGCGACGAGCCGTGAAAATCAGCAGTTTTTAAACCCTCGGGGAAAGTTCGAGACCTTTCATGAATAATTAAGACACACCCACTCAACTTTATTGGCTGGCTAAAAGTTACACATCAAAATTGAAGAAGAAGGACACGATTGGTCAAAAATTAATTACAGAAATTTTGGATTGGCTAAGTTCAAAACTGGCGGAAAGAAAAGATTTATATTGCCAATCCACAAATGAAAGAACGAAATTTAATGATAGGAAAACTTATGAGTACAAAATATCTTCAAGAAAAGTTCCTTCATTTCGCACCGGGGTGCATGATCATAGTTTTTTAGTAGAGACATCTATAAGAGAATGTCCACACTTCTTGATGAATGGAAAACAAAACAAGTTGAACTCCACACAGTATTGACAACTTTGTAATCACAAAACTTATGGTAGTGCCATCTTCTGAGAAAACTTGTAAGTTGATACAGTTGTTAAAGTTCAGAGTTTTAGGAGTACTTAACGCGGAAAATTTAAAGGTGCGGCGTAGGGGTGTACCAACCGGTACAGCTGTAATTAAGTATTTTGATGCAGGTCGTTTCTGAAGAGCATGTCACGGTGTTCCGTGAGACGCCAAAGGCAACCATTTGTTTACCACTATGGCGTAGTATATCTATCTAATTTCTGATGTTATCCTCAATGAATGAAAGTACCTTTCATTTTACTACCAGTGTATGCATAAGTTTTTGCCGGTTTTTTTGGTAAAGAAAACGTATGGCAAAAGAAGCTATTGGAAAGGAGAGAGGGCTTTTAACTTCTAAGCCAATCCCTATTGATTTAATGAAGTGGTTCGCAAAGTGTTTTGTGTGGAGTGGAGCTGAAACATGGATATTAAAAACCAAAGTACTTGAAAAATGTTGAAATATGGTTGTGGAGAAGAATGGAAAAAGTGAAGTGGATAGATAAAGTGAGAAATGATGAAGTGCTAAGAAAAGTAGGTGAGAAGAGGCACCTGATGAAAACTATAAGGAAGAGGAAACTCTCCTGGTTGGGTCACGTACTAGGTAGAAATTGTCTTCAACAGAGAGTAATGGAGGGAAAAATAGATGGAAGGAAAGGAAGAGGAAGAAGAAGGTTTGGAATGTTAGCAGGTGTAAAACAAGGGAGAAGCTATGAACAACTGAAACAAGATGCTCAGGACAGAGAATCATGGAGGATGTCCAGTTGATACCTGTCTCAAGACAGATTCACAGTAGAAGAAGAATGGCGTGTTACACTCAATACAATAAACTACTGCTAGATGCAATCGTGTGGCAATTCCTCTACACACAAATTATTTTTAAAAACTATTTCGATGATTCTACAGAATCGCCCTGATTATTTCCGTGCAGAGTGACTTTAGGCTACCGGGCGAGTAGGTCGTGCGGTTACGGGCGCGCAGCTGTGAGCTTGCATCCGGGAGATAGTGGGTTCGAACCTCACTGTCGGCAGCTCGGAAGATGGTTTCCCGCGATTTTCCATTTTCACACCAGGCAAATGCTGGGACTGTACCTTAATTAAGGCCACGGCCACTGCCTTCCCACTTCTAGCTCTTTCCTATCCCATCGTCGCAATAAGACTGTCGGTCGGTCGGTGCGACGTAAAGCAACTAGCTTGACATTAGGCTAGACATTAGGCGATGAGACCGCGGGACACCTTAAAGGCCCGGGTCCGCTTTGCAGGCTCTATCGTTACGCCCCTGCTACTGTACGAAGGATGAGATAGTAATACGGGTATTGCTTTCACAGCACAACAAGATGTTTTAAATGCAATAAGCCCATGACAATTCACTTGTGCCAAAGTGTCGGTCAGTTCAGTGTCTTGTGCATTTCGAACTCGTGTTCACGTAAGCAAACATAGTATTAATCTCTGGACCGAGGTCAAGATTCATTGTAATGTAAATTAGTTCCCTTGAATTACCAAAGCTCCAGCCAATTCACAGCTAGCTTACCACTCATTAGCGAATAAGTGACAGCTCCAAGACTTGCTTATTCTTGTTACCACCTAATACATATTCTGCTTGTTAAGTGTTTACGCTCAGCGTTCATCACAGACTGGAAGACGTCAAGTTTTGTGCTGTGATTGATTTACCCTGTCAGGGGAAAGTTATGGTTTTCTCAGAACATGACTCAGTTTAAACAACATATTAACACACGAGTCTTGACAGCGTTTGTTTGCAATTTCGGACAATTTCTCTGGGACGTCTCACCTTCACCTTAATCAAGTACTGGTTCAAGATACTTTCTGATGTTATCCGCAATGAATTAAAATACCCTTCTTTTTACTAAGAGGTGAATGCATAACTTTTTGCCGGGTTTTGTGGTAAAGAAAACACGTAATTTGCAAGAGAAATTCATGTTTTGTTTATTCAAAATACCGGCCATCGGCTTATACACACTTCGCCCATCTTTCAGGTAAATTATGAATACCATGCCAGAAAAACTGCTTGTCTTTTGCGGCAAACCATTCGTCGAGCCATTTTTCAACTTCCTCGGAATTGTTGAAGTGCTGCTCTGCGAGCGCGTGCCTCATTGATGCGAAGAGGTGGTAGTCAGATGGCGCCAGGTCGGGGCAGTACGGCGGGTGCGGAAGGATGTCCCATCCAAGCGATTTCAACGCGCCTTTCACTAGTTTTGCTGTGTGAGGCGGCGAATTGTCTTGTAACAAAATTACTTTGCCATGTCTTCTGAACCATTCCGGTCGTCTTTCGATCAATGCGTGATTTAAATTAATCATTTCTTGGTGATAGCATTGTACATTAACGGTTTCGCCGGGTTTCAAGAGTTCTTCGCACTTTTGTGGTCTGTCAGAACGCGCACTGTCTTTCACATTGAAATCAATCAATCAATCAATCAATCTATCAATCAATCAATCAATCAATCAATCAATCAATCAATACTGATCTGCATTTAGGGCAGTCGCCCAGGTGGCAGATTCCCTATCTGTTGTTTTCCTAGCCTTTTCCTAAATGATTTCAAAAAAATTGGAAATTTATTGAACATCTCCCTTGGTAAATTATTCCAATCCCTAATTCCCCTTCCTATAAATGAATATTTGCCCCAGTTTGTCCTCTTGAATTCCAACTTTACCTTCATATTGTGATCTTTCCTACTTTTATAAACGCCACTCAAACTTATTCGTCTACTAATGTCATTCTACGCCATCTCTCCGCTGACAGCTCGGAACATACCACTTAGTCGAGCAGCTCTCTTTCTTTCTCTCAATTCTTCCCAGCCCAAACTTTGCAACATTTTTGTAGCACTACTCTTATGTCGGAAATCACACAGAACAAATCGAGCTGCTTTTCTTTGGATTTTTTCCAGTTCTTGAATCAGGTAATCCTGGTGAGGGTCCCATACACTAGAACCATACTCTAGATGGGGTCTTACCAGAGACTTATATGCCCTCTCCTTTACATCCTTACTACAACCCCTAAACACTCTCATAACCATGTGCAGAGATCTGTACCCTTTATTTACAATCCCATTTATGTGATTACCCCAATGAAGATCTTTCCTTATATTAACACCTAGATACCTACAATGATCCCCAAAAGAAACTTTCATCCCATCAACGCAGTAATTAAAACTGAGAGGTAGAGGTCTTTTCCTATTTGTGAAACTCACAATCTGACTTTTAACCCCGTTTATCAACATGCCATTGCCTGCTGTCCATCTCACAACATTTTCGAGGTCACGTTGCAGTTGCTCACAATCTTGTAACTTATTTATTACTCTATAGAGAATAACATCATCCGCAAAAAGCCTTACCTCTGATTCCACTCCTTTTCTCATATAATTTATATATATAAGAAAACATAAAGGTCCGATAATACTGCCTTGAGGAATTCCCCTCTTAATTATTACAGGGTCAGATAAAGCTTCACCTACTCTAATTCTCTGAGATCTATTTTCTAGAAATATAGCAACCCATTCAGTCACTCTTTTGTCTAGTCCAATTGCGCTCATTCCTGCCAGTAGTCTCCCATGATCTACCCTATTAAATGCTTTGGAGAGGTCAATCGCGATACAGTCCATTTGACCTCCTGAATCCAAGATATCTGCTATATCTTGCTGGAATCCTACAAGTTGGACTTCAGTGGAATAACCTTTCCTAAAACCAAACTGCCTTCTATCGAACCAGTTAATAGTTTCACAAACATGTCTAATATAATCAGAAAGAATGCTTTCCCAAAGCTTACATACAATGCATGTCAAACTTACTGGCCTGTAATTTTCAGCTTTATGTCTATCACCCTTTCCTTTATACACAGGGGCTACTATAGCAACTCTCCATTCATCTGGTATAGCTCCTCCGACCAAACAATAATGAAATAAGTACTTCAGATATGGTACTATATCCCAACCCATCGTCTTTAGTATATCCCCAGAAATCTTATCAATTCCAGCCGCTTTTCTAGTTTCCAACTTTTGTATCTTATTGTTTGTTTTGTTTTTTTGCTAGGGGCTTTACGTCGCACCGACACAGATAGGTCTTATGGGATAGGAAAGGCCTAGGAGTTGAAAGGAAGCGGCCGTGGCCTTAATTAAGGTACAGCCCCAGCATTTGCCTGGTGTGAAAATGGGAAACCACGGAAAACCATCTTCAGGGCTGCCGATAGTGGGGTTAGATTAGAACCCAGTACTTTCCAAATGCAAGTTCAGAGCTGCGCGATCCTAACCGCACGGCCATCTCGCTCCGTCAAGGAAACACTAATGAAATTCTTTAAAGTAGTTAAAAATATGAATTGAATGTGGAATCAGCACTCTTCTATGGGTGTGAAACGAGAAAGGTGATTGGTAATATAATTTCTACTGTAAGTCTATACTTTCATAAACAAACGTGTGAAGGCCTGACATTATTTCCAATCAAGAACGTACATCTAAATTACAGATAAAAGAACGTGAATAGAAATAGATCAATTATAAATTGCACCGAGGTGGTGACAGCATACCAAAACAGACTCTTGAATGGAATACCCAGGGAAGTAGAAGAATAGGGAGACCAACAATAACATGGATTTCGGCAGTGGAAACACAGTGGAGGGTGGTAATGAAATCATGGAAGAACATCGAGGCAGTCTCAGCAAAATAGAATCAGATGCAGAGTTCCTGTGTCTATGCTCCATCAAGGAGTAACAGCAATTAATTCAAGTACGTCAAGTAAATAATTGCAGCAAGGACTGGAATATTTAAAATGAAAATGAGGGAATTTATAGATTAATGGAGCTAAAAAAACGCAAAATAAATGAGTTTTATGCAGTAAAGACATCGAAATGGCACATATAATAAAAAAATTGCGAAGAAGTAATGGGCCTCAGAGGAAAAGTTAACTATCAAATGATATATGTAGAACTGAAAATAAACTCTAATGTTATGTTATGTTATGTTATGTCTTATGTTATTAAACAGAAAATAGAAGAAAACACAGTGAATAGTATATCATAATATCTTAATAATAGACTATATAATTTCATCAGGTAAAGAATGAAATGGCGTATGGCTTTTAGTGCTGAGAGTGTCCGAGGACAATTTCGGCTCGCCAAATGCAGGTCTTTTGATTTGACTCCCGTAGGCGACCTGCGCGTCGTGATTAGGATGGTATGATGATGAAGACGACACTTACACCCAGCCCCTGTGCCAGCGAAATTAACCAATGGTGGTTAAAATTCCCGACCCTATCGGAAATCGAACCCGGGACCCCTGTAATCAAAGGTCAGTACGCTAACCATTTAGCCATGAAGCCGGACTTTCATCAGGTAATCCGAGAAGATGACATGTGGAGGAATCCTAGCCTCTGTGACGTAGTTAAAGTTCAGAAAATCCTGATAATGTCTATCTATGATTAACTATTAAAACATTCTAGGAAGGTTCCATGGAAATATATTAGAAAGACAGATTAGATAATTTATTCATCATGCCAAAGTTAAGGGCAGCTGTCTCTGTCTTACACTTAACCGGTATCAGAATTAAACTAATAACTAAATACAAATCATTAAAAAATAGCCTATCATAAATTTAATCTATGTAGAACTACTATAGATAACTATTTATACATTAGAAGTCACAAAAGTCAAGGGGAAAGAGCACAATATTACAGTAAAGGAGTACAGCTTTGGGAATATGTACGTAAACACTAAAGTTGTAAAATTAAAAATAAAATTACTGAACAAAATAGAATTATCTGTGATACAAAACTACTCTTGCCCTATGAGTTTCCACCGAAGTTGAAAAAGGGAAAGGATAATATAGCTGCCTTGCTGTTTGTTTATTTCCATCAGATATTTTGTGCATAAACGTTCAAATTTCTTGGACATTAATATCCCTCTGACGTCTTGAGGCAGGTTGTTCCATTCACGAATTGCAGTAACTGAGAAGGAATTGCTACATGCTGAGGACTTGTGACTGGGTAAGGCAAGAAAATACATGTTCTGTGCTATTGTGCCTTTTTGTGGTGAAAAGAGGGATTACAGAAACGTTCTTTAAGATAAGGCGAATTGAGATTTAAAGTTCGTTGCAGTAAGATTAGGCATAACTAGCGTTTCCAATAAAATCTTTCTGACTGTAAAGGGAAATATAATTTGAACTTGCTGAGGGTATGCAGTGACACAAATAGCCTACTCGCCTGCAAGTTGATACCGTGTGTGCGGACCCGGATAAGTGTTCATCGAGACTGATTGCAAGATTTTTACAGTTTTACTGTGAGGAATGAGTTTGTTCTGTATCCGTATCACTAGAAGAGTTGCTTGGTCTGCTTGGGATAATGGTCATGGATTGGCTATAAGGAGTATTTAGGATTTGCCAGGGTTGATAGACAGTCTATGCTTTGCTGCACAGTTGCTTACTTCTCCATTATTTCTAAAGTGTCAATCAATCAATCAATCAATCAATCAATCAATCAATCAATCAATCAATCAATCAATCAATCAATCAATCAATCAATCAATCAATCAATCAATCAATCAATCAATCAATCAATCAATCACCACTGATCTGCATTTAGGGTAGTCGCCCAGGTAGCAGATTCTCTATCTGTTGTTTTCCTAGCCTTTTCTTAAATGATCGCAAAGAAATTGGAAATGTATTGAAAATCTCCCTTGGTAAGTTATTCCACTCCCTGACTCCCCTACCTATAAAGGAATATTTGCCCTAATTTGTCCTCTTGAATTCCAGCTTTATCTTCATATTTTGATCTTTCCTACTTTTACTGATGTCATTCTACGCCATCTCTCCACTGACAGCTCGGAACTTACCACTTAGTCGAGCAGTTCGTCTCCTTTCTCCCAAGTCTTCCCAGCCCAAACTTTGCAACAATTTTGTAACGCTACTCTTTTGTTGGAAATCACCCAGAACATATCGAGCTTCTTTTCTTTGGATTTTTTGCAGTTCTTTAATCAAGTAATCCTGGTGAGGGTCCCATACACTGGAACCATACTCTAGTTGGGGTCTTACCAGAGACTTATTATGCCCTCTCATTTATATCCTTACTACAACCCCTAAATACCCTCGTACCATGTGCAGAGATCTGTGCCCTTTATTAACAATCATTTTTATGTGATCACCCCAATGAAGAACTTTCCTTATATTAACACCTAGGTACTTACAATCATCCCCAAAAGGAACTTTCACCCTATCAACGCAGTAATTAAAACTGAGAGGACTTTTCCTATTTGTGAAACTAAAAACCTGACTTTTAACCCCGTTTATCATCATATCATTGCCTACTGTCCATCTTACAACATTATCGAGGTCATTTTGCAGTTGCTCACAACCTTGTAACTTATTTATTACTCTGTACAGAATAACATCATCTGCAAACAGTCTTATCTCTGATTCCACTTCTTTACACATATCATTGATATATATAAGAAAACATAAAAGTCCAATAAAATACTGCCTTGAGGAGTTTCCCTCTTAATTATTACAGGATCAGATAAAGCTTCGCCTACTCTAATTCTCTGAGTGCAATTTTCTAGAAATATAGCCACTCATTCAGTCACTCTTTTTTCTAATCCAATAGAACTCATTTTTGCCAGTAGTTTCCCATGATCCACTTTATCAAATGCCTTAGATAGGTCAATCGCAATACAGTCCATTTGATCTCCTGAATCCAGGATATCTGCTATATCTTGCTGGAATCCTACAAGTTAAGCTTCAGTGGAATAACTTTTCCTAAACCCAAACTGCCTTCTGTCAAACCAGTTAATAATTTCGAAAACATGTTTTATATAATCAGAAAGAATGCTTTCCCAAAGTTTACATGCAATGCATGTCAAATTGACTGGCCTGTAATTTTCAGCTTTATGTCTATCACCCTTTCATTTCTGCACAGGGGCTACTATAGCAACTCTACATTCATTTGCTATAGCTCCTGCATGCAAACAATAATCAAATAAGTACTTCAGATATGGTATTACAATGGCCTACAATTAATGTACCGTTGCACGTCGTTTGCGTATATGTGTTACCTGCTATACTTAAGAGATTTAGAATGATCATTGATATACAGTGGAAAAAGAAGAATATTTTGAATTCATTTTTTAACACTTCGTTGCTTGGAAATTTTTAGTATTTTGAGTTTTAAGGGACTAACGGCATGTATTAGTAACGATTTCAATAAATGAATACTCTCTCCCAGTTGTTAGCCATCCGTGACAGGAAGAGAAGAGTATTCTATTCATTCACTCACGTACTCATTAATTAATTAATAAGTTAATTAATTCACATCATATACTCGACACTAATGATGATGCTTTCTTTAGAAACTTATAGATGTAATACACACAAAAATAACTCTGAAACTTGTCAGAAGTGTTGCCATTTTTAATGTTCACCGTTATTCAAATGATCACTACAAATGGTAGTTTATCGTACATCTGTAACTCACTTGCACTTTATTTATAGTTATATTTTTCTGTACAAATTTTCGGGAGAATATGTCGGTCCTTTTTTATGTATAAAAGTGTTGATTCTTAAGTTAATTTTCGATTTGTGTCTATTTTGCGCTGTCTGCGTAAATATTTTTTTTTTATAGAATATAGCCTCTTATTATTCAGTTAGTGTGGAGGATCTTGTCTTAACAGGCTTAGTTCTCACTCATTTAAGCGTTTTCACTGGGTTCGGTAAGGCCCGTAGTAGATGTAACAGAACATCCGCTTTTCACGCCCTGAGAGAAGAGAGAATTATCATGTTCTGTCTATTTATCTAAATTCGAGTGATCCATTTTCTTAAACCCTGGCTCCCACGGACATTTTTATCATTATATTTTATTTACCTTTTAGTAGAGGAAATAAAGTTACAAGCTGGCATCAATACTAACGGCAACCCTCTGGATGTCTATGATAGTCTTATTGAAAAGTGAAGAGTACTCACAATGTGCTCGACATTTATATGTATAGCGGTTATCCAATGAAAGGTCAAAATTCAATCACAACGGACTTTTGGCCAGTATCTAGTAGGCTACATTCCCTCTTCAAATATATCAATAAAACTTGATTTGGCAATACAGTTTTTTCCAGAATATTTCCTCATTAATCTTTGATAATCGTAATGCTTCCTGTTACCTCTACTACAGGGGTAACACTAAACAAGGCACAAGCACAGTTAAAAAGGGGAGGTGAGAGTACAATACACAATATAAGAAAACACTACACACTTCGAAAAACAGTAACTAGCCTTTACGCGGATCTTCAACAAAACAAGTACTTAACTATCAGTAGGGCCAACTAGTGAACGACAAAACGGGAAGATGGAAGGGCTGGGAACCTACCAAAGGCATGGACATGGCTTAGATAGCGGATTCCGAAATGAATCACCGTGATCCTTAATTTTAAAAATATTATTTACAAGATAATTCTACATATACATTCCAAGTTATGAGCTATAAGTTCAGTGATATACATAGGTTGTTCGTAGCAGTGTAAATTCAAATTACAAATCAACTGTACATCTAGTTACCAATGCAGTAGTACAATGCAATTTACAGGTTATCCAAAATCTAGCGTACCGTACCTAAAGTGATACAAAACTATCAGAGGCAAACTCCGAGGGAAATACTATTAAACTACAATATACATATTTTAGTGAAACAAAACGGGAATGACTCGGAAACGAACAGGTAAGTCTAGCTGAAAAACTAAGGCGTCATAAGTAACTAATTTGGTGAATCTAGGTGAGGTTAGGGCAGACTCCTGTATGAAAACCAAATCGGAACATTACGGAATTTTTAGCAGGAACGGAATTCAAGAGTGCTTACCCGAGGAGTGTGCCATCCCGAGAAACGGAGGGACGTCATC
Source organism: Anabrus simplex (assembly GCF_040414725.1). Taxonomy (NCBI): domain Eukaryota; kingdom Metazoa; phylum Arthropoda; class Insecta; order Orthoptera; family Tettigoniidae; genus Anabrus; species Anabrus simplex. The sequence continues at coordinate 418,190,460 of NC_090267.1, read as the reverse complement.
CAGATAGGCTGCTCGCAGACAGATAAACCGAGGCCGACACTTCCAATAAGCAAGTAATATCTTCCTATTCCTCTTTATGTGTCATGTCCTCGCAGAACGTTGAACGTTGGCGATCAGTAGCTTGATTTGCTGTTTGTTCGTAGCTGTTTTGAACATAGTAAGCTTCGTCATCCCAAACCACTGGCCCGAGTTTCCTAGCCACGATGTCCTACTTCGCCCCGGACCACGTTTACCATTAATTTTTCCTTGGAGTATTAACTGTAGAAGGTGGTATTAATTGTCCCGCATCATATGACCAAAGTATTTTAGCTTCCTTCTCTTGGTGGTAGTGAACATTTCTGGTTCTTTGTTTATACGGTCCAAAACTTCTGCATTGGTCATTTTAGCTGTCTAAAGTATCTCCAGCATCCTTCAGTACGCCCACATTACAAATGCTTGCAATATCTTACACAGGGTCTCAGTTAGTGTCCATACCTCAACGCCGTATAACAGAATGCTGAAAACGTAGCACCAGCGTAGTCTTGTCCGTAGGATAATGCAAAGGTCACGGCGTCTCAAACGTTTTCTAAGTTTCTGAAAAGAAGTTCTGGGCTGCTCAATTCTGCAAGGGATCTCAGGTAAGGTCACGGTCAGCATTAATGTGACATTCCAGGTTTTAAATGTAATGTGTACCGGGCGACTTGGCCGTGCAGTTAGGGGCGCGGAGCTGTGAGCTTGCATCCGGGAGATAGTGGGTTCGAACCCCACTGTCGACAGCCCTGAAGATGGTTTTCCGTGGTTTCCCATTTTCGCACCAGGCAAATGCTGGGGCTGTACCTTAATTAAGGCCACGGCCGCTTCCTTCACACTCCTAGCTCTTCCCTTTCCCATCGTCGCCATAGGACCTATCCGTGTCGGTGCGACGTAAAGCAACTAGCAAAAAAATATGTAATATAGCCTACCAATACAAAATGTTTCCAGATAATTGCATTTTGCAAAGGTATGTAAGAACAAAATGACAGACATTAACTTTGGATTAGAAATTTAGGTACTAGGACAGAAAATGGGTTCGCGTCAGTCAGCTCCATGGTGTAGCATCCCTGTCCTTCACACAGAGGATCCCCTGTGGGTGGGAGCGTTAGAATAAATCTACGGCATCTCCTGTCTGTTGTAAGAGTGGTGGTGGTGGTGGTGGTGGTGGGAATGATTATTGTTTTAAGAGGAAGTATAACTGGGCAACCATCCACTATTTAACACATACCGAGCTCGATAGCTGCAGTCGCTTAAGTGCGGCCAGTATCCAGTATTCAGGAGATAGTAGATTCGAACCCCACTGTAGGCAGCCCCGAAAATGGTTTTCCGTGGTTTCCCATTTTCACACCAGGCAAATGCTGCGGCTGTACCTTAATTAAGGCCACGGCCGCTTCCTTCCCACTCCCGGCCCTTCCCTGTCCCATCGTCGCCATAAGACCTATCTGGGTCGGCGCGACGTAAAGCAACTAGCAGAAAAAAAAACAAAAAAAACCACTATTTAACACTAATCAGAGAGAGAGAGATAGAGATATCTGCCAAAGAAAGAAAAGGGCCACGAAGGGTGTGAAAATGAAAGCCTCCCTAGACCTCGCAACCTAATAGCGTCGGTTTCGGAAAAGGAAAAGAGTTGACCAAGGGAGGTCGGATACGATGGATGAAAGTGAAGAGCCTGGCACAAGTAAGTGGAAACAATACCAGGACTCAGCTAAAGGACCTCGTGAACGCCATTAGACGCTCCCAAGTTTGAAGCTTCTCGGGGCCCTTTTAGTCGCCTCTAACGATAGGCAGGGGATACCCTGGTACCGTGGGTGCCTGTTGTAAGAGAAGATTAAAAGGGGGATTAGGGACTCTCAACTTGGGAGAGTATTTTGGTGAATACCGTTCCCTAGCTGAGTCTGGCATTGCATCCACCACTTGCGCTAGGCTCATCGCCTTCATTTTTTCTATTCGACCTGCCTTGGTCAAATTTCGTTCTTTTCCAATATCGACGGTATTAGGTTTGCAAGGCCTAGTAATTCTTCCATTTTCACGCCCTTCGAGGCTCATCCCTTTCTTCTTCGAAGTGTCAGACCTCTTTCTGTTTCTTTCTGATATCCCCCTGTCGCATATTCCGATTTGATTAATACAGCCTTATGCTACTATTATTAGAAGGGAACACAGAAGAGGGACATGGGTATGACCTTAGAAAATTATCCTGGACGCAGAATTTCGGACAATGGCTCGATAATAATAATAATAATAATAATAATAATAATAATAATAATAATAATAATAATAATAATAATAATAATAATAATAATAATAATAATTTGTTTTATTTATTCTGGCAAACGCTTACCAGTCTTTACCTAGAACACTGTTAATAATAACTACTGATGACAATAATATGAAAACAATATTAACAATAATAACAGTAATAGTAATACGGCAACTCTGATTCATCATCATCATCATCATCTGTTTACCCTCCAGGTTCGGTTTTTCCCTCGGACTTAGCGAGGGATCCCACCTCTACCGCCTCAGGGGCAGTGTCCTGGAGCTTCAGACTCTTGGTCGGGGGATACAACTGGGGAGTATGACCAGTACCTCGCCCAGGCGGCCTCACCTGCTATGCTGAACAGGGGCCTTGTGGAGGGATGGGAAGATTGGAAGGGATAGACAAGGAAGAGGGAAGGAAGCGGCCGTGGCCTTAAGTTAGGTACCATCCCGGCATTCGCCTGGAGGAGAAGTGGGAAACCACGGAAAACCACTTCCAGGATGGCTGAGGTGGGAATCGAACCCACCTCTACTCAGTTGACCTCCCGAGGCTGAGTGGACCCCGTTCCAGCCCTCGTACCACTTTTCAAATTTCGTGGCAGAGCCGGGAATCGAACCCGGACCTCCGGGGGTGGCAGCTAATCACGCTAACCACTACACCACAGAGGCGGTCAACTCTGATTCAGAAATCTCAAAATAGGAATAATTACGATGACGGTCACCAATTTTGTATGAGAAGAAGAAGAAGAAGAAGAAGGAAAAATTCTCAGTTTTTCTATCGTCCTTAAACTTACCACATATCATCTTATATCTTATCCTTCTTTCAATCCTTACCTTACTATCACTGTTGACACTCACTGTTCAGTCGCTTCTATGATGATTATGATGAAATATGAAATGTCGTATGACTTTTAGTGCCGGGATATCCCAGGATGGGTTCGGCTCGCCAGGTGCAGGTCTTTCTATTTGACACCCGTAGGTGACCTGCGCGTCGTGATGAGGATGAAATGATGATGAAGACAACACATACACCCAACCCCCGTGCCATTGGAATTAACCAATTAAGGTTAAAATCCCCGACCCGGCCGGGAATCGAACCCGGGACCCTCTGAACCGAAGGCCAGCACGCTGACCGTTCAGCCAACGAGTCGGACATGATTATGATGAGCTTGTTGTTTAAAGAGGTCTAACATCTAAGGTCATCGTCCCTTAATAGTACACGATGTACAACATGATAAGATCACTAAAATGTTAAAATGTATCCACTGACTGGAATTTAAAACAAATAGAGATGAACAATGATTGTGAATTTAAAGTGCAGTAATCAGTGGATCTAATTCGCAATGCCTTATTTTCGGTAAAATGATAGATGATAGATTATGGTAGAATAAGATATTTCCCTAAAACGCAATAACTTATCATGCAAATTACTATTTTTAAAACACATTAAAATGTAATAGAGTCAAATTAATAGAACGTAGCAATCGCTCCGTGCCTTGTTTAATTCATCGTCATTTGTTCTTTCGGATACTGAATACAGAGAGGCAAACCGAACTCGATTTAGTACAGCCATCAAAGTGATCATAATTACACGTTCATTTACGAGCACATTACGGTGTGGTTGTCTTCTTTCACCTTTGGGCACGTGTTGAGTACAGTTAGAATTCCTTCTTCTATCATAAGTCTTAATAATCCCTACAAAATTCAAAGTTTATTTATTGAGTCGTTTGTGATGACTGTCCAGTTTGTTAGATGGAAGTGGGACACCTTCACTTCCTAAGTCCGAGGCTTGATGAAAACTTTACCGTAGAAATTTTCAAGTCAGTGTCTGTGGAATATGATGTTCTTCTAAGACACTTTTCAGAGAAATTTTAACTTAGTTTAGTGACTGGTTTTAATTTTCAAGAGCAAATTTCCGTAAATAGAACCAATAGCCAATAGTCAATCATTTTTGATAAGGTTAGCTGTAAGGCTTTTCACAAGGGCCTGTGAAATTTTGGCTGTACTTCATATGAAATTAGGGGGTGGTCTAGCCGAGATATGAAAGGAATGCTTGAACCTCTTGGGAGATTTTATTCCCCGCCAGGATGTGAGAAAGTTAAAAACGAGACTTCTACTTTTGCAGTGGAACACGGCCCTATGATTCACTAAGTGAGGTTTAAAAATATACTATCAAAATGATTACAATATTATTAATAAAACATAAAAACTTAAACAGATTTATATCAGGTTTGTGCTTCTACAGACACCAACACGAGTAATGAAAACACACATTATTCACTACGTTCGAAACTAAATCATCATAAACACTACTTTTGAGCTGCAAGATTTGAAAAATTGTTTTGAGAAATATCCAGTTTTCTGATTAATAAATACAACTTTATGTGTGAAAGAGTAGGAGATAGAGAGCGAGAGAAAGAGAATAGACTTCTCAGATGTATATTCAATTTTCTTATTTGTGATCATATGCTTTTATTTGACACAAGCATACAAACATACTATTCCGACAGGATGAAATGGTTTCTCATGTAACTAATACGACTTAAATTTTATTCTTTATTCCACAAAATGAATTGAATGCGATAGTAGAACTATCTCCTGTTTCATAAAGCACTGTAGATAACCCCCCTCCCCCCAAGGGTACATCTGTATCCTCGATATATGAGAGCAGTAGCTACATACTGGAACTACGTCTTTACAGAGCTTGTTAGAACGTGAATAGAGATTATATCAGCTCCTATAACTATCTATTTTCTAAGAAAATATTAATCTTATACGTATGTTTTGTTATTTTCTGTCAGGAGAAGTCGTAAAGAATGGATAATTAGTTATTAAGCCATTATTCCTGTAGAGCCAGCTGTATCGAATACGGTGTTACAAGAGGTGACGAAGATGTTTAAAGAGAAACTCTAATGGTGCCAGACGGTGGCCCTCATCCTCATTATAGGTGAGATAATAATGACCACCCACACATTGTCATGACGCAGCATCTTCTGTGATGTCATCAACAGGTGTCCACACTCAGTAGCGTACTCCCTCAATATGTTTGCAAGTGAAACCATCCTTTGCTTCTATCTGGAGAAAAAAAATCAAACCTATAATTATAACTGTGCAAGCTGTGGTCCGCATTATGAGGAGGATAGAAATCTAAGTAAAGTAACTAGAATCTGACAATGAAGGCTTTGACCTACAGGAATTGATATAACACTTGGCACCCGGAAGACAGATTTCCATATACATTAAATAATAAAAATTAGATACAGTGATTTCAAAATTCAAATAAATATCTTAGATTGTATTCAATAATTTGAGAAACCAACTGTGATCATACGCTTTTATTTAACACAAGCATACTATTCGGATAGAGTGAACTGGTTTCTCGTGTAACTAATACGACTTAAATTTTATTCTTTATTCGAGAAAATCTTTACGACAAATAATACACTTCAAGTGAATGAAATGAATGCGATAGTAGAATAATCGTAGCTAAATAATGATGTAAAAGTTACAAGGAATATCATCGTCATCTAGGTATTCTGCCTTATGGCAGGTCTTGTCATGGGATGAATCTCCTCCACTGTTGCCTGTCCTGAGCCAAGTTTTTCATGTCTGAATACTTATTTCCTTTGATATTGTCCAATATTTGATTTTTTCCTTCCTCTTCCTCGTTTGCCTTTCACCATTTCTTTTATTCCTTGTTTCAGTAAACAATCCCTCCTCAAACAATGTCCGATCCAGGTCATTTTTCTCCTAATGATTTGCAACATACTTCGTTCTTCTCCAACTCTTCGTAATACCTCCTCATTCCTTACCCGGTCTTCCCATTGCACTTGTTCTATTCTCCTCCATACCCACATCTCTAGTGCCTACAATCTTCTCTCATCTTCCTTTCTCAATGTCCAAGTCTCTGCACCATATTGCGCTATGCTCCAAATATAACACTTAGCAAGTCTTTTCCCCAAATCTTTGTTTAGTGGTCCACAAAGTAATTTTGATTTTTTCTTAAAGTCTTATTTTGCTATTGCAATTCTTTCTTAATTTCTGTCGTGCAATATATATCACTGAGACCTTCAAATGAAAGTCCCAAGAGCCTCGAAGTTATACAAAAATCCCTTTGAACTGAATTTGGAAACTGATACCAAATAATTTCAAATATTTTAGTTTCATGGCATTTGAAGATTTCGTTGAATTAATGAATGATAATCAGCCTCAGGTTCCCAATGATCGCGGACTCAAATATGGCAGAGGTAGTCGGAGTTTTGTACGGTGCAAGGAAGTCCCTTCGACACTCCATATCGTACGATGTTGCCATCTCTGTTGGCACTTTTGATGTTAAACCAATAATAAAGTTCTAGCTTCTCTTATTATTATTATTACTTTATCTCAATATTGTGTCTGAAAAATGCACAAGACCTTAGAGTAACACAGGGTTATCGGATAATAATAATAATAATAATAATAATAATAATAATAATAATAATAATAATAATAAAGATTCGGATATTAAGGAAAAGTCATATTATTTTCCTGAGTTCCTTTTACCCGAAATCTTAAAAATAATTGTGGATGATGAGTCCCTGACCCCGTTTAAGGCATATTTCGGCCATTTTATTGTTTCGGTCATATTTTGCACATTTATTAATCAATCAATCAATCAATCAATCAATCAATCAATCAATCAATCAATCAATCAATCAAACAGTTACGACTGACCTGGATTTAGAGCAGTCGCCCAGGTGGCAGATTCTCTATCTGTTGTTTTTCTAGCCTTTTCTTAAATGATTGAAAGAAATTGGAAATTTATATAACATCTCCCTTGGTAAGTTATTACTATCCCTAACTCCCCTTCCTATAAACGAATATTTCCCCCAATTTGTCCTCTTGAATTCCAACTTTATCTTCATATTGTGACCTTTTCTACTCTTAAAGAAACCACTCAAACTTATTCGTCTACTAATACCATTCCACACCATCTCTCCACTGACAGCTCGGAACATACCACTTAGTGGAGCATTTATGTAACGCTGCTCATTTGTCGGAAATAACCCAGAACAAATCGAGCTGCTTTTCTTTGGAGTTTTTCCAATCCTTGAATCAAGTAAACCTGGTGAGGGTCCCATACACGGGGTCTTAGCATAGACTTACATGCCCTCTCCTCTACATCCTTTTTTAAATGCTATTTGTTCTGGCGTCGACCCATGTGGACCTTTTGCCACTACTGGCACCATATGTATGAAACTGCGTGTAATTGGGATGGCGGTAGTGTGGAATGTTGTGTGTGAGGAAAGGAAGATTAAGGACGTCACAAAAACCCAGTCCCCAGGTCAGGGATATTAATCATTACAATTAAAAACCCCTGACCCGGCCGGGAATCGAAGACGCAGTCGTGTGAATGGTGGACGCGTTGCTCCCTACACCGCGGAGCCGGACTCCTTTACATCCTTAATACAAACCCTAAACCCCCTCATAACCATGTGCAGAGATCTGTACCCTTTATTTACAATCCCATTTATGTGATTACGCCCAATGAAGATCTATTTTCTAGGGGCTACTATATCAACTGTCCATTCATTTGGTATAGCTCCTTCATAAAAACAATAATCAAATAAGTACTTCAGTAGAGTTAAATATGATGAAGATGATTTAAAGTAATTTAATTCAGCGTCGCCAAAAACTGCCACTGTTGGCTTTCGCTTTCTTTATGCCACAAGCCTGTGACCAGAGTTCGTTTATTTTTTATTTTTTATTTTTTGCTAGTAGCTTTACGTCGCACCGACACAGATAGGTCTTATGGCGACGATGGGAGAGGAGGGGCCTAGGAGTTGGAAGGAGTGGCCGTGGCCTTAATTAAGGTACAGCCCCAGCATTTGCCTGGTGTGAAAATGGGAAACCACGGAAAACCATCTTCAGGGCTGCCGACTGTGGGATTTGAACCCACTATCTCCCGGATGCAAGCTCACAGCCGCACACCTCTAATTGCACGGCCAACTCGCCCGGTACCAGAGTTCGAATGTCATTTCCCTGGTGGTGATTATAATTTAAAGAGGAACTGGGCAACCATACACTCTTATCACTAATGACGGGGGTATATGGAAGAGATCCGACACTTCGGAAAATGAGTATACAGGCGAAACAATAGGAAAATGAATGACTCTCTAGGCTTCGCAAACCTAATACCGTCGGAGTCGGGAAAGAACGAGAGTTGACCATGGGGGTCGAATAGGAAAGATGAAAGTGAGGAGCCTAGTACAAGTAACTGGACGCAATGCCGGACACAGCTAGGGGGACCGTGTTCACTAACCAACGCTGCTAACTTAAGAGCACTTTATTCAGTCGCCTCTGACGACAGGCAGAGGGTACCGTGGATGAATTATACCGCTCTCAACCACAGGCGGTTGACGGCAGTGAGCGGCGTGAATTATGGCATAAATGCATTGATTTTCTTTTTAGCATTATTTATTATTATTATTATTATTATTATTATTATTATTATTATTATTATTATTATTATTATTATTATTATTATTATTATTATTATTATTATTATTTCGTGTGGCTATTGCTAGCGTGGTGCAGCCCTTTTAAAGCAGACTCTCCGACATGAGTGGACGACATCTGCCATGTATGGAAATTGCGTGTTATTGTGGTGGGAGATAGTGTTGTTGTGTGGCGTGTAAGTTGCAGGTATGTTGGGAACAGTGCAAACACCCAGTCTCAGAGCCAGGTGAAACAACCAAACCAAAAAAAAAAAACCATGGCGCAACAGCCCCAAAGGGCATGGCCTACCAAGTGACCGCTGTTCAGCCATAAGGCCTGCAGATTATGTGGTGTCGTGTGATCGGCACGACGAATCCTCTCAGCCGTTCTTTCTAGACCGGTGGTGACATAACCATTTAAGATTAAAATCTCCGTGCCGGCCGAGAATCGAGCCCGGTGCCCTGTGAACCGAAGGTGACTACGCTGACCATTCAGCCAAGGAACCGAACATAATAATAATAATAATAATAATAATAATAATAATAATAATAATAATAATAATAATAATAATAATAATCACCGTCACCATCATCATCATCGTCGTCGTCGTCTAATAGTGTTAACATTTATTTTAGTGTTTCAGTCTAATGCATGACGGAGGACATGGTTTACCTTTGTGGTTGTGGTTGTTGTTGTTGCTATTATTATTATTATTATTATTATTATTATTATTATTATTATTATTATTATTGATTTTACGTCTCATTAACTACTTTTGACGGTTTTCGGAAACGCCAAGGTGCCGGAATTTTGTCCCGGAGGAGTTCTTTTACGTGCCAGTATAGACAAAAGGATGACGTATTTGAGCACCTTGAAGTTCCACCGGACTGAGCCAGGATCGAATTATTATTATTATTATTATTATTATTATTATTATTATTATTATTATTATTATTATTATTATTATTATTATTATTGTTATACGGCATATTCTTAATTAAATAATAGTTACTGTCCTTTATGTCGTTATCCAATGCTTGCGTCTGTTAATACTCGTAAGAGAGGAAATTTCATAATTTGCACACAGCCATGAGGTCACCAACATTAACCGTAACAGCTGCACTGCTGTGCTTTGTCTCTACTTGCTGAAACTGCTGTGGTTGCTTCGTCCTCCCTTTGCTTTTCGCGAAAGTATTTATCATTTCAGAGAGATCTAAATTTTCGACAGTTTGATTCTCATTTGAGATGCTCAATAATGGTTCTTGTACCGGGAGGTACACCCGCCCCTTCCTTTCAAAAGAAGCGCCTTGCAGAATGCCTCTGATATATGAAGTTTGCAACAACTAATACAAGTAGTTTGGACTCTTCTCTACAGATGTCTCTACTAAAAACTGATGTTATGCCCTCTGGTGTAAAGAGGAATTATTAAAATTCTAAGTTTTCATTTTTATTTTAAGGTTTACTACACTGAGTTGGTTATTCATTGTTTGTGGTATGTTATAGTTCACAACACTTCCCGCCAACTTCAGATGTTGGCCAATAGAAAATTTTGTATATTTATTTTTCAGCCAATCAAACTATGCCTAGTATTTATTTAATTACCCAATACGAATTGGGGGTGTGTCGGGCCTTAGCCCAGAGCTCTCCAGAGCCTTCCTCTCGGGTATAAAATCTGGAACATTTTCGACCAGGTCGTCTTATTCTTCGCTCCAGTCTAGTGTGTGTGATTGCAAAGGAAGGCGGGGTTGCCTCGTTGATCGTCGAGACGTCCATCAGCTCAAGGTAATGGCAATACTGGTCTACCTAGTGATAGTCTTTGAAAGCTAGCTCGAGGGGAAGATTTCCAATCTTGAATAATGTATCTTCAATTTTCTAAAATGTAAATTTCAAAACTTCCAAATTTCGATCTTCTAATGTAAATCTCAAACAAACCAAAGGAACTTAAACGTAATCAGGGAATAAGGAGTAAGATACCCTCTCGCGTTCCCTATCAACTTAATTTCGATGTACTCTATGATTTTGCAACCGTTTGTAATCTCTGTAACTTAAATATTTTATCCATCTAGTCACCTCAGTAGTATAGGATTAGCCTCTGTAACTTCGGGCTATAGGCACAAATAGGGTTTAAAACTTTCATTTCGATTTTCAAGGGGCGCAAATGTCAGCCTCCTCTCCATTTTGATGTTTGGGCCAGTAACTTAACCTGATGTTTTTTTACAAAGGCCTGGTAAAATAGGTACTCGATACCCCTGTGTCATTTCTTTTATTTAAAGATGTAGACTGTTGTGCCCATAAGACAGCGCATACTGCTTGATTTGTAAAATGTAGGTTGTGTCATTTATAGGCCTGGAAATTTCTAGAATTAGATTCCTAAGTTTCATAGAGCAAAGACGTTTTTTCTAGTAATGTAACTGTTGAATGGTGCCTTTGGAAGGCTGTAATATCATAAGGTTCGGGGAGTAGTATCCTATATTAACTTGTAGAACAAAGACGTTCTTTCTAGTAATGTAACTGTTGAATGGTGCCTTTGGAAGGCTGTAATGTCACAAGGTTCGGGGAGTAGTCTCCTACATTAACTTGTAGAACAAAGACGTTCTTTCTAGTAATGTAACTGTTGAATTGTGCCTTTGGAAGGCTGTAATGTCATAAGGTTCGGGGAGTAGTCTCCTACATTAACTTGTAGAACAAAGACGTTCTTTCTAGTAATGTAACTGTTGAATGGTGCCTTTGGAAGGCTGTAATGTCATAAGGTACGAGGAGTAGTCTCCTACATTAACTTGTAGCATAAAGACGTTCTTTCTAGTAATGTAACTGTTGAATGGTGCCTTTGGAAGGCTGTAATGTCGTAAGGTTCGGGGTGCAGTCTCCTATATTAAGTTGTAGAGCAAAGATGTTCTGATTTTGATGTAAAAGAACTTGGGAGACCCGTCTCCTTCACTGTTTGTTAATGTGAACAGTTGTGCTCATGCAACACTTTTAATTAGGGAGCTGCAAGCTCAAGTTTGCTAATTTGTCATTTGTTGATTGTTCTGATTTTCTAAACTTTGTCACCTCACTTGTAAGCAAATTTTGGTACCTGAAATTGTATAGTCTAACTTTGAAAAGAAACAAAGAAAAGAGAAGGAAATATAACCTTAATTTTAAAGTTTTAAATTAATTTTCTAATTACCTTCTATCGACCCATTCATGCCAGCAGCTTCTTTCACCTGTGTCCACCACGATATCTCCGTAACAGTTCTAACTGACTGTAGATTGCAAAGTATGATTTTATTAGCCTTAATTTAAAATGCTACGCTCCTTGTTAGCCACTGAAGTAGGTACAGTGAACATATACAGAAGGTGTAACGGTATTTAATTTATTATTCTGAAATAACCTAGGAGAATAAATATCTACTGTTGGAAATATTTTCACTACAAATATATCGACTTTTTATTAAATGCGTAATTAGAATGTTGTTTTTCATTATTTTGGTGACCCCTCAAGTTATCGCTCGGGGTTGGCCCTGATGTAGTTTTCTTATAACAAACATCGTTAAATACGTTATATATCGAATGATATAACTTTGAGCTTCTCTCTCTCATTGTACTTGTTTTGATATATACACTAATTATGGCCTACAGTATCAGATCACTGGAGGAGGAGTGTTTGCCAGAAGCCTCGAACAAGTTAAGAATGAACGGAACAGAAGTCGGGCATTTCTCCTCAAAATGCTGCAGCAAGTAGCGGTAGGTACCGCCCCACGATGGTTGGTAAGATTATGTGATGTAACTCGAATATGGTCCGCCTCTGTGGTGTACTGGTTAGTGTGATTAGCTGCCACCCCCGGAGGCCCAGGTTCGATTCCCGTCTCTGCCACGAAATTTGAAAAATGGTACGAGGGCTGGAACGGGGTCCACTCAGCCTCGGGAGGTCAACTGAGTAGAGGGGGGTTCGATTCCCACATCAGCCATCCTGGAAGTGATTTTCCGTGGTTTCCCACTTCTCCTCCAAGCAAATGCCGAGATGGTACCTACCTTAAGGCCACGGCTGCTTCCTTCCCTCTTTCTTGCCTTTCCGTTCCAATCTTCCCATCCCCCCACCGAGGCCCGTGGTCAGCATAGCAGGTGAGGCCGCCCGGGCGAAGTATTGTCCTCCTGTCAGTTGTATCCCCCGACCCACTGTCTCATGCCCCAGGACACTGCCCTTGAGGCGGTAGAGGTGGGATCCCTCTCTGAGTCCGAGAGAAAAACCAACCCTTGAGGGTAAGCAGATTAAGAAAAGAAAGAACTCGAGGTACTTTCCACCTATTTCAAGGTTTTACAAGACCGACTCGTTGGCTGAATGGTCAGCGTACTGGCCTTCGGTTCAGAGGGTCCTGTGTTCGATTCCCAGCCGCTTTGGGGATTTTAACCTTAATCGGTTAAGTGTGACGTATTCAGCATTAGAAATCATCCTACGTAGGTCCCTCATCTTCACAGACATGCAGGTTGCCTAATAGGCCATCTACGAGAAAAAGACCCGCACCAGGCTCTCCGGAGGCCATACGCTATTATTAAGGTTTTATAAGACTGGGTTTGTTCCCAGTCTCTTGCCATGAACCTTTGAGTTTCTTACGATTACGAAAACGTACGGGAACGATGTTCACTATCGTAACAGCCGTAAGGTTTTGAGGGCTTCGTAAACTTACTTATTAGAAATAAAAGACAAATATTATGTGGATAATAAATTGTATTTTTGTGGCTATTTGCTTTACGTCGCACCGACACAGATATGTCTTATGGCGACGATGGGACAGGAAAGGGCTAGTTCTGGGAAGGAGGCGGCCGTGGCCTTTATTAAGGTACAGCCCCAGCATTTGCCTGGTGTGAAAATGGGAAACCACGGAAAACCATCTTCAGGGCTGCCGACAGTGGGGTTCGAACCTACTATCTCCCGAATACTGGATACTGGCCGCACTTAAGCGACTGCAGCTATCGAGCTCGGTAATAATAATAAATATAATAAAATAAATTGTATTTGGAATGTGGATAATAACTCGGTGTACTATGGGTCTGTGATATGAGAAATAATAAGACGTCAGTATTTCTTTTCCATTATTAAATTTGTTATTCTATACAACTGACCACGATGTATTCACAACAACAGCTAACCTCTGAGCACGCGGGTCAACACAGCGCCATCTTAGTTGTATAACAGAGCATGCGTGTGACGCCACATACGAGGGGTGTTCAATATAATTATAATACAACACATATTATTTCTCGGCCAGTTTCGGTTAAAAAATTGGAATTTTGTTTGGAACATCTTTGAATATTCCCGCTTCGTCTCCTAAAGTTTCATTAATTTCCGATGGGTGGCAGCACTATAACCAGCCTTCAAAATGGCGTCTGTAACGGAGGTGCGTACATGCAAGCACAGAAATGGTGTCCCGACGTAAACAATCAACACTGCCCCACTCCAGTACTGGAAAGGAGGGGAGTGAGTGAAGGGGTAGTGTTGAAGGCCACTTCAGTACCGAAAAGGAGGGGAAGGGAGTGAACGGGTAGTGCTGAAGGCACAGTGTGTGTATTGCTGTACATCCTCCACAGTGCCCATTTCAATCACAACAGTCTTGTAGCGGGCTGTCTCCCTGTAGAAATGCGTTAAGCGAGGAGGTGGGGATACCATGCTTTGTTTATATCGGGACACCATTTCTGTGCTCGCGTGTACCAAACAGAGCGCAGTTATTGAGTTTCTCTTGGCGGAAAACCAGGGCATCACAGTTATTCATTGGCGGTTGGAGAATGTCTGCGGAGACCTAGCAGTGGATAAAAGCACGGTGAATCGTAGGGCGTGACGACAAGGTCGAGCAAACCAGTTTGACCTGGATTGGTCTTCCTCATCCACCCTACAGCCCGGATCTTCCGTTTTCTGACTTCCATCTGTTTTGGCCCAATGAAGGATGCACTCCGCGGGAAACACTACGTGGATGATGGAGAAGTTACCAGTGCAGCACGACGATGGCTCCGACATCGACCAGTCGAGTAGTACCATGCAGGCATATACTGTAGGCCGTAGAATTGAAAGTAGATTATGTTGAAAATAGCGTGAAAATGAAAACCTACAACCTGTTTTCCAGTCTTTGACCGGGTCAGGGATGTAATGAATGAATCAGATATAGGCTCTTATTACGATGGGGTCGCCATTCCCAAAGTGATTTATATTAGTGAGTGATAGATGCTATGAAATGAGAATGGAGAGTGTTGCTGGAATGAAAGATGACAGGGAAAACCGGAGTACCCGGACAAAAACCTGTCCCGCCTCCGCTTTGTCCAGCACAAATCTCACATGGAGTGACCGGGATTTGAACTACGGAACCCAGCGGTGAGAGGCCGACGCGCTGCCGTCTGAGCCACGGAGGCTTCTTGAAAAATAGGATATTGTAGCAAAATTATTGCGGAATAACATAGTGTATTTGAATTACCAATAAAACCAACCTGCTTTTAGAAAAAAAATATTCTTGCCTTATATACTGAACTCCATTCGTATTTAGTACGAATTTTGCCAAACTTTGAAGCACTATTTCATGGAAACCACGTTCCAGATTTTCAATTTTTCTTTCAACAGGTAGCCCATTCTTTTTTTGCTAAGTGCTTTATGTCGCATCGACACAGATAGGTCTTATGGAGACGATGGAATAGAATAGGCCTAGGAGTTGGAAGAAAGCGGCCGTGGGCTTAATACAGGGGGATTCGAACCACTATCTCCCGGATGCAAGGTCACAGCCGCGCGCCCGTAACCGCACGGCCTCCTCTTTTGTCTGTCAATTGAGACATAAAACGTAATCGTAAGTTAAAAGCGTCTTAAAATTTTATTTTCAGGTACCCGCTGTCGAGGAACGTAGGTCTACGTTAAAATCCAGTAATTCCAACTCTATGCAGTTTGAAAATATCAGGCAGGTGATCATCAACAATCACCGTATCTTGAATCTCTGTCATACTAACCAAGTACAACATAATTAAGCCTGGCGAGTAATTATGAAAAATTTAGTCTCATCGAATCCCGTCCTTGTTAACACAGAAATCTGTTTAAAACCAGAGACAACCAATAAAACTTCATCGGGAATAACCTGTTAGGCTATGTGATGCAATTTGGTCATCACCAAGATTATAAAATTCTTCTAAAGAGAAGGTGTGAAACGTCATACATACAATCTCGAACGCCAGAATTATGTAAGAATAACGAGCACGACACGATTCTGCAAGATTAGCATCATGATTATACCAGTAATTTTGCTGTCTGTTCTTCTGTTAAGAAAAAAGAAACTGACACAGTTTCCTTACGAAATAAGGTGATTTCCCAGCAAATGACTAGAGTAACACGCTTCGATTAGTGCAAATAACTCCATAAAATCAGCAAGAAACAGCGATATAATAATAATAATAATAATAATAATAATAATAATAATAATAATAATAATAATAATAATAATCCTCTGTTGTGTAGTGGTTACCGTGATTAGCTACCTAACCCGGAGGCTCGGGGTCGCTTCCTGGCTCTGCCACGAAATTTGAAAAAAGCACTAGCGCTGGAACGAGGTCCACTCAGCCTCGGGAGGTCAACTGAGTAGAGGGAGGGTAGTTCGATTCCCTCCTTAGCCATCCTCAAAGTGCTTTTCCGTGGTTTCCCACTTCTCCTCCAGGCAAATGCCGAGGTGGTACCTACAGTAACTTAAGGCCATGGCCACTTCCTTTCCTCTTCCTTTTCTATCCCTTCCAGTTTTCACATACCCAGCCCCACAAGATCCCTGTCCAGCATAGCAGTTGTGGCCTTCTAGGCGAGGTACTGGTCCTCCTTCCCAGTTTTATCCCGACCCAAAGTCTGACGTTCCAGGACACTGTCCTTGGGGTGGAAGAGGTGGGATCCCTCACTGAATCCGATGGAAAAACCAACTCTGGAGGGTAAACGGATTAAGAAATAAATAAAGAAAGAATAGTAATACTACTATTAATAATAAAGCAACAAAGAATTGAAAAAACATACGGCAAAAGGATGAAATTTTTCGATCACATTTAGAGATTGAGTGATGACAAGCTTACTAAAAACAACTATTTTAACAAGTCCAATGGAAAGGCAACTCGTTTGAAAATTGGTTCATCAACATCAAGAAGGATCTTCAAGAAATGGACATCATGGAACAAGACATCCACGACTAACATTCAAAAACAAGACAGAAATATTTAAAGCACTCCAGGAGGCAGATCTTTTTATTTGTCTCCCATTGGTGACCTGCGAGTCTGGTTATGGGATGATGATGTAGGGAGAGGGTGATTTTATTTTTTAATTATTTTTACAACTTGCTTTACGTCGCACCGACACAGAAAGGTCCTATGGCGGCGATGGGATAGAAAAGGGCTAGGAGTGGTAAGGAAGCGGGCGTGGCCTTAATTAAGGTACAGCATTTGCCTAGTGTGAAAATGCGAAACCACGGAAGGACATCTTCAGGGATGCCGACAGTGCGGTTCGAACCCACTATCTCCCGAATGCAATCTCACAGCTGTGCAACCCTAACCACATGGCCAACTCGCTCGGTGGAAAACAGTGGAATCCATACCACGACCTTTCCTACCCTGCCAGCAAATATTTTGATGGTGTACCCTGTGGGTGTTCCTGTCCAATCGGGCAGTGGCACGGCTGACTATGTTAATGGCACCTTTTCTAGCCTCCTCCTCATCAGAGGGGATCCTAAATATGACTAAACCGTAACGAATACAACAGGCGAGTCGCTCTTAAATCCTGTTCTTGAGCAAAACGGCGATAACACGCTCGCCGCCTACGTGTCGATTTGTCACTAAAAGCTTCCAGAATGGGCTCAGGGTTTAAACCGCTGCGCTGTTGGCCGGAAAGCACACGGGTGAACACGGATAAGCCTGTTCATTGAAGAGGAAAAGTAATCTTGGTTTTAATGATTGTGTTGATGAGGTGACAGTACCTCATTTAGAGCACTGTAAGTACCTAGGTGATAATATATATACAGGATCTTTATTTATGCTTGGCAGGAACTTTCTCGCTCGACCTTGGCCGCCAGTGACGGTTCAGTTGCCGGCTACCGCGCGTGCGTATGTACGGCAGAATACGTTGCTCAAACTCATTATCATGCATTTTACTCGCCATTTTTACAGTTTATGCCTAAAATGTTCCCCATGCACTGCCAAAATAATCGGCATCTCCTAATGAAGTTTTTTGTTACTCTACCAAGTTCTTCAGCACTGATGGATGCAATTGCAGCTCTTATATTGTGTTTAAGTTCATCTAGTGTGTGAGGGTTGTTCCCATAAACTACAGTTTTTAATATTCCCTACAGATAAAAATCACATGCCGTTAAATCTGGGCTACGGTAGGGCCACAGATTTTTACTTATGATCCTCGTACCAAACACGCTTCAGTAAGGAGATAACAACATTCACGTCTATTTTTACTGTTTACTGAACATGTAGATTTGAATCTCTTGGCCAGTTGTTTTATTGTCCGATTGATAGGAATGGGTCTCCCTGGAAATTTCGCTCGAAACTTTTGTCTTGTCCTAGCGCACGATTTTCTGCACTTAATGTAAGTATTGTGCAGATATATATGTTCACGTAACGAATATTTCACATACATTATAGCACTATACTGAACCCTTTGGTCTACTTTGAAGGATACCTACCTACCTTACCTATCAGTAAAATTCATGGGATCTGTATCTTGGGTCGTATCGGGTTCTTCGTCACTTGCTGAGGTAAAAGGTAGGGTTCAGTAATCCTAATCTCTCTACTCAAATGAAAGGTCTATTCATAAAATATATGTATTTTATTTTTGGAATAATTTACTGAAGATAGTAATACTTTGAAATCCATGTTTAATTCGGACTCTATCTTGTCCACTTAACACCACAATCATTTTTACACAGAGGGGCCTAACGCTGGTTTTAGCCGTTGACTTAACTGCCTGATGGGCATCCTTACTAGAAACCATTGTCACAATTATTAAATAAAGAAAGGAAAGTCTGGAAATCCTTAAATTAGGGTTCCATGTGAGACTACATGTACTATCATAATGATTCTTGATTGTCCAGCCCTCGTAACACGAACTCTGGACTCTGGGTGTAATTAAGGCAGTCCAATCGGTGTTTGCCACACAGTGGTTGTACGGCATGGACCCTTAATTGAATCGATGTGACCTGCGACTATGTCATGGACCGACCTCTAAACTTCTCAGTTACTTTAAAGTCATTGTGGATGATTACCGCAAGGATAATGATGCTACAGTGGCATATGGCTCTAATCTAAGTCACTGAGGTTGATGACCCCATAACCATCCTACTTCCTAAGCTGAAGGCTAAACACAATTAAGTTATATCGGTTGATGACCGAAGTTTCCACATTTACTGCTCAATAAATTAAAGTCAAATAATGCAACAACAACAACGCTCACAATACTTCGTGGCAATAAAAGCCATTACCTTCGGATATGTCCCCTTAATCGTTACGTTAACATTTCAATATTCCCAAAAAAATAAACTAAGATTTCCAGAATGCACCTTCAAGTTATTCGCTATCATGAGAGGTGAGAGGTATCAGTTATTACACCTTATTATCGAAGGGAAGATACAGGGGAAGAGATCTGTTGGGAGAAGAAAAAATTCATGGCTGAAAGACCTTCGTTATTTTGCAACTGGAAAAAATTTACATCATTTATTTTCAGTATTTATCTTGTTTCATGACATCACACTTTAAATCTAATCTAACCCTAGCCATTATTAATACTTGGATAACCCTAATAATTACGTACAAACCAAAAGTAACTCGCCGTATAATGTAAGCTGATTACGATGTCATATCTTGTCACAACATTTCATAAAGTTTTGTGCATCCCTCACAAACAAAACAATCATCACTACCACCACTCCATATTTTGGACAACCCCGAAATTGGCTAACTTCGCTCATTATACTCTAACTCTAGGGTTTCAAATATACATTACGGTCTCAATTAAACTAATTCACAGTATCTAATAACCTACACGTTATTTCCGGATGATATTTTCAACTAGTTACCGCAGTTAATGATCTCCGTTGCCAAGAATGCAGTTTCATTTCTAACACGCAGTAAGCACACAACCCCGTTATCTTCGAACGGCGAACTCCGATCAGCTGTCGGCATCGAACACAAATGACCCTCACCCTGTCTGTCAGTTTTAATATGAACCACATGTCCATCGCCACGCTTGACTGGCTTCTAAGAATGAACCAAACAAATATGCACATAGATTTACTTTTAAATGTCCTACAATAATTGTACACGTCGCAAATTAATACCGGCGCGGATTCTCGCACTCTACTTTCCATCCCAAACATTATAAAATCTTCCTCGGGCTTACACCAAAGTCCCGGGTTCACTACAAGCTTCCAATCACCTGATTCACAAATCCTGTCTCAACTCATACGGCAAATCTAACTCTTGCCTCAACTCGACGACTCTCACTGACAAAAGAACTGGAATAGAAATTCTTACTAGAAGCCACGACGCCTAATAACGCACAATAGTTTAATAATGAACAACTTCGCATAAAATGATCTCGTATTTAAAACTGGATTTTCACAAAAATGACTGACAAATTTTCCTGTTATTATTGTCACTCAGACACGGTTTAAACGGACATAGAATACGTTACACTTCGTGACAAATTCACCGGTCTGCATTACTCAACACTACATACAGCGCTTCCATCCGATTGAAAATGGGTAACCACGGATCCCCTTTGCACCAATTCCATCAAAATTCAAACTGAAATTTTTACACCGAATAAACACCTTAATTTGACATAAAAAATATACGCAATAAATTCACGGAAATGACGATCAACTTTGGACGTGATATCACTTCGAAACCCTCATTAATAACTTTTACAACATTACACGGCGCTCGCAATACTTTAAAAATTTATCCAAGCAGAAAATAAAACAAATGACCCTTTCGTCATATTCTGACATTCACAAAGAAACATACGAGTGACCAACTGCGTCATAAATACCCATTTCAAATATATGTAAGTTTGACATCATAAAGCAAGATATAATAGGCGGTAAGATAGCATGTCACCTACCTCAGATTACGTCATCGTTCATCTTTGGGCTCAGCTGTGACCCTCTGTCATTTATTTAGCCATTTTTACATTTTTGGCTGTACATAACATTTTTCTTCCTGTTTCCTGGATATAAAGCATTTAAAAAAAGAAATGTCCTTCACTTGTCGTTTTTGTTGATCGCACTCGACTGATCGTAGTTATTACCCGCACACGAATTACTTTCTTTACCACACAAAAATTTATAAATACTTCTTCGGTATCTTGACCGTCCTTTTCATACAATAACTTCTGCTCAAAAACTATCTCCACATGGAGTCAAGACCCCAGCCACATCGGCTAAAATCTGTTGGCTGGACTTAGTCTACTTCTGGTCGATCGATTTACAGAAAAGTTCAACCCTCTGTCTCCAACCTCAACGATACAAATGCAGGGGTCTCAAAACGGCGTCCTTTTTTTATTTATAGACAGTAGCCCCTTTGCCGCCAAGAAAATTTGCGTAACTTTTCAACTTAAATGAACAGTACTTAAAAGAGTTTTGGATGTAACCACACACTTACTACGTTGCTAGCGGTTGTGTTCCTGAACCTTTAAAATTTATTCTTATTAAATTAACTGGTTAAATGACCTCATTTGATAGGCACTATTTTTTGTCGACTTAGCGTGGGTAAGCTATACACGCGCGTCCTTCTGAAATAATTCCCAGAAATGGCTTACCAGTCTCAAATCCGTCTTACTAAAGACCAAATGTGTTATAGATAAATACAGGACCCTCATTATACTGCGTTCACCACTAATTCTTTCATTTAAATATATTTATTCAACATAAACTTTCTTCTGTATCCTTCCACATTCGACACGTGCGGATGACGTCACATCTCATAGCGTGAAACAGAAGGTAGCCACCCCCTTGCCACGCGTCACTTCCGTGATATCAAGAAATGATCAAGCTCCTCATCACAATTGACATGGGGCCTCATGTAGTAACTTTCATACTTAAATCTTAGGCACAAAGGTCATGGGTTCAATACACAATCACAATAAAACACTATACAATACGACATACAGTACGCAGTAGCTTCATTGAACACCCTACTATCTCCGAGCTCAACTCTCATCAACTGCAGATGTACCGGAAACCGCGCGCGCCAGCGGCCGGTAGCGACCTGTTATCGACGGCCAAGTTCGAGCGATAAAGTCCCTGCCAAGCGTAAATAAAGACCCTCTATAAATGACCTTCATTGGGGTAGTCATATTGACGAGGTTGTTAAGAAAGGTTACAGATCTCTTCACACGGTTATTAGAGTATTTGTAGTAAGGATGTAAGGGAGAGTGTGTATAAGTCTCTGGTAAGACCGCAGTTAGAATATGGTTCCAGTGTATGGGAACCTCACAAGGAGTATTTGATGCGAGAATGGAAAAATATGAAAGGAAAACAACACGATTTGTTCTGGGTGATTTCCGACAAAGGAGTAGTGTTACGAAAATGTTGCAAGCTTTGGGCTGGGAAGACTTGGGAGTAAGGAGACGAGCTGCTCGACTATGCGGTATGTTTCAACCTGTCAGCGGAGAGTTGGCGTGGAATGACGTAAGTAGAAGAATAAGCTTGAGTAGAGCTTTTAAAAGTAGGAAGGATCATAATATGAAGATGAAGCTGGAATCCAAGAGCTTGGACAGGGGCAAATATTCATTTATGGGAAATACTGGGGCTGTACCTTAATAAAGGCCACGGCCACTTCCTTCCAACTCCTAGGCCTTTCCTATCCCATCGTCGCCATAAGGCCTATCTGTGTCGGTGCGACGTAAAGCCATTAGCAAAAGTTATTTATAGGACGAGGAGTTAGGGATTGGAATAAATTATCAAGGGAAATGTTCGATAAATTTACAAGTTTTGGAAAATATTTAAGAAAAAGCTAGATAAACAATTGATAGGGAATCTTCCACCTGCCCTAAATGCAGATCATTGATGAATGATGAAGCGTGCTAGCAGTGTAGCTGAGATATACCACATCGACCTTATCAGACGAGTGACCGGGTTCGATTCCTGCTGACAGCAATGATTTTTCTAGCTTAAAATATTGGTGTTGATGATTATTGCTCTAAGAGGAAATAGAACTGGGAAACCACTGAACACTAATCAGATGGGAAATGAAACAGATCTGACACATAAAAGAAAGTTAGCATCGTTAAAAGGAAGGGAAGGGCTACGAAAGGCCTCCAAGTGAAAGAAGACTTCCTAGACCACAGAAGCCTAACACCGTCGTTGTCGCAAGAGAAAAAGAGTTGGCCGAGGGAGGTCGGATAGACAAGATGAGAAAGTTAGGAGAGTGGCGCAAGTAAGTGGATGCAAGGTCACAAACAGCGAGGTGGGATCTCGTCGGTTTTGCACTGCTGCAATTTTGATCATCCTCGAAATGTAGTTTTCCTGATAGGCTTAGTTCTCATAAACAAGTAGCATCCTATTTCCCTTGCTGCTTATGAATTCTGTGTTGGCTTCAGAGATACAAAGTTCACTTGGTCATGATGCATGCAGTACTCTACACACAGAAAACGCTGGGATGGTACAGCAATCAACAAATGCCTTAATAATCTTATGCATTTACTTCTGCACAATGTACGTGTCTCAGGTGTAATTTCCGTTTTTACTCATCATCTGTGCTCTGTACAGGAATTTGATCATTGTCATTTTTATTAACCTATTGTCTGTTTAGCTCAGTATTTGTTTTCGTTCATCAATATATTAAAAACGTTTGCTAAACACATATTTTGGCAAATCCGTCCGTCCGTTCTACCAGACCGATTTGTTTAATTTGCGTTCTATTCTCTCCGGAATTATCTGTCGGTGAATCATGAAATATTGATAGGTCCCTAAGTTCAGCCATCTTTGAGTAATCATAAAATCCAATCATTAAATGATCACTCGAATAATAATATTGTGTACTTAGCAGGTTGCTGAGAGACTAATACTTTCATTAATGTTCTGATATATGTGACTTTCGTCCTTAGTAATATAATTGCATGCAGACATGGTCGATTACTACCCATCAAGCCAGAGAGTATACACTTTCTCCGATCACAGAAGAATACTATTCCCTGCTAGATACTCTTTGATTGTCTAACCTTCGCCAGCTTCCAAATATACTCAACAGATGGCAGTGCGTTCCTAATAACTTACATGCTGCTAAGAGAAAAAAAGTCTGCGTACAAACAGATCCTATCATGGCATACGCCTTAGACATTATCTGGGAACACTTATCGAAAGATAACCTAGCTACACTAGGAAGAGTGAAGGCCACGTATCTTAAAAAGTTCTCTGTCTGGCAAGAAACGCTCCTTCGAGACTAACCTTCGGGCTAACAATTTGTATAGGACTGCGTTTAAAAATACTATTGTGTTTTACGACACGATACCAAGCTTTACATCAAGAACTGCGGGATTTAAAAAAGTAAATGTATGGATAGATTTTTTACCACACACACACAGACGGCATAATGACCTTAGAATGGATGAATTCTGACTACGAACTGCGGCACACCATAACGCGCTTCCTGTTAAAAGTTCATAAAACCACTGAATAGGGCTGGAGAAACAATATGACTAAGACAGGCATATCAAGACGAGATATTTGACCTATTCAAAACAAAGCAGCACGGATCGTCTAGTTATTATTTAAAACACGGAAACATTCTGTATCTATTTTAGATCATTGTATCCCAATAATAACATTACTGGTTTTATGCCCTACTTCTTCTTCTGCTTCTTCATCTGTTTACCCTCCAGGGTCGATTTTTCCCTCGGACTCAGCGAGGATCCTACCTCTACCCCCTCAAGTGCAGTGTCCTGGAGCGTGAGACTTGGGTCGGGGGATACATCTGAGGAGAATGACCAATACCTCGCCTCACTTGCTATGCTGAACAGGGGGCCTTGTGGTGGAAAGATTGGCACGCCACGCAAATGCTGGGGCTGTACCTTAATTAAGGTCACGGCCACTTGCTATTCCTAGACCTTTCCTGTCCCATTGTCGCCGTAAGACCTATCTGTGTCGGTGCGACGAAAAGCAAATAGCAAAATAACAATAATAATAATATTAATATTAATAATTTATGAGTATCAAACAGCAGTGTGATTTACGTAAATCTTATCTTCTGACAGATTCAGATCTTATTTATGAATTACCTCCAGAAGTAAGATATCTGAATTTCCTAAATCGAGGGGGCTTAAAGTATCCATCAGACATGTCAATAGAACTTGGAACTGAGGTGTACAGAGTATTTTGTGTTAGTGTCAGATACATATAAGATAGTATTTATAAAATCAGACAATCCTAAGTGTGTCACAAAATCCTTGGGTTTGGAGTCAATGCAGTTGGCAGATTCCCTAGTCATTTGTGACTGCGGGAAAAAATTGGAAGACCTGGCCGGACAGTGTAGGCCTACATATATTTGGGTGAATATATTTTTAAATAACTTTTCCAAAATTCACACCGACTTGTGTATTCAACAAAGTGCTTCAAAGAGTGCAGACCTACTCCATACTGGTGTAACTTCCTGCAAGAGGCCAGGAAAGCTGCAATGTTCATGGAGTGGAAACAGTGAGGTACAGAAATAATTTATATTTGTAATAAATAAATAGTAATGGTAATTGGCTGTATGTTTTCTGTCAGTGTGTATGATGTGAATGTTCCAGTTGACCAGAAAATGGATAAAATCGCAAGAACATGTCTCAAAGTGATAGGCTGTACTCACGCAAACGAACGTATATATGCGATAAATAGAACGTTACGGAGAAGGATATGCATTGTATGTCAGAATTAACAAATATTTGAGGATATGTTTTGGTTTTATAAGGTGTTAACAGTTCTTTAAGTAATTTAAACGAGTGTGTTATTCAAGCGGAGCGTATGCGTATCGCCTTCAAGTCCCCCCCCCCAAAGCGTGACGTCATCAGAGGTACAGTACGGCATGGACATTATGAAGGCAGTGCCTCTGTACTTTCATAGAGATTAAGAAAAATGTTATCAAAAAAATCTGCAGCCTGTTTCCAGTCATTCGAGTTGGTCAGGAATGGAGTGAAGACCTCATCTAGCGGCGAAGGTAGGAATTGTGCACTCGTCTAGGACAATGAGTAATGAAACCTGTTTTCCAATCAGTGACTGGGTCAGGGATGGAATGAATGAAACCCCCATCTTGCGGCGAGGATAGGAATTGCGCCGGCTCCCGAGGCCTGTCGCACTCCTCTAGGGCAATAATGAATGACTGACAGATGAAATTAAATGATATTGGAGAGTGTTGCTAGAATTAAAGATGGCATGGAAAACTGGAGTACCCGGAGAAAAACTTGTCCTGCCTCCAGTTTTTCCAGCACAAATCTCACATGGAGTGACCGGGATTTGAACCACGCAATCTAGCGTTGAGAGGCCGATGCGCTGCCGCCTGAGCCACGGAGGCTCTAGATTAATGAATGAATGAAACAATTAATTAAGGTCAGTCAACTGAGAAAGCCATCTCCATACGGGTCATGAAGATCCATGGAGGAATAGAAGAAAAAGTCTTCCCCTATTCGTAACCTAGACACCAAGTGGGATGTAGTAGTTAGCCTTGTGACTGGCCACCTTTGGCTCCAGGAATGAATTTTGTATCAACGTACTCCTTTTATTGCTATTGGTTTAACGTCGAACCGTCTCCTAGAGGTCATAAGGAGGAAAGGGTTTATCAGTGGGAAGGAAGCAACCGTGGCCTGAATTAAGGTAGACCTACAGCCGAGTGTGAAAACGCCAAATCATAGGAAACATTTTTCAGGGCTGCGGACACTGGGGTTCAAACCAGTTCCCCCAAATGCAAACTAACAGCTACATCATCTGAAACACGCAGCCTACTCACTCGCGATTACACATTTCTGTTGTAGCTTGAGTGAATCTCAAGGCCATGAACTTCTTCAGAAGTCATCATCATCACCATCATCTGCTTACCCTCCAGGGTCGGTTTTTCCCGCGGACTCAGCGACGGATCCCACCTCTACCGCCTCAAGGGCAGTGTCCTGGAGCTTCAGACTCTTGGTCGGGGGATACAACTGGGGAGAATGACCAGTACCTCGCCCAGGCGGCCTCACCTGCTATGCTGAACAGGGGCCTTGTGGGGGGATGGGAAGAGTGGAAGGAATAGACAAGGAAGAGGGAAGGAAGCGGCCGTGGCCTTAAGTTAGGTACCATCCCGGCATTTGCCTGGAAGAGAAGTGGGAAACCACGGAAAACCACTTCCAGGATGGCTGAGGTGGGAATCGAACCCACCTGTACTCAGTTGACCTCCCGAGGCTGAGTGGACCCCGTTCCAGCCCTCGTACAACTTTTCAAATTTCGTGGCAGAGCCGGGAATCGAACCCGGACCTCCGGGGGTGGCAGCTAATCACGCTAACCACTACACCACAGAGGCGAACTTCTTCAGAAGTCACGTTTTAAAATATTCTGATCTCCTAACTGGAAACGGGATAGTTATTCTTCCAAAAATTGGCTCTGAAACAAAGGTTCTGATCTGGCTGAAATAAAGACGATCTATTTGCAAACGGGAGGCGAAGTTGTTGGAAGACGAGACGTACCGTTCTAACGGCCAGACGGGTCTTATATTTGACTTTCCCTCACCGGTATTCGTCTGGCTACAGACGGTCAAGGACCTGGCTAAACCTGGCAGGTGGATGGGCATGACGTAACAGTCTTGTGGGTCATACACTCTTCCAGACTGTGCATATCGCCTAACATCCCACCTAGGTCTAGGTGTCGAGCTGAGAGTTCTCCATTCACAAGCAGAATTCATTCTTAAAGGAAGGGCTTCTTTCACATGCGTCGCCACGAAAATTCATAAATAGCTCTTAACATCGAAAGTTTACACGCTCAATGGAGTGGAACGGACAACTGGTCTACAATCGTCTCTTCTGATGTATCTGCCATACTATTGCCACTTTCCACTAGCATTTGTACGCATAGAATGTAATTATAGTTGATCACTAGATTACTTCGTACTACACAGCATGAAATTTCAACATTCAAACTCCTCTTATCATTCACGCCGGCCCCGCGGTCCCAGGTCCCAGGGTCCAGGGCCCAGGTTCCAGGTTCGATTCCCGGCCCCTGCACCTGAGGGCTAGTTCGAGGTCCACTCAGCCTACGTGATTACCATTGAGGAGCTATCTGACGATGAAAATGAGGCCCCGGTCTAATAAGCCAAGAATAACAGCCGAGAATAACCGTCGTGCTGACCACACGACACCTCGTAATCTGCAGGCCTTCGGGCTGAGCAGCGGCCGCTTGGTAGGTCATGGCCCTTCGGGGCTGTTGCGCTATGGTGGGAGGGTATCATGCACACAGTATACCTTCACAGAAGAGTACCATAAACTTACGATTAATATAATGCTGTAATAATAATAACAGACCACCTCTGCGGTGTAGTGGTTAGTGTGATTAGCTGCAACCCCCGGAGGTCCGGGTTCGATTCCTGGCTCTGCCACGAAATTTGAAATGTGGTTGAGGACTGGAACGAAGTCCACTCAATCTCGCAAGGTCAACTAAGTAGAAGAGGTCCGATTCCCACCTCAGCCATCCTAGAAGTGATTTTCCGTGGTTTCCACTTCTTCTCCAGACAAATGCCGGAATGGTCCCTAACTTACGGCCACGGCCGCTTCCTTCCCTCGTCCTTGTCTATCCCTTCCTATCCTCACATCCCCTTGCAAGGTCCCTGTTCAGCATAGCAGGTGAGGCGCGAGGACGAGGTGTCTGTCCTCCTCTCCACTGCTCTTTAGGCGGTAATGACGGTATCCCTCGCTGAGTCCGAGGAAGAAATCACACCTGGAAATTAAACGGATAATGAAATGAAGTGACTTTTGACATAAATATGACCTATGGCTGGAGGCCATCTGAAAATTTGCGTTACGGAAGTGTGTATGATGGAACTGCAAACCTAGCAACCGTGCAGGTTGTGATGTAAGGTATGGATGGATGGCCAGGAAATTTTACCTAGCAACCGTGCAGGTTTTGAGGTAAGGTATGGATGGATGTCCAGAAAATGTTACCTAGCAACCGTGCAGGTTGTGATGTAAGGTATGGATGGATGGCCTGGAAATGTTACCTAGCAACCGTGCAGGTTATGATGTAAGGTATTGATGGATGTCCAGAAAATTTTACGTAACAACCGTGCAGGTTGTGATGTAAGATATGGATGGATGACCGGAAAATATTACCTAGTAGCCGTGCAGGTTGTTTTGTAAGGTATAGATGGATGGCCAGAAAATATTACCTAGCAACAGTGCAGGTTGTGTTGTCAGGTATAGATGGATGGCCGGAAAATGTTACCTAGCAACCGTGCAGGTTGTGTTGTAAGGTATAGGTGGATGGCCTGAATGTTACCTGGCAACTGTGCTGGTGGTCATCTAATGGATGGCCATGACCGAGAGACATATTTGTAATAATTTGATTTTCGCGAAGGAAAAAGTGTTTTCCTTGTTTTAGTTATACTGTCTTTGTAATCTAACGTCTCATGTGGGGTTAAGCCGATAACCTCCCTCTTAGATGTGGAAAGAAATCACGTGGTGGAAAGAAATGGGGTTATATTTAGGCCATGCACGTCCTATATGTACAACTGCGAAAGGATTATTAAGAACGGATGTGGAACGGGCGTGTGTAGCACCCGTTGCCCCTGACTTCATCCACGCGAGCCACTTTGGTAGACCGTAAAAGTACACTTTTATGACACATGCCAGTCACAGGTCAGTGTCCATAATAACTTGCTTAATCTGTTTACCCTCCAGGTTTGGTTTTTCCCACGGACTCAGCGAGGGATCCCACCTCTACCGCCTCAAGGGCAGTGTCCTGGAGCGTGATACAACTGGGGAGAATGACCAGTACCTCTTCCAGGCGGCCTCACCTGCAATGCTGAACAGGGGCCCTGTCAGGGGATGCGACGATGGGAAGGGATAGACAAGGAAGAGGGAAGGAAGCGGCCGTGGCCTGAAGTTAGGTACCATCCCGGCATTTGCCTGGAGGAGAAGTGGGAAACCACGGAAAACCATTTCGAGGACGGCTGAGGTGGGAATCGAACCTACCTCTACTCAGTTGACTCTCCGAGGCTGAGTGAACCCCGTTCCAGCTTTCGTACCACTTTTCAAATTTCGTGGCAGAGCCGGGAATCGAACCCGGTCCTCCGGAGTTGGCAGCTAATCACACTAACCACTACACCACAGAGGCGGACCAGGGTCCATAACAAAAGTGGCATTAAGCTCAATTAACTTGTTAAAGCGATAAAGCTCTGCTATATAAACCTATTACCATACGCATTCAAACAACTGGGATCATAGTCATGTGTGTGCGGTTTCTTGGTTGAGTGGTCATTGTAAATGAGCAGTCTACAAATGACGTAGTTCAACTTAGTACTGGTAACACAGAACATTTGTCTTGCTAGATGTTGACTTTTAGCTATTTTTTGGTGACAGAATGTCACAGTTGTAAATTAACATGTGAAGTGAATATTTGTAGGCGAAGAATATACCAACAGGTGAATGAGCACGGACAACCTCAAGCACTGTATTCGGGGACCTTCTGGTAGCCATATGACTATAAGATAACGGTGCCGTAAATCTGAAGACCGAGCAAGTGGCTACATGGTTTGGGTCACGTATATATCAACTTGCATTCGGGGGATCCTTGGTGCGAACCCCACTGTCGGCGGCCCTGAAGATGGTTTTTCATGTTATCCAATTTTCACACCAGGCCGCACCTTAATTAAGACCGTGTTCGCTTCCTTCCCTCTCCCAGACCTTTCCTATCATATCGTCGCCATAATACCTATCTGTATCGGTGCGACGTAAAAAAACTGTGTAATGTAATAAATCTGAAGATGGCTAAGCGATAATGAATGTTGTAACAGGGAGTGATTATGCTTGTGTCTGTCAGTGTCTTAGACAGAATGATGACAAAGAAGCGACAGATCAGGCCGACACGGTCCTTATAAATATAATTATTTTTTAACGTATTCTGCGTGGATATTATTATACGCTGACGCTACTCCAACTGGAGTCCATAGCTCACTGGGTGCATCTGAATGATGTTGGATTATGTGTGTGATTGTGAAGCGTGAGCGCGCTTTAATTTGAGTTAAAACAACAAAGTATAGCGTCTCGTAGCCACTGTCTCGCTACACTGACAATTCGGAGAGAGAAATTAGGATGATCATTCCAGTCATTGTTGCTTGGGTCTAACATGTGGACTTGGACCATCGACTTCAACATTTAAGGGGGGAGACCTAGCTCAACACGGGAAAAAACAGGCCAATATTCATTCGATTGTTAAATATGCTACAAACGTTGTTGAAAAATTCTGCACATATCCCAGTATTGGCATGCTTCCTAGCAATCAGAAGCAACTGCAATAATGTCAAAATTCTAATTATAACATCTTAAATTAAATTTCCCGCCTTTTAAACAAAATATCACTGTTTCCCTTATAAGTTCCAAGTTTATAAGAATTTTCGTACTTTTCCTTTTTTAAATTGTATATCAAACCCCCACCTACAAAATGAACCTCAATCACTAACATAGATTGTGATTTAGATATTTTTGTCGAGTTTTTATTCCGCGCACCTGAAAATACTAAAAATAAATATTTTATATAAAATCTAATATAAATCCCATTGACCTGAATGAGGTACAGATTGTAGTACAACACTATGGGAGGAAACCCTGAAAAAATAGTTATTATCCGTAAAACAGTAAGAGAGTTATGAAGGAAACCGTGATATTTTGTTAAAAAGGCGAGAAATTTTATTTTAAGATGTTAGAATTGGAATTTTGAAATTATTGCAGTTGCTTCTGATTGCTAGGAAGCATGCCAATACTGGGATATGTGCAGAATTTTTCAACAACGTTTGTAGCATATTTAACAATCGAATGAATATTGGCCTGTTTTTTCCCGTGTTGAGCTAGGTCTCCCCCCTTAATGTTGTATCGGCGACAATTTCCTGCCTGCCCAGTACGTCTGACATAGCGTTTAACTGGAGACGACTATCGTGCATTTTCCTTCATTATTTGCAATATGAGATCACAATAAATAATGCTCCTAAAGAAGCGAGGCTATTGACAAGTGTGAGTAGGGGAAGGTGGGGTAGCCACTCATACGAAGCAAGAAACTCCACCTCGTCTGATTTTGAGAACTGTAGGATTTTGGATCCTGTGCGAGGTTATATGTTGTGAACTTGGCTTATAAGATGTGCAGATTGACGCTCCGCCGCGAAACTTCAAAGTTACTAGTGTTCCATTATTTTAGACGTTTTTTTTCAAAGAAATAGAAATCATTTATTATCAATCTGGCAGATTCATAAAAATGTGGAGCTAATTTTAAGATAGCATTTCGTAAACATATTATAATAGGTCTCTCAGGGTGGCTTTGTAGCAGCGTTCACCGTCTAGCCTCTACGATAGGAGCAAATCTATTTGAAAAAAAGTATGGTGCTGCAAGGTAAGGGAGACCAGAGGAATGTTGTAGTGGAATCACTTGCCCCGCTGGCGTCTGAACTAACTAAAACTTCGAAATTACATGCTGATATCTGAATTATAACGCTTAAACCAAAACCAAATCCCATGGCTCAACAGCCCCGAAGGGCCATGGCGTACCAAGCGACCGCAGCTCACTCCGAAGGCCTGCAGATTACGAGGTATCGTGTGGTCAGCACGACGGATCCTCTCGGCCGTTATTCTTAGCTCTCTATATTAGGGATGGGACAAACGGTTACTTTCCATTATCATGTTCCTGTGTATCCGTTACAGTGTAGTAACAGGTTGGAGTATTGGGATATAAAAGTAACATAATACAACTTGTAGGTCAACGTTTGGGAGGAACATCCACTATACCTGCTGCCTCTTGAAGCCCCTAACCGCACCTTAGTAAGTACTTACAAATAGCAATACTATATTATCTTCGTCTCGCCCACTCTCCCTTTCGCCAGCTCGTTACTCACATTCTTGAATATTCCTGGAAAATGTTTGCAGTGACTCATACACACTCCGAAAACTAATACTTCGAAAGCTTCATTTCTAAAAATGGCCGTAATTGCTAGGTATCTCTGTGTATTCCTGGACGTCCAAGGATCTGTATTTAAACAGACACTCGAACCCGACATTATAAAATATGTAGATATACGAGTGTCATATACACATCAGATGCTGCCGGAATAAGAGATGAGGAAACTGCCCTGTCAGGCAAGTTTAATCCAGAACTATCCTTTTTTCGCCTCCTACAAGGCCAACCCCTCGTCAACGTCGTGGAAGGTGGGCAACGGTATGAAGTATGGGACTACCTGTAGGGGTGATGTACAATGGGGACTGTGTGTGCCCCATGACCGCTACGGTAACTGTGAAGGCCCTACAGGAACCCTGAAAAGTGACGGCTAACGGGGCTCTGGTGAAGACCTCAATGGCAGCAACGGCGGAGAAGGAGTCCTTTGGTATGGCGAAGCTAGCGGATGAGGCAACCCTTCTCCTTGGTGATAAATAAAGAAGAAACCACTGCCTTTTGGTAAAGAGGGATCTTTAAAGGCTAAGGGAGATAACCCCTACAGAAAAATACTGCGGTCTAGCGCAGACAGGAGGCAGCCCCTCCACTGGACTTAGGGTGTTGTGGGCTAATAACTCGCACACCTGAATTAAACTTATTACAGAAACCAGGCGAAATTTATACCGGCCGGATTTTATGGAGACGTCTTTTGCAATGAAATACAGGAGACGAATCGGATTCTGGAATGTGAAAACTGTGTATGAAACTGGTAGACTGAGAGAAGTAATAGCAGAAATGAAAAGGTATAAACTGGAGATACTTGGGTTGAGTGAAACAAGATGGACAGGCTACGGAGAGGTGAGGATAGAAGAGGGAGGTGTCTTCATTTACTCTGGAAGAGAAGAAAATGATCAGCATTCAAGTGGAGTGGGTGTCTTACTCACAAAGAAAGCAAAAAATAGCATAATGGAATGGACCCCTGTATCACACAGGATAATTACTGTACGAATAAGAACCAAAGTTAGACCTGTGACCATAGTACAGTGTTATGCGCCAACAGAGGTAGCAGAAGAGGAAGAGAAGGAGGAGTTTTATGATAGGTTGACATCAACACTGGCAGGGAAAAAGAAGAAGGACATTGTGGTATTGATGGGAGATCTAAATGCAAAAATTGGTAATGAAAATGAAGGAAGAGAAATCATCATGGGTAGACACGGAATAGGAGAAGAAAGTAATAATGGCCAGAAATTCGTAGACCTATGCAGTTATTTTGGAATTGTTATAGGTGGATCATTGTCTCCACATAAGAACTGCAACAAGATCTCATGGGTGTCCCCTGATCTCCGGACAGAAAACCAAATTGATCACTTGGTAATAAGTAAAAGATGGAGACATTCACTCTTGGATGTGAGGAATAAACGTGGAGAAGATGTAGGGCGCGACCATCACCTTATGATTGGTGATATTAGATTGAAGGTGGCAGCACCAGTAAAACAGGCAGCAGTACGAATGAAACGTTTCATCTCCGGGAAATTTGAGAAACTTGAAGTGCAAAATGAATTTAAGATACATTTGAAGAACAGGTTCGAAGCCCTCGTCGAACAACCAGATGAAGATGTAAATGCCAAATGGAGCTCTTTCATGACATATGTGAAGAGATAGTGGGCTACAGAAAGCCAGGGAGGAAAGAATGGATATCGGATGACACTTGGGAATCAATCCAAAAGCGAAGAGAGTGTAAGGCACTTGTCAATTCCAGCAGAACAAGAAACCAGAAAGCAGTAGCAATGGACAAATACAGAGAGGCCAACAAGGAGGTTAAGAAGAAAGTGAGGAGAGATAAACAAGTGTTCACAGACCAACTGGCAACACAAGCAGAAAAAGCAGCAAGAGTCGGCAACAGCAAAGAAGTATATGCCATTACGAGAAAGCTTTCTAGGAGGAACTTTTCAGGGCAGAAACCAGTCAGAGATACAAACGGAGTAGCCTTGACATCTGAGACACAACAATTGGAAAGATGGAGACATCACTTCATGGAAGTACTTAATAATCTTGGTGAGGAATCGAGAACTGAAGAAGTTGAAACCATTTTGGAAAATACAGACATCTTGGTAGAACCACCAACATGACAAGAGATTGCACAAGCAGTGAAACAAATGAAGAGTGGCAAAGCACTCGGTGTAGATAACATTATACCAGAAGCCCTAAAGGTAGATCCAGATTTAACAGCGGAAATCATGCAGCCACTTCTGACACTAATATGGAACGAAGAACACCTTCCTGAGGAGTGGAAGAAGGGTGTCCCCATCAAAATACCGAAGAAGGGTGACCTCTCAGATTGCAAAGACTGGAGGGGAATAATGTTGCTCTCATATGGGGGAAAAGTGATGTCAAGAGTCATACTGAACAGAATAAGCATAGCCGTTGACAGGAGACTACGTCAAGAACAGGCAGGTTTCAGAGAAGATTGGTCTACTGTGGATCAGATTAACACACTAAGGCTAATAATTGAACAATTTGCTGTGTATCAGACATCTCTGTATATACTTTTCATTGATTTTGAAAAGGCCTTTGATTCTGTCAACCGGAGGAAAATGTGGAAGGCTATGGAAAAGTTCGGAATTCTACAAAAGATAGTCCGTCTTACACAGGCAATGTATGATGGATATACTTATCAAGTAGAACATAAAGGGAAGCTGTCTGAACCTTTTGCTGTAAAATTTGGAGTAAGACAAGGATGTCTACTGTCGCTAATCTTGTTTATCATGACACTGGATTGTATGCTGAGAGAGGCAACGAATACAAAGCGTGGCATTCAGTGGGGATTAAATATTCGATTGGAAGAACTGGATTATGCGGATGATCTCTGTCTTCTTGCAGAATGTTTTTGGGACATTGAAATCAAACTGAATGACTTAAAAATAGAAGCTAAAGAAGTTGGCTTAAAGATTAATAACAAAAAGACTAAAGAAACGCGCATAAACCATCGTAACAATTGTAGCTTGACTCTAGATGGAATGGATATAGAAAGGGTAGAGGAATTTTGCTACTTAGGAAGCATGGTAAGCCAGGATGGAGGTGCTTTTAGAGATGTGGTGAGTCGTATAAATAAAGCCAAAGGAGCTTTTGCACAGTTACGACCAATATGGAGATCACCTCACATTCGTATTTTAACGAAGCTAAGGATATTCAACTCAAATGTTAAATCTGTGTTACTGTATGGAAGTGAGACCTGGAAAGTGGCCAAAGACGTTCCCACAAGGTTCCGTACTTTTATAAATCGGTGTTTGAGGTACATTATGAGAATATGGTGACCAAAAACCATCTCAAACAAAGACCTTTGGGAGGTCACAAGTCAAAGTCCCATACAGGAACAGATAATGAGAAAATGGAGATGGATTGGGCACACCCTGAGAAGACTACAAGAAAGTATCACAAGGCAGGCATTGAGTTGGAATCCACAAGGCAGACCGAGGATTACCTGGAAGAGAACCATAGACAAGGAGATTGCTGGAGTTAACAAGACATGGAGGGAGGTGAACGCATTGGCGGCAGATAGAACAGGCTGGAGAAATTTCGTCGAGGCCCTATGTTCCACCTGGAATTAAAGGAAATAAGTCAAGTAAGTCATCCTTTTTTCTGTCCTTTTGAGTCGCACGACACAGACTGATCTTATGGTGACGATGGGATAGGATAGGACAGGACTAGAACGGAAGCGACCATGCCCTCAACTGAGGAACAGTCCCATCGTTTGCTTGGTGTGTACATGGGAAACCACAGAAACCAGCTTTAGGGCTGCCAACATTGGAGTTAGAACCCACCATCTCCCGAGTACAAGCTAACAGCTACGTAACGCAAACTGTATGGCTAACTTGCTCTGGAAATCCAGTATAGAAGTCTCCAAAATCTTCGTCTTCTGTCATAGGATGAAGGTTGGGGATATGCGGTAAACAACTGTATAAGTGGCTTGTCCAGCATCATATGACTCTTTTTCCTCTCTATTGGCAAAAATTATTATAATAGCTGTTGCTGCACTGTCTTGCAGGTTGCAGTCGATGATCAAGTTCCAGGAGGGACACA
Source organism: Anabrus simplex (assembly GCF_040414725.1). Lineage (NCBI taxonomy): Eukaryota > Metazoa > Arthropoda > Insecta > Orthoptera > Tettigoniidae > Anabrus > Anabrus simplex. Next base: position 418,153,525 of record NC_090267.1, on the reverse strand, counting down.
TACACAATATGGCACTTACGGTGGCTTTTCAGGACCTGATACTTGAGTAGGCCTACCATGTACATTAATGAGAATTATATTATATTATATTATATTATATTATATTATATTATATTATATTATATTATATTATATTATATTATATTATATTATATTATATTATATTATCACAACGCGTTTCTAAGAAACCGTTTCGCTGTAATTGAGTTTTTGTCCACGTCAATCGTATCGTATCTTCTGATGAAGAAATTAGTTAATTCATAACATTAGTATGTCATACTAAAATAATTAAATACTTTAATATTTCTTTATTCCTCAAATAATACCTATAAATTGATTAATTTTATTTTTTATATTTTCATCAACTCTTATTTTATTCGCCATTATAAATTACTATATTTTTTTATAGTCCACAATACGGCATGAAACACGAGATGCAACGTAGGACGACCACGCGCAACAGTTTCGAGGAACTACGCTTCTGTATGTATCAAATACAAAATACTTCGAATAACTAAAGAATATCTGTAATCGGCCAGCGAGTAACAGGGTAGAAATATCAGTACTGTCTCTAAACTGTTACAAAATATTCACTCGCGCCTGTGAGCTGCTGTGTTTCCTAATATCCGTTAGCCAATCAGAAACTCCTACCCTCCGCTACCCCCTGTGGGTGGGGGACGCAAACGAAGAATACACCCACGGTATTCCCTGCATGTCGTAAGAGGCGACTAAAAGGGGACACCAAGGGATGATTGTATTAGAACCATGAGACTACTTGTGATTAGTACCACCATGCGGGGAACACCATGGGTCGCTTTTACTTGCGCGTAGCACCACTATGTTAGGTACCAAATAGGTTTGTGATTAGTAGCAACAGAGTGCGTTGCCGGCTTCTATAGGACTTGTGATTAGTACCACTTTAGGAGCGACACCATGGGTGAGAGACATCATGGTTCTGGCTAGCCTATGATTCCTACCCACTGTATGAGGAAGACCGCGGGATAGTGCGGATCCCTATGGTTAGTACACGTATGTGATGAACACTAAACGTTTGCGTTGCCTGTAAATGGCGCCGCAATGTGTGAAACCATCATAGGTCTATATTCCATGTGCTAATTCCATTACCTGTGAGTAGTACCATAATGTGCGGAATACCACGAGTCTGCGCTACTTTTGATTAGTACCGCACCATGACAAATACCATGGTTCTACTTTCCTAGCGAAAAGTACCATTATGAGGGGCCGATGACATGGATTTTGGACTCCTACAGACTACAAGCATCATCGATTCAGTATTATGCTACAGACGCAGTCCCTTGGTGAGTAATAACATTTTTCACGTTCTTCTTCTTCTTCTTTTCTAGCCTATTTCAATCCACTGCTGGATATAGGCCTCTTCCATGTGCTTCCATCGTCTTCGGTCTTGAGCCACTTGGAACCAGCGTGTTCCAGCCAACAGCTTTATGTCGTCGAGCCATCTCTTCAGGGGTCTTCCAATGCCTCTCTTGTGTCCCCATGGTCTCCAGTGAACAATCCTAGAGGTCCACCTGTTGTAGTCTTGTCGAGCTACGTTAGTTTCTGCGAATGCGAGACATTGCGGATCGGATCCACTGATTGTTTTAAATTCATATCCATGCATTCATTCTTCGTCCTCGCGTTTTGAATTCTGGTCAGTGGAGGATTTTGGACTTTTAATTTGTAATTCCATTTCGTCTGATTTCGTACCATTAAGGGCGATGACCTAGATGTTAGGCCCCTTTAAACAACAAGCATCATCATCATCATCATCATCATCATCATCATATCCTCCCCTTGGTTTCGCTCAGACAGTTACTTTTGTATTAGGGTCTCCGGTGGAACATAATATTTCTGGAACCGCTTACACTGATGGATTAGGATACAGTATCATGTTACGATATGTAACTCCCATCTCTAAGACATATATCTTCGCCAGAATGCAGTTGTGGTGCTCCCAAGCAGACCATACGGCACATAGTGAGTGACTGCACGACGCATTCCTGTAGTGGCAACTTCAGTGACTTTGTGGAAGCAGGTCCAGTTGTAATACACTTTATTAACAACTTCAAAGTCACCGGGCTAGTTGGCCGTGCGCGTGGAGGCGCGCGGCTGTGAGCTTGCATCCGGGAGATAGTAGGTTCGAATCCCATTATCTGCAGCCCTGAAGATGGTTTTCCGTGGTTTCCCATTTTCACACCAGGCAAATGCTGGGGCTGTACCTTAATTAAGGCCACGGCCGCTTCCTTCCAACTCCTAGGCCTTTCCTATCCCATCGTCGCCATAAGACCTATCTGTGTCGGTGCGACGAAAAGCCGCTAGCAAAAAAAAAAAAAAAAACAACTTCAAAGTCAAACTGTAAATAATGTAAATACGTAATTAATTTTTGACTAATGTTAATATGTACAGCAAAACGATAAGTAAATATGTTATCGATGTTTCCATCGAGAATCGAAATTTTACGCGTTTACTGCCCTTCGATGCTTTTTATGTGTTCTGTATTCTGATCTGAATATTATATACATTGGAATTTAATTGTTTTGATATTCTGTCTGTCTGTCTGTCTGTCTGTCTGTCTGTCTGTCTGTCTGTCTGTCTGTCTGTCTGTCTGTCTGTCTGTCTGTCTGTCTGTCTGTCTGTCTGTCTGTCTGTCTGTCTGTCTGTCTGTCTGTCTGTCTGTTAGGTCATAAGGCCGAAGGCTGATTGGATCTTCAAATAACACTACCAAAGGTGGTTAATAGGGACACCAGATGGCGGAGCCAAAATGAGGCGTACTGGGCAGGGTGAGAAGTGAGTTTACCATTGCTTTCCTCACTGGGTCAGAAAGTGAAACTAATATTAGCAGCACTCAGTCACATTACTCGTGCTCTAATGTCATTACTCAGCACCACCCACACCCCAGCAGCTTCCATATTGTTACAGCCACGAATGAGACTGGGACTTCGGTGGAAGCTACATTTTGCTCTGGCCTGTGCCAAGAGAGAAATGTAAAATTGCTGCATCTGTCAACAACTGGCAGCAGCATTTGTCGGGACAACTCTTCTTCTTCTTCTTATTCTTCTTCTTCTACTACTACTACTACTACTACTACTACTGCTGCTGCTGCTGCTGCTGCTGCTGCTGCTGCTGCTGCTGCTGCTTTTTCCAATACATGCGGGATAGCGGGTGCAAATTGTGTCACATATGTGAATTTGGTCCTGTTTTACGGCCGGATGCCCTTCTTGGCGCCAACCTTGGGTGGAGGGATGTAATCGTTATTGCGTGTTTCTGTGATGGTACTTGTGTGGTGTGTTGTCTGAATATGAAGAGGGACAAACACAAATACACAGTCCCAGAGCCACGAGGTTTTTTTACAAGTTGTTTTACGTTGCACCGACATATAGGCCTTATGGCGACGATGGGACGGGAAATGGCTATAAGTGTGAAGGGACCGTCCGTGGTCTTAATTAAGGTACAGTCCCAGCATTTTCCTGGTCTTAAAATGGGAAAACACGGTAAACTGTCTTCAGGGCTGCCGACAGTGGAGTTCAAAACCACTATCTCCCGAACACTGAATACTGGCTGCACTTAAGTTACTGCAGCTATCGAGATCGGTGCCAGAAGAATTAAACAGACGCGACTAAAATCCCCAGCACGGCCGGGAATCAAACCTGGGACCATCTGAGCCGAAGGCCTCAACGCTGACCATCCAGCCAAGGAGTCGGACAAACATTTTCGGGACATTTTCCTTAACTTCCTGTCTGAGAGTTCTGACCGTCAGTAGTTTACAAAGGCTGCCGCAAGCGTGCAGGAAGCCACACTCGCACACTTCGTCGCGTGTACAGAAACATAATCGGTGATTAGAAAACATATGAAACCGGTTGGAATAATTCGTCTAAAAAAGAGAATATACAAAAAATTACGGCAAAGGCATGTGCAATCCAAGGGGAATTCCCGGACATAAGGTTTGACCGGCATTTTAAACTATACCCGGCAACTGGCACTTAGCGCGCTCTTCTCAGTCTTTCTTGCGGATCGAATCGGTAAGTACAGAGTATCAGACTCTCGTAGGCACCAGAGGGCACGAAGAAGTCTGAGTATGAAGAAAGAATAACATTCGCGGAGTTGAGAGGCAAATATGAAGCTGCATAGACCTCGCCGCGGGCGAGAAACTGTTCTAGATTAAGTAATCACATCCAAGAAGAAATATAAATCAATCACAACTGATCTGCGTTTAGGGCAGTCGCCCAGGTGGTAATTCCTTATCTGTTGTTTACCTAGTCTTTCCTTAAATAATTACAAAAAATGTGGAAATTTATTGAACATCTCCCTTGGTAAATTATTCGAATCCCTAACTCCTCTTCCTATAAACGAATATTTCCCCCAATTTGTCCTCTTGAATTCCAGCTTTATCTTCATATTATGATCTTTTCTACTTTTATAGACAACACTCAAACTTATCACTCTATTAATATCATTCCACGCCATCTCTCAGCTCGGAACATACTACTTAGTCGAGCAGCTCGTCTCCTTTTTCCAGAGTCTTCCCAACCCAAACCTCATTTTTGTAACGTCGCTCTTTTTTTTCGGAATCACCCAGAACAAATCCAGCTGATTATTTCCAGTTCTCGAATCAAGTAATCCTGGTGAGAGTCCCATATATTGGAATCATACTCTATTTGGGATCTTACCAGAGACTTCTGTGCCCTCTCCTTTACATCCTTACCTCAACCCCTCAATACCCTCATAACCATCTGTACCCTTTATTTACAATACCGTTTATGTGATTACCCCAATGAAGATACTTCGTTATATTAACACCTAGGTACTTGCAGTGATCTCCATAAGGAACTTTTACCCCATCAGCACAGTAATTAAACCTGAGAGGGCTTTTCCTATTAGTGAAACTCACAACCTGACTTTTAACCCCGTTTATCATCACACCACTACCTTGTCCGTCTCACAACATTGTCGAGGTCTTTTTGCAGTTGCTCACAATGTTGTAACTTATTTATTACTGGCAAATATACCCGCGCTCCGCTACGATATTCCACATTTTATACGGATTTCAACGTACTGTAAATTGCTGTACACGCCAGGTTTCTAGAAAGATACATTATTTTAAAAAAATTTAAAAACCTACCGTACATTCTGGAATATTCCAGATTGTTCAATACGTAGATTACAACATATAGAATATTCTCAATTGTTCTAGTGCCTTATTACCATTCTGGAAGTTACAGTGTGTTTCACAATTACGGATTACAAATTATACAGGTAAGAATAAATGAATTCACAGGTATTTGCATTAACTGAACTGATATGAATATCTATGTATATCACTTGTCTCTTAGAGTTATCTGATAAACACCACTGTGAGGACCCCGTACGTTGTTTGCGATGTAAGGTGCGCGTTGAGAAATGTTGATAAAAATGGCAGGCCACGTTTCCTACCGCAATCCACAATTGAGTTCGGGAGTCTCTACTATAATGGCAGGCCCATTTGCCTACTGACATTCGCAATGCAGATGTCAAGTTATCATTATAAAGACAGACTCCTTTTCCTAATGCCATTAAGAATCGAGTTGGGGGTTTAATCATAATCGAGAAATGCAGCTCTATCTAAAACTAAAAACGAGGCACATATAGTGGAAATATGAAATGTCCCTCAATAAATTGTAATGATATGAGTTATGGATTTAAGAAAGCGGCAACAGAGGAAAAATTTAGGCCCAGGGATTTTCAGATAAGAAGATGACTTAATTATGGTGTTGCTACTTAAGCCTAAAGAGGCAAGGCATCAGTGGCGAATTTCCCATACATGCGATTGATGTATTTTCAACGAAAAATAAATATTCATTGCTCATATTTTCATGGAAGTTATTTATATAAAATTCAAACGCACAGTTGTCGATAGTTAGAGATGGAAGTAACGAGCGTGGCTGGTTAGAGACTTACTAATTATTGCCAAACTACTCCAGAGGTAGCAGCACGATAATTGAACCCTAACGTATCCACACAGACGCAAGCGAGATGCTGTCAGTTGGTACAATCAATTTTATTTACATATATACACAAATTAACACACACATAACCTTAATCACAATATCACAACAGACACTTCACTTCGAGCATATCAACAAAGTCGCCGCTATTAAAAACAACTGAATAACATAGCACATAGAGGTTACAACCTTGTAACACAAATAAAACAATTGACTGCGTACAAGCATGTCACTTCAATATGGAGACTGCGTTTTACCGCATGTCACGAAGTCACAACTATATTCCTTCCTACACCATAACTCGTCAACCAATAACTTCCAAACAATAACTGACTTCAGTGTCCAGATCGCCTCTTTATATATATATATATCCTGGCCAGGTTTCTAGAAAGATACATTACAAAAAACAACTATCGAAGGTACCTTCTTGAATATTCCAGACTGTCCAATACATATATCACAATGTATAGAATATTCTGAATTGTTCTAGTGCCTTATTACCATTCTGGAAGTTACGGATTACAAATCACACAGGTAAAATAGATGAATTTCCAGGTATTTACATTAACTGAACTCATATGAATATCTATGCATATCACTTGTTTCATGACATAACCTCACAAATAGCGCGATCATATCGTCCGTACATATAACATAATTACGTAAATAATACTAATACTAAATGGACGTAACGCTTCACAGCTATACATACAAGTAATAATAATAATAACAATCGTAAAATAATAATAATAATAATAATAATAATAATAATAATAATAATAATAATCGAAAAATAATAAAATATTCGAGCTCGATATCTCCATTCGCTTCCGTGGTGTTGGAATGCGGAACGAACAGCCACATCCGTCAATAGGGCGGTGCAAGGTGGATTCCTGTAAGTTATCGCGCGTGGCCGGGATTTATTTGTTATTTCGTGAAGTTCTTGCTTGTGAGCGGTTCTTTTGTTGTTCTATAAATGATGATATATGACAAGTGTGTGTTGTAGTATTATAAATAATTGATTTTCGTGTGCTTTTAGTGTAAATATCAAACAAATAAAATGCGGGAATGATGCGATTTTGAAATGACATCACACCGATCAGGCATGGATGTAGGAGCGCCAGGGCCACACGTTTCTACCGCGCAATCCCAATTGATTATTAAGAGAAACATAGAATATGCTTTCTTTTAAAGAGAAAACCAGAATTATAAATGAAGGACAACCGCGTCCAACTCTGAATGTAACTACACAGCGTATGTCGTGTGTTCGTCATTTCAACAGATATATTTAAGAAACAGGCCATTGGATTGGTGGATCTGAGATTTTAAATAAACTTTTCTGTTGGCCCTGTTTGTTGCTTTCTCTTGAGAAATGTGTTTGGAATGACGGTCTGTTTACGTTGATGTTTGCAATATTTTTTTGCGGTTACATCCCTCAAATCAGAAGTCAGGAGTCGCCACTGAAAGGTAGAGGGAAAAAAAATAAAGGAAAGGAGGGAAGTAGAAGAGAAATACAGTAAAATTTATAGAAAATGCCATAATACACCTTAAGGTGCGAAATAATGGCCTACAGTCCACAGTACTGTTGAAACACGAACATCCTCCGTAAGTGCTATTCGAAGACGATTGTAAACCCCTCAACGGTATTCCGCAAATATCCCTCAGAATGGCAGCATGACGCCTCTCTCGCCTTCCACCCAACAAACAACCATGAGTTTACAGGAACAATGACGAAAATGGAATTACGTTACTTCCCTGCTGCAAGCAGCCAGAGACGTTGACATGGTAACTGGCAGGTTCGTTGTCGGCCATTCACAGCAGAGCATGAAACCCGCAGAAAACAGTCATTTTCTCCGTCATCTGAAGAGTAAACGAAATTATGTACATAATAAAAGTTGTTTAAATTTAAGATGAGTTTCACATACGATCTTCGGATTTTACAAAAAGACATTAAGAGAAAATTGAAAAACCTTTCTTTTCGTATACATTCCCAGTCTATTCGATGATTTTTAAATTATGTACATATCTAAACCTGCTCCTGGATGTGTATAATCTAAATATTAAGTTTGGTCGAAATATATAAAGCCGTTTCGCCGTTATGGTGGACCAGACGGACAAACAGACATGAAAACTAAAAACTATCGAAACGGTCTTGAGTTAACCTAAATCGGATAAATATCTGAAAAATTGACAAAACAAAAGAAATTCTAGACAGCGGACCTCCTACAAATTTATTTACATAGACTCTATACAATATAACATGGGAGGGCGGCTCCTTTTCTAACCAGGAGGATGACACGGCCGGAGAGCAGTTGTAGGAGTGGCGCCTTGAACGTGGACTGGTGTAGGGGCCAACAAATTAATGTTAGGATTATAGGGTTAATTTAGATAGGGGGTGACCTAAAATGTGGAATGGTCATCCGTCCATGTAAGGGGCCGCGTAGTTGATGTGTTTTTAGTTCTGTTTATAAAATTGTTCAGTTTCGTTGGTTTTAATGATTCTTTCTCTTTTATGTATCTGGGCGTAAAGTTCAATAAATTACTATTACTATCACTCATCATCGTTATCTAAAGACTTTGCCTTGTCACTGCAACCATTGATCTCTTCTCTCTGCGATCCTTTTCATCTCTCCATAACCTTGGCATCCCATCATCTCAACTACCTCTTCAATGTTCTTCTTCCGTGGTTTCCCTCTGCCTTTCTTTCCCATCACCTTGCCTTCGAACAAGTTCTTTATGAAGTCATTATGCCAGAAAATGTGACCAAAAACTGACGCTTTTCTCCTTTTTATCGTTGTTATTAAATGTCTCTGGGTGTTTATTTCTCTAAGCACTGCTTCATTAGTTTTCTTCTCAATCCAGCTAGTTCTTGTCATCTTCCTCCATAGCCACATTTTCACTGCCTCTAGTCGTTTCACGTCCTCCTTCAAGACAGTCCATTATTCACAGCCATATAGCAGCACACTCCAAATTAATGTTTTGATAAACAATTTATTTTGTTCATTATCTAAGGATTTATTAATTAAGAGCTGCTTCTCCTCCTCAAAGGCTTTCTTACACAAGGAAATTCTTCTTTTTATTATTACTATTACTATTACTATTACTATTACTATTACTATTACTATTACTATTACTATTACTATTACTATTACTATTACTATACAATATATCATTATCCGCAAAAAGCCTCACCTCTTATCCCATAAGCAACTAGGAAACTGGCTGTAACATGTAGGCTAAATGCCAGTTTATTTATTTGAATTGTTCCTTTGTAGGCTGCCGAAAGGTCAACGAGTACGCCTACTGTCAGTTACTACGAAAATGTATTAATGTTAGATTACACTATAATGATGAGTGGTCAGTATTGATGTCTTCGGTTCAGAGGGTCCCGGGTTCTCTTCCCGGCCGAATCAGGGATTTTAGTCGCTTCTGATTAATTCTTCCGGCTCGGAGACTGGGTGTTCGTGTTTGTTCCAACACTTTCCTCTTCATATTCAGACACCATACTACACTACCAGCCAGCACAGAAACACCCTATAAGGGTTGGCGTCAGGAAGGGCGTGTGGCCGTAAAACAGGGCCAAATTCACGTGTGCGAACCAGTATAGAAGAAGAAGACTTTTAATCCGTAGGAACTTTCCAGATATTTCCATAGCAGGATGCGCTGTTACAGTGGTCTTGTCGGATTCCCACAAATCTTGTAAACTTTTAGATCTAATCTGAACTTACCGCAATGTAATCTCCAAGCAATATTGTGAATTGAAATACTGCACTGTAACATTCAACGATGTTTACTGCCACATAATTTTACTTGTGCCGGGCTGAGTCGCTGTCCTTCTGACCCCAACTTGGCAGGTTCGATCCTGGCTCAGTCCGGTGGTTATTTGAAGCTACTCAGTACGTCAGTCTTGTGCCAGTAGATTTGCTGGCACGTAAAAGAACTCCTGCGGGAATAAATTTCGGCACCTCGGCGTTTCCGAAAACCGTAAAAGTAGTTAGTGGCACGTAATTAATTATTTATTTATATTTGCCTGACTCGTAGAGACGAAGTTATGACTCAAGGTCCTCTCTTACACTTAACCACATTTCTTTAACAGTGTGCATCTGAGAAAAATAGTCATAATCTTCTCTTAGAAACTACAAATGTTAGAAGGTGTTTTACGTCGCACCGACACAGATAGGTCTATGCGACGATGGAACAGGAAAGGACTAGGATTGGGAAGGAAGCGGTCGTGGCCTTAATTGAAGTACCCCGCACACCCATGGCACTACAGCCCTTGAAGAGCCATGGCCTACCAAGCGATCGCTGCTCAGCCCGAAGGACTGCAGATTACGAGGTGTCGAGTGGTCAGCACGACGAATCCTCTCGGCCGTTATTCTTGGCTTTCTAGACCAGGTCCGCTATCTCACTGTCAGATAGCTCCTCTATTCCAATCAAGTAGGCTGAGTGGACCTCGAACCAGCCCTCAGCTCCATGTAAAAATTCCTGACCTTGCTGGGAATCGAACCCACGGGGCCGGCTTTAATTAAGGTATAGCTCCAGCATTTTCCTGGTGTGAAAATGGGAAACCACGGAAAATCATCTTCAGGGCTGCCGCCAGTGGGGTTCGAACCCACTATCTCCCGGATGTAAGTTCACAGCTGCGCGCCCCTAACCGAACGGCCATGTCACCCGGTCAAACGAGAAGTAACATGAAACAAAATACGATACCATAACACAATAAATATGCTTAGTCTTATCTTAGAATCTACCATTACAAACTAGAAGTAACATGACACAAAATCACATAGGCAAAGTCCGCCTCCGTAGCGTAAGGGTTAGTGTAATTAGCTGCCGTCCTCGGGGGCCTGGGTTCGATTCCCGGTACTGCCAGAAATTTAAAAATGGCAGGAGGGCTGGTATGTGGCTGAAATGGTACATGCAGCTCACCTCCAATGGGGGTGTGCCTGAAAAGAGCTGCACCACCTCGGGATGAGGACACGAGTTTACGTTTTTTACATAGGCAAAGTAAACACACTCACATTCACTCCGCAAGATTTATTCAACCTGGCGACACACATCGAGGAGATGCTCACGGCAAGACGAAATGAAATTGAAAGGAAGTTTCTTTTTATTTGTTCCTTGTTATTTAGAAGGATGCAGATTATACGTTAAATTTCTGTAAAAGTACCATATCTTTTGAACCAAGATGACTTTTTAAAAAAACCACCAGATCTACTGTCGAAAGCAGCAAATGGCCGACACTGACCATCGTAAGGAGCTGAAGAAAACAGCCAGGAAGGAGAAGAACAGGTAAGTAATAGAACGATGAATTAGGACACATAATGAACTAATCCTTCGCCCAGCCTGCAGGCAGCTCATTTCGACATATCTGCGAACTTTATGATCGCTAATCACCATGAAACTAAGTAGATGCCCGCGCAGAGAACATGTTGTACAGCATATCGGTGCTAGCTCGTTTTTCTTAGAGTGCTGTTCCATTCTCTGTCTTGTTTATCCCCAGGGCGCCAATCGCGCAACGGGGGCTTGGCAGTTGTTCTCCCCACTGCACCGCAGCAAAACTTGCTCCACGGCCTCTTCCGGTCAGCAACAGCCTCTGTGACATGGCCTTCGAAGGTTCTGCACGGTCAACATTGTTGCCTCTGTGTTCCATTAATGCGGTAATATAAAGTATCTGTACTTCCTCTGGCTTCTCGATTTCGCTCAGTGCTGCAACAAAATATAATAATAATAATAATAATAATAATAATAATAATAATAATAATGTCCGCCTCTGTGGTGTAGTGGTTAGGGTGATTAGCTGCCACCCCCGGAGGCCCGGGCTCGATTCCCGGCTCTGCCACGAAATTTGAAAAGTGATATGAGGGCTGGAACGGGGTCCACTCAGCCTCGGAAGGTCAACTGAGTAGAGGTGGGTTCGATTCCCACCTCAGCCATCCTGGAAGTGGTTTTTCGTGGTTTCCCACTTCTCCTCCAGGTGAATGCCGGGATGGTACCTAACATAAGGCCACGGCCGCTTCCGTCCCTCTTCCTTGCCTATCCCTTCCAATCTTCCCATCCCTCCACAAGTCCCCTGTTCAGCATAGCAGGTGAGGCCGCCTGTTCTAGGTACTGGTCATTCTCCCCAGTTGTATCCCCCGACCAAGAGTCTGAAGCTCCAGGACACTGCCCTTGTGGCGGTAGAGGTGGGATCCCTCGCTGTGTCCGAGGGAAAAGCCGACCCTGGAGGGTAAACAGATGATGATGATGATGATGATAATAATAATAATAATAATAATAATAATAATAATAATAATAATAATAATAATAATAATAATAATAAGTGTAAGAACGAGGTTTAGACAAGAAAACACTTGCAATCATAAAACAGACACTGAGAGACACAAAGTTCAAGGTTATATTCAGGCCTTTTGAAATCAAAACAGGAGTAAGGCAAGGAGATAGCATTCTCCTCTATTCTACAATGCGTCCTTGAAAAAGTGATATAAGAATGCCATAAACAGAAATTAGTTCTCAAAATTCACCAACCACTCACTTTAGGCAGAGGAAAATTAGCGATAGATTGCCTAGAATTTGCAGATGACCTAGCAATCTTAACTGGGACGTAGCTGAGGTAGGGCGTTACTGGGGGGTTAGAACTCCCCCTCCCCATCCGTGGAATTTTTACAATAGAAAATAGCCGGGCCGCCTCTGTGGTGTAGTGGTTAGCGTGATTAGCTGCCACCCCCGGAGGTCCGGGTTCGATTCCCGGCTCTGCCACGAAATTTGAAAAGTGGTACGAGGGCTGGAACGGGGTCCACTCAGCCTCGGGAGGTCAACTGAGTAGAGGTGGGTTCGATTCCCACCTCAGCCATCCTGGAAGTGGTTTTCCGTGGTTTCCCACTTCTCCTCCAGGCGAATGCCGGGATGGTACCTAACTTAAGGCCACGGCCGCTTCCTTCCTTCTTCCTTGCCTATCCCTTCCAATCTTCCCATCCCTCCACAAGGCCCCTGTTTAGCATAGCAGGTGAGGCCGCCTGGGCGAGGTACTGGTCATACTCCCCAGTTGTATCCCCCGACCAAGAGTCTGAAGCTCCAGGACACTGCCCTTGAGGCGGTAGAGGTGGGATCCCTCGCTAAGTCCGAGAGAAAAACCGAACCTGGAGGGTAAACAGATGATGATGATGATGATGAAATAGCCGGGCTGAGTGGCTCAGAAGGTTGAGGCGCTGGTCTTTTGACCCTAACTTTGCAGGTTCGATCCTAGCTAAGTCCGGAGATCACCCTCTTGCCGGTAGATTTAACTGGTACATAAAAGAACTCCCGCGGGACAAAAATCCGGCACCTCGGCTTCTCCGAAAACCTTCAATTAGTGGGACGTTAAATCAAAAACATTATTTTAAAAAGGAAAATAAACTGACAATAAATAAGTGAAAGTTGACTTAAAGTGTTGGCTATTTCGAACATTTACAGAGACATAATTGTATTTTCTAAGAAGCCTCGAAAGTTGGATTTTAAACTGAAATATGAACATGCCGTTCTCTGTAAAACTGTTCACCTTGATAACATTGTTCTTGTTCTGTATTTTAATGTAAGATTTTGGAGCGTACCTGTACTGAAATCTGAATATCAAGAGAATTTACTTGTATCAGTGTCCTTATCACGACACGCATGAAACGCATGCATGGGCGCATCACACACACACACACACACACACACACACACACACACACACAATCGCCTTCATTTGTTATATCATTTTATAACTATAATGCCTCCTCCCTATCTGTCGATCCCGACTACGCTACTGAAACTTAACTCGAGATGTTTCAACAACCCAAAGTCAGATTGTACTCCTGAAAGAAACTGAAGAAAAAGGTCGGCCTCCAGACATATTTTGAAAGGACAGAATGCATGACCTGCAACAAACAAACACCAACACTCACAGAGACAAAATATGGAACATTTAATCAAATATCACAATTTAAATATCTCGGTGAAAAAAAAAATCAGGAAAATAGACTCGAAACAAAAGCCAAAGAAATTAAGTGCAAAAAAACGGAAACTAGTCTACACACCGCCTAACCCAAATATATCTACTTTCTTTTTTTTTCTAGTGGCTCTACGTCGCTCCGACACAGTTAGTCTTATGGAGACGATGGGATAGGAAAGGCCTAGGATTTGGAAGGAAGTGGCCGTGATCTTAATTAAGGCACAGCCCCAGTACTTGCCTGGTGTGAAAATGGGAAATCACAGAAGACAATCTTCAGGGCTGCCGACAGTGGGGTTCGAACCCACTATATCCCGGATGCAAGCTCACAGCCTCGCACTCCTAACCGCACGACCAACTCGCCCGGTAAAATATCTACTTAAAAAATGTATCTCCATATACACAAACTAAGATATTTCGTACTGTCATTATGGATCAGAAACGCTAATTTTGAACTGGAAAATAGACACTGAAAATATTGAGGAACGTAAAAATCATAAGAAAAATTCTAGGCCCAAAATTCGCAGATGGACAATACCGACTTAGAGGCAAACAGGAAATCAAACAATACACACATTTTCAGAGAGACATTAGAGAAAGTAGGCTAGGATTCTATGGACATGTTTTGAGAAATGGATCCAGACAGAGTTATAGAAGAAATAGTCGAATTCAATGAAAAGTGCAGTAAAGCCAAAACAGACACAATAAAATTAATGGGCATGATCAAAACCGATCCGAAACAGGCAGGAATTACACCAGCAGAAGTCCAAGACCGGATAAAATTCACAAATGGGAATTTGACAAAAAGGAAAGATCAATGAAGAATACTGGAATAACCTGATCTGAAGGTAGAAAGGAAGCTCCTAGTAAAGTGAAAGAAATATGGTCACAAAGGATGACAAAAGCACTCCTCTAAGTACTTTGAGTAGTCCTGGCTGGCCTCTCCCTAGTTGTAGGCAATCCTTCTAACACCTGAAAGTGGTAAAGTCTCACGGAGACAAGCTGATCTTTCCACTTGACTTACTAGTCCATTACAAGATGTCACTACTGTTGTGTTTACTTAGTTGAGAATTGTTTTTGTATTGGGATGGCCCATACTGGGCGAGTGTCTTTTGTTTCTAAGTTGTCACTACTGTCTTGGGATATCATGATCAACCAATGTGCTTACTGCCTGCTGATGTCATTATTAAACAATCTGCCTACTATCTGTTAACGTCAGTTTCTACCAATCAGCACCCAGCCCGTACCTTTACGTACTATGAGTTCGAACCTAATACGACTGTAATGATCTGAACTTGGAGAGTGCAACATAAAGTGGGTTCTCTTCCTCAGAGGCGACGGACGAGGCTGGAACAGTAGTGGCAGTAAGAGAGGCAGAACGTTTCCTAGTAAGTAAAAGTATCTGCATGTGGTGAAGGGAGGATACAAGCGTACCCCTCTAGCATGCAACGGTTAGAACGTGCTGCGTTTACCTTAATTTTATTGTACGTTCTTCTCTTTTTCAGTTAGGTCTTATCATGTAGATTTTCGAGGCTGTCTACGGATATACCGGTAGTGTAAACACCTCATGGGGACTATGTAAATATAAGGACGCGCGAGTGTGTACCCTCGTATTCCTTATTCACTTTGCTTTCTGGTGACTTTGTTTACATTTTCTATAACACGTTTCGGTCTTTCACTGCTTTCTTAGACACCACGTAGTATGGTTTATCCTCTGTGTCACCGGGTCTTGTTCCCCAATCGGTTTTATGATAAATCATGTCACGGGTTTGCTTGAGGTGTTCAGCATCCCTTTCATTTTGTTCTCGGCATTTCTGTTTGTCTTTCCTTTTTCCCTTTCTTAGCCGTATAGTATGAACTTCGGCTCTTGGTTTCTGGATCTTTCAATCCGCAATTTGTGTGTGGCTTCCCTATTGAATGGGACTAGCGGGTGAAAAGGCTGATTAGCTTTTAAGTATAGTAGGACGTGTTCGGATGTGAAATATCAAGTTTAAGTTGAGGTACCTGAGGTGAATTCTTGAGTCTTTGGGCCATCGAACACAGAAAAGATGGTTCAGGGTTCGACACCCTTCTGACATGTCACTACTTAAAATCTGAGAATTTGTTTCCCCTGTCTGAGGGTAAATTTGTTTTGGAAGTTCTAGCTTCTTTCGTATTGTTGTAACAAAGTCCTGGGTACGATTGTCTTCATTAATAGAAGCTAAAGCCTCATGGTTTTTCTTTGTAGCAAGGCTATGTATTGACCTATTGGTCAAGTGAAACTCTAAGTCTTGTGTGAGGAAATGGGAACTTCATCTCCCATACTGAAATCTAAGTTCTAGAGCTTGCTTGTAAATCTGTTGTTGTACTTCCCTAAAATTGATTTCCTGTTGAAAACTTACTATTATTGATCTTGCTTGAAAAGATTACCATGGAAAAGGAAAAAATCAGTAAATATACCCTAAGAATTTAATCTTTTTGTATGCTTTGTCCGGCTATTTAAACCTCATGTTTCTTTCATCCTATATACAGTTAAAATCCTCGGTCCGCCCGGGAATCGATCCGGGGCTCTTTGAACCGAAGGAAAGAAACAAGTCAGTAGTTACCGTTCACACTTATATACAAAACTGATGCCCATGATATACAGATGGCGTGACATGAAATACGTTACGAAATTCAACAGATGAATTGACCAAAACAGCTATGTTTAACCCTAAACTCCATCGTCGTTCTGATACCAAAATATTCCACTGACCTTACTCGAGAAAAAGGGTGTGGCAAGCCGAGTGACCCTGATAGGAATACGTAAGACGTAGAGCGCTACTGTTCTTTTTTTTATTATTTCAAGCACTCGTTCTCCAGGTTTATAGCCGTTATATCACACAGGCAATATAAGTGGGTTCACCATCACTCGTGAGCAGTAAAGAACAGGTGAAAGTTGTGATCCGCCTCATTTTACACTTCAATAACTTTTAAATATTTTAAACATCATGATCATCATCACCACCACCATCATCATCATCATCATCTAAGATGTGCCCAGAAAGTTCGTGCTGTGGACTAGGATTTTGGAATATAGAGAACAACTCTTTGCTCAACCTTCAACTTACAAAACGTGCATTAGCAGTTGCATTCGCAGACAATTTTATATCACCAATCAAAGGGGAAACCGTGAATGAAACGAAATGCTATACGAACTACGAAATGAACAAATTAGCAACATGGGTTAAAAATAATGAAATGATTTCAATGAATAGAAATAAAAGATTATGCTCATAACGATGAGTAAATTACGAGTAGAAAAATAAGAGAAACCTTTACCTCAGTAATAATACTCCGGAGCAAGTCGATAGGATGAAATATCTGTGGATAATATTTGACTGTAAACTGTACACTGTAGCTGAGAAGTGTAAGAAATTAATTCACGCATTGTAAAAACCAGCGAAAATGTGTTGTGATCCTCGACATGTGGTTCTTAAGGAATTGTATGAGAGAGCAATACAACCTCTGCTGTACGGAGCACCTGTATGGATAAGGAACAATGGAAAAGGAATGCGCCACGAAAATTTACGTAAGAGTGCAAAGGCTTATCAACATCAAAGTCGCGAAAGGTTTCCGGACTATATCTAATGAAGCACTGTGTATCCTCACAGGACTGACACCTATTGTTATTAAAGCAGAAGCAAAGCAAAGCAAAGTCGCCTCCGTACAGGCCATGAAGGCCCTTGGAAGAGTGGAAGGTAAAGGCTTCCACCATTGTTAACCACGGCATGTGATGGGGTAGAGTAGTTAGCTCTACGCCCGGCCATCTTTGACCCCAGGAATTAACCTGGTACTCATTTTTGGTGTAGGCTGAGTGAACCTCAGGACCATATGCACCTCCAGAAATGGAAATCTCGTTTCTCAAATTTTACGACTTCCTGACGGGGATTCGAACCCACGTGCTTCCGGGCGAACAGAGCACGCCTTTACCGCCTCGGGCAGGCAGCCCCTATTAAAGCAGAAGAGAGTGAAAAAATGTACAAAGCTGAGACTGGGGACTGAACACAGATTACAATCAGCAGAATAAATCGCAGTTAGTGAATACAGCGAATCTGAAAATGAAACCCTTCAAACATTCACAAATGGAAGCAAGAGTGACATTGGAGTTGAGTCGCTATATTTTTGGAAAACAAATTTATGGTTAAAATTTAAACTTGATAAGAGATGTTCGAATAATCAAGCAGAGCAGCTGCCAATTCTGAAAGTACATGAATCAATTGATACATCGGTGATAAAGGAAAATATCTCGCGGAAATCCATGATATTCACTGACAGTAAAATAATAATAGACTCATTAAAATGTAATAACTACAACTACCTTATTCACCAAATTAAGATGAAAGCGAAGATGGTTGCAAGTAATAATTAGAAAATCAGGTTCGCCTGTGTCAAGGCCCACGCTGGGAACTACGGTAACGAGCTGGCGGATAATCTGGCCAAGGAAGCAGCACAAGATAATGAAGTTATTGACTGTTAGAATAAAATTCCTAAAAGTGTTTTGATTAAGATATTGAGAGATGAGAGTTTACGAAAACTGGGGAGCGACTGGGATCAAACGACGAAGGGTTCATTAACAAAATATTTCTTCCCAGTGTAATGTACATCCTTTCCCAACGAATTTAATCAACGCCAAATTTCACCGTAATGGTAACGGATCATGGGAAATTCAGAGCTTCTTCTCATCGTTTCAAAATTTTAGATAGTCGTATGTATTCATGCATTGTCAGTTATAAAACAATGGACTGTTTATTACTTCAGTGAGAATTATTTGAGAGAGAAAGAGGCGTTTTAATTGAAGATATTTTAGGTATACTATCAAGGCCAGTGAGGTTAGTTCAGGTTAGTTATGGTTAGGCAGATTAGTTCAAAAATTATTTTAAAACATTCAGACGTTGCGCGAACTCAATAGTATTCGAGCAACTGTGAAAAAAGAATATAGATTTATTTACATATTTAAATTTACAGCATAACAGCCGTCGAACTATGTATGTATCACACATGTAGTTAGGAAATTAAGTTACATTTTGAAATATGATTATTCAATGCATGTACTGCAGCATTACTGTCATTTAATGGGGAATGCTGTGAATAAGCGGCTCAAAAAATCATAATCATCATCATCGCCCTGCTTGTCCAATTTGGTGTTGGACTGAGTTATGGATTATTGATCTCCATCTCTGCCAGTCTTTCCACCATTCGTTATCAAAGACTTGATGAAAGTTTGCCACTTTTTCGTTAGGTAGTGTTCAGTTTGTTCTCCCCATCGTTTCCTGGGTCTACCTCTAGGACTTTACCCTCCAACCTCCGGCTTAAATGCATTGATTTCGGGATCCTCGTTCCTCCCATTCTTTTCACGTGCCCATGCCAGCTGAGTCTCGAAAGTTCTTCTCTTCCATTCCGCACACACCTAGCGTTTCCCGTATTACCGTATTTCTTATTCGGTCATGTTACAGAATGTAATAGCAAGAGAACACTGGTTGAGTTTTGTAAAATAAGTGAAAATATGACATTAAGGACTGAAATGTTAACAAAAGAAGAAATGAGAGGGATAATTTGGTGGCTGATGGGAGTACATATAAATAAAGCTCTAAGACAAAAAAATCAGGAAAATTATGCAACAAAGACTTGGTAGTGGCTCACTTAGGCTACTAAAAGATTGTAAGGAAATAAGGGCGAAATATATACATGGGAATGAGATAGGTGTACGTAAAATCGAAAATGAACCTGAACTGTACACTGTTGCTAAATTACTGAATATAGAATGGAAGGCACCAGGAAAAACAGCAGAATTATGTAATATTATAAGAGGAATGCGGGAAAAGAAATTAAAAGAGGATAATAACAGAGAAAATTCTTGTATTTAGTAAGAACATGTACGTGATGGTATCCTAGACTCTATGACGTTGTTAAAATCCAGGCATTGCCCCATATGCTAAATTTGTATAATTTATTGTAGCAGTAAATTATAGTGTAGTCATGTTTTTATAGCTTTTTCATTTGAACAAGTTTGGTGGTTTTATATTACTAACAAAACTAATTGCATATGATTGCGATGATTGCTTTTTTTTCTTATTGAATCTGCTTTACGTCACACCCACACAGACAGCCCTTGCGACGATGGAATAGGAAAGGGATAGGGGTGGGAAGGAATCAGCCGTGACCTTAATTGAGGTACAGCGCCAGTATTTACCTGGTGTGAAAGTGGGACACCATAGAAGACGATCTTCAGAGCTGCCGTCAGTGGGGTCGAACCCACTATCTCCCGAATGCATGCTCACAGCGACCATTGCTCCCCTAGTTGTTAATCATCCAGGACTAGAGGAGGGGGATCTGTTTGTTGCCTTCGTCCATTCATGTGTGTTAGGAATGTGCCCGTTTACATCTCGTAGACAGCTTTCAAAATGGCGCCGAAGGAAGGTTATGGCCCATCCGATCTATGAGATACAAGGAATATATATGTAGTGCGATATTATAGAAGGCCATGCATGTCTGGGAATGGACAAATATTGAAGGCACTACGGGACAGTAGAGAGTCAAGTGAATTGTTTTACAAAAAGAATAGAAGCGAAGGGATTGTTAAAAAACTTCACTTAAAAATCTGCATCGCAAGAGTGAAGACATAACCGGTAAACGAGCTATATATTGAAAGAAGATACAAGAATTTAGAGGAGATTCTTGAAGAAAAGGGATCGTCGTTGTAAAACAAATAATATAATTCACCGGCCGATGAACCAGAGTTAATTAAAATATTTAAAAAATAAGCAAGATACGGTGACATACGCCTAGAAGGATCCCGAGAGCAATCGCGTCACATTCTGTAAGGAGGGACCAATTGAAATCCAAGAGAAATACTTTCATATGGCAAGAAGACTACCTTGGTCTAATTCAAGGAAGAAGAAGAATAAACTTTCGAGATTTTCCCAGGAAGAGCCGATATAGGTATAAAGATCTATATATATATATAAGTCATTGTATGTATGTGGGTGGGTGGGTGGGTGGGTGGGTGGATGGGTGGGTTTGTACCACATCTCCTCCCAAACCATTGGAGCGATTTCAACCAAATTTGATACACTTATGACTTGGTATCAGGAGACAAACCGCGTGGGGATAAGACATCCCAAACACCCCTGGGGGCGGGGGGGGCGAGGGGGGTCATATATAAAAATAAATGAAAATAGTGTCGAATCCATACTTTTCGGGGTCGCTGAGATGAATAGTGACACTCCAATTTTTTTAAAGTCCAAGTTCAGCCCCCTTTGGGGTGGGGGCGAGGGGGGAGTAATATATACAAATAATCGAAAATAATGCCGAATACATAGTTTTCGGGGTCGCCAAAGTGAATAGCGACACTCCGGATTTTCAGTATCAGGAGACAAACCACGTGGGGGTAAGACACGCCAGGAACCTTAGGGGCGGGGGGCGAGGGGGCTCATAAATAAAAATAAACGAAAGTGTCGAATCCACACTTTTCGGGGTCGCTGAGATGAATAATGACACCCCAATTTTTTTTTAAAGTCCAAGTTCAGCCCCTTTGGGGTGGGGGCGAGGGGGGAGTGATTTATATAAATAACCGAAAATAATGTCCAATGCATAGTTTTCGGGGTCGCCAAAGTGAATGGCGACACTCCGGATTTTTGGTATCAGGAGACAAACCACGTGGGGGTAAGACATCCCAGGAACCCTTAGGGGCGAGGGGCGAGGGGGGTCATATATAAAAATAAACGAAAATAGTGTCGAATCCATACTTTTCGGGGTCGCTTAGATGAACGGTGACATCCCGGGAAATTCTTAATTTCAAGTTCAGCCCCCTTTAGGGTGGGGGGCATGGGGGAGTGATATATAAAAATAATCGTAATTAGTGTCGAATCCACAGTTTTTAGGGTCGCTGAGGTGAATAGTGGCACTCTGGAAATTTAAAGTCCAAATTAAGGCCCCTTTTGTGGTGAGTGGTTAGGAAGGGAGTTAGATATAAAATAATCGAAAATAATGTCACATCCATGGTTTTAGGTGTCGCTTAAATGAGGAGTGACACTCCGGTTGTCGTTTAAGTCCAAGTTGATCCCCAATTGCCAGGCGGGTGAGAAGGAGTCAAGAACAGAGAATATCCAAATGACCGAGATTAGGGATGTTTTTTGTACGTTCCAGTATAACTGTCAGCAGAACTTAATACAAATATTACCTACTACCTGAAAAAAATACTAAGGGGGAAAGACACCCCTTGAAGCCTTAGATAAGGGTACGAAATGTAATTAAGACTGAAAATGACCGATATTAGTTTCGGGACTACGGGAACAATTTCAAACAAACTTGGTCACTTATGACTTATTATCAGGAGACAAAGTGCGTAGAGGTATGACAACCCTAGCACACCTACGACGGGATGAGATGTAGAAATAATCGAAAATAGTGTCGAATCCATTCTTTCCGGGTCCCTGAGGTGAATAGTAACGCTCCAATTTTTTAGAAGTCAAATTTCTGCCTCCTTTCGCATAGCGGTGAGAATAAGTGAAAAACAAAGTTTCGAAAATGACCGACAGAATGGACGCATGTTTGTATACTGGACCTACTGTCTGGAGAAATATACCCTAGGGGTAAGAGACCCCTAGCCTCTATAGTAGGGGCAAAATGTAAATATTAACCGAAAATGACCGAAATTTGTGTCTAATCCATAGTTTTCGGGGTTGCTGAGATGAACTGTAACACTCTGGATGCCGTTTAAGATAAAGCTCAGTCCTACTCGGCAGGCGGATGAGAACTGGCAAAAAATTGAAAACGTCCAAAGGGACAGAGTTTAATTATGTGTGTATGTTTTAGCATATCTCTCAATCAAACTTGGTATACACATGACTTACTATATAGAAAACATTACTGTGGGGGCCAGATACACCTAGCCCCCGCTGGTGTTGGAGAATGAGAGGGGCTGACTTGCAAAAATAAGGAAAATAACCAATATTAATGTCGAAATCCATTGTTTATGTGTCGCTGATACGAACTGTGACGCTGTGGATAGCGTTTAAGTCCACGTTCAGCCTCCATCGAGGCAGGAGCTGAGAAGGGCTTAAAAGTAAATAGTATAAAATGACCGAGATTAGTGTCTACTCGAAAATTAAATAATCTAAAACTTGAAATCAGATACATCTAAATAACTATAGAACTACATGATAACTCAAAAAGAATTCTATAAGCATTCACTTCACACTCAACTAACTGGTAATACAAATATTAAAGGTAAACATTCAAAAACTATCCGGGCAACGCCGGGTACTACAGCTAATATATATATACGGAGAACTTAATCCCGACGAGATCAAAGTTATATCTCAGAGAGCAAGAAAAGAATAACAACTGGAAAATTATTATTGTCAGATGGATCATATCATGACAATTTTCTGCTCCGAAATGTATATTTTTGTTGCCAGCAGAAGTAATATGATGTGTGCCTGCTAAACATGCACGATGGTCCAAACTGGGGAGCGGTACATCCCAACCAGATGACCAACCCATGATGAGGAAGGCAACGGCTAACCAGATGACCAACCCATGATGAGGTAGGCAACGGCTAACCAGGTGACCAACCCATGATGAGGAAGGCAACGGCTAACCAGATGACCAACCCATGATGAGGAAGGCAACGGCCAACCAGATGACCAACCCATGATGAGGAAGGCAACGGCCAACCAGATGACCAACCCATGATGAGGAAGGCAACGGCCAACCAGATGACCAACCCATGATGAGGAAGGCAACGGCTAACCAGATGACCAACCCATGATGAGGAAGGCAACGGCTAACCAAATGACTAACCCACATCCTGACCGCAGAGCTAACGACATCCGAGTGGAGGCGGAACAACTGGGCCAGATGTAACGACAAGCGAGCTAAGTCTTTACATTTTTAATTACGTAGTTTTTTATTTGCGTATACATTTACTTTTGGCATGTGCTGATAAGTTGGTGATATAAACCATCGAATTAAGAGTACAAGTGAATAATGAAAGTGAATTGTGAGATATTTAAGTCTATAGTAATACGATTAAGCAGTGTAGAATAAGATTCTAGTACATTACATACACGCCACCGCATATTTTTGGTCAGAATAACTAACGAGTTACGAGAATTTGAAGGAAGTGTCTTGTATAACAGCTGATAGCAATGATTTGACACATTGTGGAATTTTGATAAATCTCGTATTGGTTATACTAAATGTTTACGTCATGTTTGGTCCGCGCGTTTGAGATGAATGTGTAGAATCACGTACTTTTTGCTCCGCGGCATAAGAGTACTGAACTCAGTTTGGGGTTATGATATATAACGGTATTGAGATGTGTTTATAAGAAAGGCAATTGTGACATATTTGGCATGGTAATATAAGAGTAATCGCGACATGTTGTAGTGGAGGTTATGATAATGAAGTTGTTAGTTGAATGTTGAAATCATGTTACAGTATTGGTAACTCGGCGAGATAAGTCAGTGTATAATGAAATGCGGATGTTTATTTATGTGTTACGGAGAGGGAAAGGATTGCCTGCATCTAAGGAAATGCCATGTCACATTTATAAGAGGTAAGGATTTGTGTGAAATGATACATGTACGTGAAACTGAGCACACCGCGGGAATGACCTAAACTAAGGTATGAGTGATATACATTAAAGTAGAATTGAGATTTTGATGGGATTATATGACAATAGTAGATGGTGTATTTCAAGTACGAGGATATTGTGATATATTTTATAACGGTGTTCATGGCCAAATGCAAATATGATATTTATAAATGCGGTAATATATTTCCGAGCATAAATGCGTAGTATTTACATTCTGACTGCCCAAATGAATTGAGTAACTTGCGAAGATGAGAAATGTTATGGAATATGACAAAGGGAGAGCACATAGAGCCTGAGATAGATGTGTATGTGAATCAATAATTATGTGGAAAGCTAGATAGATAACTTATTTATTCTGACACAGAGTTTATTTGAATTTACATTCTTTAAGAGAATAATGGATAGGGAAATGATAGGCTAGGAGCCAGATTTAACAGCCATTAGGGAAATATGCCTTAGCCCGTAAGTCGTTACCGAAGCGCTTCATAGAAGAAAGACCAAATTAAATGAGTTCAGATTTATGTCCGAATTTATGTTCAAGCTTATGTTCAGATTTATGAGCAGATTTATATTTATATTCATATTCAAACTCAGATCTATTTGTTTATTTTACATTTCATGCTGCTAAACTATACATTTTCTTCAGATCAATTTAGCCTGATTTTGATTATAATGAGCAATCTAAACATCATAACGATATTTGCGTCAACTCAATGACTTGTTTTCAATGAAGACTGTGGATGTCCAGTGATCAATTGTAAATAGTAATATTCATTTTTTACTTCATTTCGGAATTGGTGTAAATAGCTTAACATTGCATTTTTTACGAGCCACCGGTGACTTTTAATTATTATCTGTACATAGTAACAAAGCAAATACTACCCTAAATCACATTACTTTTTCCTAGGGCAATCTTTTATTCAAATAAATATTATTATTATTATGTTTTCTAGAATTTGTGTGTGATGAATTCTTTCCCTTTTACGTAGTTGATAAGCTAGTTGGTAAGCTAAGAAAGTAATTGACTGGGTTGATGCCTGATTGGAATTTATCAAGGACTTACATCGTTGGTACTTTAGTTAGGTGAATTAATTATTTGGTATTACGTCCTCCGTGAACCGGTATTCTCTTCGAACTCACGTTAGGCGACCTAATGTAAAATCTTCAGATTTTGCTTGAGAAATGGATACCCTGAGAAGAAATTGAGCCGCTGGGAAATTATCTGCTTACCCTTTTCCTACATGGGGGCACAGGAATGTAAGAATAAGTTTGGTATTTTTATTTATTACCAGCAAATCTAGTTGCATGTGATTGCGAAGATTTCTGTGGGCAGAAGTTCTCCCCCCCCCCAGTTGGCGGTCATCAGTGACTGCTCCTTACTACTACTAAAATGTTTTCATTCTCCCCTGAAGGTGGAGGCGGGCGTCTTAGACGGTGACGCCATCTCCCAGGCCGGGAGATTTGTTACGGTGAAGGAGATGCACGGAGAAGGTGAGGGGGTTGGCGGCCGTGGCCTGTACTAGAAACTGTCCCGGCATTCGCCTTAGTGCTGGAGAATGGAAAACCACGGAAAACCATTATCAGGACAGCTGACGGTTGGGACCAGATGTGAGGTCCAGCCCAGTCCCGTGTCTCGAATGCAGAGGCGTAGAGCCACGGTAGAGCCGTAGCCACCCCTCCTCTGCTCGTTGGACAACGGACCAGCCGTGGCCACATATGGGCCGAGACCTACTCTGCATATATCGACCCTTTTCCCTACCTTCTACTTGCCACTATCCCAGCCTCATTCGCCGTCTCCTAGGATGAGACGGCCCTGCAAAGCAAAAACTCGCTGTATGTAAAGATTTCTGATTGGTACAAAATGACGTAAATAGGCAGTTGTCTGATTGGTGAAAAAAATATCACACGGCAATAAGCTGATTGGTTAATCATGACATCATATGACAGTATTGACAACTTGAAGGGCACTCACCACCTGATATAGAAACATTTCACAACCAAGTAAACACAGCAGTAGTAAATTACGTGGAGATAGTAGAGTTCAGATGGTCTCCGTGAGATTTCACTGCCAACAGATGTTTGAAAGTTTGCCTAAATTCAGGGAGAGGCCGTGTTTCCGTAATAATAATAATAATAATAATAATAATAATAAAGTCCGACTCTGAGGTGTAGTGGTTTGTGTGATTAGTTGCCACCTTCGGAGGCCCGGGTTCGCTTCCTGGCTCTGCCAGGAAATTTGAAAAGTGGTACGAGGGCTGGAACGGGTTCCACTCAGCCTTGGGAGGTCAACTGATTAGGGCGGGGTTCGATTCCCAACTCAGCCATCCTCGAAGCGGTTCTACGTGGTTTCCTACTTCTCCAGGCAAATGTCGGTATTGTACCAGGGCCGCTTCCTTCCCACTTCCTTGTCTATCCCTTCCAATCTTCCCATCCCTAACGAGGCCCCTGTTCTCATAACAGGTTAGGACGCTTGGGCGAGGTACTGGTAATCCTCCCCAGTATATCTCCCGACCCGAAGTGTCAAGCTCCAGGACACTACCATTTTTTATAATTGGCTTTACGGCGCACAGACACAGATAGGTCTTACGGCGACGATGGGGCAGGGAGGGTTTAGGAGTAGGAAGGAAGCGGCCGTGGCCTTAATTAAGGTACATCCCCAGCATTTGCCTGGAATGAAAATGGGAAACCATGGCTAACCATCTTCAAAGCTGCTGACAGTGGGGTTCGAACCCACTATCTCCCGAATACTGGATACAGGCTGCACTTAAGCGACTGCAGCTATCGAGCTCGGTAGTGTTTGTGGCGGTAGAGTTTGGATCCCACGCTAAGTCTGAGAGAAAAACCAACCCTGGAGGGTTAACTGATTAAAAAGGAAATAATAATAATAATAATAATAATAATAATAATAATAATAATTTTTCTCAGTTTTGGAAACACCGAGATGCCAAAATTTTGTCCTGCATGAGTATGTTTTATACCGGTAAATCCAACGACACAGGGCTGACGTATTTGCGTTAAGTTGGGTACAAACCCGCCAACTTGAGGTCAGAAAGCCAGCGGTCTACCATCTGAACCAATCAGTATGGTATTTTTAATTTCGGGTAGATTCGGAATCAAACTTATGAGCTTCGGGACCAGAGTATCATAATGATGCTTGTTTGCTGGTAATATTTTGTTCGGTTTGCCTACAGCGAGGGTCATATCTTAACCTTCTCACCTGTGGAAACTATACCCTTGAAAAGAGAGGATCCTTTCACTTTTAACGTGCTGTTATAACATTGGTGACCTTGACCTCGGTGAGGTCAATAGTTTCTGTAGCCGGGGTTGTAGGTCAATTGTACAACCTCTCACGTCAATTGGTCCGTATACAACTCCATTATGGCAGCTGAATAACACGATGCGTCATGACGAGAGACACGTCCTCTGGACGCAGGGCATTTGACCGGGTCAATGAGGGTACTGCTCCCAACACGAGCGAAATGATAACCTCTAGGCACTTCCTGAAACGTAATATCAGTCCAGTATTATACCTGAGAAAGGCCCCAAGGTAGTTATATTCTGTCGCTGAATGAGTTCAGTGTTAGGTCTAAAATAATAATAATAATAATGATAATTAGGGCCCGGATGTTTAAGCAGTAATAGGTTAGAATGCAAACTTACTGAAGCAAGTGATAAGTAGAGCCTACCCACACGACGGTAATGCTATGAGGTTTGCATAAACATTAGGGCTTCGGCCCATTAGAACCCCTAGAGATTATGTTACTCCCACTACATTACGTTAGAGCGGGCAAGTCGACATTTCCTGCTAACAACATTATTTAGAAACAAAATTATTTAGTAGGAAATGTCGACTAGCCCTCTCTAACGTAATGTGGTGGGAGTAACATAGTTTGTAGGGGGTTCTAATGAGCCGAACCCCTAATGATTATGCAAACTCTATAGCATTACCGTCGTGTGGGTAGACTCTACTTGTTACTCGCTTCAGTTAGTTTGCATTCTAACCTACTACTGCATAATAATAATAATAATAATAATAATAATAATAATAATAATAATAATAATATCACAGGCGTAAACATCGGGACAGGTTGGAACTATATCAAAGTGAAATGCTTGGCTTTCGCAGACGACCTAGCTATCATCACTAATCACAAGGAGAAAACCAGGTATGCTATCGAGATATAACACAGAATAGCATCACAGATATTATTCGAGAAAACCAAGTGTATTCAGAAATTTCAGTAAAAATGCAAGAAAGATAAAATTGAAACGGCATACGGGACAATTTCACAGGTATCATTTTTTAAATACCTTGAAGAAATAATTATTCCTTCGGGATTAGACGGTTTGGCCAGTACAGAAAGGGCCTCAAAACTTCAGAGGGCACTTAGACTAACATGGGATCACTACAATAGACGAGTAATGTCACATAGTGCTATATTGAAACATTACAAAACAGTTATCTACCGCAAGCTCTGTATGCATCAGAGACCTTAACATTAGGGGGTCATTTTAAATTTGCAGATACTGAAAAAACAGAGCGTAAAATTCTTAGGAAACTTTTCGGCCCTGCACAAGAAAATGGAATGTGGATTATAAGGCGAATCGAAGACCTCTATTGTCACACAGACAATTTAATCAATACTGTACGGAGGAGACGTCTGAAATTTTTTGGACACGCTTTTAGAATGAATAATAATAGTCTCACAAGATTCTTCTTCTCCTCCTTCTTCTTCTGACATTCTTCGCACACCTGTGGGATCGCGGGTGCAAACTGTGTCACACATGTGGATTTGATTCTTTTTTACGGCCGGATGACCTTCCTGACGCCAACCTTATATGGTAGGATGTAATCACTATTGCGTGTTTATGTGGTAGTTGGTAGTGTAGAGTGTTGTCTGAATGTGAAGAGGAAAGCGTTGGAACAAACACAAATACCCAGCCCCCGAGCCAGAACAATTAATCAAACACGATTAAAATCGCTGACCCAGCAGGGAATTGAACCCAGGACCTTCTGAACCGAAGGCCTCAATGCTGACCTTCAGTCAATGAGTTGGACTCACAAGGAGATTATTGAGTGTAATAAATTCCCAAAACAGGAACATAAATTGGCTGGAGGAAACAAGAGGAGGCCTGAATGAATTGAACATTAGGGAAGACATCATGAAAGATCGCAAAGCCTTCAGGACCTCAGTAAGGTAAGGGTTGTTCTGCCCGAAGGCAGGTCCGAACCTCCGCAGAGGTGTTCCTGAGCCGGAGTTTACGTGCGGTAGGGTGGCCAGTTTCAGGACCTTAGTAAACTAACATTTTTTTTAAATTATATTTTTTCGTGGCGTCGACCTCTGTAGATATTTTGCAACTACTTTCATCGTACGATATGAACTTGCGTGTAAGTGGAATTGCGGAAGTGTAGAGTGTTGAATGTGAGGAACGGAACGTTAAGGACGACACTTAACACCCAGTCCCCAGGCGAGGGATTTTAATTATTTACAATTAAATAAATTAATTAAATAAATAATCCTGACCCGGCAGGGAATCGAACCCGGAGCCGTTGGATGACTGGTCCCTACGTCGTGGGGCCGGACAGTAAATTAACATACATTTATGGTAAAAACTAGCAGCAGGACTGGTACAAAGTGGTCAGAAGAACGGAAGAGACAACACAGTGAGTTCATGAAGAGATTTTGGAAGAATAGTAAGGCGAAAGTCATTAAGCTAATGAACAAGTTCCAACGCGCTCTATGAATGGGCAGAACGGAACAAGAAAATGAACACAGACCACACAGAGGAAGCTCCACACAAAAAGTAGGAAATGAAGTTGTAGCGTGATCCTAAGTGTTCAGTTCGCCAGTAACCCAGTGTTTACAGTGCACTATGTCTTCTGGTATGGCCTAGAACAACTTTGTTACTTTCATTGATCTGTCACAGCCTTTGTCAGTGGCTTTGACAATATGAAAACGACTGAGGTATGAGTGATGCTAGTAATGCCATTTTTTAAGCAGCCAGTCCCTTCTATGCGTGATATGAAAATGTTGCTCATAGGGTCGGGTGGTGCATGCATTTCAGTGGGCTTGGCAGACTGATATGTAATAGAAACTTCTGGCTCAGTGAGGAAAATAACGGGAAACTATTTCACTCATTTCCCTAGTATGCTTCTTCAGCGATGCCTAGGTCCTCTATGACAACTAATGGTGGAGCTGTTGAGAATCCAAGCAGCCTTGGGACAGAGGACTGAATACACACATAGAGTACGTCTTCATTATGGACAATTAATACTTTCAGCGTTCAGTCCGCAAGCCTCTGTCAAATAATTAACTGCCTCTAGAAAATTACATTCGCAGCTACTTCTGTGTCCTCGAATAGTTGCACACTTCTTACCTTCCAACCATCGCCCCGTTTAGGCTCCACTTGCTTATCTTACCCTCCACATCCGAATCTGTTATTCTCCAAGGTAACCTTTCTTCCTTCATTCATGCTTTCTTATCATGTACTTTGCTCTGTTTCGTTATAGGAAGCACTGCAGAGCTTCTGTTATATAAGGCTGCATTCTTCAGTTTTTATGGAATGGGTAAAAACAGGTTTGAACGTCTTGCGAAACATTTTTTTGCAGTATGTAATAAGCCCACCCGATTTACGAGCAAAACATGAAAATTGGCCATATATAGTTGCGGTAGATAAACAGTTAAAAATATTTCCCTTGGAGGAAGTCCTTTTACAGTGGATAGACAAATACGTATGTACTGTTTGACAGCAAACATTAATGTAAAGATGAATTTGTTATACTTGCAACTGCATGAACCCGATGAATATTTAAAGTCTTATTCAGGATTCATGAAGCCCATTACATATTCTTCTTATTCTTATCCTTCGTCTGGTTTCGTTGATGCCCCTTGGACCACGTGATTCCTAACTCTGGTGAGTTTTCTTCTTAGCCCAGTATTCCTTCATCTTTGACTGTGAGTTGCTTTCCTTTCCTGAATCCACTTCACTCCCACTCCAGGACGCAATGTTTTAGCTGTCAGTGACTGGAGGGTGTTGGATGTTCTGATGGGCATTCTAAATTTATCCCTGTTGAATATATCATCGGGATCAATTTAAAAAAAATTGTAGTTCCTTTCCAATCAGTTTCGTCCATTTACGATTTGTCCCTTCCCTCTAGAAAGGGTGTTAAAGATTCTTGAGGTCAGTCTCGTGTTGTCCATTCTGACTAGGTAACCGTAGACGATAAGTCTTCTCTTTCTCACGGCTGATGTTATACTCTCTAAATGGTTGTAAAGCTTGTTGTTATGCCTAATTATGCATTCACCTCCCACTTTAAGGGGTCCATAATTCTTCTCAGGATCTTTCGTACTTTCAATTCTAAATTCCTGAGTTGTCACTTTTTGACCATTATCAAGCATTCCGAAGGTCTTACTACGGTTTCATAGTGTCAAAGTTTGAGGTGAAAGGAAAGGGATCTGGACTTATAAACATTAACATGTTCTTCGGAAAACAACGCATTATATATAATCCTTTATTCATCAAACTGACTGTCAAGGTGTTTGCCGTGAGATATAGTATTACAATATTGTTACGCATTTAAGGAATTCAAGTGGTTCATTAAAAGAAGCGCTGGACCACCCACAGCAATCGTGGCTAGGTAGCTTCCCTTCAGTGCAAATCTCTTCCACAACTCAGCCATCATCCCCAGTATGGTACCTCTTGCTCCCATTTTTCCATTCCTTTCTTAGCCCGTTTGGCTGCATCTAAATGGATTCCCTAACGGCTGAATTGATTCCTAGCATCTAACGAAGGGGATATCCAAATTGTTTCCCAGGTTGTAAGGAAGGCCACGTCCGAATTGATTCCATATTGTGGAGTTACTACATCTTCCTCAGACTTAGGACTGTCTGTACGTTATTGGAATCGTTAAAAATGTGTGCCTCTCTAGTGGTTAATACTGTTAAAAATATAAAGTTGCAACTGTCGTATAACATAAACATTACACTATTCAGGTGATAGAAATTTCTACGGTGTAGTCTCATAGCGTGTAGTATCGCAATTTCTCAAGTTTTCTATTTCTTGTTTTGTGAAGGTATCTTTATCATGCATATTTTGAGCGTTATTTTCTTGTTATTGATTCCCAGTCACTGTTTATACACTGATTGTTTGAAAATAAATAATATTGATGACTTTTATGTTACCGTACACGACATCCAGGTAGAGATCGGGAAGGTGGGAATAATTTACGACCAACGTTCGAGGACAATGCCGGGAATCAATTAGGATACCACTTACTCCACGAGGGACGCAACTTGGAAACAGCGGTCCGTTTACCGTCACGGGTTAGTTCTTCCCTCGGACTCAGCCAGGGTTTCCACCTCTATCGTCTCAAGGTGAGTGTCGTGCAGCGTGAGATTTTGAGTCGGAGGATACAACTGGAGAGAAGGACCAGTACTTCACCCAGGTGGCCTGAGCTGCTATACTGAGCAGGGACCTTGTGGGGGATTGGAAGGGATAGGCAAGGAAAAGGGAAGGAGGCGGCCGTGTCATTAAATAAGATACAGTCATGTTCACCAATCTGCCTGGTGTGAAAATATGAAACCATTTTCTGGGCTGCCGACAGTGGGATTCGAACCCACCATCTCCGAAATGCAAGTTCACGGCAGCGCGACCATAACCGCACGGCCAACTCGCTCGGTAATTTCTGTTTCAATGTATAACTAGAGGCAGGACTTTTTTCGCATTAACAATAAACGCGACAAAAAATATTTTGAAGCGATTTTGAGATGTCTTAACGGATTATGCAATTCTGTTCAAGAAAATAGTAATTTTGTTGTGTGGGCATTACAGCAAATTAAAGCCATGGGCCAGTTGAAAGCGAAATTTTATTATTTTTCGATGAGTGTGAAACTGCAGCGAAATGCATGGAAAATAACGAGCTTGAAATTGGTTTCATTATTGCATGTGTAGAGGGAAACGGAAGACAGATTAAGGATTTCTCAATTAGACAGAAAAACCTGATCGTTTTAGTTCTTACAATTTACCGCACCAACGCAGTACGTCTTATGGCTACGACGGGATAGGGAAGGACTGGGAGTTGGAAGGAAGGTGCCGTGGTTTTAATTAGGGTACAGCTTCAGGGTCTGCAATGTGTGAAAATGAGAAACGACGAAAAACCATCTACAGGGCTGCCGACAGTAGAGTTTTTTTTTCTTGAATTGACCTTTGTTGGAACAACATTTGGTCATCCTCCATGTACAAGGAACACTCACAGCACACATACAAAAATTTAAATTGTCACTGCAAAGTAAACCAAATCGTACACTTTCTTCAAGTACAGAACACCACACTGAATCTCTCCTCCGGGACAAGAGGGGGAGAACAAACAAAACACTGGCAACAATGCGAAGAGCACAAAATCAAATTCTTATACGCGCGGTTCTCAAAAAGTCCATCACAGCATTGAGAACTGAATTGTTTTCACCGCACAACACCAATGCAGCGCTGGTCGGGAACGGGACTTATAGATCAGATAGTTCAGATAGTAAGCTGCTTCGAAAAGCATCATAAAGGCCACACTTAAACAAAATGTGGTTGAGATCTCTATCTTCTGCGCGGTGAAACCAAATCCCCTATGCGATGTAGATGTGAAGGGAATGATGCATGATTGAGCCTCATTAGGATTACTGAAACCGTTCGACCTTGTGACCGATGAAACTTAATACCATAGCTTAGGAAGGATGTTGGGTTGTACGAGAGCACAAGCTCTACCTTTATGCAGTTAATAATAATAATAATGTTATTTGTTTTACGTCCCACTAACTACTTTTTAAGGTCTTCGGAGACGCCGAGGTGCCGGAATTTAGTCCCGCAGGAGTTCTTTTACGTGCCAGTAAATCTACCGACACGGGGCTGTCGTATTTGAGCACCTTCAAATACCACAGGACTGAGCCAGGATCGATCCTGCCAAGTTGGGGTTAGAAGGCCAGCGCCTTAACCGTCTGAGCCACTCAGCCCGGCCTTTATGCAGTTGAGATGTTTCCCA
Organism: Anabrus simplex; assembly: GCF_040414725.1. NCBI lineage: Eukaryota > Metazoa > Arthropoda > Insecta > Orthoptera > Tettigoniidae > Anabrus > Anabrus simplex. Next base: position 418,118,909 of record NC_090267.1, on the reverse strand, counting down.
TTCTGTAGACCATTTGTGACGAATTTGTTGTTGAATAGTTCATCCATGGGAGTTGCAGCGTTGTAAGTAGACCTTCCGATGCATCACGTTTGGCTAGTACGTCAGCTTTTTTTTGCTAAAAATTTCAATATGTCCTTTGACCCAAAGAAATGCTGGTAGTAGGTTTCGAACCCACTATCTCCCGAATGCAAGCTGATAGCTACGTCACCCAAACCGCAGCCACATGCTCGTTCGTTTTACTATAGGAAATCCTTTAATGTAATGCACACGATATCTTAGGCCATACGATTATTATTATTATTATTATTATTATTATTATTATTATTATTATTATTATTATTATTATTATTATTATAGGATGAAAGCCGTGACCATGTAGGGTGAAAGGATAATTTATTTTGTAAGCTTGATTAGGGCTGTATGTATGTATGTTTAGTCCTCAGCCCGAAGGCTGGTTGGATCCTCAACAGCTCTGCCATCAGCTGTCATAGATGGCCTAGGCATCACTGAAGAGGCATACTAGGGAAATGAGGAGTGAGGTAGTTTCCCGTTGCTTTCCTCACCGGGCCAGAAGTTGCTATTACATATCAGTCTGCCAAGCCCACTGAAATGCATGCACCAACCGACCCTATGAGCAATATTTTTACACCATTCATAGCAGGGACTGGCTGCAGAAGGAATGGCATTACTAGCGTCACTCATACCTCAGTCACTTTCATTTTGTCAAAGCCAAGGATAAAGCTGAGACAGATCAATGAAAGTAACAAGATTGCTCTAGCCCATACCAGAAGACATAGTGCACTGTAAACACTAGGTCCCGCCAGCAAAGGCATATTAGGGCTGTATTATAGGAATAATGGATGATTACGGCATCGACATTGTCTCTATTTATAAATCTAGCTTCACATAAATAATACACAAATCGCACGAATAACACTTTTTTATAAATAATTTTGTAAAATGATTAAAGCAAAATTCAAGCGATGGGGGAAGTCCTATTTCGCGAAATAACGCGAAAAATTGTTTCTTTTTCGCAAAATCGCACATGAATGATTGCGAAGAAATAAAGGCTCTGTACGACTATCTATCGGATTGTGCCTATCAGAACTCTCCATAGTTACCTTCGGCTATTCACAGATTACTTAATAGTCATGAGGGAATTTACATCTTACGAGCTGTTGGCAAAAGTTTGATACTATTTCTGCACAAAACTTTCACTCTTGTACTTTGACAAAAATTCAGCCCAAGGCTTTTCACTATCAGATACATATGTAATGAGATCCGTGTCAGTTGACCTGAAATGCACACTTGGAATGAATGGAGCTATTTCAGATTTGCATACCAGATGTTTAATGTCAACCCATTCAAAACTTGTACTGTATCCCTTTCTTTCGGTTGTATGATAATTAATCACTGGGTGAATTGGCCGTGCGGTTAATGGCGCGCGGCTGTGTGTTTGCATCCGGGAGATAGTGGGTTCGAATCCCACTGTACGCAGCCCTGAAGATGTTTTTCCGTGGTTTCTCACTTTCACACCAGCCAAATGCTGGGGCTGTACCTTAATTAAGGCCACGGCCGCTTCCTTCCAACTCTTAGGCCCTTCCTATCCCATCGTCGCCATAAGACCTATCTGTGTCGGTGCGACATAAAGCCAATAGCAAATATATATATATATATATATATATATATATATATATGATAATCAGTTCCGATTGGTGTATAATTCTACTTCAGTACTTGCTAACGTGTACTTCCTTTTGTGGTGGTGTAGTCCATGGTACTCAAATTACAGGTACACGTTTGTAGAATGTTTCATGGAGTAGATAATATTTACAAAAGGAGAAAACTGCACCTTACACAGATTTAGCTAAAACTTACATTAGATGCCAAAGTAAACATTCTGGTGTCTGAAGATCAAGAAGAAGAAATATAAGAAGAAGAATCTGTCCATAGAACTATCAGGGAAAACTAATGGGTGGTATCGGAAAAAGAATGAGTAAGAGTGAGGCAGAAAATGAATAAATAGTTGAAAATGAAAGAGGAAAATTCCTTGAGATAATATAACGAGTTGGCTATAGCAGTATACGGACGGCTTCAACCAATATAATAATAATAATAATAATAATAATAATAATAATAATAATAATAATAATAATAATAATAATAATAATAATAATAATAATACTGCCTAGCAAGTGACTGCGCAATGTAGGTCATGTAGGCATCAGCTTGCATTCGGAAGATAGTGGGTTCGAGTCCCACTGTCGGCAGCCCTGAAGATTGTTTTCCGTGGTTTCTCATTTTCATCACAGGCAAATGCCTGGCCTGCACTTTAATTAAGGCGATGATACTTCTTTCCCAGTTCTAGCCCTTTCCTATCCCATCCCACGAACCTACTACGCTAGCGTAGCAGGGGGAGAGGTGATACTCCCACGTGGCGCGTCCCAGGTGGCGGATAGAGGGGTCCTGGCCGGCTTGCCGGCGGACTTGAGGGAAATAAAATACCTTTCGCGGATCATACAGACAACCCCCTGTGGGTGGGGGACGCAGACGAAGAATACAACCACAGTGTCCCCTGCCTGTCGTAAGAGGCGACTGCCAGGGGCGACCAAGGGATTATTGTATTAGATCCATGAAGGTACTTGTGATTAGTACCACCATGTGGGGAACACCATGGGTCGCTTTTACTTGTGCGTAATACCACAATGTTAGGTACCAAATACATTTGTGATTAGTAGCAACAGAGTGCGTTCCCGACTTCTATAGGACTTGTGATTAGTACCACTTTAGGAACGACACCATGAGGGAGCGATACCATGGTTCTGGCTTGTCTATGATTAGTACCCACTATATGAGAAACACCACGGGATAGTGCGGGTCCCTATGGTTAGTACACGTATGTGATTTAACACCATAGGTTTGCGTTGCCCGTAAATGGCGCCGCGATGTGCGAAATACCATAGGTCTATATTCCATGTGCGAATTTGATTATCTGTTAGTAGTACCATAATGTGTGGAACACCGCGAGTCTACGCTACTTTTGATTAGTACCGCAACATGACAAATACCATGGTTCTACTTTCCTAGCGATAAGTACCATTATGAGGGGCCGATGACTTGGATTTTGGACCCCTTTAGACTAAAAGCATCATCGATTCAGTATTATGCTATAGACGCAGTCCCTTGGTCAGTAATACTATTGTTTCACGTCAGTTTGTGTGAATGCGAGACATTGCGGGTCGGATCCACTGATTGTTTTAAATTCATGTCCATCCATTCATTCTTCGTCCTCACGTTTCGAATTCTTGTCAGTGGAGGATTTTGGACTTTTAATTGGTAAAGAAAAGAAATTTAGGAGCATAGTACGAATATATCCAGCACATAACGGAACAAACAGAAATGGAGAAACATTAATAGACTTGCAACACATTTTTTGGCCCTACCCAGAAAGAAAATGACCTGGAGATCCCCCAGTCAATATCTAGGCGAACTTCAAATTGATCATGTAGCTATCGCCAGGCAAAACCAAAAAGAAGTCATGCTCATGAAAGTTTAAGTCAAAAAAAGGAATTATGGGCTGTCCTTAGTAACAGTGAAGCTTCAGCCTAACAGGTCCAAAATGAGAACATTGAAAACGCCAAAAATTAACCCAGAATTTTTCATTAAATTCCGATAGTTTCCTTGCAAATTTACCATCAAATGTCCCTCAGGCTGGAATAATCTAAAAAATATAGTCTGCAAGGCATCCCAGAAAATTGGCAAACCACCTAGAAAACGGAAACACAGGTGGTGGAATGACACATGTGACAAAGCAATAGAGCTAATAATTAGAACATGGCAAATATGGAACTCTCATGTCCGGCTCCATGGCTAAATGGTTAGCGTGCTGGCCTTTGGTCACAGGGGTCCAGCGTTCGATTCCCGGAAGGGTCGGGAATTTTAACAATAATTGGTTAATTTCGCTGGCACGGGGGCTGGGTGTATGTGTCGTCTTCATCATCATTTCATCCTCATCACGACGCGCAGGTCGCCTACGGGTGTCAAATCAAAAGACCTGCACCTGGTGAGCCAAACATGTCCTCGGACACTCCCGGCGCTAAAAGCCATTCGCCATTTCATTTCATTTCATGGAACTCTCATCAATCTGAAATCAAATGGCAAGAATTCCTTAAAGTAGAGAAGGAAACATCGAAAGTTATTAGTGGAGAGAAACTAAAACAAGGTCAAACCCATCTGAAGGAAATAGACTAAGACTTCCAGAAAAACAACTCTAGAAAGTACTACAAGAGTTTTAAAGGAGAACTCCAAAATTATCAAGCTTCGAACGTCCAGACGGATCATTATCATAAATGATTATCATTAAAAACAAATAACAAAGGAAACTGCAAACTTTTTGCAGACTACTTTAAAAGGTTAATTAAATTGCGAAAGTCCACAAAACCAGTTAACCTTTGAAAAACCTACACCAAATCCAGGCTCAGAACCTCCCACTCTAGAAGAAATCAAGCAAATAATTCAAGAATTGAAAGATGACACAGCACAAGGATAAGATGGGATAATTGGTGAAATGTTGAAAACAGGTGGTGTGAAAGTGACTTACGCAATTCCAGAAATCATACAGAACATTTTGAATACTGAGAAAATTCCAGAAGACTGAAAAAGTGCACTAATTCACCCACTCCACAAGAAAGGGGATAAATTACGACACTACAACACAGCTGCCAAACCAGAAGCCCTTTATGCATCAGAAACACTGATAATCGGTGGCAGATCACAAATAAAAAACATAGAAAAAGGAGAGAAAAATTGTGAAGAAAATTCTAGGGCCTAAATGCGAAAATGGTATTTGGATGAGAAGGAAATCACAGGAAATCCATCAAGTAACAGAAAAAATCACAGACATCAATAGAGAAAGAAGATTAAAATTCCATGGTCATCTGATCAGGATGGATAACAATAGGCTAACAAAGAAAATACTAAATCTCGCAGTATCACAAACACTATCTTACAGAAATAAACAAAGATCTTCAGGAAATTGGTATAAATGAAGAAATCTTGCAAGACAGAAGAAATCGGAAATCTCGTAAACAAACACAAATTTGCTGATCAACCTAAAAGACAAGCTGCAGGATGGACGGAAGATCGCAAATGCAGCACAGCGAAAGGATGTAGAGATTTTGGGATGACAATAAGAAACGTTGTGCTAAATAAGTTCACACGCACTCCTTAGTTGGGCATAACGAATCAAATAATGATAATAATAATGTTATTGTTTTTACATCCCACTAACTACTCTGAAGGTTTTCGGAGACGCCGATTTAGCGGAATTTTGCCCCGCGGACGTTCTTTTACGTGCCGATAAATATACCGACACGAGGCTGACTTTTATGAGCACCTTCAAAAACCACCGGACTGTGCCAGGCTCGAACCTGCCAACTTGCGCTCAGAAAGCCAACGCCTTAACCGCCTGTTCCACTCAGCCCCGAAAATCCACAGCCTGTTTCCAGTCATTTTACTGGGTCTGGAATGGAATGAATTAAGCCCCATCTAGCGGCGAGGATAGGAAATCTGCCGGCTGCCGAAGCCTGTCGCACTACTCTGGGGCAATGACAAATGACTGACAGATGAAATGAAGTGTTAATGAAGAGTATTGCTGGAATGAAAGGAGACAGGGAAAAAACGGAGTACCCGGAAAAAAACCTGTCCTGCCTCCGCTTTGTCTAGCACAAATCTCACATGGAGTGACCGGGATTTGAACCACGGTATCCAGCGGTGAGAGGCCGGCGCGCTGCCGCCCACTCAGCCCCGCTCTTCAAGAAACAATTTTGTTTATACCGATTGCAGCGCTCATTGTAGCATTTGCGATTGTTGGTATCAAATTCCCTGAATTCTTCCCCTGGCCTAATAATTCGCGCCCTTAGCTATGGATAGAGACATGATTTTTCACATTAACGATAAACGCGACAAAAAACAATCTGAAGATATTTTGGGATATCTCAACGAATCATATGATTATGATTAAGAAATATTGATTTTGTTCTTGGGAATTACAGCGAATTAAAGCGATAAGGCCAGTGTACAGCGAAGTTTACTTATTTTGCGATAAGTGCGAAACTGCAGCGAAATTCGTGGAAAATAACGAGCTTGAAATAGAATTCCAATATCACGTGTGTGAAGAGAAATGAAAGACAGAATAAGGATTTCTGATTTTGACAGAAATACCTGTAAGTTTTAATATTCTAAGAAATCCCTTAATGGTATGACTATATAGGATGAAAGGGTAATTTGTCATACGATCTTGATAAGGGAATAATGAATGATTATCAATATTGTTTCTTTTTAAATATCTATTTTTCAAATAAATAATTCACAAATCCTACGAACGAGTCTCAATGACGCGAAACAACTGGTTCTTTTTCGCGAAATCGAACATAAATTATTGCGAAAATATCATGCAATCAAATGAGGAGCAACCAATCAAATCTTGCAATGTTCATAATTGCAAATTTTTCAGAAGTAAAAACCTAATAACTCCTAAAGTATTCAATAATATGTAATGCAGTTTTTACAGTTAGTTTATTATTGGGATAAGGAATTAGATGTCATGTTGCAAGAGATTAATAATTTATAGGGGATGTCAGAAAATTAATTTTCATTATGGAAAATACACGTTTTTTATAGGATTTGATCAGTTTACTCTATTTTTATCATCATTAATTCACATTAATTTTAATACCTAAAAACTGTAACTTACAAAATTAGATCTACAGTCACTTCAAATTTACACTACCTACTTAGAACAGTATAAAATGAATATCTTTCTGAATGAATTTAACAAAGGCTAAAATTACTTTTTAAAAGCTGTTTCAGTACAATAATTTGCCATAGGCAGATTATTATTGTCTCTTGTAGAATAGACTACATTTATTATATTTTGTTCAGTCCAGGTCCTTCATTTAAACAAACACATTCAGTATGTTCCAGAGTGATGCTGCTGCTTCGAACCTCTACAGCCCATGAAATAAAGTTAAGTTCTTGTTATTCTTTACAATTTTCACCATATCTTAAAGTGAGCAATTTCTTCACATATTCACTTTCTTCTTTCTTTATCTTGGTTGATAATAGCGGAACAGGTCAGTCTGTTGTAGAAAGAATCTAACGTCCCCGTTTTGCCAATGTTGTAAATGATTTCAAAGTAATAATGAATTTCTGTATTAAAATTTACATCCTAATAACTAACTCCATTCAACTTTGACTTTTTCAAAATTATTTTATTTACTTCACTGATACCATGTTATGTCATTGGTAGACATCGTACGTTCTGATTCAGTCACCATCGTGGACAATATGCAATTTGTTTCAACCGCTCTCTTTCAAGATATTATTTCATTATATATAGAACAAATCTGAATGCGGGAACGTGTAGAACACAAAAAATACTCCCTGAAACTGCATCAATATCCTTTCCAGCGGAGGACACTATACGTTTTGATTAGTTGTTCCTTAAATATAAATAATGGGTTTTACAGGGGATGTTGTCAAATTGGTCCGATGGTTACAGGAATTTGGAGATCAACCAATTAGTGAGGCCGAACTGGTCCGATGGTTAGCACAGGCGGTGGGGTTGAACTGGTCTGACTCTAAAATATTAAAACCAAGAATCAAAAAAGCCTTATCTTCCGTTCATATATTATACCAACTGTTCCAATAGCATGGCACAGGACAATATCTATCTATCTATATAAATAAAATTGTTTCTGTTTGTCTGTTTGTCTGTCTGTTTGTCTGTTCCACCATCACGTCGAAACGGCTGGATAGATCTCAACCAAACTTCATATTTAGAGTATACTGACCCCGGGGAAGGTTTCGATATGCATATCATTTTAAAATCTTTGAAAAGACGGGGGTTTTATAGGAAAAACGGTTTTCCTCCATTTTCTCTTATACTATTATAGGCAAAATATCGAATTTGTCGTATAAGGACGAGACAAAGCTCAATTTAATCCTCTTGACGCAAAGAACAAAACTCGGTAAGCCCTACGGGCCCGAAAACCATGTTTTAAGGCCCTAAAACCAACCGTTACGGAGATATTGGCACCACACTACCCCTGCTCTAGGAATCGGATAAAGAAATGAACTGCCGTAACCATGGCAACGTCAGCTCCAGGATTCTAGAGCAGTGAGATTATGCATGTACGTTTGGGCATAGCTGTCAACCAAAATAGGTACAAATAAGACTTAATATCTGGGAAAAAAATATACTGTTGTGTAAGGCACTCATAGGACTCCTTTGGGCGGGGATGGCAAGGGGGTGAAGAACGAGTGTAAAAATCTTACTATATATAGAAATGGAAGTGTGTGTGTAAATGACACATCTCCAACTAAACCACTGGAGCAATTTCAACCAAACTTGGTACACGAATCACTTACTATCGGGAGACGATCACTGTGGGGGGTAAGCCATCCCTAGCGCCCTTAAGGGAGAGGGTCAGGGGGGTGGTAGTTACAATAATAATCGAGAATAGTGTCGAATTCATAGTTTTCGGGGTCGCTGAGTTGAAAAGTGATACTCTAGAATTTTTTTAAAATCCAGCCCCCTTTTAGGTTGGGAGCAAAGGGTGGGGGGGTGGGGTGAGATATAGAAATAATTAAAAACAGTTTCGAATCCATAGATTTCAGGGTCTCTGAGATGAATAGTATTACTCCGGATTTTTTGCAAATCCAAGTGGGGAGCGAAGGGGGTGAGATATAAAATTAATCGAAAAACTACATATAAAAATATTATCTTCTTCTTCTTACTATATATAAAAATTGATGTATGTGTGTGCGTGGGTGTGTGGGTGTGGGTGTGGGTGTGTATATGACACATCTCCTCCTAAACCACTGGAGCAATTTCACCAAACGTGGTACACTTATCAATTAGTATCAGGAGACAAACCGCGTGAGGGTAAGACACCCCTAGCACCCTTTTGGCAGGGGGCGAGGGGAGTGGTATAAAAATAATCTTATAAATAAAGTTGTTCGTTTCTGTTTGTCTGTTTGTCTGTTTGTCTGTTCCACCATCACGTCGAAACGGCTGGATAGATCTCAACCAAACTTCATATTTAGAGTATACTCATCCCGGGGAAGGTTTAGATACGCATATCATTTTAAAATCTTTGAATACACGGGGGGTTTATAAGAAAACCAGAATGGTTTTTCCACCATCACGTCGAAACGGCTGGATAGATCTCAAGCAAACTTCATATTTAGAGTATACTCCTCCCGGGGAAGGTTTCGATATGCATATCATTTTAAAATATTTGAATACGCGGGGGGTTTATAGGAAAACCAGAATGGTTTTTCCACCATCACGTCGAAACGGCTGGGTAGATCTCAACCAAACTTCATACTTAGAGTATACTCCTCCCGGGGAAGGATTAGATATGCATATCATTTTAAAATCTTTGAATACACGGGGGGGGGGGGGGTTATAGGAAAACCAGAATGGTTTTTCCACCATCACGTCGAAACGGCTGGATAGATCTCAACCAAATTTCATATTTAGAGTATACTCATCCCGGGGAAGGTTTCTATATGCATATCATTTTAAAATCATTGAATACACGGGGGTTTATAGGAAAATCAGAACGGTTTTTCCACCATCACGTCGAAACGACTGGATAGATCTCAACCAAACTCCATATTTAGAGTATACTCATCCCGGGGAAGGTTTCGATATGCATATTATTTTAAAATCTTTGAATACACGGGGGGTTTATAGGAAAACCAGAATGGTTTTTCCACCATCACGTCGAAGCGGCTGGGTAGATCTCAACCAAACTTCATATTTAGAGTATACTCCTCCCGGGGAAGGTTTCGATACGCATATCATTTTAAAATCATTGAATACACGGGGGGTTTATAGGAAAACCAGAATGGTTTTTCCACCATCACGTCGAAACGGCTGGATAGATATCAACAAAATTTCATATTTAGAGTATACTCATCCCGGGGAAGGTTTCGATATGCATATCATTTTAAAATCTTTGATTACACGGGGGTTGATAAGAAAACCAGAATGGTTTTTCCACCATCACGTCGAAACAGCTGGATAGATCTCAACCAAACTTCATATTTAGAGTATACTCCTCCCGGGGAAGGTTTCGATATGCATATCATTTTAAAATCTTTGAATACACGGGGGTTTATAGGAAAACCAGAATAGTTTATCCACCATCACGTCGAAACGGCTGGATAGATCTCAACCAAACTTCATATGTAGAGTATACTCCTCCCGGGGAAGGTTTTGATATGCATATCATTTTAAAATCTTTGAATACACGGGGGGTTTATAGGAAAACCAGAATGGTTTTTCCACCATCACGTCGAAACGGCTGGATGGATCTCAACAAAATTTTATTTAGAGTATACTCATCCCGGGGAAGGTTTCGATATGCATATCATTTTAAAATCTTTGAATACACGGAGGTTTATAAGAAAACCAGTATGGTTTTTCTACCATCACGTCGAAACAGCTGGATAGATCTCAACCAAACTTAATATTTAGAGCATACTCCTCCCGGGGAAGATTTCGATATGCATATCATTTTAAAATCCTTGAATACACGGAGGTTTATAGGAAAACCAGAATGGTTTTTCCACCATCACGTCGAAACGGCTGGATGGATCTCAACCAAATTTCATATTTAGAGTATACTCATCCCGGGGAAGGTTTCGATATGCATAATATTTAAAAAATTTGAATACACGGGGTGTTTATAGGAAAACCAGAATGGTTTTTCCACCATCACGTCGAAACGGCTGGATATATCTCAACCAATCTTCATATTTAGAGTATACTCCTCCCGGGGAAGGTTTCGATATGCATATCATTTTAAAATCTTTGAATACACGGGGGGTTTATAGGAAAACCAGAATGGTTTTTCCACCATCACGTCGAAACGGCTGGATAGATCTCAACCAAATTTCATATTTAGAGTATACTCATCCCGGGGAAGGTTTCGATATGCATATCATTTTAAAACCTTTGAGTACACGGGGGTTTATAAGAAAACCAGAATGGTTTTTCCACCATCACGTCGAAACGGCTGGATAGATCTCAACCAAATTTCATATTTAGAGTATACTCATCCCGGGGAAGGTTTCGATATGCATATCATTTTATAATCTTTGAATACACGGGGGTTTATAGGAAAACCAGAATAGTTTATCCACCATCACGTCGAAACGGCTGGATAGATCTCAACCAAATTTCATATTTAGAGTATACTCCTCCCGGGGAAGGTTTCGATATGCATATTATTTTAAAATCTTTGAATACACGGGGCGTTTATAGGAAAACCAGAATGGTTTTTCCACCATCACGTCGAAACGGCTGGATATATCTCAACCAAACTTCATATTTAGAGTATACTCATCCCGGGGAAGGTTTCGATATGCATATCATTTTAAAATCCTTGAATACACGGGGTGTTTATAGGAAAACCAGAATGGTTTTTCCACCATCACGTCGAAACGGCTGGATGGATCTCAACCAAATTTCATATTTAGAGTATACTCATCCCGGGGAAGGTTTCGATATGCATATCATTTTAAAATCTTTAATACACGGGGGGTTTATAGGAAAACCAGAATGGTTTTTCCACTATCACGTCGAAACGGCTGGATAGATCTCAACCAAACTTCACATTTAGAGCATACTCCTCCCGGGGAAGGTTTCGATATGCATATCATTTTAAAATCTTTGAATAGACGGGGTGTTTATTGGAAAACCAGAATGGTTTTCCTCCATTTTCTCTTATACTATTGATTTTCTGTAAACTTCGTTTACCGTACGTGAAACGTCTCTTCATTATAAACAACTTTCGTTATGTTTATAATTTACCTTACTCTTTACATGACGGAGAAATTTACAATTTTCTGCTGGTACCATGCTCTGCATTGAGTGACCGACAGACCGACAACGAACCTACAGGTTACCATGGCAACGTCTCTGACTGCATGCCAGCAGGGAAGTAACGTATTGCCATTTTCCTCATTATGCTTTTAAATTCTTGGTTGTTCCTTGGGTAGAATGCAAGAAAGGCGTCAATCGGCCTATCTGCGGGATATTGGCGGAATATCGTTGGATGTTATAACCGCCTTCGAATAGATTAAATAATAACACCATTAGTCATCTTCTTATTATTTGTTTACCTAGGAATCAATGGACCTAAATTGCTCCTCTGTTACCGTTTTATTATATCCATAACTCACACTAGCATAATTTATGGAGGGGCATTTGTTTTTCCAATACATTAACTTGGCATTTACATATTTGTCGTTTTCCGGCTGTCCTCAGTTATAATCCATTTTCTATTACTTTCAACTATCTTAACTGTATTATTTTCTTCCTTAATTACGCCGTATGTACGCGAGTGCTACAAACTACTGGATGTATTTCCACCAATACTCATATTTAGAATACACCTGTCCTTGATAGATTTTAGGGCAAATATTGTTTCTAAATCCCTGAACTGACTGGGGGTTTATACGAAACCGAAACAGTGATTTTGCACTTCCACAAAATATACACAACCAACGTTAATTTAAATCTACCTGCCTTGGTAGAAATTAATTTCTAAACCTTTTTTCTCATGTGCATCATTTCGATACGAGGATTAATAAGGGAGATATCATTAACGGACCGTTTTTTTGTACAAGTCCCATCGGACTTAACTCACGAGCGGGTGCGTGTAAAGCGTATTCCTTACAACTTGAAAACTACTGAAGACATTCGAACCAAAATTCATATTTAGCATCCACCTGTCCAAAGGTAGGTTTTAAACGTAAATAACATTTCATATTCCGGAATGGACTGGCGGTTTATAGGGAACCGAAATGGTGATTTTACTCTTGCACAATATATAGAGAACAAGACCAACCTGACTGGAAATCGACCAAACGTGATGGAATTCCACCTCTAAACCTTTTTTTTCATGTGCATTTTTTCGTCAGGAGGATTAATAAGGGAGATATCATGAATGGTCAGTTTTGCAGGTTAAGTCCAGCGGCCATAACCAAAAAGGTGTTTTACATGGAGCAGATTCCTTATCTATATAAATCAAATCGTAACGACTGTGTGCCTCTACACTGACTATTTTGGCGAAATTTTCGTACAGCTTTCCGTTTAAGGGGTAATAATGACCATCTGCATAATTTTTGGTTTAGTTTCTGAAAGTCCTAATTTTTACCCGCCTCGCCGAAAATCCAGATTGCGGCATAATCTGCCAGAAGAAAAAGAAGATAATTGAAATTTGACAAAATTATACGTTTTAGCCTGTAACGAACGGAAAACATCCAAGATCATTAAATTCTTCACTTTTTATCCCCGAAGAATATCGAAATATGCAGGCAATTTTAATAATGGTGCAGACCTTCTGAAATTCCTATCGCATAACAGATTGCACAATCTCCGTTCAATTTGGAATGATCTACAACCTTGGTCTTATTACTCTTTGCCGTATCTGTATCAATTTTACGTTTGATTTTTCTCTATTAATGGATGTTAAGTCAATTTGGAATTTTCACATGCATAATTTACACCTTCGATTACTTATATGAAATACAGAATCATCAAACTCTTCACGAAAATTGGCCCACCCAGTAGCCATATATGAGCCAAATGCTATGTATATAGCTGTCACATAATTATCCGAAAAGTAATGTAATGTGAGATAATCTTACAAGAACGTTACCCTGTTCCACGTTTCTAACTCAATCTGACCCAAGAATAGATTACATATCATAGGACCAGCCATTTAGGCCACTAAATCCGGCGTGTCTTATGGTATAATCCTTTGTCGATATGACGTACGTTTAGTAGCAGTTAATCTGTAAATGAAGGTCTTCAGTATTGTAAACACGCATATAGTTTCGTATGTCGATCTATATATATTCACTGATGTCGATTTGTAGCGATCGAGAAAGGGTGGGTCTGCTATTGTAAACAGTACTCCCCACACCGACTTTGACTGGCAGTATGAAAGGGTTCGTTCTCCAACTCCTGTGTAACTGTCATTAGTAAGGAAGGTCTACAATTGTAATGAATAGTTCACTTCTCGATTTGACTTGCAGAAGGCAAGTGAGCATGCAGTTTTGTTTAAAACTCCCCTACCCGATTGTGTTTGGCAGTAGGCAAGGGTGCCCGCCATTATAAAGAAATGTCCTCATCTAAAATGTGACTGGCATTAGGCATAGTGGCCTGCTATTTTGATGGAAACTCACCAACTTGGTGTGACTGGCAGTAAGCTGGCTGAAAGTAGGAAAATGGGCCTGACATTATAATGATAACTGCACAACTTAATTACGAGTGGTAGTAGGGTAATTGCATGCCATTATAATAAAAACTCTAATCTGTCTGGAAGTAGGAAAGGGGGGCTGCCATTTTAACGAAAACTCCCCAAATCGATTCTGTCCGCATAGTAGGCAATGGGGCCTGCAATTATAACGTAAACTTCCTAACTCGATTGTGAATGGCAGTAGGCAGTGAGCCTGCCGTTATATCACAAATCCATAACAAACACTTTACATTGGAAACAACGTACGGGGACCTCCCCCTGCTCTTTCTCGGATAACGCTAAGAGACATGCAATTTTAAAACAATCTTATTTACTGCATGCACACTATTTACTTCGATATTCGAATACAATGTAGAATACCGTAGCGAAGCACGGGTACATTCGCTAGTAGTAAATATATGTAGTGGTATTTCGGTTAGGTTAGGATCACCGCTTTTGATCCGATTGTGTCTTGTCACCTTTTGAATAAATCACTCAAAAACGACTTACTTAAAACCTCTCTCACTTAACATGGAAAATATTGTACACTTCTACACTGCACTGAGACTGCCTGAGAATTGACACTGAGTCTGGAGAAATGGATTACTTGACAGTTCCCCACACTGACACTTCCACCCAGCCCTTGGACGCGGCTACCTGATAAATGACTCAGAAATAAACTCGACTGACAATTCCACACGAATTCCCCCCCCCAAAAAAAAAATTACCTCCCGGCGCCCCAAATAAAAATTAATAATAAATTATTATTATTAGTCTATACTGTACTAATAATATATATATATATATATATATACTAATAAAGCAGTTTTGTGTGTGTGTGTGTGTGTGTGTGTGTGTGTGTGTGTGTGTGTGTGTGTGTGTGTGTGTGTGTGTGTGTGTGTGTGTGTGTGTCCGGCCTATCTCGAAAACGGCTACTTATAACAGCGCCCAAACTGTACTTGATAATATATAATATATATATATATATATATCCTGTATATATAATGTTTAAACCAAATGTATATTTTATTTAATTGATGTGAAAGAGCGCAGCGAGTTCGCCCTGGCGAATATGCGAAGCGATTCGCTCGCCTGTAACATCAAGGCTCGCCCCCGTGACCTTTAAAGTTAACACGTTGTTCTTTTGGACTGAAGAAAGGCGCTCGGTCTAGGTACTTCACTACTAATACGGTCTCGAAAATATAATTGATGTAGTGTACTGCAATTTCCATCAAAATAAAATAAATGCAAAGAGTCTGATTTCCATCACACTTTATCCAGACTGTGGACTGGCAAAATAATAACAGAATTAATTGATCATTTTAGTGATATTATCATTTTGGCGTGTTTAAAATCAGCTTTTTCGGCTTCGTAACTTTTGTGTAATTTTATGATTATTTTTTTATTTTTGGTTTTGGTGTAGCCTCCGTTTCTCAGGTGGCAGCGCGCCGGCCTCTCACCGCTGGGTCCCGTGGTTCAAATCCCGGTCACTCCATGTGAGATTTGTGTTGGACAAAGCGGTGGCAAGACAAGTTTTTCTCCGGGTACTCCGGTTTTCCCTGTCATAATTCATTCCAGCAACGCTCTCCAATATAATTTCATTTCATCTGTCATTTATTAATCATTGTCCCAGAGGAGTGCGACAGGCTACGGCAGCCGGCACAATTTCTATCCTCGCCGCTAGATGGGGGCTTCATTCATTCCATTCCTGACCCGGTCGAATGACTGGAAACAGGCCGGGGATTTTCATTTATTTTTATTTTTTTTTCCTCGACAATAATAATTATTAACTTACTCCATTTTCTGTGAATAGGCAACTGCCTTCAGAAAACTTTTCATTTTTTTTTGTCATTTTCGAATTTATTCTGGATTTTCTCAATCCGTTCGTCTAGTTTGACATATTTTCGTCTTCCTTTTTCCTTCCATGTTGAACTCGGCCTGCAGAAATGCACAGTATTCTCAACTTCCGTCTTCAACGCTTTGACAACCTCTTTTAATATGGAGTGAGGTCTCCTGACAAGATTGTTGAGTCGGTTTTACCAGTCCTCAACAGCGTTCGGTGTCCTGTGCCGTGCCTGGTGGCAACTCCACATCTCGATTGATATGTCTTGGTTGTCTAGCCAGTTTTCAACAAAGTATCCAAAAACTGGCTAAGTTTGGAACTTTATGGAGCTTGAGAGTGTATTTCTACCCACCCATCGAGCACATCTTCAGGCTTTAAAAACACAAGTGCTCCGCACATACGCACATGAAGGCTGATTTCGCTATTCTCTCGGTACTCCACCGACAATCCGAGATCCTGTACTTTTCTCCATAACCATTTTGTCATGTGAAAATGACAGCTATGTATTTCTGTTGTTGGAAATACTTCTTGTAAAGAAGAAATGACAGCACTTTCAATACCCACGTTTATCATATATTTTCTGGTCTCCACTCCGGAACAGCCTGGAGGAGGAGACTGAACAGTCTTTTATACGTTTGCGAATACGATAGGACATATTTTTGTCTCATCATTGCTACTCCAAAAATCGGCATGAATGGTATATATTTGACTTAACTGATTGGTATATAGTACTCTTAAAAGTACCGTCCATAAAAAATGGCTAAAACACTTCAAGCTCTCTTATCCCTCCTTTGCGTCCGCAAGAAACAATTATTCCATCTTCATTTCCGTCGTCAGCCAAAAGTAAAGACGAATCGTCGGTCATAGTCAACGTATCGTTATCAAAAACTATATTTTTTCTGTGTTCCGGCTCTTTTGCATTTCCCTTGGCAATGCTTCGGTGTCGATACAGTGACGTCATCATAGACTATGTCTTTGGCATTTTGGTAACGAAGTCATAACCTGAAAACAGGCCATATTTAATAAAATTCTCTCTCGGTAGAACTTTCAAAAAACTATATTTTATTTTATTTTTTGCTGAAACGATCTAAAATACTCCCAGATTTTTAAAAATATTTTTTCACGAACACGCCAGGAAATCAGGCATAAATTGAGTTTTTAAAACATTATTACATGGGTGCTCAAATTTTGGCGAGTTGTATTTTGAACAAGAATATAGAAAACATGGGAAACAATCTGGGAAATAAAGTCAACTTTTTAGAAATATTACATTGGGTAGGCCTACTAAAATCTTAAAATTGAATATGAACATACTATTTAAGAGTCTGCAGTGGCTTCCGGCCATGTTGGATTTACTACCATAAGAACAATCCTATATAGTGATCCAAATGGCATCGTTATTAATGGTCCAAAATTTGTGATTGAGGCGGTTTAACTCAAAAAACCCTGAACCGACTGAGCTGAAAGTTTTTATGAAAGTAGATACTAAATATACCAGATGGCTAATTTCAGATTAACAGTTCTTTATTTACATGTGTGTTGTTTGAATGAGTGTACTAAATTCACTCAGTGGTACTACTAAAACTAATGCTAAGAACACATACCTTTATCACAAAGGTCACCCATGGTATCGTCGTAAATTTGACTAACGCTGGCATCATCTTCACTGCCTTTCGGACGCGCTTCGAAACCTCTAAACGGGCAACATCAGGAACTCCACACTGATGCTCATTGTTTGTTCTACGTGTTAACATGTTATTTTTGGACTGAATTGATGAATAACTCTTTTTCGAACACTTGAAAACACACACCCACGTCACAACACTACTTTTCGCATTCTCAACTTTTGGTATTCGTAACCCTCATGGTAACGCACTCCCTTTCCTTAGATGTCCGACCAAATTCGAACTCCATAGTAGTCACGATGCTAACATGGCAAGAATCAAAACGGCATTGCCAGTAGACTGCGTAGGTACTTGCTTCCCAAAGAATTTATATCTGCTACCCCATTGGCTAATCTATAATACGGAATGTGACCGCATAATCCAGGAATCCAACAACAACAACAGGTCACTACCCAAAGGGGGTAATCCCACAGAGCATAGAATAACCAGAGCGGCATACAGTGCTGGAGGTCACTGTCCCAAGGGGGTAATACCTCAGAGCGGCATACAGTGGTGGAGGTCACTGCCCCAAGGGGGTTATCCCACAGACCGTAGAATAACCAGAGCGGCATACATTGGTGGAGGTCACCACCCCAAGGGGGTAATCCCACAGACCGTAGTATAGCCAAAGCGGCATACAGTGGTGGAGGTCACTGCCTTAAGGGGGTTATCCCACAGACCGTAGAATAACCAGAGCGCCATACAATGGTGGAGGTCACAGCCCCAAGGGAGTAATCCCATAGACCGTAGAATAACCAGAGCTGCATACAGTGGTGGATGTCACTGCCTTAAGGAGGTTATCCCACAGACCGTAGAATAACCAGAGCGGCATACAGTGGTGGAGGTCACAGCCCCAAGGGGGTAATCCTATAGACCGTAGAATAACCAGAGCGGTATACAGTGGTGGAGTGCAAAATGCACTATACTTATACACTTCAAAGGCTAGTATGGGGAGGAGCCCTTGGACATTTGTCATTCTTAAAGTACTACTACACATAATTATATATAGCTGAAGAGTATTAAATTGATGCATCAAATAATGCATAACACATGTACGGGAAGTGGGTGGTAGCATTTTCATTTCTTTGGTAGCCTTTAGGGGCGGAAGGGGGGGAGGGGAGGAAGATGTGTGTGAAATTGTCAGTCGAGATTATTTCTGAGTCATTAATTAGATAGCCGCGTACCAGGCTGTGGGGAAGTGTCAGTATTTTTTGCAGTGTGTGGAAGTGTCATTGTGGGGAAATGTCCAGACACCGGAGAAATGAGGCAGGTTTTGACGGGTGGCGGGTTAGGTTAGCAACCCATTCGGGAATTCCTACCTCTAACTGTAAACTACTCGTCGGACCAGTTCAACTGCGACTTTTCTTTGTGGAACAAAAATATCTTTGGAATGTTTTGAGCGTCGGACCAGTTCGGTACTATCCCTTTTACAGGACAGAAAGCGAGGCGATTGAGTAGGAGTGTATGAGTAAGACCCGGATTCATATGCACTAAAAACTCCAAAAGTATGCATGCACATATGCACTAAAATGTTGAAATTATGCACTAAAATATGCACTAAAAATAAAACAAAATCATTTACCAAAGGCATTCTTCAGTTTTAACTCAGTGTTAAATTGATAAAATGCTTCATTCCTTGCAAAATGATGCATGGCAGTAGGTTATCATCAGTTTTCAATGTTTTCCATGGGTCACTGCCTTTCTGTTGTGAGACAGAATTAATTTATACGCTGAAAATGATCGTTCTACGTCGACGAACGTAACTGGGCAATACTTGTTCACTGGCACTGACTGCTTAGAACAATATTCTGGCAAAGACTGCCTGATTCCACTTATGTAGTTCCTTATGGATTGAATGTCAGAACGTCGTCGCCATAAGACCTATCTGTGTTGGTGCGACGTAAAACAAATAGCAAAAAAAAATATGTCAGAACGAAGAAAATAGTTGTGAAAAGGGTCATTATCCGCCTGCGACACTGAAAGCACTTTACTTGATCAGGGAAGGCTTCTCGTGTTGCCAAGGGATGTACAATATATAGAGTTCATTAGATTTTTTATTTCGTTCAGAAATCTTAGATAATCGATCACGAATCTTCTTATTCTTATTCTTCCACCGTTTTCCCACATTGTGGGGTGCGAACTGTGACGCACATGTGGATTTGGCCCTGTTTAAGCCGGATGCCCTTCCTGACGCCAACCCTATATGGAGGGATGTAATTACTATTGCGTGTTTCTGTGGTGGTTGGTAGTGTACTGTATTGTCTGAATATGAAGATGAGAGTGTTGGAACAAACACAAACACCCAGTCCCCGAGCCAGAAGAATTAATCAGACGCGATTAAAATCCCCGACCCGGCCGGGAACTGAACCCGGGACCCTCTGAACCGAAGGCCTCAACGCTGATCATTCAGCCAATGAGTCGGACCGATCACACATCATAAGAGAAATATATATATGCACTAACGTTCAAAATATGCATTTGCAAAATCCGCATATGCATTTTTGTTGTAAATCCGGGCCTAGCAGATGAGGTAGGAGGTTGAGGTTAGGGTCGCATTCCTTCCATATGCAGAGTTAATTTCGCCGAGTATTAGTATAATTTCATAATGAATCACGCTGCTTGATATACAACTTCACCACTGTTAATCACCATGGGCAGGCAACTATACCCTCAGAGTTTAGGAGCTGCCGCATTCCACTCAACACCCTACCACTCGCAACGCCAACTTCCGCACAAGTGCAGCATAATGGTAATTACTAATTAGCCACTTGGCCATGTTACTACCACGCCACGCTGCTCAGTCCACAGTCTAGTCCTAGTGTGATAACCTCTACACTTTGACAGTCAACCAGATGTTATGAGAGTAGTTGACCATTTAGTCGCCAGGAACTCTGAGAGCTAGACCTCGGACTTTTAGGTGTTAAAACTGTTATTTTAGGTGCGTAAAATAGACTCTCAAATGTGAAAAAATAGGTTCTAAAAATGGTTTTATTCCATTTGTATATTTAATCCGTTCACCCTACAGAGCTAGTTTTTCCCCCGGACTCAGCAAAGGGATCCCAACCTCTATCGCCTCAAAGGCAGTGTCCTGAAGCATGAGACTTTGTGTTGGGGATACAACTGGGAAGGAGGACTAGTACCTACTCCACGATCCCTCACCGGATATGCTGAACAGGGGCTCTGTAGAGGATAGGAAGATAAGAAAGTAAAGGGAAGGAAGCGGCCGTGATCCTAAGGTACCATCCCGGATTTTTCCTGGAGGAGAAGTGGGAAACCACGGAAAACCACTTCGAGGACGACTGAGGTGGGAATCGACCACCCCGCCCCTCTACTCAGTTGACCTCCCGAGGCTGAGTGAAGCCAGTTCCAGCCCTCGTACCACTTATTAAATTTCGTGGCAGAGCCGGGAATCGAACCCGGACCTTAGGGGTTGGCAGCCAATCACTCTAACTACTACATCACAGAGACGGACTTTACATATTTTAATAGACATTTATCAATTAAAATGACATTTTTATTCTGCTAAATTGATCATAAGTATTTTGGGGGGAAGTATAAAACAAATTTAACTCACCTCTTTGCTACAAACGTCACAGAATATACTTTTACCAACCGGTGTGTATTGGGGAAACTGATGTAACCTTTTATTTGAAGACGACTTGGAAGATGACACGAAAGGACAATGGAGACTCCTGACACTGGCTATGGGCGTGTTTACTGTGGAAGGTTCTTCAGAACTCCGGGGAGTAGGTGCTTTACAGCTTCCCGACTTCAAGATTTATTATTTATTTATTTTTTATTTTTTATTTTTTTACAATTTGCTTTACGTCGCACCGACACAGGTAGGTCTTACGACGACGATGGGATAGGAAGAGCCTAGGAGTGGGAAGGAAGCGGCCGGGGCCTTAATTAAGGTACAGCCCCAGCACTTGCCCGGTGTGAAAATTGGAAACAACGAGAAACCATCTTGAGGGCTGCAGACAGTGGGGTTCGAACCCACTATCTCCCGGATGCAAACTCACAGCCACGCACTCCTAACCGCACGGCCAACTCGTCCGGTAAGAGTTTGTTTGAAAAGTATTTCAAGAATGTACTGCTCAAGATACTGAAAACGAATCGGCAAATATTTTAGTTTCTCAGAATAATCAATTTAGGGATTAAAATGGGAATTATACGAATATAGGCAAGTGCGTGTTCTATGTCGATTTAGGCATTTTAGGCACTATAGGACCACCGTTTTTCGCCTTATAAAGAAATGAAACGTATAAATACAACTCTTGTATGTAAGTTTAGTCCTCAGCCTTTTTTATCCACAACAGCTCCGCCATCAGCTGGCATTGATGGGCTAGACGCCACTGAAGAGGCGTACTAGGGAAATAAGGACTGAGATAGTTTCCCGTCGCTTTCCCCACTGATCCAGAAGTTGTTGTTACATGACAGTCTGCCAAGCCCACTGAAATGCACGCACCAACCGACCGTATGAGCGACATTTTCACACCAGTTATAACAGGGACTGGCTGCATTGGGAATGGTATTACTAGCAACGCTCATACCCCGGTCACTTTCATATATCAAAGCCGAGGATGAGACTGAAACAGGTCAATGAAAGTAACAATTTTTTTCTTGTCCATACCAGAAGACATAGCGCACTGTAAACACTAGGTTTCGCCAGCAAAGGCATAGTTACAAAATAGATTCTTGCCTAAAATCCGAGGTCCACTGATAGCCTAGCCATACCAGATGGGTCGTACTGTTATGTTCATGAGTGGTGGTGGTGGTGATTATTGTTTTAAGTACAACTGGGCAACCATCCTCTGCATAACACGAATCAGAGGGGAAAAAATGGAAGGGGTCCGATACTTCGAAAAATGAAGATAACGGTGGATGAAAGACAAGAGCCAAGAAAGGCGTGGAAAGGAAAGACTCACTAGGCCTCGTGACCTACATAATACCGTCGAGGTCAGAAAAGAACAAGAGTTGACCAAGGGAGGTCGGATAGGATAGATGAAAGTGAGGAGCCTGACACACGTAAGTGGGAGCAATAGCAAGACTTGGCTAAGGCCCTCGTGGTCGCCAACCCACGCTCTAAAGTTAAGAGCCCCTGAGGCCCCTTTTAGTCGCCTCTCACGACAGGCAGGGAATACTATGGGTGTTATTATACCGCCCACACCCACAGGGGTGTATGTTCATGAGTACATCAAAACACGCCGGGCTTCGTGGCTCAGACGGTTGAGGCGTTGGCCTTCTGACTCCAAGTTGGCAAGTTCCATCCTGGCTCAGTCCGGTTGTATTTGAAGGTGCTCAGATACGTCCGCTGCGTGTCGGTGGAATTACTGGCAGGTAAAAGAACTCCTGCGGGACTAAATTATAACACCTCGGCGTCTTCGAAAACTGTAAAAGTAGTCAGCTGGACGTAAAAACAATAATTATCATTAGTAGGAGTAGTAGGCCTACACCAAACAGTATTTATGGTACTTACGAGTTTCTTAGTCGTAACTCCTTAGAAGTCTCGATTCGTACTTTTACTAACATCACTTTCGCATCATTTTACAAAAGAACCATTCATATACATCTTTCGTATTGAATTCTATAAATAATTGTCCCACTTATAGTGGCTACAACACTTTATTTATATTTATAGTCAATCTGAAGATATACAGTACCTGTACTTTCAATGCAGACTTCCCGGAAAGTGTATCATTGACTAAAGACAGATCAGTTGTCATGAATAGGGGATATCAAAAATTACTGGAGTATCGACATGCCCAATTTTAAAAACAAAATATCGATATTCCTCGATATCAAAATATAAGGAGTTGAAATTATATTGAATTAGCCTATGTTAAATTTAGGATCATGTCAGTTCCAAGAGGACAAGAGAACAAAATAATTAGGAGGATCAAATACAACAGTCCGCCTCTGTGGTGTAGTGGTTAGTGTGATTAGCTGCCACCCCCGGAGGCCCTGGTTCGATTCCCGGCTCTGCCACGAAATTTGAGAAGTGGTACGAGGGCTGGAACGGGGTCCACTCAGCCTCGCAAGGTCAACTGAGTAGAGGTGGGTTCAATTCCCACCTCAGCCATCCTGGAAGTGGTTTTCCGTGGTTTCCCACTTCTCCTCCAGTCAAATGCCGGGATGGTACCTAACTAAAGGCCATGGCCGATTCCTTCCATCTTGAGCAAGATTCCCTAAATCATGGCAAGAAGGTATCATCTGTCCTGTATACAAGAATCGTGGAGAGAGATCTAACCCAAGTAACTATAGAGGGATTACGTTGCTAGATTCTTTAAGAAAGATATACACAGGGATATTGGCAAAAAGACTAATGAATTGGGCAGAGGAATACTCGGTCCTGTCGAGATTACAAGCAGGATTCAGAAAGGGAATGAGGACTAGTGACAATATAATGGTAGTTAAAACAATATTAGATAAATATATCAGAAAGAAAAGATGCAAGTTGTACATTACCGTAATTGATTTAGAAAAGGCTTTTGATTCGGTGAGTAGAAAAGCCGTTGCCCATAAGTTGGGACAGATCGGAGTATCAGCTAAAATTATAAGAGCAATTGATAATATATATTCGGAATTTAAATGTTCAGTCACAGTTAAGAATGGTTTAGTAGTGGGAGAGATAACTTCTAAAGTGGGCCTTAAACAAGGGTGTAAACTGTTCCCCATATTATTTTTATTGTTTATTAACGATATTTTCCACTCGATAGAATTTGAAAAAGGAGCTTCTCCATGTCTTGAGTGCCAAGATATTCCAGGCCTAATCTTTGCGGACAATGTCATTCTACTTGCATTAACACCCAACAAGATGCAAAATAGTCTTAATGAGGTAGAGAACTACTGCAAAGGGTGGAATTTAAAGGTTAACCCACAGAAAACCAGAATAATGGTCTGTAAAAGGGGTGTTAAGCATTCTAAGAGTGAACAGTGGTGGATGGGTAGGACAAAGTTAGAAGTGGTAAAAAAACTCGAATACTTAGGGACGATTATAAGTAGTAATGGAAACTGGTCTGACCAAATAAAAAGATCAAAAATGAGGGGAATAAGTGCCTTGGCTAGTGGCAAAATATTAGATAAAAAGATGCCTAACGTAGAATACAAAATCCAGGAAAACATATTTAATGCAATAGTTAAAGCTAAAGTACTGTATGGATCAGAAATTTGGGGAGTAGATCAAGGAATTGTAGCTCTAGATGTAATCGTTAGCAAATTTGCCAAAATAATTATGGAACTACCTAACTGTACTGCAAACAGTGGAGTAAGAATGATGTGTGAAGGGGTGAGTATGCGAGCTGAGATTACTAAGCGAATAGTCAAGTATTGGTTGAGATTAAAGACTGGGGGAGGTGCTGAAATATTAGGCTTAGCCTACCATCACCAAATGAAGCATTTAAACGAAGGCTATTGGGTGGATGGGGTGAAGAAGCTTCTAGAGTACATAGGAATGGGATCATACTGGGTGACTAATATTGAAAGGGATGACAGGAGATTGCATAAGAAAGTAGTTCAAAGAGTGAAAGATATAGAAAGACAAACAATTGGGACAGAATGCAATAGTAAGAGAACACTAATAGAATTTTGTAAAATAAGTGAGAATATGACAAATGTTAACAAAAAGGGTAATGAGAGGAATAATCTGGTGGCTGATGGGAGTGTATAAAAATAAAGCTTTAAGAGAAAAATGACGAAAATGAATGTATTTTATGTAATTCAAATATGGAAGTGGCTCATTTGATTAAGGACTGCAAAGAAACAAGAAACATTAGAGAGAAATGCATAGAAAGGAAAGAATTGGACAAAATTCTAAATGAAAATGAACTGTACACACTCTCTAGTCTATTAAGCAGAGAATGGAAGAAACCGGGAAAGATAGCCAAATTATTTAATATTATGAGAGGTATTTGGGGGGAAAATGTAAAGAAAACAGAGATAATTACATGTAGCTACGTTCAAAGATATATGTAAGTAACTATTAATGAATATGTCTGTGGTAGTAGATTATAACTGAATATGGTACAAGTTACAAGTAAGTGACAGTTCGAAACTGAACAGAACCAGTGACATGTGATAGTGATGGATGCGATAATCGGACGGCCTCTCCCCCGTATTGCTGGCCATCCTTGGGTGGGGGGGAGGGGGTGATGTCCGTTCATTGTTTTCAATCGGTCGTGTGGAATTAATATATTCGATTTATTCACAGATATGGAACATTATATAGTATAACTCACTAATAAGTAAGGGCGACAATAACTATAAGTTTAGTATTATGTTTCGTTTTTTATATTTGTTCAGTTTTGTTTCTTTGTTCCTTAGGTATTGTATATTTCTAATTAGTAGATTCAATTCATTGATATGTAAGCCATACTGTATACCTTCTAATGAGGTTGTTGGTTGTTTGTCTGCCCGTTTTATTTTATTTTTTTTATTTTAGTTTGGTTTTGATAGTTTGTTTGTTTTTGGCTGCTGACGTACAGTAGAGTTGGAAGAGGGGGAGATAGGCCTGACCTATCTCAAGCTAAAGTGTTGATTCGGTACGTCTGCACATGTAAAGTAAAATAGTGAATAGTGTTAGGTTAGAGGAAGTAAGTTGTCAATGAGATTCCTTTCCTCTTCCTTGTCTATCCCCTAAAATCTTCCCATCCTCCCGCAAGGCCCCTGTTCAGCATTGCAGGTGAGGCCGCCTGGGAGAGGTACTGGTCATCCTCCCCAGTTGTATCCCCCAACCCAGAGTCTGAAGCTCCAGGACACTGCCCTTGAGGCGGTAGAGGTGGGATCCCTCGCTGAGTCCGAGGGAAAAACCAACCCTGGAGGGTAAGCAGATTAAGAAAGAAAGAAAGAAAGAAATACAACAACCTAGTGTGATTAGCTGTCACACTCGGAGGCCCGGGTTCGATTCTCGGCCCTGCCACGAAATTTGAAAAGTGGTACAAGGACTGGAACGGGATCCACGCGGCCTCGGAAGGTCAACTGTGCAAAGGGTGGTTCGATTCCCTCCTCAGCCATCCTCGAAGTGATTTTCCGTGGTTTCCCAGTTCTCCTCCAGGCAAATGCCAGGATAGTACCTAACTTAAGGCCACAACCGATTCCTTCCCTCTTCTTTGCCTATCTCTTCCAACCTTTCCATCCCCCACAAGGCCCCTGTTCAGCACAGTAGGTGAGGCCACCGGGCGATGTACTGCCCCCCCCCCCACGCAGCTGTATCATCGACCCAAAAGTCTCACGCTCCAAGACACTGTACTTGAGGTGGTAGAGGTTGGATCCCTCGTTGAGTCCGAGGTAAAAGCCAACCCAACGGATTAATAAAGAATAAAGAAAAGAAAAGAAAAGAAAAGAAAAGATATATATATATATATATATATATATATATATATATTGCAATTGCCGTTAAGTCGCACCGACACAGACAGGTCTTATGGCGACGATATTATAGGAAAGGCCTAGGAGTGTGAAGGAAGCGGCCGTGGCCTTAATTAAGGTACAGCCCCAGCATTTGCCTGGTGTGAAAATGGAAACCACGGAAAATCATGGTCAGGGCTGCCGACAGTGGGGTTCGAACCAACTGTCTCCCGGATACAAGCTCACAGCTGTGCACCCCTAACCGCACGGCCAACTCGTCCGGTGTACCAATAGAAAAGCAACAGCGTAACCTACCATTAAGAACACAAGTTGCAACAATCGAAAATAACACCGCTAGAGTACAAGTACGTGGTCCTCAGGTGGCCCAAATGAACTCAATAAATAAATAAATAAATAAATAAATAAATAAATAAATAAATAAATAAATAAATAAATAAATAAATAAATAAATAAATAGTCCGCCTCTGTGGTGTTGTGGTTAGCATAATTAGCTGCCACCCCCGGAGGCCCGGGTTCGATTCCTGGCTCTGCCACGAAATTTGAAAAGTGGTACGAGGGCTGGAATGAGGTCCACTCAGCCTCGGGAGGTCAACTGAGTAGAGGTGGGTTCGATTCCCACCTCAGCCATCTTGGAAGTGGTTTTTCGTGGTTTCCCACTTCTCCTCCAGGCGAATGCCGGGATGGTACCTAACTTAAGGCCACGGCCGCGTCCTTCCCACTTCCTTGCCTATCCTTTCCAATCTTCCCATCCCTCCACAAGGCCCCTGTTCAGCATAGCAAGTGAGGCCGCCTGGGCGAGGTACTGGTCATACTCCCCAGTTGTATCCCCCGACCAAGAGTCTGAAGCTCCAGGACACTGCCCTTGAGGCGGTAGAGGTGGGATCCCTCGCTAAGTCCGAGGGAAAAACCGAACCTGGAGGGTAAACAGATGATGATGATGATGAATAAATAAATAAATAAATAAATAAATAAATAAATAAATACATAAATAAATAAATAAATAAATACATTCGGGAGATGAGTAAATGTGTTTATCAGACTGTTGTAGTTATTGCATTACGTGTCGGGGCATAACTGTAGATTTTCAAGTATTTTCTAGAGAGTTGCGTTTGGAGACCACAGAAATGTATGGCCAGTAATATGATTTAAACACACCTGTTTCAAAATACTTGACAGTGCAAATCGGGGCCTGTTCCTAAACGTGTTGATAAACCCTAGTTTATTACCCTCATTTAAACGGATAATCAACGCCTCGGGACACGGCGTGAAGGTCTTCTGTTTCCCCACTCCTCGACATCCATGTTAGACCAATATTATTCAGGACACTGTACATCTAAACAAGCAATCAGAACCCTCCAAGGCATTATCGCTGTTTGTGCACTTCACCTTGCTCCTAGCTTGTAACTGACCTTTTGCTGCTCCAGCAGCTTGTCGTGGTAATGGTGTCATGGACTTACAGCACCATCACATCGTCTTTCACACATGATAGCATACCAACTTCCACAGCCAAGCGTATTAATTCGTGCTTAACATGAACGGCTTCGAAATCAGTGTTGGGACGATCGAATCAATAAAAAAAATGGTGTATGGCTTTTAGTGCCTGGAGTGTCCGAGGACAAGTTCGGCTCGCCAGATGCAGGTCTTTCGATTTGACGCCCGTAGGTGACCTGCGAGTCGTGATGAGGATGAAATGATGATGGAGACGACACATACACCCAGTACCCGTGCCAACGAAATTAACCAATCAAGGTTCAAATTCCCGACCCTGCCTGGAATCGAACCCGACACCCCTGTGAGCAAAGGCCAGCACGCTAACCATTTAGCCATGGAGCCGGACAATCGAATCTACTGTTGATCGCAGAGAGCTTGAGACACGGAATGGGATACAGAAAGTTACAGGCAGGAGAACAGATTGCTGGTTACCGCTGAAAAACCTACTCCACTTATCAGAAAATGTGCAAAGTACTTTTGTTTGAATGTAGTTGGTAATGGCAGCGGCGGATCGTAAAATAGGAAATTGGGTGTTTACAAAATTTAATAGTAATAATAATGGGACCGGGAGGGGGCGGGGCGGGGCAGCTATCAGTCCGTTCCCAAAAAGGGTGCGGCGGGTCTTCTAGACAGTTACGCCGTCCCTCCGGACAAGGAGATTTGTGTTGGTGATGTGATTTACGGAGAAGCCGGCCCCAGGGTGTAGGAGTAGCGTACCTGCCTCTCGCTTGGTAGTCCCGGATACGTTTCCCAGCCAGGTCAGGGATTTTTACTGGATCTGAGGGCTGGTTCGATTTCCAATCAGGAGCTATCTGACAATGATATTGAGAATACGGCCGAGAGGGTTCGTTTTGGTGACCACACGACACCTCATAATCTGTAGGCTTTTGGGTTGAGCAGCGGTCGCTTGGTAGGCCAAGGCCCTTTGGAGCTGTTGCGCCATGGGGTTTGGTTTGCGTTTGTTTTTATGTGATTTACGGAGAAGATGAGGTGCGTGCGGCCGTGGCATATAAAGGAACTGTCCCGGCATTCGCCTTAGTGCAGGAGAATGGAAAAAAAAACCGAAAACCTTTCTCAGGACGACCGGCGGTTGGGCCCAGCCACTCCGTCTCCCGAATGTAGTGCCGCAAGGCTAACCACTGTGCCAAAGTCTACTCTACTCGGTGTTATAGTAACGTGTTAAGTAAAATTCCTGTCACTCGCCTAACTGCACTGTATGTAAAGTTATCACTTTTTAATGTTGAATCTATCGAGTTTACGGTTGCCTCGTCTGATCAAAATAAATAAATCTATATGAACATTCAACTGACAGACACAATTACTCTGTAAATTTTCGAATCAATCAATCAATCAATCAATCAATCAATCAATCAATCAATCAATCAATCACCGCTGATCTGCATTTAGGGCAATCGCCCAGGTGACAGATTCCCTATCTGTTGTTTGTCTAGACTTTTCTTAAACAATTGAAAATAATTTGGAAATTTACTGAACATCTCCCTTGGTAATTATTCCAATCCCTAACTCCTCTTCCTATAAACTACTATTTCCACCAATTTGTCCTCTTGAATTCCAACTTTATTTTCATATTGTGGTCTATCCTACTTTTCAAAACAACACTCAAACATATTCATCTACTAATGTCATTCTACGCCATCCCAATGATCTGCAAGTTATTACTGTATGAAGAGGTTCCATTTTAGCTTTGGACTTTTTAGAACCTAAAAGGAACAGCACTAATATGCTTCTAATTTTCAAGTGTATAAGACTCTATCGATACTCATAGTGTGCAATGTGGCATCCTTTTATATTATAATTGTAGCATGTAAATTTAAAAGGTCTTATATATGTAACGTACCGTAATTCTCATTGAAACCGTGTATGGATGGATAATGTTTCAGAAATTTGACCTTAAGTTTAACTACAGGCTGATGATGCCCGTAACAAGGGGCGAAACATGTCCCTGAGAAGTTTATATAGTATTATGTAGATTTCAACGACTTAGCACGTGGTTTGTATTGAAGAGGTGGTGATAATAAAATAAATTATTTTTATGATAATTTTGCTCATTTTATACGATCCAAAATTGCTGTCGCACTTGGACAGAACGGATAGACTGGGGAAGAAAACATCAGTTGTATTGTTGAAAATGAGTCAACAGGACGCCTGAACATCCTGGCGTTTAATGTGGATAGAAAAGAAGGCACCATTGTGGATCCAGCAACAAGTTTTGAAGTGGTATGTGCTCAGATAATGCAGTTACACCAGGAAAAATGGCTGGTTTATGAGCCCACCATGAAATATTTTAAATATTTGAACTAGAATCAATGTATTTGGATAGTTAATAGGTTCCCGAGGGACTAAAATAGTTTTATTATGATTATTAATATTAATTAAAGTATTTATTTCTGTGGTTTTTAGAGGGAAGGAAGCGTGAGAGGTGAATAGCTGGACAAAAAGTAAATCAAATTTTGAGAAAAGCTAATAAAATTTGAGAAATTTGCATTTTCTTTTTGTTTCATCAGGATACATTTGTAATACCATTATAACAATTTAATACAATATATATATATATATATATATAGAGAGAGAGAGAGAGAGAGAGAGAGCAGGAATCTCAAACAACAACAATAACAACAACAACAACAACGAGTTGAGCATAAATACTCAGTAATCTTTACACACTGTAAATTATAAACACCAAAACGGGAGCTCGTTAGCTCTCAGTCAATTTATACAAAAGGATCTCGAAAGCTTGTTGAGATTATTTACAAACATAGAGCTCAGAAGCTCAGGATAATTTATATTTGATGAGCACTGAATCTCAGACACCTTACAATTTCACAGTCAGAGTTTTCTGACCCTTTCTACTTACTTATGGGGTTAGGCTAACCTGAACAGTTTTTCATATGGGAAAGAAGCCGTAGCTTCTGGAAAATTATACATATCGGACTCCGAACCCAGGAGTTCAGTTAACAAAGGTTTACAAGACATCTTCGTTATTTATAACAATACGGGAGTACACTAGAAGAATTATGGACGGAACCATAGTAAACAGGGGAAGAAGGCCCATGGTACACGGCCATAAAAGTAAAGAAAATATAAAGAAAGGTTACATTTATAAAGGCCGAAAACCAAAACGGAATGGAGGCAAAACACAAGCACATACTACCTAACTAGACATAAGGGCCGCAGGAGCAGAGGCTAAGCTATGTTACGAGGTAACTAAATGATGTTTTTTTAAATTTAAAGTTGCTTTACGTCGCACCGTCACAGATAGGTCTTATGGTGATGATGGGACAGGAAATGGCCAGGAGTGGAAACTAAGTGGCCGTGGCCTTAATTAAGGTACAGCGCCAGCATTTGCCTGGTGTGAAAATGGTAAACCACGGAAAGCCATCTTCATGGCTGCAGACAGTGGGTTTCGAATCCACTATCTCCCGAATACTGGATACTTGCCGCACTTATGCGACTGCAGTTATCGAGCTCGGTATGAAAATATTAAATGCCGAACAGATGAAATGTAATTTAACTATTTAGAAAACTTGGTCACTAAAACAGTTTGAGAGGAAGATAACGAGCGTACCTCACTCGTGCTTCCTTATCTTTTACAAATTCCCATTAGGGATATAAATTTGTAAGTCCGATAACGGGAACGGAAGCCTACCTTTAATTTAATTTGACAAGGGAAAACCCTACATTTAAAATTGAAGAGAATTCGGAAACTGACAATTACATTCTAAAGGGGTGGTAGATATCTTTCCTAAGTACACATGCAGATAGTTCACATAATTAGTATTCTTCCTTACCTCTTTAACTGCCTTCTTACGCCGGTCGCTCCAGCACCTCCAGGATTTCCTTCTTCAGAGGAACTCACTTTCTCGTCACACTATCAATACTCCATTGCCGCAAAACATTTGTTTTAGAAAGTATCGCCCCTTAAATAGCAGATCAGTAGATATTTCCAGAAGGAGCAAGTAAGTGCCATAGTGATCGGAGGATTGGATTGTGGAGACATGCAAGATGATTGGAGGATCAATTTAATAACAGGGATGGTAATCGTAAAACAAAAGAAAGCAGGTTACACAACCAACTTGAAAGCAATAACTTTCTCAATAGTAGGCAAAGTCTTTAAACATTAGGCTTCGGTAGAAAGTTGATAGTAGATACCTCTGCCTGGTTCTTACCGATGAAACTTCTTCAGTCTGGTAATTCATTAGGTATGGCACAGATCATATCACCGTAGAGGTGGCAAAATATTTGAGTAGACGGAGAGGCCTAACTCATGGTTTAATTATTATTATTATTATTATTATTATTATTATTATTATTATTATTATTATTATTATTATTATTATTATTATTATTGTTACGGAGTTATCCGTGGTAGTTAGAGGTGAAAGAAGGTGCGGGCGGGAATAGGTCTCAACTACAGAATTAAAGTTAATTTAAAACTTTAACAAAGGTTATATTTTCTTTTCAAAATCAACCAATGACAACAAATAACAAAAGTGTAACAGGTACCAAGTATAAGGAAAACAAGTTAAGAATTTACAGATTACAGTCGTTACAAGATTTGGGTTTCGAGCCCCAAGTTTAATTCCTGAGCTCTCAGCTCACAACCACAATAGCTGAAGGGCAGACAACCCCTAAGTACGAGGAGCACTTGCTCCTAATTACAATGTTAAGAGAGAAAGAGCAGACCCGCTCTCAATTTTACAAGCCTATCAAAGGCTACAACAAACTTCATTACTATCTGCCCTTAAGGCACACCAAGAAACAGGGGTATTAGATACCCAACGTACAGGGCCTTTACATGAGGAAAACAAACATCAAGTTAAGTTACTGGAACATAGTGCACAATAGAATGGAGGCGATGACTTGCACTCCAACACAACGTTTGTGTCAAAAAACCTATGTGGCGCTAGGCCGATAATACAGGGGCTAATCCCAATCTAGGAAGGTGACACGTATGAGAAAACTTACTATATTAAAGAAGAGAAGAACGGTTATGAAAACGTAGTCACCTCCTTTTTCAAAAATGAAGGGGAATTCGAGAGGGTGAAGCACTCTCTATCCCCGCTTTACAGATTTGTAATTTATAGATAGACAGAAAAGAATTTACATTTTTAAAGAGGTAGGTTACATACTAAAGGTTTCGAACCCTCCCCGTGAGTTAAACTGCTGAGCTAGCACGAAATGAAGATGTTAACAGGCCATTACCTTGTAGATGAACTGCTGCTTGAAGAAAGAGGCGCTTCCCGCCCCCTGCTATATATTCACACACTAATAGAGATGTTACTGAAGTGGCCCGGAGACAAGAAAATCAGCAGTTTTTATACCCTCGTGGAAAATTCGAGACCTTTCAAGAATGAATAGACACACCCCTTCAACTTTATTGGTAGACTAGGAATTACACATGGAAACCTGAGGAAGAAAGCTATGATTGGAGGAAAATTAATTACAGAAATTACTGATTGGTTAAATTCAAAACTGGCGGAAAGAGAAGGGTTATACTGCCAACCCAAAAAATGAATGAAAGAAATTTAACAAAGAACAAACTTACGAATACCAAATTTCTTCAGAAAACAGTTCCTTCACTTCGCACTAGGGTTCATAATTATAGTTCTTAGGCAGTGACATCTAGAAGAGGTCGTCCACACTTCTTGCTAGATAGTAAACAAAAACACGTCGGAATAGACACAGTTCAGAAAATTTCAAAATTACACCATTTACCGTAGTGACATCTTTTAAGAAATAGTAGAATTAGTTCAGTTTTCAAGGTTCCAAACTTCTCCTGTAGAGGAGTTTAAATTGGCGCAATATTTGAACTAGCGGCGTGGAGGTGTACCGCCCGATACTATTATTATTATTATTATTATTATTATTATTATTATTATTATTATTATTATTATTATTATTATTGTACCGGGAGGCACACCCGCCCCGTTCATTCAAATGAAGAGCCGTGAAGAATGCCATCTAATATATGAAGTTGCAACAACTAGTGCAAGAAGTTTGGACTTCTCTCTACAGATGTCTCTACTAAAAAAATATATCATGCCCGCTAGTGTGAAGAGGGATCATTAAATTTGCAAAGTAATTTGTTATTTTAAAGTATACTTAACTGTATTGTTTACTCCTTGCTTTGGATGTGTCAAAGATTGTAACACTTCTAAATCTTCACGCCAGCTATGGATGCTGGCCAATAGAAAATGTTGTATATTTATTTTTAACCAATAAAATCAGTCTTGTAGCTATTCAATTACTCAATGAAAATTGGGTGTGTGTCGGGCTTTAGCCCAGAGCTCTCTAGAACCTTCCTCTCGGGTATAAACCTGGCACATTTCTTCGACCAGGTTGTCTTATTGATCGTCCAGCCTACTGAGTGTACGTTAATAGAGAAGGCGGGGGCGTCTCGCCCATCATAGTGTATCCCAGCAGCTTTAGGTAATGGCAGCCATTATATAACTAAGTGATACCCTCTGAAAGCTAGCTCGAGGGGAAGGTCTCCAATATTTAATAATGTAACCTTAAGTTTCCAAAAATGTAAATGTTTACTTCTAATGTAAATTTCAAACAAGCCGAAAGAACATAGGTAAATTTAGGAAATAGAGAGTGCCATACCCTCTCGTATTCCCTCTCAACTTGATTTTGAGATGACTATGACTTTGTAACCGTTTCATATTTTTGTAACTTAACTTTCCTCTTTCTAGTCACCTCAGTAGCATAGGATTAGCCTCTGTAACTTCGGGCCATAAGCTCAAATAGGGTTTTAAGCTTCTAATTGCAAATTTCTTTGAGCGCAAGTTCGCCTCCCCACTACTTTGGTTTTTGGGCCAGTAACTTTAACCTATTGTCTTCCACAAAGGCCTGGTAGAATGGGTACTTGTTACCCCAGTTAAATTAAGACTTTTATGTTAAAGAAAGTTATCGTTCGGGCTTTAAGACAGTCAATACTCTTTGGTTTTGTAAAATGTATTTTGTGCTTTTGGTAGGTCTGGACTTTCTTGAAAATGTAAATTTGATAGATTTGTTAATGTTGAATGGTGCCTCTGGAAGGCTGAAATTGTATAAGGTGTGGAGAGTAGTCTCTTATACGAACTTGTAGAACAAGGAAGCTCTTACTTTGGTATAAAAGGAATTGGGAGATCCGTCTCCATGATTAGTGTTTCTTTTGGAGCAGCCACGGCGCTCTTGAAGAATGTATAATTTGGGAGCTTCAGTCTCACGGTCGTTAATCAATTGTTATATGATTTTCTAAAATTTGTTACCCAATCTTATGTATTCAAATACCTCAAACTGCAAAGCCTAACTTTTGGAAAGAAACAAAAAAGTAGCAGAGAAAAAAGAAATATAACTAACTTTAAAAGTTTTAATTAATCTTTTCATTGTCTTAGATAGACCCATTCATGCCTGCACCTTCTTTTACCTCTGTCCACCACGGTATCCCCGTAACAATTATTATTACTAGCAACTGTACCCTTGTTTCGCTACGGTATTCTACATTGCATAACGATATGGAAGTAAATTACTGTACATGCAATGAATAAGATTTATTTTAAATGGCATGTCTCTTTGCGTTGTCCTAGAAACAGCATGGGGAGGTCCCCATACGTTGTTTCCAATGTAAAGTTTGAATTGCGGAGTTGTGATGATAACGGCAGGCTCACTTGCTTACTGCCATTCACAATGGCGTTGGGAAGTTTACATTAAATTGGAAGTCCTCATTGTCTAATGTCGGGTCACAATCGATTTGGAAAATTTTCGTTACAATCGCAGGCCCCCTTTCTTACTTCCAGATGGATTACAATGGAGGAGTTTTTATTATAATGGCGGGCAACTTCCCTACTGCCAGTCAAAACTGAGTTGTGCTGTTATCATTATAATGACAGACCCCTTTTCCTAATGTCAGCCAGCTTACTGCCAGTCACACCGAGTTGGTGAGTTGCCTAATACCAGCGACATTTTAGATGGGTATATTTGTTCATAATGGTGGGCACCCTTGCCCACAACCAAACACAATCGGGTAGGGGAGTTTTGAACTAAATTGCACGCTCCCTTGCCTTCTGCAAGTGAAATCGAGAAGGGGATCATTTTTTACAATGGTGGGCCCTCCTTACCAATGCTACTTACACAGGAGTTGGAAAAGGAATCCATGCCTACTGCCAGTCAAAGTCGATGTGGGGAATGCTGATTACAATAGCATACACACACTTTCTTGATCACTACAAATCAATATCAATATATATATATATCGACATACAAAAACATATGCATCTTTAAAATATTGTAGACCTTCATTTACAGATTAACTGCTGCTAAACGGTACGTCATATCGTCAAACGGTAATAAGACGTCGTATTTCGGCGTCATTAGAACTGCCTCGATATTTCGATATTCTTCGGGGATAAAAAGTATAATTTTACCAAATTTCAATTTTCTAGCTGTCTT
Organism: Anabrus simplex; assembly: GCF_040414725.1. NCBI lineage: Eukaryota > Metazoa > Arthropoda > Insecta > Orthoptera > Tettigoniidae > Anabrus > Anabrus simplex. The sequence continues at coordinate 418,081,770 of NC_090267.1, read as the reverse complement.
TCAGATTGTGCCGCATACTTTATTTTGGTGGAGGGTGGTAAAAATTAGGACTTTTCGTCAAAATAATCAATGTACAGACACACAGTCGTTACTATTGTATTTATACAGATAGTTAAGGAATCTACTCGACGTACAACACATTTGGGCTATGTCCGCTGAACTTAGCCTGAAAAACCGACCGTTCATGATATCTCCCTTATTAATCCTCCTATGGAAATCATTCACATGAGAAAAAAGTTTTAGAAATTGACTTCCATTAATGGTGGTAGATTTTCATTAATTTTTGATGTGCATATTTTGCGGGAGTGCAAAATTATAGTTCCGGTTTCGAATAAACCCCCAGTAAATTTAGGTGTTCAGAAATAATATTGACCCTAAAATATACCAAAGGACAGGTGAATTCTAAACATCAAGTTCGGTAGAAATATATCCAGTAGTTTTCAAGTTACAAGAACTCAGACAAACAAACAAACAAACAAACAAACAAACAAACAAACAAACAGACAAACGGACAAACAGACACCAAACCTAAAAAAATATGCAGATGGTCGTTATTACACTTGAAACGGATAACTGTAGAGAAATTTCGCCAAAATAGTCGATGTACAGACACACGGTCGTTACGATTTTATTTATATAGAGTAGTAGTAGTAGTCGTAGTAGTATTTGGTTTATGGTGTGGATTACTGTAGTCACGTCCTAGTTGCTGAGCCATGGGTACGGGCTCTGAATAACCTAGTTAGTGGCCCTGAGAGACGATATATCAGTTGCTATGGAAAGGAGTGGGCATCTCAGACATTTTCTGAGTCGCACCCCTCGTTGTACTCCCTAAACTGCCAGAGGAGGGATTCTCACTGGGGCTATGTGTATGTTTTAAACAATCCTTGGACCTAAAGAAGTAACGGAGCCCACTTCCATTTGACAGGCGTTTAGGTCTGTCGCCCAGGTTGCAGATTCCCTATCAACTGCTCGCCTTGTCTCGTTTTAAATGACGTCAAAGAAGTAAATATTTTAATGAATCCCATGAGAACTATTCTCGCTGCCTTTGAACAGGCACTACTAGAATATTTAATGTGAAAAAACAATTTCATCTCATGCGCTCACAAACTGACGTCTGTCTGACCCTGATAAAGTTCAGCTTTGATTCCAGTTACTTGTTCCTTTTGTCTTCCATGATTACTTTTATTCGGGTAGTTACATTTTTATTTTTTATTTTTTGCTAGTTGCTTTACGTCGCACCGACACAGATAGGTCTTATGGCGACGATGGGACGGGGAAGGGCTAGGAAAGGGAAGGAAGCGGCCGTGGCCTTAATTAAGGTACAGCCCCAGCATTTGCCTGGTGTGAAAATGGGAAACCACGGAAAACCATTTTCAGGGCTGCCGACAGTGGGGTTCGAACCTACTATCTCCCGAATACTGGATACTGGCCGCAATTAAGCGACTGCAGCTATCGAGCTCGGTCGGGTAGTTACAGACAAGCTTTTTTTTTTCGATCGATTTTTTGAGTAACAACATGGCGAACACAGTAAATTTCGCGATGTTCCAGAATGAACTTTAGCTCTAGCTTTTATTTAGCCTCACGCAGTCCCCAAGTGCAGTATTTCGTTTAATACTGAACAGATACGCCTTCCAAGGCAGGCCGTTTTGTTGTCGAAGGCAGCCAGCCGTTCCTCCTCTGTTGTCTGCTTCTGCTTATCCAACAGCTGCTTCCTCCAGAACATTATCTTATTCCAGAACTCCATCATGTCTTTGTCCTCCTTCCCTTCTTTAGACAGGGATGGAATAGAAGACTTCTTCGACAATGAGGAGGAGGATGAGGAGAAAAACAATGTGCGGGTAAGAGGTAAATCAGGTAAGAATTTCTTACGATTCTTCGGAGTTAGTTTAATCCTTATAGTTCTCAACACATATGGATCCTCGCTCAACGATGATTCTGATTGAGTCTCGTTCAGTACGAGTATAGGATTAACAGTTACGCATACATTCTTTAAGCATAAGGCAATTAACCGCTACACGTGGGAGAAGAGTGGCATCAGATCCATAATAGACTATACCATAATCCAATGCGTGCTCATTCTACTTATTATTATTCCCCTTTGGTACAATTTGCGTTTAACCTCTCGTTGCCCACCACATTTTGAGCATGTCCTTTCCGCGGTTACCTTATTTTCACAAACCAATACTACTCGTCACATTGGTAGCAGAACTAAAAAGTAGCCTCATTTACGGTAACAGATGTACTCCTCACTCTTTTCTTATAACACTTTATCTACGATATCACTTCATTATTGCTGTGCTCTTTTGCTATTTGTTTATTTATCTGGAAGATGGAAGAGTGCATTGACGAGAAAGTGGAAATATTTAATTCCCATTTACATGAATTGTACAACAAACACGCACCAAAGCGTTCTGTGAGAGTAACACGTCCACTCTGCCCTTGGCTGACTACTGATGTTAAGACTATGATGAAAGAACGAGACGCACTACACCGACGCTATAAGCAGACTCAACTAGCGACGTACATGAGCAGTACCGTGTTCTTCGAAACCGAATAAAGCTTGTAATTCGTAATAAGAAATTTAATTATTTCCAGCATTTAGGCCCTAAACAAAAACATTAACACTGGGTCCACATGGCGACAACTTCGGTCACTGGGTATTGGCAAACCACTTGCGAAGCATACTGATCCCGAGGTGTCCCTTGATGAATTAAATACATATTTCTCTACGGAACGTCTCACTCCTGACACAACGACAGTAAAAAGCACCATTGACAATTTATTAAGGCAACAATCCCCAGTCCGTCCTGTATTTGAATTTGATACCATTACAGATCATGAGGTAAGAAGGGAAATTATTTCAATTAAATCTCACGCAACTGGAGCTGATGAAATTCCCATTTCATTCGTGACTTACATAATCGACATAATATTGCCCATTTTTACGCATTTATTTAATACCTGTCTTACTTCAGGCAAAATCCCAATTAAATGGAAAGATGCCCTCATTGTGCCTGTCCCGAAAAACTCTCCTGCAAGCAATCATGACTACCGATCTGTCTGCATCCTCACAGCACTTTCTAAGGTTCTGGAGAAGATAATGCATAAACAAATTGTTAAATACTTGGGAAAACATTCTGTACTTGATCCCTTACAGTCTGGTTTCAAGAAAGGACACAGTACTGCAACAACACTAACCAAAATCACGGATGACATTAGACGGGCTATGGACGAACGAAAACTGACTATACTTATCCTTATAGACTTTAGCAGTGCGTTTGACACTGTAAATATAGACATATTGTTAGCTAAGTTACAAAAACTTCACATGGCTCATTCTGCTATTCAGCTCTTGGGCTCATACCTCAAAAACAGACGACAGCGAGTTGTATCAAACATGAAGACTACATAATGGAGGACTAAGCTAACTGGAGTTCCCCAAGGGTCTATTCTTGGACCTCTTTTATTCTTAATCTATATTAATGACATTTCTCTTCATCTGAACGACTGCAACTATCGTCTTTATGCTGACGATCTTCAGATATACTCACACTTTAAAGTCCCCGACATTGACAAAGCAATCCATCATATGAAGTCGACTTTAAATTCAATTAGCTCGTATGCTAAAGAGAACTGTCTATTAATTAACCCGAAGAAAACGCAAGCAATCATAATAGGACAATCTAGACTTTTAAATACGCTAAACATCATACAACAGCCTAACCTCATGCTCTGTGGTGAAAATATACCTTTTCAGAAGTCTGTAAAAAACCTAGGCATTGTCATGAATGACACATTAAACTGGAATGACCATATAACAGGTGTCTGCAGAAAAGTATATGCATCTCTTTACCCCCTAAAAATGAAACAATCCATTCTTACACACAGCATGAAAATAAAACTTATTCAAACTCTCATTTTTCCAATAATTTATTACTATGATGTCGTATTAACCGACACAACTGCAGAACAAACTATGAAACTTAAAAGGGCAATGAACTCTTGCATACGATTTATATTTTCTTTGAACTTTAGGACACATATTTCCCCCTATTATGAGAACCTATCCTGGCTGAAAATCGATCAACTAAGAAATTTACATACTGCGACACTAATTTTTCGACTTCTGAAAGAATCTACACCTGAATACCTATCCTCATATTTTAACTTCCTCTCATCTATCCATGGACATAATACCAGATCGACTTCTACGCTTATGCTATCGGTTAATCATTCATCTGTATACAACCACTCTTTCCAAGTGTCTGGGACAAGCCTATGGAACACACTCGCTGTCAGTATACGTAATAGCACTTCAACAGTCTCATTCAAACGGTCTTGTCGAGATTTTCTCTTAAATACATGATCAGCTTGTATGAATTTTAGTGTGTATGAGTGCAAGTGTGATTTAGAACTATTGTTAGGTGATGTAGATAGGCTAGGTAATATTAATCATTAGAAATAACAATGATAATCTGTTATAATATTACTCCATAAATGTAGGTAGTTCCTAGGGACTGTTAATGCTGTTTTTACAAATTATGTGATTAAGTACGGTATGTAGTGGTTAAGTGTAAGAGGGGGCCATGAGCCCTAACTTCGCCACATACAAAGGCATGAACTAAATAAATAAATAAATAAATAAATAAATAAATAAATAAATAAATAAATAAATAAATAAATAAATAAATAAATAAATAAACCGATTAATTTTACGCCTAAGCTTTTCTCATAGAATATTCTATTTGACAGGGCCTATATTCTATTTCCATAATGTCTGTCAATTTATTCGAATGATACTGTATGTGCATGTTGGGAATTTAGTACAAAGGCTGGTTTGATCCCCCACAGTTCCGCCAACAGCTGTCATAGATAGCGTAGGCGTCACTGAAAAGGCATACTAAGGCTCGGTTTCTTCAACTGTATGTTAAGTTTTACTTAACAAATGTTAACTAACAATTGTTATTAATTTAACACTTTGTTTAAAAGTACCCTGTTTCACGAACACATTTCCAACATTCATTAAGAAACAATTGTTAAAGACAAATTAACACATTTCAGTGAAATTTCTGAACGCGTTTTGCAGTGAGCGTCTTTTGTTTCTTTACATAAAGCGCTCCTAGTGGTGTGTCGAAATGCTGCAGTGACAGCAGAAATTCTTTGCAGGATTCATCACACTTCCTTGCACTCATGAACATAGTCGCCTACAATATTACATGAAAAGTGTCTAACAAGTAGAGGCCAGACCCTGCGGGCAACCGATTTCACCGAGCTTCAATGTACCTGTGGGGAGACACTCAACAGTAACTCGTGTATATGGGTTTAAGTCGATACACTTTCGTTTTCGAAAAAAATGAGGTCAGATGTCATTACACAGAATCCGCTTCAGACAAAGTGGAGGTGGTAGAACACTAAAAGGCAAATAAATTTTACTTCATCATGTCAACTTCTGAAAAATTGATGAATCCCTGATTCCAAAGCAAGACATATGTATTTGGGAGTTACATTACAGCTGAACGGAGTGGTGGCCAAGTGGTCACCGTACTTGTCTGCGAACCTCGTAGACGTGAATTCGAGTCTCGTCGCAGCTATAATTTTTGCACAAAATGAATTCATATGTCCGCCTCTGTGGTGTAGTGGTTAGTGTGATTAGCTGCCACCCCTGGAGGCCCGGGGTCGATTCCCGGCTCTGCCACGAAATTTGAAAAGAGGTACGAGGGCTGAAACGGGGTCCACTCAGCCACGGGAGGTCAACTGAGTAGACATGGGTTCGATTCCCATATCAGCCATCCTGGAAGTGGTTTTCCGTGGTTTACCACTTCTCCTCCTAACTTAAGGCCACGGCCGCTTCCTTCCCTCTTCCAATCCCCCAGCAAGGCTCCTGTTCAGCATAGCAGGTGAGGCCGCCTCGGCGATATACTGGTCATCCTCCCCAGTTGTATCCCCGACCCAGAGTCTGAAGCTACACGACACTGCCCTTAAGGTGGTAGAGGTGGTATCCCTCGCTGAGTCCGAAGGAAACCGACCCTGGAGGGTAAACAGATAAAGAAGAAGAAGACGATTAAATTAATATTTGAGGGAACGTCAAGGTAAAAATTGGAACAAAAATATTACGCAAATTGCAGTACAGTTTATTTTCTACCTGAAATTAATTTAGGCCTAAACGTTCTCACCGTTACTGCTGGATCTCTTTCTGTATATACAGAGTGAAGCGAAATTCGCGCACTCGGGCGTCGTAGCACGACTCCTCACATGCCAGCAGTAATAATTTCGTGTGGCTATTTCTAGCCGAGTGCAGCCCTTGTAAGGCAGACCCTCCGATGAGGGTGGGCGGCATCTGCCATATGTAGGTAACTGCGTGTTATTGTGGTGGAGGATAGTGTTATGTGTGGTGTGTGAGTTGCAGGGATGTTGGGGACAGCACAAACATCCAGTCCCCGGGCCACTGGAATTAACCAATGAAGGTTAAAATCCCCGACCCGGCCGGGAATCGAACCCGGGACCCTCTGAACCGAAGGCCAGTACGCTGACCATTCAGCCAACGAGTCGGACATGCCAGCAGTAAAAGAATGTCTCTCACAAAAGTTCGTCCTGCGAGTATATCCGTGAGGAAAAGGGCGTTGAAGAGTGGCAATCTGGCAACACTGTAACCACATGTAGGGTAACTACCTCTGTAGGCACGTATTAGTCGTGCTGTACAGTTGCTGCAGTGGATATAGTTTGGGGTTAGTATGCAGAAGGTCGAGGGGGTCGATCGTGGTTTGAGGCGTATGTTTCTTATTTCTTAAACGTAGTCCAGGTGGTATGGTATCTGGCGTCTTAATTGTCAACAGCGATTGCAGTAGCTCCTCTAGAAATCATTTGCACATACATACTTATTCTTCTTCTTGATCTGTTTACCCTCCAGGCTCGTGTTTTCCGTCGGACACAGCGAGAGATCCCACCTCTACCGCCTCAAGAGCAGTGTCCTGGAGCTTCAGACTCTGGGTCGGGGGATACAACTGGGGAGGATGACCAGAACCTCGCACAGGCGGCCTCACCTGCTATGCTGAAAGCAGGAGGGAAGAGGGAAGGAGGAGAAGTGGGAAACCACGGAAAGCCAGTTCTAGGATGGCTGAGGTGAGAATCGAACCCACCTCTACTCAGTTGACCTCCAGAGGCTGATTGGACCCCGTTCCAGCCCTCGTACCACTTTTCAAATTTCGTGGCAGAGCCTGGAATCGTACCAGGGCCTCCGGGGGTGGCAGCTAATCACACTAACCACTACACCACAGAGGCGGACGCACTTACATACCGTACTACGATCCTAGAAATGCATGAACATTCGTTTTCATTGGTCGGCTTTGAAAGACGCCCTTTTCACGTCGTGGGCGTCAATTTATTTGCACCACTTCGTCTACTAGATGCGTTACAACGTGTTCAGCGTTACTAAATTTTGTAAATGGAGGATACATGCGACCTAAGAAACGGCGTCTTACTGTATTACAGTATGCAATGTCCGATGGAAATTAGCAAATAAAAAGTTCGCCTCGACCCCCTGCATATTAACCCAAAACTCTATCCACTGCACATACTGTACAGCACCACTAGTATGTGCTGACAGAGGTAGTTACCATACATGTGGTTACAGTGTTGCCAGGTTGTCACTCTTCAACGTTCTTTTTCTGCCGGATATACTCGCAGGACGAACTTTTGTGACAGACACATTTTTATTGCTGGCATGTGAGGATTCGCGCTGCGACGCCCGAGTGCGCAAATTTCGCTTCACCCTGTATACTGTAGCCTATATATATTTTATATATATTAATTTCTTCTTCTTCTTCTTAATCTGCTTACCCTCCAGGGTTGGTTTTTCCCTCGGATTCAGCAAGGGATCCCACCTCTAACGCCTCAAGAGCAGTGTCCTGGAGCGTGAGATATTGGGTCGGGGGATACAACTGGGGAGAATGACCAACCTCACCTGCTATGCTGAACAGGGGCCTTGGTGGGGGATGGGAAGATTGGAAGGGATGGATAAGGAAGAGGGAAGGAAGCGTCCGTGGCCTTAAGTTAGGTACCATCCCGGCATTTGCCTGGAGAAGTGGGCTACCACGGAAAACCACTTCCAGTATGGCTGAGGTGGGAATCGAACCGAGGCTGAGTGGACCCCGTTCCAGCCCTCGTAAGACTTTTCAAATTTCGTGGCAGAGTCTGGAATCGTACCCTGGCTTCCGGGGGTGGCAGCTAATCACGCTAACCACTACACCACAGAGGCGGACATATATTAATTTGAGGTAGAAAATAAAGTTCCACTGCAATTTGATTATTCATTTTATTCGCATTTTACCTTCACATTCCCTGAAACAATGAATTAATTTGTATTAAAAAAAGTGTGTCTATGGCAGGATTCGAACTCAAATCGTCGCGGTTCAGAGACAAGCACGATTACCACTCGGCCACTGCTCCACACGCCGCGGTTGCCACTCTTCAAGTATGGTATATAGGTGATGCATTAGGATCGGGATTCATAAATTTTTCGGAAATTTTTGGGTTGCAGACCTGACAAGTTTGAGTAAACTGTGTTCGCATTTTAGTGTTCTAACACCTCCATCTGTTCCGAAGCGGATCCTGCCTCATGATATTTGTCCTCACTGTTGGAAACTCTAACCTATTTTCAATATCGTCTAGTATCTTGTTCAGTATGGCTTTGGTAATTAGAAATATATCTTCTGACAACTCTAGAAAGTAATTTCTTAGTATGGGTCGTCCTATGCCTTCTTCAGTTTATAAATAGTCTTCATACAGCAGTAAAGCTTCAAACGTACGTCTTCTACATGCCTCCATTTTGAAATTTTAGCAGTTGTTAAGAGGTAGCCTACGCTACAATAGAAGGCCTGGACAAGCCGACACATTTCTGAGCGAACGATGTAGTTCAGGCAATGGCCGCTTGGATCACGTTTATGTTCTGTTGTTCTCATGTTCTGTCTATATCTTTATATTGAAGATTCATACAATAACGCGAAATAATACATTTTTATTGTCATTATGTCCGGTGTGAATGAGATATAAATATACAAAACAACTTAGAACACACTACACTTCATAGAGTTCTTTCATTTTGCACTTGTTTATCACAACGGAGTAAAGAATAGGGAAATAGGCCTAAATAGAAGTACTGACCCGATGTTTTCCCTAATTCTATAATTTCAACACTTTTCTGCTCAGATGCTTGTTCTTGAATTTGTTTAGTACATCACAGTCATTAGTCACTTTCTTTGCATTATTATCAAGAACAGGCCTGAAAAATGTAAGTATAACGTATGTGATCTGTGCTTGATCACAGTCGCGGCACTGAAACATCTCTTTAAACTTTGGAGCGGTAAGGAATTTCAGCTTTCGGACAAGTTTACATTTTCCGAGATATCCTAACGCCCGCGTTGTAAATATTAATACATTTTTAATAAGAAGAATTTGCATCGGCATTTTGTCGGGGAGGCAGAATTCCTCTCACAGTACTTACACCGTAATCTGATTCGACAAAGTGCAAGCTACATGTTCTGGAGTTATCATTAGGAGCCGGAAGAGATACTTTTCTGCTGCCCTGTCCAGAAGTAACAAGCCTCCATTTCTCCCGTAAACTCGGATCTTTAGGGAAAAGATGAAAATGTATATTTGTGTATATTTCTTCGCTGTGTCAGATGTGCAGTTAGGCACGCAAAATTAACCATCATAATAATGTTAATAATAAATAATGTTATTGGCTTTACGTCCCACTAACTACGTTTTCGGTTTCGGAGACGCCGATGTGCCGGAATTTTGTCCCGCAGGAATTATTTTACGTGCCAGTAAATCTACCGGCAGGAGGCTGACGTATTTGAGCACCTTCAAATACCACCGGATTGAGCCAGGATCGAACCCGCCAAGTTGGGGTCGGAAGGCCAGCGCCTCAACCGTCTGACTCACTCAGCCCGGCAATAAACCATCTTAACCTACAGAATGGAAAGAGAAACTTGACGGTAATTGGCCCCAGGGGCTCTGAAATTTTGAACGTGTGTTGGCAACCACGGGGCCCTTAACTGAGTCCTGGCATTTCTTCCACTTACTTGTGCCAGGCTCCTCACTTTCATCTATCCTATCCGACCTTCCTTGGTCAACTCTAGTTCTTTGCCTACCCCTACGCTATTAGGTTTCCGAGGGCTAGGGAGCCTTTTATTTTCACGCCCTTCGTGGCCCTTGTCTTCCTTTGGCCGATACTTTCATTTTTCGAAGTGTCGGACCCCTTCCAGTTTTTATCTCTGATTAGTGTTATATAGAGGATGGTTGCCTAGTTGTACTTCCTCTTAAAACAATAATCACCACCACCACCTTGACGATAATTTGGCAACACATAACTAAACAAATGTTACTGTAAATGCATCTCAGCAACCATCCATATATTGCAAATCGTGAGACCAAGTTAAAAAACGACAAAACTCTTCATATGTCACGTTAGATAAGGCCTTACCGTATAAAATAAAGTTTAATATATTATTTCTTCTCATAAAACATGTTGCAGTAACACACATCATCATAGAATTCACGCCAAACAACAGAACATAAACGCGAACCTAGCTATGGAAAAGAGAAAAATATTACCCCGCTTTTAATGCAAGAAATTGGCTTTCTGTCCAGGCCTTCTAGTATCTAGTAGGCTTTGGTTTAACACAGGGTTGCTACCAGGTTAATTTAACACAAGTATTAACAATTTGTTAGAATTAACAATCCTTGATGAGACAACCATTTTATTAAATTATGTGTTAAGTCTCCTTAACAGCAGAGTTAACACTTAACATTCGTTGAAGAAACCGGGCCTAAGGAAATGAGGAGTGAGGTAATTTCCCGTGGCTTTCCTCATTGAGTCAGAAATTGCTATTGCATATCAGTCTGCAGTCCACTGAAATGAATGCACCAACCGACCCTATGAGTGATATTTTCACACCATTCATAACAGGGACTTGCTGCATAGGGAATGGTATTACTAGCATCGCTCATACCCCGCTCACTTTCATATATCAAAGTCGAGGATGAGACTGAGACAGGTCAATGAAAGTAGCAAATTTATTCTGTCCCATACCGGAAGGAATAATGCACTGTAAACACTACATCTCGCCAGCAAAGGCATCGAATGATTCTATGTAAGATTTTCCTCATTATTTTTTTCCCTAGTAGATAGTATAAATAGTCTTCTAATAATTTCATTATAAAGTTGTTGTCTCCTTGGATACTAAACTTTGACTCAAAGTTCTGTGCAAATACGTTACCGTATTACGTTAAGTTGCGATATTTTGGTGCAATATCTTTTTAGGATATATAGTGATATTTATGCTGTAATTATGATTTACTTATGACTGAGTTAGTTCATAAGTGTGTAATGTTAAGATTTAGGGTTATATAATATAAACTGCGACTCAGTGTTAACTTACTCATTCCTTGTCTTCTTTCTTCGCGATGTGTTACCCTATCAGTTGATTATTCTCATTTATGTTATTTTCTTTATCTGATGCTCTTTTCCTCTGATGACCTAACTTCTTCTTGGAATATGTATGTCCCATTGCTCTGCATATTTTACTACCTAACTTGGAAATATGTGCATCTGTCTAAACTAGTGAAGTTCAAGGATTCCGAGTTCGTATTGACGAAAAATCGCCCACATGTTTAGCCTATATTTATTTTTATACTAAATTTACGTCCCCTATATTATCATATTCCACGGAATTAATAGCCCTTCTAACATTATATATCGTAGTTAACAACGTAGTAAGGTTATTTGCTTTACGCCCATTACCTACTTTCACGATTTTCGGACACGAGTTAACAACAAGATCTACTTTCCTCAGGGTCTCTCTTTGTTATAATTTGGCTCTCTCTCTCCAGCAGTTAATGGCGTTCTCCCTCCCAAACCCTACGGACTTTATGTAATGGGAGTAGTTTAAATTTCCCAAACATCAATATGTTTATATTTTTAATACCCCTCCCATCCTTTGCTGCTTTTCCATTTTCCAATTCCCCTTTTCCCTCCCTTCTTTGTATTGCGTTGTGCACATTTTTATCTTGACATTTTCTTCGATTTCTAACTAGATTTTGTACACTGTGTAAGCAGCTTTCTCCGCTACTCGATTTATGTTTCAGAATCTTCGGCTCAGGTTTTTCCTGACCTGACGTCGTAGCATGCAGCCGCTGCACATCCTCATAGGGCACCCTTCTATGCTAAATACTCTGAATATTGATGCCTTCTTTCACCATTTTTGCTGTACTCTTTGTGCTGCTACGGATCTGCCCCCTCTTTTTTCATTTTCCACTATGAGATTTTCAACTGCTCTGAAGATAGTCCTTTTTTTTTTTGCATGTAGCAATCAATGCTTCTGGGCTGTTGGTAGATAATGCATCAGATTCGACTTACCTCCGCCTCATCCAGCGTTTCAGCTCCGCACTCCGCCTCGAGTGTGGAAAGACTAGCGTTCGTCTGTCCCAGCGCACCGGACTACGCCATCGGCGCTAGACTCTACTCCTAACATCCAGCATAACTTCGACGTGTGGTAGTGCAAGTGTGTCATAACCTCCCCTCTGCCCCTCCTCTCACCAACTTCCCAATATAAGACGTGCCTACCAGCCTTCTACTTTGAAATGTACTCCGACTATTGGAGAGAGAGGGCCATATTTATCACACTGGTGTCAATTTCTACTTATTTTCTGGACCTTTCCACACAAGAATGGGACTTTCTGATTGTAAACTTAGAATTTGTGCATTTTTCATTCATGTGACTAAATGTTCTCGAGTGTTTGTACTCCATCTGATAACGCTGATTTACATAATATACGTACACATACAATTTACTGTTTCTAGTGCAGTTTTTCAGGCTGATTTCAAACCTGAAAACCGTTCTACTCTGTCACGTCAGACTTTGAAGATGTTGAGTAAGTTTTATTTTTTATGAAACTGCGTTCACCGAAAAAATTCCATTGTTTTTCGTTATTTTTCATACAACGTAGAAAATGTTCATTTGTTTCCTTTTTATTGCCAGTGATAGTGGACATTATGACATCCAGAGGTCGCATAAATTCACCAGATCTGTTTTGGAACGTGTGCGGCTATGTAACAGACAAATCCAATAAGTGTCATGTGGTACATTTGCACTAATGTTAACTAAAAGCATGTTCATTAGTACTCCAAGTAGCAATCAATGCTTTAGTAAAACTTCTGTCTGATAGCTGGTTTCCTTGATATAACGTTAAGAATATGGAAATGGTTGATGTCGAAATCTTAACAACGATGTGTGAGACAGACAAATGGTTTGATTATTTTGAATCAGCATGTTTCAGTTGTCTTAGAACGCTTGTTGGATACCAAAATGTTACGGAGTTATCCGTAGTAGTTAGAGGTGAAAGAAGGTGCGGGCGGGAATAGGTCTCAACTACAGAATTAAAGTTAATTTAAAACTTTGGCAAAGGTTGTATTTTCTTTTCCAAAATCAACAAAGATGTAACATGTACCAAGTAGCAGGAAAACAATTTCAGAAATTACAATTGTTACAAGATTTGGGCTTCGAGCCCCAAGATTAATTTCTGAGCTCTCAGCTCACCACCACAATAGCTAAAGGGCAGAAAACCCCTAAGTACGAGAAGCACTTGCTCCTAATTACAATGTTAAGAGGAAAAGAGCAGACCAGCTCTCAATTTTACAAGCCTATCAAAGGCTACAACAACCTTCATTCCTAACTGCCCTTAAGGCACACATACAGGGAAACAGGGGTATCTTGTACCCAACCTACAGGGCCTTCACATGAAGAAAACAACACTGGGTTAATTAAATGGCCCAAAAAACCAAATTGACTGGAGGCGTAGCTTGCACTCCTACATGAAACTTCTTAAAACCTAGGTGGCACTCGGCCAGTTATACAGGGGCTAATCCCATACTAGGGAGGTGACTCGTAGAAGAATAATTTATTACACTAAGAAGAGAAGGAAATCGGGTATGAATACGTAGTCACCTCAAAACAACATGAGTGGGAGCTCGAGAGGGTTAAGCACTCTCTATCCCAAATTGCGGTTAATTTACATGAATATAGTAAGGTTTACATTAAAAGGATTCGAACCTTCCCCCGCGGGTTAAAACTGCTGAGCTAACAAGAAATAAAGATGTTAACAGGCCATTACCTTGTTGATGAACTGCTGCCCGAAGAAAGAGGCGCTTCCCGCCCCCTGCTACATAATCACACACTAAGAGAGATGTTACTGAAGTGGCCCGGAGACAAGAAAATCAGCAGTTTTTATACTCTCGTGGAAAATTCGAGACCTTTCATGAATGATAACAACCCGCCCACAAACTTTTATTGGTCGGCTAAAGATTACAAGTCAAAACTGAAGAAGAAATCTAGGATTGGTGGAAAATTAATTTAGAAAATTTAGGATTGGCTAAATTTAAAACTGGCGGAAAGAGAAGGGTTATACTGCCAACCCAAAAAATGACTGAAAGAAATTTAACAAAGAACAAACTTATGAATACCAAATTTCTTCAAAAAACAGTTTCTTCACTTCGCACTAGGGGGCACAATTATAGTTCTTAAGTAGTGCCATCTAGAAGAGAATGTACACACTTCTTGCTACAGAGCAAACAAATACAAATCGAAATAGACATAGTTCAGAACACTTCAAAATTTACAGTAGAGACATCTTCCGAGAAACCTTTGATTTAATACAGCTTTTAAAGTTCAGAATTTCTCCTGTAGAGAGGTTTCAACTGACGCAATGTTTGAATTCGCGGCGTGGAGGTGTACCGCCCGGTACAGACCCCCCCCCCCCTAAAAGTCCTTCCAAGGGGTGACACAGGAGAAAACAGTAAATTTGTTTTAAAAAAGGTCCAAGTTTTTTGCAGATTGGATGGATAAAAATTTAGCAGAGAAAAATACCAATTTTTCAGTAGTCAGAGATCTCTTAATAGGTTTGATATTGGTGGGTGCGACTATATTAAGTCCAGTTTTAAAACTTTTGTAGTAGATTTTGATGAAAAGGTCTCTATGGTTGTAGTAATTGAATTCCAAAGGAAAACTTTAATTCTTGGAAGAAGAAAAAAATTTTCTAAGTCCACCAGATGTTGATGTTGAATCCAAAAACGCCGTAATTCAGGATATGGGATGTCCATGTAGCTGAATAAGTACATTAGTTGTTGATTAAGTTTGACGGCCAGACCAAACGCCGCTGCTTGTTTTCAGAGGAGGCCGCTCGGACCCCTCAAGTACCCTGAGATACACCTCTCCCGCTACTATGAGAGGGGTAGTGGTGGTGAAGCACGCCGCACACGCGACGATTGTTTACAGTCCGGGCAGGCAGTTAGCAGGTGGTGCGCCACACATCAGCCTTGGCCGGAAGGAGGACTCCGACTCGCCGTACACTGGTTGACCTCACTGGAGTAGAGCAGGCCCGTACTCCACCACAGTGGCGGTACGGCGCCGCACGGCTGCGGGGGCACTGAAACATTAAGATCTCGGCGGCAAAATTTTGTTGGACCATAATGATTTTAGGGTACAGTCTTTCTGGTGAGGCAGAGGGGCCAGCGGCGTGGAAGATTTTATTTCATTTTAATTAGCCACTGGTGTGTTTGAGCAGGAGACGGGAGCTTGGTAATGGCCTAGGTGGACAGGACAGCAGTTTAACTGACAGGGGAGGTTGTACAATGAATATTTAAATACAAGAACATGATTCAAAGGGCAGAAGGCCTCAACATGAAACCCAAAATATAACCTTCAGATTTCTTTCAAAAGATAAAAAATAAAAACCAGCTAAGTTAGCGCGGAAATTACACAGGTTTCACCTGCGACAGGTGAACCCTAAAGATCCTCTCGGTGGCTGGATTGCTTAATAATAAAGTAACGGGTGTGAGGAAATCGAGAATAATACACGGCCCATGAAATCTGGGGGCAAGCTTGCCCGCGGGAACAACATTCTTGACCATTACTTGGTCGCCTACCTTCAAATTGGTGGGTCTCCGTCAACGATCATATCTTTCCCAAATCTTTTCATGAGACACTTTAAGATTGGCCTTAGCCTTCTTCCAAAGATCTTTAATGTTCTCCGGATCTATTGTCTCAGGTAGAATATCACTCAGAGACCAAAGGTTAGAGGGCGGCGTGTTTGGAACAAACTTGAACATCAAGGAAGCTGGAGTAAATTTATGGGATTCATGAACCGCCGAATTCAAAGCGAAAGCTAACCAATGCAGGGACGTGTCCCACCTAGAATGATCTTCATGATGATAGGCAATAAGAGCCGACCTCAGATTACGATTGAACCTTTCAGCTAGAGATGGTTGAGGATAGTAAGCAGAAGTAGTCACATGAGAGATGGACAAGTGAAAACAGAACTTACGAAAGAGATTGGACGTGAAAGCTTTAGCATTACCGGACACAATATATTGACACGGACCAAAAGAAGCAAAAATGTAATTTAAACAGGAAATAGTGGACTGGGCGGTAGCCAGCTTAGTCGGAAATAACCATGAAAATCGGGTGAAGCCATCTACATACACAAGGATGATTTTATTGGCATTCCCCTTTGACTGGGGAAAGGGTCCGACGTAGTCGATATAGAGTCGTTCCATGGGGCGCGACGCTTGATGAGAAGACAAAAACCCTTGCTTAGTGGACATGGTGGATTTACTAAGCCAACAAGATTTACAAGATTTTACCAATTCATGGATTTCTCCGTCTATACCCTTCCAGATGAACATTTCACGAATCTTTTCACGGGTTTTAAAGATGCCCAAATGCCCCCCCAGTGGGGTCTCATGATAGTACTCGAAGATCATAGGTACAAGAACAGCTGGAACCACCACTTTCATCTTATTATCATGCCTCGACGGGCAACACAAAACACCATTCCTCAGTACATAAGGGACAACATGTTCCCCAGAAGAAAGGGTTTCCATGATAGGGGCCAGCGCCGGATCTTCACGTTGATATTTCTCAAGATCCCTAAACAACATGGGAGCATCAGTTAAAATGGCATTAACCTCAGGTCTTATGGACTCGGGAGGTGAAGAACTATCGGCCAGTTCATGGGTCTCTACATCTTTAGAAAACATACGGCTTAGTCCGTCTGCCGCAACATTTTCAGTACCTCTTATATGCCTAACATCAAATTGGAAGGCCGAAATTCGGATGGCCCACCGGACTATACGACCAGTACGACGCGGCCTACCTAAGACCCAACTTAAGGCTTGGTTATCAGTCTCCAAGTCGAACTTGACATGTTCCAGATAAAGGCGGAACTTTTCTAGCGCAAACAAGACAGCCAAACCCTCAAGTTCATGGATGGAATATTTGGCTTCTTGAGCCGATAGAGTCCTAGAGGCATAGGCGATGGGTCGCCTCCCTAGTTCAGTCTCTTGAAGAAGGACTGCAGCTACCGCCGACGACGACGCGACAGTTTGGACGATGAATTTCTTGGAGAAATCGGGCATGGCCAGAACAGGGGCATTACACAGAGCTAATTTGAGATCTTCAAAAGCGGCTTGTTGAGAAGGTCCCCACTAAAATTTTACGCCTTTCGTACGTAGTAAGTTCAAGGGCTCCGCTCTATTGGTGAAATTTGGAATAAATTTCCTGAAGAAATTCACCATACCAATGAACCTAGCAATACCTTTGATGTCCTTGGGAGGCTTGAAGTCACGGATGGCCTGTGTTCTAGAGTGATCGACTGCAACACCATCGGGCGACACAATATGCCCTAGGAATGACGTGGAAGGCTTAGCGAAGGCGACCTTGGACAACTTCACAGTTAACCCAGCCTTACGAAGGCGATTGAGAACTTCTCTCATATGATCTAGGTGTTCTTCGAAGGTCTCCGAAAATACGACGACATCATCCAGGTAATGATACAAGTACTCAAATCTGATGTCGGAGAAGACCCTGTCTAGCAGTCTCATAAACACAGCTGCTCCCGTGGGGAGCCCGAAAGGCACGCGGTTGTATTCATACAAATTCCAATCTGTGGCAAAAGCTGTCAGGTGTTTGGATTCCTCTGCTAGCGGAATCTGGTTATAAGCCTGATTGAGGTCTAAGATGGTGAAGAACTTAGCTTTACGAAACCATGAAAAACAAGAATGAAGGTCGGGAAGGGGCACAGATTGTAACACCACCTTCCGATTGAGAGCCCTATAATCAATCACGGGCCTGAAGACACCTTGCGGTTTCGGAACAAGGAAAATAGGCGATGAATACGCCGACTTAGAGGGCCGAATAATGCCATCCTTCAACATCTGATCAATGATCTCCTTCAGAGCCTTCATTTTAGGCGGAGATAGTCTATAAGGTGGAAATCTGACGGGGATGGAATCCGTAACCTCAATCTTATATTCGTTAAGGTCAGTAACGCCAAGATTATCAGAGAAAACATCTGGAAACGACTGACACAGCTTACGAATATTATCATCCTGTTCCTCAGGTAGATGTCTAAGAACTAACAACATCTCATCCTGGGTAGGCGAAACAGATGAGCATGACGCAGAACTACATTTCAATAAGGGAATTTTACAATTCGAAGCAAATTTGAACGTGCACGACTTGCTCTGAAGATCGAGCACTAGACCAGTGTGAGATATGAAGTCTGCTCCCAATATAATGGGGCAGGACAAGTGCTTAGCCACAAACAATTTGATTTTGCAAGTAAATTTGGCAATTCTAATTTTTGCATACAGAAAACCTACAATCTCTAATGGAGAGGAGTTTTGCCGAAACGCATTGAACCAAAGACGAACAATAATCAGGAAATTTACAAGCAGATTTCAATTTGGAATATCATTCAACCGAAATAATGGAACAAACACTGCCTGAATCTAAAAGAGCAGTTACAGGCTCATTATTCACCTCAATTTTAAGGAAAGGTACTGATGCGGGGGAATCCGCCGCAATCCTTAGACATTCCTTAGGACCTTCAAAAGATACATTTGAAGACTGAGTTTTCCCTAAAATTTCGATATGTTTACTTGGGGCTAAACCTCGGGAAAATGGGTTCACCGACTCAGCCGAAGCCACTAGTCACTTATTATTATTGGGCTTGGTGGAAGTTGCACCAGAAGTTGAGCAGGATTGGGTGCTGCTAGCATTAGGGCAGTTCTTGGCAATATGTGAAAACGCGCCGCATCTAAAGCAGCCTTGGGATGAACCTGCTCCATTATGTGTCCTACTAGATTTGATCAATGGACATTTATTGCGAAGATGGTCAGGCGACCCGCAAGCGTAACATTTACGAGGTGTGACGGGTCGGCGAAGTGGAGGCCGAAAACTACTAGAGGATGGAGGGGGTTCTTTCGCGACACGCAAGGTATTGGCGTATCTAACTCCTTCGGCTGAGACAGCCATAGCCTCCAACTCGGCAAAAGTTTGCGGACGCGACGCAAAACATAAGTATGATCTGTAAGGGGGTGAAATTCCTTCCACGATGGCTTGAACGATTTGATCTTCGGGAAAATGAAGGGCAAATACCCTAGTATAGAATTTGATGTCTTGTATGAAGTCTGCCAAATTTTCATCCAACCGTTGTACTCGGTAGTAGTACTTTTGAATGAGCGATGACCTAGCTCGAGCGGGGATAAAATTTGCCAACAGATGGGCATGGAAGTCTTCTATGGATGACTGTTCAGCAATTGCCCTAACTATCTTGTCGGAGAGAACACCAATTGCATAGGGATAAATGATCTGCCAAATTTGACACGGAGATAGAGAAAAAACCAGGGCATGATCCTGAAACTCAACTAAAAACCTTAAGAATGAAATTACGTCACTGGTAGAGTTAACAGAAAACTTAGAAGTACCTCTGAGCAACATTGCTAAAGGATGGGGCAAACTGCTAAAACCTGGGGACGTAGTAGGAAGGGGCCTAAGTGGCGGAGAAGCAGATTCAGAAGGAGCATTATTTAACACGAAGGGTGGAATGGACGTGCGACGATCGGACACAGTTTCTAATGGGGCAGATGTTCGTTGTGTAGCCTCCGCAGTACTACCTCCTTCCTCTTTGGAGGAATCCTCCTCACTTACGATATTTACTACCATAGGCTGGTCGGTTTTTGGAATAGCAGATCCAGATAACAAATGGCTAACTTTACTAGACATTTTAGACAGGTTTTCAGCAACAGCACTAGCTTCCTTACCCTGAAGGTCATTTAACTTCAAGGACAATAGATCACATACCCTATTATAAAAGTGGTACAATCTGGCGTGTACTCTTTTGAGTTGATTAGAAGATGGATCACTTACTTCAAAAAAACTAACTACAGATGCTAGCTCAGTAGCATTATCAGTGATCGTGGAGAGAGCGTCAACGATCTCTTTTTCTACCAAAGTCGGGATGGTAATAGGCAAATGAAGGGAATCTTTTAACTTATTGGTGTCTATTGCAACCGTGCCTCCATATTGAACATTCCTAATCGTTAATTCATAGATCAATTCCTCCTTGCGCAAATAGCCGGGATGGAGGACGTCGCGAGAGCCGGACATGATGACAGAAAACTTTTAGGAAAATAAAAAATATTCCAGCAACTGAGAAAATTGTTAGAGTTCGAAACGAAAACAATGTTTAGCCATCAAAAGGGGCTAAATTGAGACCCATTCAACCACGCTCTGTTACCACTTGTTACGGAGTTATCCGTGGTAGTTAGAGGTGAAAGAAGGTGCGGGCGGTAATAGGTCTCAACTACAGAATTAAAGTTAATTTAAAACTTTGGCAAAGGTTGTATTTTCTTTTCCAAAATCAACAAATGACAACAAATAACAAAGATGTAACAGGTACCAAGTAGCAGGAAAACAATTTAAGAAATTACAATTGTTACAAGATTTGGGCTTCGAGCCCCAAGGTTAATTTCTGAGCTCTCAGCTCACCACCACAATAGCTAAAGGGCAGAAAACCCCTAAGTACGAGGAGCACTTGCTCCTAATTACAATGTTAAGAGGAAAAGAGCAGACCCGCTCTCAATTTTACAAGCCTATCAAAGGCTACAACAAACTTCATTCCTAACTGCCCTTAAGGCACACATACAGTGAAACAGGGGTATCTTGTACCCAACCTACAGGGCCTTCACATGAAGAAAACAAACTCTGGGTTAATTAAACGGCCCAAAAAAAAATTGACTGGAGGCGTAGCTTGCACTCCTACATGCAACTTCTTAAAACCTAGGTGGCACTCGGCCAGTTATACAGGGGCTAATCCCATACTAGGGAAGTGACTCGTAGAAGAATAATTTATTACACTAAGAAGAGAAGGAAATCGGGTATGAAAACGTAGTCACCTCAAAACAACATGAGTGGGAGCTCGAGAGGGTTAAGCACTCTCTATCCCAAATTGCGGTTAATTTACATGAATATAGTATGGTTTACATTAAGAAGGATTCGAACCTTCCCCCGCGGGTTAAAACTGCTGAGCTAGCAAGAAATGAAGATGTTAACAGGCCATTACCTTGTTGATGAACTGCTGCCCGAAGAAAGAGGCGCTTCCCGCCCCCTGCTACATAATCACACACTAAGAGAGATGTTACTGAAGTGGCCCGGAGACAAGAAAATCAGCAGTTTCTATACCCTCGTGGAAAATTCGAGACCTTTCATGAATGATAACAACCCGCCCACAAACTTTTATTGGTCGGCTAAAGATTACAAGTCAAAACTGAAGAAGAAATCTAGGATTGGTGGAAAATTAATTTAGAAAATTTAGGATTGGCTAAATTTAAAACTGGCGGAAAGAGAAGGGTTATACTGCCAACCCAAAAAATGACTGAAAGAAATTTAACAAAGAACAAACTTATGAATACCAAATTTCTTCAAAAAAAACCAGTTCCTTCACTTCGCACTAGGGTGCACAATTATAGTTCTTAAGTAGTGCAATCTAGAAGAGAATGTACACACTTCTTGCTACAGAGCAAACAAATACAAATCGAAATAGACATAGTTCAGAACACTTCAAAATTTACAGTAGAGACATCTTCCCAGAAACCTTTGATTTAATACAGATTTTAAAGTTCAGAGTTTCTCCTGTAGAGAGGTTTTTAACTGGCGCAATGTTTGAATTCGCGGCGTGGAGGTGTACCACCCGGTACACAAAATATCCACCGATTTTTTTATTATTTTCGTTTTTGTTGATCAGTGTAATCTAAGAGAGAGCCAGTGGATTTCTAATTCCTTTGACTTGAAATGTTGCTTGAATTGATGTGCAAATGAACGTTCTTCCGTCAATACTTTCGAAACCTTCCGTACTTCAACACTGTTTATGTCTAATTACTGTGGAGATGCCTTGTTTTGAACGTGTGGACTGTTAACCTGGCATTCTAATTGGGTGAAATGTATCTGTGGGACATCGACTGCTTTCTAGAATTTGGTTAAAAAATTGTACAGTGCAGTGTTTTCGAGTTAGGTCTATTCCTACGCTATTGATTGATTATGTATAAATATAATTTTATATTTATATACTCACTTTCGCTCGCTGGAGGCTCCATCAGCAAACCCCCGTGTTTCTCTGCATCAAAAGAGGTCATTTCGAAGAACACTGTGGCGAAACGGCATGTCGTATCGACAAACGGACTGCGCCACCAGACCATCCTTTAAGTTGCCTGTTTGTTTGGTCCGTACATTGGCAGTTATAGTATGGATAGGAGTAAACGTTTCGATCTGGGGCAAATTTCGTACGTTTTTCATAAGCTGAAAAATTATTTTAGTCACTTAATCCGTTAGAGATGTTCTTATAACATCTCGTCCAAATGAAGAGGCTGTTTTGTAAGCTGTCCAGAACAACCCTGATATTAGTACACGGACACTTGCAGAACAAACATCAGCCGGTCATCATTTATGCGTATACTGCATAACAATAAATTTCACCCATACCATCTGCAGTTAGACCAGCAGCTCCACGGACGTGATTTCGATGCTAGAGTAACATTAAGTCAATGGGCTTTACGCAGTGTGATCAATAATGCAGCCTTTTTGTCAAGAGTCCTGTTTTCAGTCGAATCACGATTTCACAACAATGGCGTCGTGAATATGCAATATGCTCTACTGGAACGCGGAGAATCGCCGTTAGGTAAGACAGAGCCCATTTCAAGTGCAGTTGGAAGTAAATATCTGGTGTGGTATCCTGGGAGACTATCTCATCAGACCATATTTCTCGAAGGACATCTGATGGGAGCACGATACCCACAGTTAATGGAGAAACTGGCGCTGCGCAAGCGATAACGAATGTGGTTTCAACAGGACGGGCCCCATCCACGAATCAGTAGTCGTCCGGACCCATCTTCATGCTTCATATCCAAATAAATATACAGGCAGGGGATGACACGTTGACTGGCTTGCCAGATCACCCGAACTAACGCCACTTGACTTCTTCCTGTGGGGCCACTTAAAGCAGGTGGTGCATGCACAGGAGCCTGAAAATCCTAGTCACCTTCGGCAACTGATCACCGAGGCATACCAAGCTGTTATACCTGACTTGTTACAACGTGCAAGAATGTCTTTGCAACGTTATGCTGAAATCTGCATAAACCAAGGTGGTCAAAATTTCGAACACTTGTTACTCTGAATATGCATGGTACCCTATTTCCTACCTACTGGCCATCATGTCGTAGTCCAACCTGGCTACGTAACATCGGATAAAAACGGTCCTTTTCAGGATCAAATAGAAATTCAGTCTTTGGAACAGAACGATATGCGGCCATATTACAGTCAATGTAAACGGCGTTAATAGACATAATAAAAAGTGTACCAGCCAGTGAATCGAACCTATTACTAGACAGCTTGGCTGATGCAACAGCAGGGATGCGTGATTTAGGCACATTAGCTACCGCGAGCCGTAGGGCAGAGTTAGCACGTTGTATTCCTTGTAGACACTTCCTGTCCAAACGTAAGATAGTGTTATTCGCAGCTGTGATCGTTTTACACATAAATTATAGCTTAAGTAATAGGAATAACGCTGCCGCTAATGTTTTTCAGATGACTATGGTGTACGAGTTAGTTGGGTTACGTACCGCCGAAAAAATAAGGGGCTGGAGAACCACCCGGTATATACGACTCGCCTTTGCTCGTTGGGGGCTCTGCCCTCAAACCCCCGGTTTGCTCTGCATTAGAAGCTGTCATTTCGAAAAATACTGTGTCGAAACGGTATGTCGCATCGACAAACGTACTGCGCCACCGAATCACTCTTTTAGTAATAATAATAATGTTATTTGCTTTACGTCCCACTAACTACTTTTTAAGGTCTTCGGAGACGCCGAGGTGCCGGAATTTAGTCCCGCAGGAGTTCTTTTACGTGCCAGTAAATCTACCGACACGGGGCTGTCGTATTTGAGCACCTTCAAATACCACCGGACTGAGCCAGGATCGAACCTGCCAGGTTGGGGTTAGAAGGCCAGCGCCTTAACCGTCTGAGCCACTCAGCCCGGCAATCACTCTTTTAGTGGCCTACACGTTTGGTCCCAGGATATTTTCTCATATATTGTCAATTTATAGTATAGATAGAAGTATACATTTCGATCTGGGGCAAATTTCGTACGTTTTTCTCAAGTTGACAAATTAGTTTAGTCACTTAATAGACAGCTGCAGTCTTGAACCTTGGGAAGCGTATTGAGGATGAAACGATACACAGTTTTGGTTCTTTGACGTTTTGTCGTATCCCATCGGGTACACCTCAGAATAGTTTAGAAACTTATATTGGTCTGAAATTTGAGTTGAGTTACCACATATTCCTATTCTTTTTCCATACCTACCCAGCAATTTGGCTTGAGAATGGCCTACGGATGTGCTAATGAACCTGCCGAATTTTGTGATTCTATCAGTCTTATAAGTGTGCCAAACAGTACAATATTAAGAAAAATGTTTTAAATTGTCGTAAAATCGGAAAATGCAGCTTATCTAAAGCATAAGGGATCGAGATACAACGATAAGTCATAGAGACAAATTTTTCAGATATCTTCACGTTTAGTGCCGAATATGTTGTCCGTTTCGCGAAACGACTTTCCGCATAGCCACAAAATACCTCGAAACGATAGTCTGCACCGTCAGAAATATAGCTCCGACGTTTCGAAAAGTTAAACATTGTAACCTTTTGGAATGTTCTGCTTGTTGTAGGCCAAGAGATATGATTTTGCCAATTTTCAATTTTCTAGCGCACATCGAATTTTACGTCAGACACTTTCTTTTATGGAGGGGAGTAAAAATGTAAAATTTGAACATTTAGGAATTTTTCTTTAGGTTACGGAATAATTGCTACTACTCTGCCAAATTTCAACTTTCTAGCTCATCTGGAAGTGGGTAAACATTAATGTCAGTGAGTGAGTGAATGAATGAGTTAATGTTCTGAGTTAGCCTTCTGGCTTTATATAGAATAGAATACTCTCCTCCCCCACTTTCGGATCACCTGAAACTGAAGAAGGAGTAATAATTTTATTGTAATAAAAATGTGTTTTGATACAAGCATATAACAGCATTAAACATTTACAATCAAACTTATTAACTATTTTTTCTTTAAAGTTTATGGGCCGATTGCAGAAACGATGACTATTTTTAAGCCTTAGAAGACGTCTACCTAAACAACGTCTAAATCGAGCACGATTTTCCATTGCATAAACAATGTTCGGCCGACATCGCTTAAAGTTTCAATATTGGTTTGAAAATGGAGATAGAAATATCTTTCATGCAACTCTGCCTGTCGCAACAAATGAAATTCGCTGTTGTGCGCACCGAACGCCAGTCAGCTGTTTGTCTTCCTACACATTACTCAAATATGGATAAGCATGAACAAGACTTGCCCACAGATAAGAGTATCGCTTTCGGTGGAAATTAGATCCCATAATATTATCGACACTAAAGTGACACGCCACCGTTCGGGGGATTGTAGCTTTGATTACAGCGTTGTTGAGTGAGCGTAATCTGCTCATAAATACGGTAGCTTCGGCGAAGGGAAGATGAAGCAATAGTAATGTGTAACCGAGTGTGTTGTACGGGCCATATAGATATAGCTTGCATTCTGGAGATCGTAGGATCGAAACGCATCTTCGGCAACCCTGAAAGTTGTCTTAGGTAGTTTCCCTATTTTTTCACCAGGCAAATACTAGGGCTGTTATTATGGCCACGGCTCTTCTTCCCCAGTCCTCCTCTTTAAACAATAATCACCACCATCACCCCCACTTGACTTTTCCTATCTGATAGTTGCCAAAAACTTATGTGATTATATATGTGTGTTTACTTGGCAACAAATATAAGTGAATCCCTCCCGGTTGATGTATGTGACAGACCTCTGACGATAGGGACAAGTTATTCTGATAGTGGACGTGACCTATAATGGAAGTTACCCCATGTCTATACTAAAATATATCGGTTGCCAAGAATTGTATTCAAGTTGACAGTTACTGAACTGTCCCTTTGTTAGTCTCAAGAAAAGAGTCACTTGAAAAGCGAAGCCTTATTTTAAGATCTATCTCCCCGTACATGTCAAATGAATTGCTACGATTTAACAGCGGGTGACCCACAGAGAGGCCGTCGGACTAACCTTTCTTCTCGAAATCGACTCAGCATGAACATACAAATTTCATGCTTCATGGTACATGTTTCACTCCTCTCATTTGAGGTTAAACAGTGCTCTCGGCAGTGTCTAAACATGACCGGTTTAAGATCGGTTTTAGGCAGTGTCTAAGTGATAAATAACGTCTCTGCAATGCGGCAGCCATACTTAGGCATTGTTTAACCGTAGACGTCGTCTAAACACCGTTTCTGCAATCGGCCCTACTTATTTATTTTGTTCTAGACGTTAACAGAGTTGTATAATCTAGGACACACATGCATCTTATCCTCCCCAAGTTGTGTTAGTGTTTAACTGTCACATCTTTATAGTGTTATCCTACAATTACAACATATCTTTTGAACGAACTGAATGACAGAAATAATGACTGAGTGCCTATATGAACTGATGAGTGAATTGATTTCATAATTGAATTGTGCTCGTGCATGAATGATTGAATGAACACTCTTCTCATCCAGTCACGGGTAGTTCTGGCTTTATATAACAAATTAGATAGCGGGAGAATGTGCACGCTTGATAGTACATTCCTCTACTTGGAAATTTAGTGTGGTGAAACGGTAGGTCGTATCGACAAACGGATTACACCATCAGACGGCCGATTTAGTGGCCTGCATTCTTGTCTCTAAGATATTTTGTCATATCTCGCCTATTTATACCATAGATAGGGGTAAGTATTTCGATCTAGGCAAATTTCCTACGTGTTAAACAAGTTGAGAAATTATTTTGCCAACCTAGCAGACAGGTACAGTCTTGAAACTTGGCT
The DNA here is from genome assembly GCF_040414725.1 of Anabrus simplex. NCBI lineage: Eukaryota > Metazoa > Arthropoda > Insecta > Orthoptera > Tettigoniidae > Anabrus > Anabrus simplex. The sequence continues at coordinate 418,054,445 of NC_090267.1, read as the reverse complement.
AGCGTATCGACAACGAAACGATCTATAATTTGGTTCTTTGACCTTTTGTCGTATCACCATAGGATCCACCTTAGATTGCTTTATAATCATAGGTTAGGCTGAAATTTGAGTAGTGTTTCCAGATATCCCTCTCATTCTCCCATACATGCTGTACATAACAGATGGAGTAATGAAATCTGTTTACATTTGGCTAATGAACGTGGCAAGAGGCCTGCTGAGTTTCGTGAGTCTACCTGTCTTATAAGTGTTTCAAGCAGTAAGATAATATATGGAAAAGAAACAAAATTGAACCAAAGTCGGAAAATAAAGCTCAATCTAAGGTAGAAGGAATAGAGATACGACAAAAAGTCGCAGGACCAAAGTTGTAGATGTCTCCATTCTAGGCAGTAATTACCGTTTAGCCACAAAATACACTCATGTTCATAAAAACCAGAACAGCTTGAAAGACTAGAAATACGAAGTTCATAATCACAGGACATGTGCATTAGTATGTTCTAAAGAAACGATCAGCATTTGAACCATGTCGGTCCTCTGGTTCAAGGTCCACACCGGTATCTCGGCGTACCACCACCGACTGGTAAAATGTGCCTGCGGCACTCGTTGTCACTATAAACTGAATGTAATGGATCAGTGGGACTGAAGCAGTCGTTCAGGATGCCTCGCAGACGTGTGGGACGAAGTGTGTCGGCAGTGCAACGGGTGTGTACAGAATGGTTCACAGAAGGCCATTGAACACGATGAGATGGGTCTGGTCGCACCACCCACACCACCCACACCACCCACCGAGAAGATCGATACCTAATCCGAATGGCATTGCAGGACAGATCTGCGTCCTTCTCGGCTCTGTGTAACACATCGTACACTATCAGGAGTGACAGTGCGTCGCCGTTTATTACGGTCTGGTTTACCGGCGCGCCGTCCACTTCACCGCCTACATTTGACTAATGTGCATAAACATGCTAGACTGCAATGGTGTATGGAACGACGTCATTGGGGACAGGAATGGCAGCAGATAGTGTTTTCGGACGAATCCAGGTTCTGTTTGTTTAAAATGATGGCCGCATTTTGGTTCGCCGCATATAGGGGGAGAGGCATCACATTGATTGCATTCGCACAAGACATACAGCGTCAACTCAACGCCTTATGTTGTGGGGTGCTACTGGGTACAACCATAAATCACAGATGCGTGTACGGGACACTGTGACCAGTTTGACCTACGTGAATGACATCCTGCGACCCGTGGCCATACCCTTTCTGCACGACACCCCAGACGCCATATTTAAGCAGGACAATGCGCGACCACATGTTGCTGCACGAAGACGCGCCTTCTTTTTGTCACATGATGCCTGGCCCGCCAGATCACCGGACTTGACGCCAATCAATGTGTGGGATATGGTGAAATGACGGGTGTGGCGCTGTGACCCAATGCCAACCACCAAAGATGAACTGTGTAACCAGGTGAATGAAGCATGGATGGCTATACCCCAGAACGCCATTCGCGCCTTATATGCGTCGATGCCATCACGCATGCAACAAACTGTCAGTGTCCATGGAGGACCCATTGCCTACTAGGCAACAGTACGCATGTTGAACCTAGGTGACTGAAATGCTAATCGTTTATGCAGAACATACTAATGAACGTGTCCTGTGAATATGAACTTCCTATCTCGTCTTTAAAACGAAGGTTTGCACCGATGATAAAATTACCTCATTATTTCGATTTTTCTGGGGCGTGAAATGTTAAACAATGCAACTTTATGGAATTTATCTGTCGGTTACAGGCCAAGAACTATAATTTTGCCAAATTTCATTAATTTTTTTTAGCGCAGCTGGAATGTTGCGTACGATATTTTGTTTGGGAGGGGGCTCAAAATTGAAATGTATAACTTTTTGGAATTTTTCGTGGAATAGAAGCTAATAGCTACCTCTCTGCCAAATTTCAAGTTTCTAGCTCGTTTGGAAGTGGGTAAACATTAATGTCAGTGAGTGAGTGAGTGAGTGAGTGAGTGAGTGAGTGAGTTAGCCTTCCGGCTTTGTACAATAGAGATATGATAGAGCTGTGGAATATGCACGCTAAGTAGTGCAGACCTTCATTTGGATATTTATTGCCGCGAAACTGTACGTCGTATCGACAAACAGATTACGCCATCAAACGACACATTTAGTGGCCTATATTTTTGTTCCAAGACTTTTTGTCGTATCTCGGCTATTTATGGCATAGATAGAGGTGAATATTTCGGTCTATATCAAATTTCGTAAGCATTTCATAAGTTGAAAAATTATTTTGCCGTCTTAGAAGACAGCTACAGTCCTAAAAGTTAGCAGACGTATCGACGATGAAATGGCCTACAATATTGGTTCTTTGACGTTTTGTCGTATCTCCATCGGATTAACCTTAGATTGCTTTAGAAACCTAGAGTAGACTGAAAATGCAGTACAGTTTGCGCATATTCCTTTCGTTTTTCCATACATGTATGACAGCTAGAATAATGAAATTTTATTTACATATGACCATTCGTCTTGCCAAGGAGCTTGCTGAATTTTGTAGTTCTGTCTGCCTTATAAGAGTGTGTATCAGTAAAATAATATATGGAAAATGAAGCAAAATGGACGAAAACTGGGAAAATCAAGCTCTAGAAGGGGTCGAGATACGACAAAAAGCCATAGGAAAAGGGTTGCAGACCTCTTCGTTTTAGGAGCCGAAAGTGTTTTTTTGATAGCAATTACCGTTTAGCCACAAAATACCTCAAAACGAAGGTCATCACCGTCATTAAATTTGGCTGATTATTTCGATATTTTGGGGGGGGGTAAAATATTAAATTACCCTTGCAAATTTTCCATCGGTTACAGGCCAAGAGCTAGAACTTTCCCAACTTTTAATTCTCTAGAGTACTGCAACATAGCGTCCGTCATTTTGTTTTGGGGGAGGGGAAAAAATTTGAACTTTTTGAAACTTTCCCGTAGGTTACAGGCTAGTAGCTATCATTTTGACAAATTTCAAGTTTCTAGATCATGATAAAGTGGACAAACATTTATGTCAGTTGGTCAGCCAAGTCGTTTTATATAATAGAAGATGTATTTCACAAGAACATTAGCACACGTACTGTGTGTGACCACAAGGGTCCTGAATTTTAGAATAACCGCCAGAAGACGTAAAGTTACAACTTGGAAAAAATAAACTATTCGTATGCACAAATAAAAAACGGCTTGGACTTGACAGAACGCAACACACACAAAGTGGCCTACATTAACAATTATGAAACATGAAGGTAGTGGCGCACAATGCTTTACGAGTCTTTGTTAATGTCTATTATGATGTTGTTGAGTACATTTCTGTGGATACCTAACCCTTTGAAAATATTCCAGGTGTATTTTTTGTACTGACGCAAGTGCGATAACAGGTATAACTTGAAAACAATATTCTCTCACCCATGGGTAACTAATGCAGATATCGAGCTCGAATTATTATTATTATTATTATTATTATTATTATTATTATTATTATTATTATTATTATTATTATTATTATTATTAATATTATTATTATTATTACTTGTATGTATGGCTATGAAGTGATGTACATCCATTTATTATTAGTATTATTATTATTATTTGCGTAGTTGAATGATCAATCACTACACACTACAATCACTACTGATCTGCATTTAGGGCAGTTGCCCAGGTGGCAGATTCCCTACTGTTGTTTTACTAGCCTTTTCTTAAATGATTGCAAAGAAAATGGAAATTTATTGAACATCTCCCTTGGTAATTTATTCCAATCCCTAACTCCCCTCCCTATAAACGAATATTTGCCCCAATTTGTCCTCTTGAATTCCAACTTTATCTTCATATTGTGATCTTTCCTGCTTTTAAAGACACCATCCAAATTTATTCGTCTTCTGATGTCCTCCCACGCCATCTATCCACTGACAGCTCGGAACATACCACTTAGTCGAGCAGCTCGTCTCCTTACTCCCAAGTATTCCCAGCCCAAACTTTGCAACATTTTTGTAACGCTACTCTTTTGTCGGAAATCGCCCAGAACAAATCGAGCTGCTTTTCTTTGGATTCTTTCCAGTTCTTGAATCAAGTAATCCTGGTAAGGGTCCCATACACTGGAACCATACTCTAGTTGGGGTCTCACCAGAGAAAAATAAGCTCTCTCCTTTACATCCTTACTACAACCCCTAAATACTCTCATAACCGTGTGCAGAGATCTGTACCCTTTATTTACAATCATACTTATGTGATTACCCCAAATGATCATATTGTGTGTGAGGTTATGTCATGTACATAGGCATTTATAGAGTTCCGTTAATGTAAATACCAGTAAATTAATATTACAATTTATTCTTGCCTGTATATAATTTGTAATCTATAATTGTGAAACACGCTGTAACTTCCAGAATGGTAATAGGCACTTGAAGGCTTGAGAATATTCCATCCATTGTAAACTGTGTATTGCGCACTCTAGAATTTTCAAGAAGATATATTTTGTACTGTAACTTTCTAGAAGCCTGGTCAGGCACATATATAACGGGACGATCTTGACGGTAAAAGTTAGTTGTTGTTTGGAAGTTAATGGTCGACGAGTTATGGTATAGCAAGAATATACTTGTGACCACGTGTTAGCTGACATGCCGAGGTAGGCATTCGGTAGTCATCTGCTTTCAACTGTGTTACAAAGTTGCAACCTCCATATTGAAGTGCTTGCAGTTGTTTATAATAATGGCGGCTTTGTTGATATTCTCGAAGTGAAGTTTTTGTGTTGTGATACTGTGATTAAGGTTATGTGTGTGTGTTAATTTGTAGATAAATGTAAATAAAATAATTGTACCAACTGACAGCATCTCGTATGCGTCTCTGTGGATACGTTAGTACATTGAGAAGGTGAGGACATTACTCACGAACGATCGGCGATTAACTGTGCGCATGATAGCGGATGAACCGTGAATCCGTGCGACAGATCGTTACCCAGAATTTAAGGAAGAGGCAAACGTATTGTCGTCTTGTGTCACATCACTTGACTGACGATCAGAAGCAGGTACGTTTAGAAGCTTCACAGGACTTTGTCGAAACGGCGGATGCGACACCAAATTTCTTGAACTGTATTGTCACTGAGGATGAAACCTGGTGTCTCAGGTACGACCCTGAAACGAAACGGCAAGGTATAGAATGGCGTTCTCCGGGATCCCCTCGTCGGAAAAAAGGTCAGAGCCGAAAAGTCACGCATCAAACTCGCTTTGAGTGGAAATAGATTTGACGATATTCTTGACGTCCAACGAAACGTGACGAGGCTTTTGAACACCATACCAAAGGAAGCCTTCTTGCAAAGTTTCCAGGACATGTATCGCTGATCTCAGCAGTGCCTAGTTGTGGGAGGCGACTATTTAGAAGGACAGTAAGGTCACTGTCGTGCATTGTTCATCTATGTCGATAGTACAGGACTATTCACCGAACTTTATTGTCACAGGTTGTATTTTAGAGTGCATACTTCGGAAAGAGGACTCTGTGCAGTGGTAGACGAAAGCATTAAATCAAAACAAGGTTTCATTGAAAATGAATCGCCTCAACTGCTGAACAGCTCACTGAAAACACAGCGTACCTACTATTAAAGACGTGTGTTAGTAACAAGATTGTCCCTCGAGTTGTTGCAATATTATTCTACAGAAGAAGGAGTGTAATTTCCGACTAATGTCCAATAGATTTTCGAGTCTCAGTCCATAGACTGGTTTGATGCAGCCATCCATGCCACCCTATCCTGAACTAAACTTTTCATTCCTACGTGACTATTACATCCTAAACCTGCTCTGATATTCACGCCATGGTTATACCTTGGCCTACCCATACCGTTCTTACCACCTATACTTCCCACAAAAACCAACTGAACAAGTCCTCGGTGTCTTGAGATGTGTCCTGTTATTCTATCTCTTCTTTTCGTCAAATTTATCCAAATCGGTCTCCTCTCACCAATACGATTCAGTATCTTTTCATTCGTGACTTGATCTACCCACCTCACCTCCAGCATTCTTCTGTAACACTACATTTCAAAAGTTTCTATTCTCTTTCTTTCTGAGCTAATTATCATTGATGTTTCACTTGCATACAATGCCACGCTGCACACGAAAGTCTTCAAAGACATATTTATAATTCCTATATTAATGTTCGAATGGAGCAAATTTATGTTCTTAATAAAGTGCGCTAGTCTGCATTTTCTGTCCTCATTACTTCTGCCATGGTTAGTTATTTTACTACCGAAGTAACAATATCCATCTACTTCCTTTAAGACGTTATTTCCTAACCTAATATTTCTTGCATCACTTGACTTCGTTCGATTACACTCCATTTGAAATTATTGTACTCCTTCCCCAAGACTCTAGCAGTTTCTCCAGATCATCTGTAGTTTCAAATAAATTTCCTAACTTTTGTAGTGTTACGTAATGTAATTATTCCACCACGATATTCCTGTGCGAATAAAGTAAATAACTGAGACTAATTGGTTCAAAAAGGATGTTTAAAAAGAGGAGGGGGGAGGGAATCCAAAGTTCTAGCCCTTCGGGCAAGTAACTCAGTGTTGAAAACATCCTAGGGATATGAGCTAACGAATTTTAGATATAATATATTCTTTATTTATTCCTAAATCCTTTTCTTAATCATCGTTACCCAGTCGATTAGATTAGCAGTTTGCCTTTTTCTACCACTACGAGCATTAATGTGAGTCAATGCCTTGTTTCACTTAAGCACCACTACGAGCACTACTGTGAGTTAATGCAGAGCTTCACTTAAGCCCTTATAAGTACATTCGGTGTTCGGTGTGGGCATTTTTCAAAAATCAAAAAACGCCTAAGGGTATTGAACCAAGGAACACATTAAAGAAAAAATTATGTAAATAAGTTAATTTGGCTAGGATTTGAATAAAAAACAAGATGAGTAAAGAAACAATGAATTTTAAGCTGTTCTTTTCGAAACTGAATTTAGTCCGGAAGTGATTTTCGAATTTATTTTGGTAGCTTGATAAAGCTCTCCAAGACTCTCAATTTGAAACCTTTCTAGATCCTTTAGCCTTTCAAATTTTGGCACAATTGAGGTAAATGTTTAATTTTACGTGTTTCATAGTATGGGGATCCCTACTTTGTCTGCTGAGAAATGTTTTCAACATTAAAATCAATGAATAAAAATAACGAGTGGGATCGTGCTCAGAGAGAGAAATGTTCCGTAATAAAATGTTCCAAATCCTCGTGAAATCAAATAGAGGGAGGAAATCAGTCTGCCCATATATTCCAGCTGCTAGAAATGAGTGTTTAGGACGGTGTTGAGAAAAATGCTGATGTTACATTAATAAATTTATCAAAAGCGCAATTATCCTTTTATATCTACTTCTTTCTGACCGTCTGCCAACAACTTGAGGTTGGAACTACATATGAACTAATCCACGTTTTTATGTCGTGATGCCTTTCTTGAAGATAATCTTATGTTTATATAGAACAGGTGGCGAAGGAAATCAACGAGAAATTATTTGGAAAACGAATCACAATCGAAGAAGGGGAAATCAAAACTCTAAGATTTGTCGATGATATACAGCCGAAACCGCTTATTGCGACATCGGTTTTAACAACGGATTGGATATAACTGCAAAATCTAACGGTCCAGTCAAAATCTTATATAAACACTGTATTTTAAAAATCGCTTATAACGACATCGCTTATTACGACATCGCTTAATACGACATATCGTATAAAGCGGCGTATTTTGATCACACTTCCAGATAAATGTATATCGGCTATGACGTCGAATGTTAATTTTTGTTTGTTACGTATTTTTGGATTGCTGACAACAATATAACGCTTATTATTGTAGATTTCAAATCAGTCTGTCTGTTAAACAGACAAGGCAAGCAAGGCTGTGAATAAGACGCAAAAGAAAAGGAATTTCTTTAATACTGAACAAAAGTCACACATAATATGGCGATCACAATCACAATCGAAGAAGCGGAAATCAAAACACTGCGATTTGCCTATGATATAGAGTAGAAATCACTTATTGCGACATGGACATTTTTAAGCTGAACACTGTTGTTATTCATAGCTGAATCATGCTGGGAATATAAACCTCAGCATCACGAAGGAAATGGCTGTATCACACTCAACGATTTCTACAATTTGGAATAACAAAGAAAAAGTAAATCTCTTTTCGCAGAAAAATCTTTAAGAATCAAGATAAACAGAACATGTGAGCACAAAGATATTGAAGAATCTTTACAAAGATAGTTTAATTGCAAAGAACGAATAATGTGCCGATCAGTGGACCTATTCTTCAAACGAAAGCCAATGAAATATCTCGCAGTCCTACTCCACAAATAGTGTACTGTAAATACAGTGGTTATTTCAGTTACGTGTTTTAACGTTTTAACTTAAATCTTTTAATTGACCGTGTAAGTGCAGCCTAAAACTTTTCTAGCGAAAACAAAAACAGTTTGTGCGACTATCGGCTAAAACGACCTGGTCGTTATAACTGATTTCGACTGTAGTCTTTTTTGCTTTTGGCTTTACGTTGCACCGTTACAGATAGGTCGATGGGACAGCAAAAGGGCTAGGAATGGGAAGGAAGCAGCCGTGGCCTTAATTGAGATACATCCCCAGCACTGGCTGGTGTGAAAATGGGAAACCACAGAAAACCATCTTCAGGGCTGCCGACAATGGGGTTCGAACCCACTATCCCCCGAATACTGGATACTAGCCGCACTTAAGCGACTGCAGCTATCGAGCTACGTCTAGAGAAATTGCTGAATGGTATGAAAGGAGTCTTGAGGAAGGAATACAAGATGAAAACAAATACATATATCCAAGACAAAAGTAGTGGACTGCAGTCGAATGAAGTTAGGTGATGCAGGAAAGATTAGAGAAGGAAATGAAGTCTTAAAGGAAGTAGATGAATATTGTTACTTGTGTTGTAAAATTACTAATGACTAGCAATTACCCGCGGCTTCGCTCGCGTGGATTTCGTAATTTGATCAAAGTAATCGTTCCTCGGCATTGTACTAAGACATTACCTGAAACTTCCTGAAGTATAAAAACTCGCCCAAAAATTGAGTTTCATTTACACCAGAAATTCTTTGTAAACCATGTTTGTGGTATTACCTTTTGGAGCTAAGGCGACCATGCGACATAGAACTGTACATGTGAGAAACAGCCTTCCCTCATGTCGAAAAATTAAATACATATTTCTTCATTTTTAAAAGGAGTTTCCAAATACGAATTTTCACGACTGTAACATCTTCAGTTTCTAAGATATAAGTATCCTCATAAAAAATAATTCAACTATTTTTCACTTCTTTTCACCCCTGTTAAGTGCCTTCTCCGAAAACAAAAAGGTACAGGTTCTTGTATTTTTGAAGGACTTTCCAAATGCCAAGCTTCTTGTCTCTAATATGTTAAGTTTTTGACACATAATGCAGACAAGGTTTTTATATTGTGTTTGCGGAGGACCTTGGCAATTCGGTCTGTGGTGTTGTGAATGTAAGGCCATTCCAGGCTTGTGTCTATGTCATACAATTGTCTATGTCCTATATTACGTACACATGTTATGTAACCCTCTTAGACTGATTCTGATTGTTCCGTCAGCTTCCGCTTTGAACGCTAGCGCTGTACCGCGCCCGGGAAGCCATCTGGTGACGAATGAACGTACCATTTCCATTTCTATTATATCGTCTAAATTCAAAAGCTCAAGTTTAGAAGCCTTTCTCGTGGACAGTTGAGATTTCCTTCTGATGACGCAGAGCACAGTTCTCTGCGAAACGTAAAGAATTTCACCTTATTTTCTTGATACGGCATAAGCCCAAAAGCCTACATCATGTCTATAAGTACGGGCCGTGAAAGCATCAATGGCAACAGTAATGCCATTGTCATGCGGCGAATATGGAAAGTGTAATGAAAGCTTATAATGATACTTGGGCTATTTGTCTATTGAATAGTAACCTTGGAGCTGATCAAAACCACCAGTGTTATCTATCTATTAACAGGAGATGTTGACTTTCATATTCGCCGCTTGACAATAGCGTTACTTTTTCTTCATATTCTGATAGTGAATAGAAACTCTTCAATAACAGCCATTTTTGAGATATTGAACCCATGACCTTTTTGTAGTTACTTTAGGGCACATCTTTCCATTGTGTAGGCAGCTTATTGAACAGTTTAATCCCATTATATCTATCATTTTATTATGTCTTCATCAATTTAACATGTGGAAAATCTAAATCGTTATTTCTCCGTGTATCTTATGAGTGAATATTTCTACGGGATGTCAGATCATCGAGATTTCACTTGAAAATAATGAATGCAATGAAATATGCGTAGTGATGGGAGAGTCATAATAGCAAGTTCTTGAAACATAGGCCTGCATGACTCCCCGTTGGCCTTCCCTTTTATAGCTTTCATCATATTGCCATCTTTTGCCACTGTTTGTGCGTCTGTCGAATTTCCTCATAATATGGTACAGTATGATAAATGTGAATGGAAGAAAGCATAGCATCCACAAAACATCTGATTACTATTAAATGACTCTTTCAGTCTTCGAAGTAAGGATAACCCTCTAGACAGTCTTTTACATAACTTTCGTGAGTATACCAGGTTAACTTATAATCCGAATGTATTCCCAATAACTTGACAGAACTATGCTCATTCTCATCTTAAGTTCATTTAATTAAGTGAAAAGAAATAACTTCCGTCTTGTTACTATTTATCAGTTTATCAGCCTGCTACCGATTGAATGATTTCTGTAGCAGCTCTAACCTTTCGTTTTCCACATTTGCTAACTCCTTACCACTTGTTATGACAGCGATATCATCTGCATAGAGTGCTGAACTGCAGGTTAAATTACTCACAAAGCATTTATATACACGAGGAAGAGAAAATGTCCTGTAACTTAACCCTGAACTACGCCTGTTTTTACTTTGAGTGCTATAGATTTGTGGTTCCCAACCTGTACAATTTCAAGGATTTCCACGTGTGCAGAGAAAAAGGAACACAAGGAAAATTGTTCTGATAGACTGCATAGCTATATATGGTTAGGAAGCGTAAACATAGGAAGTGCATTCTCAGATACGTGTTATTAGAAGTAGGCCATCGATATTCGTTCAAGGTTTCAAAGTTTGCATTTATATTGTGTGTCAGCAACCACGTTATTTAAACTGTAAATGTGATCCTCTCTATACGAATTAATTACACATAAATCTGTTACGCACAAAATAAAAATACATTTTGTTAAAGTTATGAAATCAATGTTATTATCACAATGTAAAACATGTAAAAACAACATTAGATTTATTGACAATATTACATTTCGTTTCGTTTAAGTCTTCTAAGATCTGTGTGACAACTCATAGTTTAGTACAGCAGTAGTATATCGTCAGCATCATTAAAATAAACACACAATGGATTGCTCGCTCTGCCTGTTCTATGTAGAAATTTTCTAAAGTGTCCGTGGCCTGTCAAGAGCTGCGTAACGCGTGCTCGTGCTACCCAGTGGTATCAGCCGTTTAGTCCATTTCCCTCGTGGATCTTCCTGCCATCCTTGCTGCCATCGTTCCATTCGTCTGCCGTAAGCCATCTTCTGTAATTCTTAAAGCTGATCTCCGCTGTACTGCAGCTATCCTCCGCCGGTATTCTTCATGATGATGATGATGATGATGGTTTAAAGGGGCCTAACATCTAGGTCATCAGCCCCAAATAAATATACCCTTCTACACTGTTCGCCCCTGGAGCTCTGCACCGATTGTATCAAGCAGTACCTCAATTATTTATTCTGGGCTGTGTGAGTCCTGCACAGCAGGCAACACCTTAGCCGAGAAGAACCCTGTACAGGGCTCGTAATTGAACTCAGTACCACCCATACAACAGCCAGATACTCTAACCGAATAATAAATTCTCCCTTACCCAATAATGAAATGAAATTTGTTACATAATGACATTCGTACATTACAACCGGCAAACCCCAGCACACACCCACACACCCACCCATACCCACACAAACGCACACAAACACAAACCCGCCCACACCCACAAAACCACACACACACACACACACACACACACACACACACACACACACACACACACACACACACAAAAACACACATCTTAGCCTAATTCACAATCTTCTGATGGACAGCTGGCGACTCCAAAACTTCTGATGTTCCGCTGGCGACTCCAAAATTTTCTGATGATCGGCTGTTGACTGCAAAATCATCTGATGATCGGCTGATGACTTCAATACCTTCTGATGATATGCTGGTAACTCCAAAATCTTCTGACGGTCATCTAGCGACTCCAAAATCTTCTTACTGATAAACTGGCGACTCCAAAATCTTCTGATGGCCAGGTGGTGACTTCAAGATCTTCTGACGATGTCCATCGTGAGTCAACTTTACGTCCATCTTGGTCATAACTTGCGAAGACGTTGGTTGCATACAGCAGTCCTGCTACCAAAGGAGTTCTGTTAAAGAAATGAAACCAGCTCGCTGACATGGTCCTTCTCCTAACGGCAGTGTAACTTCCGATATGGAGAAGGCCCCTAAGCACTCACTGTATGTATAATACTTCATATAACATTATTGGCTTGCGTTGTTGAAAATCGTACTCCTTATAAAGCCAGGGTGCGGACCGTATAGTGAACAGAACCGCGCGGCAGTAATAAGTTTATTATTTACTTCGGGCGTAAAATGTTCCCAGAGAAGGAAGTCTTTCAAGCGTTCCTTCATTTTGTCTGTCAGATATTTCTTTTATGCCACTATGCAGTAAATACTACCAATAAATACCTAACATTGTGGACTTTCATTGAAACTGAATCTACTGTAAATCTATTCGGCTTTTTTTTTTTTTTTTTTTTTTGCTGTTAAGTGTCTTTTTTCTTACGTTACTATTTCTCATAGTATAATTGTCATATAATCATACAATTTTAAGTCCCACGAAAGGCTAAGCAGATTTCATAGTCGAAAAATAAACACTATATCAATAACAATATTACTCAAAGAATAAGAACTGTTTCCGTGGAAACTACAGCTATTTCCTTCCCAATACATTACGGAAACATTTTTAGTTCAATAAGCTACCTTGTATTTATACGTTTTTGTTGATACAGTGTTTGTATTCTTAAGTTGAATGTAAAGAGCATTGATGTGACGGTTCGGTTCAAGAAAATCCCACATATATTGCTTCGAACTGACTGCTGGTTGCCTGCTGAGATTCCAAAGACAATGTTACCCAGTTATACGCTACCTAGCATTAGTAATTAATTGAAACTAAAATAGACCTATTGTTTGTACTTTTTAAAACTTAACCTGATGCTTGGATCTTATACCATACTGGACAAATTGTCTATAACCTATAAGGGACGATCAAAATGTTTCCGTTCGACGGCCGTACAGTCCTGAATCGGGATGCCAGTCAGGTAAAATCGCCGTGAGTATATAAGTACTCATCCTACCAACGCACCAGGTTGAATATCGCCGTGTCCTGCTGCGTGAAGAATTCCGTTACCGCCTGCTGCACATTCTTGTCCTGCAGTAAACGTCGACCCTTCAAAGCCTTTGTGAGGGGACCGAAGGCGTAATGATCGCATGGGGAGAGATCAGGACTACAGGACGGGTGCTCGAGTGTGTCCCACTTGAGTTGGCGTAGTGGATGAGGCTGTTCTCCCAGATCGACCAGCGTCTTGTGTCGAAACGCGACTCGGATGAAACTTGGTGCACCATTCGAGAACGGTGGTTTTCGACAGGCATGCTGCCCCATACACAGTCTTCATTCTCCGATGGATGTCCACCGGTAATTATCCTTCGGCAGCTAAGAACAGAATAACAGCACGTTGGTCCTGTTTGGACGCATTTGGTAATAACGTCGCCGTAATTCACGTGGCCGCATTTAACGCACGCACCTCGGCACGGCACCACAGTCACATGAATCCCTTTATCTACTGTACATGTCCGTGCTTATATACTCGCATCGGAGTCACGCTACGCTGCAGCAACGCCCTCAAACGGAATTTTTTGAATCACGCCTTATATACTGGATTCTTCTTAATTTTTGTATGCCAGTTTTAAAACATAATTTCATTTCTTTTTATTTTTTACCATTACGTGGTGATTATAGGGGCCGAAGACTTAGATGCTAGGCCCCTTTAAGCAATAATAATAATAATAATAATAATAATAATAATAATAATAATAATAATCACCTTTATCTTTCATCTCACCTCATCTCGATCCCGTAGCAGGAAATGGAACGAAGGGGTAGAGCTACACCCCCCGCCCCCACACACACACTTACGGCTGGCGTCAGAAAGGACATCCAGCCGCAAAACTGGGCCAAATCCTCATGGGCGATATAGTTCGCACCCGCGACCCACCAAGGAGTGGGAAAAGTGTTAGAAGATGAATAGGGGCCGTCAGGACTTGATTTTCAGTAGATTCTATACGTCGAAAAATATTTTGAAATGAATAGAGAATAATAATTGAATTTGAATATATTACTCATAATCTTACAGAGCTGCCTCCTTATAGATTAGATTACTTCCAAAAATACACACAAACAACACCCTATAAAAAGGAAATCTGCTTACTCTAGTCTTGTTCTACCGGGCGAGTTGGCCGTGCATCCGGGAGATAGTGGGTTGGAGCCCCACTGTCCGCAACCCTAAGGATAGTTTTCTGTGGTTTCCCATTTCAACACCAGGCAAGTGATGGAACTGTACCTTAATTAAGGCCAAGGTCGCTTCCTTCCCACTCCTAGGCCTTTCCTATCCCACCGTCGCCATGAGACTGTCTGTGTCGGTGCGACTTAAAACAGATTGTAAGAAAAAGTCTTGTTCTACTGTGCTTACGCTTGCCTGGGTGTCATCTCCCTTTACCCCTCCCTCCGCGGCTCTCCAGCGAATTGGAGGGACAACTCCTTCCTTCTCCCTTCCACTTAATCTCCACGGAGGACCAGTGGCTGAAGAGGGGAACCTAAGAGTACTTCCGCGAAACGAGACTCCATACGGAGAGCCACTATGAACCTGATGGCACGTCCTCCTCCCTTATCATAACGGGATGCCGACAACCACGCATGCGTGCCACCTAACGTACCCCTGCTCGAAAAAACCTGGGGCTAGGGGGTTCTTCTATCATCAGTGTGCTGAGCTGAAGTGTCCCATATCGAACAGAGAGTAATAATTGAAGACCTGGCGGTAAAAAGGGATAACCCTCATATTTTGGACTTTTCAATTGTTTGTTGTAAACGGTTATATCCAACATGGAGTTCCTTTCTATTGTTCTATATCTATGGCGGTAAACGAAGCACTTCAACCCAGAACTTCAGAAAGAGATGTTTATTTGCATTGTCAGTTCACTACGTCTATTATTATTGCACGTAAACAATTACAACCCTCAAATTGATAGGCACATTCAGTGTTTAATATACTCTAATTACCTATAATAGTGGTTCTCTGCGCAATTTTCTCAGGATGTTACATAAAGAAGGATTACATATGCCATTGTATTGAGTAAGATATTTCAAAGATTCAACATTTTAGCAGTAAACATTTTGTGAAAATTCATTCATTTATATTTTAGAACTTACAAAGTGTGATTTGACATTATTAACCCCCGAAATCTTCAATTATGTTTTGAAGAAATAGAGAAGATGTATCCGAATACCAAGAGAATAGTTACATTCTCATTCGTTGGAATTCAAGCCACAGTCGCCTCGATGACAAGTCAGTGCCTATGCAATCTGTTATACGCCCCTGGACACACTCTTAAGTGTTATATTGAACTAGCATGTGCCCGCGGCTTTTCCCGCGTTTATTAATTGAACCGTTAGATGTTTCTAAACTATTTATTTAAAAGCAAATTAAAACATTATATTTATTAACTCACATCTTTTTGATGTAAATTGCATGAAATATATTATTTTACTTTTATTATATTGTTACGTTCAATGCTTAAGATACTGGGTTGATGGATGGTACAAATAATATTAAAACCATGTTAAAGACCATGTTATATAATACAAAATATATTGTTTCCTTAGAGCTTCGGAATAAACTGTATTAATGTCCTTCCATTTGGAGGTAAGATGTATACTGTAGTGTGTTTGCCTTTCGAACTCTTGAACAGTCCACGTACAGTTGACAAGGGCAAAAGCACCGTTTGCGAGGATGGAGTCCTACAACTTTAAGCGATTGTCCTATGTCAAGATTTCAGATCTCTCTGTGTCGTAGATTTGACTGGGCTTCGCGCACATACACCTAAACACTTCCGAATATTACGGGCTGATGGCTCCTCGTGTCGCGGACCGAAAATGGCTTCCTACTCAATGAACTTACAGTCCGAGGAATACTACTTCGTCCGCAGCATGCTCAGTCATGATGGTGGCTTCAATAATATTCGTCATCAGTTTCAGAGCCGTGTTCATTGCAGAGCATCAACAGCGTCGTATGCCCTCACACTATATAAGACCGAAAACGGTTTCCTACGCCCTGGACGTAAAATGGCTCCTTGAATATTGTGTTCTCTACCTCTTTTATGTACGTTGCCTAGCGACAGCGACTCGATGCATTTAATCTTGGTGACAGCACGTTGGATTGTCATATCCCAATGCACGTTTTCCGATGGTCTTCGTTCATAACTCACCAACGAAAGCAAAAATGAAAATTCCGGCTTCGTTGTGCATTCGGACCCCTTTCCATCTACCTACGTTCAAAATTTCAGATCTCTGCGTGCTGTAGATTTTGCTGGGCATCGCGCACAGGCAGACAGACAGACAGACAGACAGACAGACAGACAGACAGACAACACTTCCTTTTATAATTATAGATGACAGAACTAAGGAGGATATAAAATGCAGACTAGCCCAAACAAGGAAGGCCGTTCTTAAGAGAGGAAATTTCTTCACTTCAAACATTGGTATTGGAATTAAGAAACATTTTTGAAGACTTTCGTATGGAGCGCGGCATTCTATAGAAGTAAAACATGGACGATAACTAGCTCAGAAAGAAAGAGAATAGAATCTTTTGAAATGTGGTGTTACAGAAGAATGCTGAAGGCAAGATGAGGAGAAAGATTTGGCGAAATTTGACCAGAAGAAGAGACAGAATGATTTTAAGACACCCCTCGACTTGTTCAGTTGGTTTCTGAACTGATATAGGCGGTAAGAACGGCAGGGGTAAACCAAAATATGAATATGTCAAACAGATTAGAGTACATGTACTATGTAGTTACTTAGAAATGAAAAGTTCAGCACAGTATAGGGTGGTATGGAGAGCTGCATCAAACCAGTCTATGGACTGATGACCCAAACTAGAATAACCCTACATGGAGAGAGTTTTTCACTGGTGTGTGTTACCGTAGTGGTTTGTAGTATGAGTAAATAAATGAATATGTGTATTGAGACGAGCATAAACACCCAGTTCGGCCAGGAATCCAACCTGAGCCCTCGGAATCGAAGGTTAGTACGCTGACAATTCAGCGAAGGAACGGACCAAAAGTGAAATTATCCACCTGGAATGACTTATGTTCTGCCTAGTTTCTTGTGACACTTAGCAGTAATTGATTGTTCTCCGATACACACGATCAGATTTCCTAACATAACTAGTTGTATAGTAATGAATCAATGAAAAAAGATAAATCTCGAATGCTAGTTCAAAGCTGCAAATTCATTACATCATTCTGATAAAATTTCTAGCTAGTTATGTATCGTTCTGTTATTATTTCTGATTGGATTTATAACCAAATAGAAGCGAATATCTTTACGCTGACCACTGTTATTATTCATAGCTGAATCACGCTAAGAAATTTGAATATTTTCATTTATCTGTCTGAAATTATTTATGCTATGGAAATCATGATTGTTTGTGTTACTTCCTCATGCCTGAAACTTACTTCATGTTACATCACTTCCTGAATTAGTTAACAAACAATACATTCACAGTTCTACCCCTTCAGGCAAGCAACTCCTAGGGGTATGAGCTACGAATTTTAGGTCAATATAATAAAGTATGAGAATATATTCTCTATTTATTCCTAAAAGTTGCACTGTTTCTCTTCATCGTTATCCGGTCGATTAGGTTAGCAGTTTGCCCTTTCCTACCACTACGAGCGCTATTGTGAATCAATGCATTGTTTTACTTAGGCACCTCTAGGAGCGCTAATGGGAGTCAATGCAGAGTTTCACTTAAGCCAATATAACTATATTCGGTGTGGACATTTGTCAAAAAATTAAAAAATGCCTGAGGGTATTGAACCCAGGAACACATTACAGAACTTATTATGTAATAAGTTAATTTGGCTAGGATATGAATACAAAAGAAAAAGAGTAAAGAAACAAGTGATTTTAGGCTGCTTTTCGGAAATGCATTTAGGCCGAATGTGACATTCGAATTTTTTTTAATTTGATAGAGCTATCCAAGACTCACAATTTGAAACCTTTCCTGGCCCTTTATACCTTCAAATTTTGGCACAATTGAGGAAATTACTTAATTGTACGTTTTTTTGTAGTATGGAGGCCCCCACTTTGTCTGCAAAAAATATTTTCAACAAAAAAATAATATATGTATATTAACTACCTGAAATTTCTTAGAGGTTATGATTCCATGAATGGCATACACTGTTATACAAATAAAAATAAAACATGTACAAACTAGAAACTAAATTTGAACCAAGAGTTGGAGAGATGAGTTATTAGACTACTGAATATGCCGTACCACAGTTTATTGTAAGCAAATTTAATTATGTTCCACCTTCTATTAGTGACACGGCAATTATACTGGTTCCGTATAGTCTTACGCTACCATATACAGGATGACCCGGGAGGAAAGGGCAATATTCTAGGACGTGATAGTACTGGTCACTGTGATCAAAAAAGTTCATATGAACATGGGTTAGCAATTATTATTATTATTATTATTATTATTATTATTATTATTATTATTATTATTATTATTATTATTATTATTATTATTAAATAATGTTATTTGTTTTACGTCCCACTAACTACTCTTTTACGGTTTTCGGAGACGCCGAGGTGCCGGAATTTAGTCCTGCAGGAGTTCTTTTACGTGCCAGTAAATCTACCGACACGAGGCTGACGTATTTGAGCACCTTCAAATACCACCGGACTGAGCCAGGATCGAACCCGCCAAGTTGGGGTCAGAAGGCCAGCGCGTTAACAGTCTGAGCCACTCACCCCGGCATTATTATTATTATTATTATTAATATTATTATTAAATAATGTTATTTGTTTTACGTCCCACTAACTACTCTTTTACGGTTTTCGGAGACGCCGAGGTGCTGGAATTTAGTCCTGCAGGAGTTCTTTTACGTGCCAATAAATCTACCGACACGAGGCTGACGTATTTGAGCACCTTCAAATACCACCGGACTGAGCCAGGATCGAACCCGCCAAGTTGGGGTCAGAAGGCCAGCGCGTTAACCGTCTGAGCCACTCACCCCGGCATTATTATTATTATTATTATTATTATTATTATTATTATTATTATTATTATTATTATTATTAGTCATTCTTCTTTCTTTCTTCATTATGCCCATTGAAATTAAATGGCGTATGGCTTTTAGTGCCGGGAGTGTCCTAGGACATGTTTGGCTCGCCAGGTGCAGATCTTTTGATTTGACTCCCGTAGGCGACCTGTGCGTCGTGATGAGGATGATGATGAAGACTACTACACCTACACCCAACCCCCGAGCCAGCGAAATTAACCAATGGTGGTTAAATTTCCCTATCCTGTCTAGAATTGAACCCGGGACCCCTGTGACCAAAGGCCAGCACGCTAACCATTTAGCTATGGAGCCGGACGTTATGCCCATTGAAAGAGAGCGTCCGAACTTGTTCGTTGACCTGATGGTTTTCGCCTTCTTATTCTCCCAATTTCTCTTCGTGAATGCACTGTTTTGCATCTTGCGTTCAGTAGACCACTTCCTACCAGTTTCGTGTTTACATTTCTCCACGAATTTGTGCTTGGCTTCCATTGTGCTAAAAGCTTCACGATCGTCTGTTTTGTCGTCTGTGATGGTCATTTCTTGGAGGTCGACCTTAGTTTCTTCTAGTCAGTTTCTTTTGACCTCCTTTGAGTAGATTACTTTAAATAATCTTTTAGTGAGCCTGTCGCTGTCCATTCTTTATATATGGCCATAGAATTTCAGGCGTCTCTTGCGTACGGCATCAGTGAACCTTTCAGTTAATGAATAGAGGTCCACTGTTCTCATCTTAATCCACATACCATTTTCTGTCTGGGACCATAAATTTTCCGGAGATTTTCTTTTCTTGTTTTGCAATTTCTATAATTTTAGAGTGACCTCCAAGGGATATGGTTTCTGAGGCGTATAAAGCTTCCAGGAAAACAACTGCCTTGTAATGTCATAACTTTGCATTACGCGATATGACCCTCTTGTTGTAGTAATTCCACGTTATTCTGTACGCCTTATGAAGTTTAGTGGCTCTTTCTATATTGGCCCTACTGTCTAGTCCCGATGATAGTATGATTTCTCCAAGTTTTACTATTCATTCATGTCGTATCGGCCAACTTTGGACCAGGTCATTTCAACTGGCTACGTCTGACTTTAATGTCTGCCCAGTACTTCCGCAGGCATTCTCGGTGTCCATGTCTTTCCTAGTTTTATTTTTGGCCTGTCTCGGAATCCCTGGAACGCTTGAAGTTTCTTCTTAACTGGGTCACGCTCCTTGATGTTATTGTGTGTGATTCCACTTCTTCAAGGCCTCTCTCCTCCTCAATGAACCAAGCCCCTTTGGTTTTCTTCTTCTGAAAGAAGGTATGATGCGGTTTGTCAGTCTTGTTAGGTGCATTCGTGCCACATGTCCGTAAAAGATCATTCTCCTTTTCCCGATTGTATCGGTAATCTTCTCTACGTGGGTGTGTAGTCCGTCGTGATGTCGACTTCTGTACTCCCCGTATTCTTTGAAGGGATCTAAGATCTTTCCCAAAATCTTCCTTTCTTTGGCCTTCAGTTTATCGATCAGCCCTTTTTTGTTCATTGCAAGCATTCTAAAGCGTACAAGACCTCTGGACGGATGACACTGCAGTAATGCCTCAGCTCTTCTTTTGTTGTAGATGGCCACGGATAAATGGTACGCCATTTCCATTTTGCTCATCCGTAATGTAAAGGCTTCTTTCGCTGACAAGTTTGATGTTATCAGTTCTCCCAGATACTTGAACTTATCTACTCGTACCATTTTTTCTTGTCTCACTGTGAGCTCTCGAGGTATCAACATGACATTAGTTAAAACAATGTTTTCTCGAAAGAGATCTGTAGGCCTGCCTTCGCTGCTTGTCTTTTAAGCTGAAAAAACTTTTCCATGGCTGTATTTAAGGAATCGGAAAAACTGCAAAAGCTAGGCACTCAACATCAAAATTTTGTCTTTTTCACCCTAGCCTGACTCCGATTTGAACTCCTTGATTATTCAGTTCTTTTGCACCACTCCCGGATGACCTTTTCAAGGACACTGTTGAAGAGTAGAGGTGATAGTTCATCTCCTTGCTTAACTCCTGTCTTGATTTCAAAGGCGTCTGAAATCTCTCCCCTGTACTTCACTTTCGAAGTGGTGTTGGTCAATGTTTGTTGGATGATTGTTCTGGTTTTGTCGTCTAGGCCAAATTCATCTGAAATCCAATCAGGATTGTTCGGTGTATTGAGTCATATGACTTCTTGAAATCTACGAATGTCACCAAAATTTCTTTATTCCTGAGCACAAATATGAAAGGATGGATTTCAGGTTCAATATTTGTTCGATGCAAGAACGCCCTTTCCTAATATTCACCCATTTGTGAGACTAAATATTCTTCTTCTTCCCTCCTTTGAAGAGCTTTTCACAGGATCTTGTATGTTATCAGCAGGAGAAAGAAACTACGCTAGTTATTCAAATCTGTTTTATCACCTTTCTTACGAAGGGGGTGAATCAAATTATCATTTTTTTAAATTTTATTATTATTACCTATATACCATATATTAAAAGAGTTTAATAAAACCAGCTTTGGCTAATCCGTCCATCCGTTCTGCTGGACAGATCTGCTTCATTTTTGTTTTATTCTCTACGGAATCATATGCCGGTGAATCATGAGACATCGATTGGCCTCTAAGTTCAGCCAACGTTCAGTAATCTTAAAATACAGTCATTAAATGATCACTCCAGTAATTGCAGGCGAAGGCTTACCCTAACCCGTAATACATTCTGTACTCAGCAGGTTGCTAAGCGACTAACACATATTTCGATATGTGATTTTTTTTTTTTTTTTTTTTTTTTTTTGCTAGTTGCTTTACGTCGCACCGACACAGATAGGTCTTATGGCGACGATGGGACAGGGATGGGCTAGGAGTGGGAAGGAAGCGGCCGTGGCCTTAATTAAGGTACAGCCCCAGCATTTGCCTGGTGTGAAAATCCTTAGTAATGCCACTGCATGCGTTCGATTACAACCTGTCAAGTCTAGCCAGAGAGTACACTTGCTCTAATCACGGAAGAATACTATTCCCTGCTAGATACCGTCTAACCTTTCCCAGCTTCCAAATATATTGAATAGAACGGCAGACCGTTCCTAACAACTTAGATGCTGCTGAGGGAAAAAAGTCTACGTGCAAACAGACCCCATCATGACATACGCCTTAGACATTATCTGGGAACACCTATCGAAGGATAACTTAGCTACACTAGAAATAGTAAGGGCCACACATCTTAAAAAGGATATCTGCCTAGTAAGAAACGCTATTTCGAAACTACAACATATGAGCTCACAAGACAACCCGTTCTATAACCATGAACTGCGATTAAAAAATACCATTGCCTTCTACGACACAAAACCCAGCTTTGCATCAAGAACTGCAGGATTAAAAAAGTGAATGTATAGATAGTTGTTTTACCAATCCAGAGAGATGAATTCTGACCACGAAGTGCGGCATACCATAACACGCTTCTTATTAAATGTTCATAAAACCATTGAAAAGGGCAGGCAAAATATTATGACTACGACAGGCATACCAAGACGGATTATCTGGCCTCTGTATAACGAATGTTGCGAAACAGCACGGGTCCTCTAGTGATTATTATTATTATTATTATTATTATTATTATTATTATTATTATTATTATTATTATTATTATTATTATTATTATTATTATTATTATTATTATTATTGTACCGGGCGGTACACCTCCACGCCGCTAATTCAAATATTGCGCCAGTTGAAACCTCTCTACAGGAGAAACTCTGAACTTTAAAATCTGTATTAAATCAAAGGTTTCTCGGAAGATGTCTCTACTGTAAATCTTGAAGTGTTCTGAACTATGTCTGTTTCGATTTGTATTTGTTTGCTCTGTAGTAAGAAGATGGCACTACTTAAGAACTATAATTGTGCACCCTAGTGCGAAGTGAAGGAACTTTTTTTTGAAGAAATTTGGTATTCATAAGTTTGTTCTTTGTTAAATTTCTTTCAGTCATTTTTTGGGTTGGCAGTATAACCCTTCTCTTTCCGCCTGTTTTGAATTTAACCAATCGGTAATTTCTGTAATTAACTTTCCTCCAATCATAGCTTTCTTCCTCAGGTTTCCATGTGTAATTCCTTGTCTATCAATAAAGTTGAAGGGGTGCGTCTTTTTCATTCTTGAAAGGTCTCGAATTTTCCACGAGGGTATAAAAACTGCTGATTTTCTTGTCTCGGAGCCACTTCAGTAACATCTTTCGCAGTGTGTGAACATATATAGCAGGGGGCGGGTAGCGCCTCTTTCTTCGGGGAGCAGTTCATCCACAAGGTAATGGCCGTTTAATAACTTTATTTCTTGCTAGCTCAGCAGTTTAACCCTCGGGGCAGGTTCGAAACTTTTCTCATGTAACCTATCTTTAAAATGTAATAGACATTTGGTAAAACTACAATTTGGGATAGAGAGTGCTTAACCCTCTCGAACTCCCCTTCATTTTGAATTTGAGGTGACTATGTTTTCGTAACCGTTTTTCTCTTCCTTCTTAAAGTCTTAAGCTTATTTGCCAACTAGTCACCTCCCTAGTATGGGATTAACCCCTGTATAACTGGCCGAGTGCCATCTAGGTTTTAAGAAGTTTCATGTAGGAGTCCAAGCTCCGCCTCCAGTCAATTTGGTTTTTTGGGCCATTTAATTAACCAAGAGTTTGTTTTCTTCATGTGAAGGCCCAGTAGGTTGGGTACAAGATACCCCTGTTTCTCTGTATGTGTGCCTTAAGGGCGGTTAGGAATGAAGTTTGTTGTAGCCTGTGATATGCTTGTAAAATTGAGAGTGGGTCTGCTCTTTCCCTCTTAATATTGTAATTAGGAGCAAGTGCTCCTTGTACTTAGGGGTTTTCTGCCCTGTAACTATTGTGGTGGTGAGCTGAAAGCTCATAAATTAATCTTGGGGCTCTGCAAATTCTTAAATTGTTAACCTGCTACTTGGTACCTGTTACATCTTTGTTATTTGTTGTCATTTGTTGATTTTGAAAAGAAAATATAACCTTTGTTAATGTTTTAAATTAACTTTAATTTCGAAAGTTGAGACCTATTCCCGCCCGCACCTTCTTTCACCTCTAACTACCACGGAAAACTCCGTAACAAGTGGTAGCAGAGCGTGGTTGAATGGGTCTCAATTTAGCCCCTTTTGATGGCTAAACATTGTTTTCATTTCGAACTCTAACAATTTTCTCAGTTGCTGGAATTTTTTTTTTTTTTTCTAAAATTTTTCTGTCATCATGTCCGGTTCTCGCGATGTCCTCCATCCCGGTTATTTGCGCAAGGAGGAATTGATCTATGAATTAACGATTAGGAATGTTCAATCTGAAGGCACGGTTACGATAGACACCAATAAGTTAAAAGATTCCCTTCATTTGCCTATTACCATCCCGACTTTGGGAGAAAAAGAGATAGATTACGCTCTCTCCACGATCACTGATAATGCTACTGAGCTAGCATCTGTAGTTAGTTTTTTTGAAGTAAGTGATCCATCTCCTAATCAACTCAAAAGAGTACAGGCCAGATTGTACCACTTTTATAATTGGGTATGTGGTCTATTGTCCTTGAAGTTAAATGACCTTCAGGGTAAGGAAGCTAGTGCTGTTGCTGAAAACCTGTCTAAAATGTCTAGTAAAGTTAGCCATTTGTTATCTGGATCTGCTATTCCAAAAACCGACCAGCCTATGGTAGTAAATATCGTAAGTGGGGAGGATCCCTCTAAAGAGGAAGGATGTAGTACTGCAGAGGCTACCCAACGAACATCTGCCCCATTAGAAACTGTGTCCGATCGTCGCATGTCCATTCCACCCTTCGTGTTAAATAATGCTCCTTCTGAATCCGCTTCTCCGCCACTTAGGCCCCTTCCTACTGTGTCACCTGGGTTCAGTAGTTTGTCTCATCCATTAGCCATGTTACTTAGGGGTATTTCTAAGTTTTCGGTCAACTCTACCAGTGATGTAATTTCTTTTTTGAGAATTTTGGTCGAATTCCAGGATCACGCTCTAGTGTTTTCCCTCTCTGCTTCACAAATTCTTCAGATTATATATCCGTATGCCATAGGTGTCCTCTCGGACAAAATTGTTAGGGCAATAGCTGAACAGTCATCAATTGAAATTTTCATGCACACCTTCTTGCAAATTTCATTCCTGCTCGTGCGAGGTCATCTCTGATTCAGAAGTACTATTATGGAGTACAGAGACTGGATGAAAATCTTGCTGATTTCATACAAGACATTAAATTCTATACCAGGGTGTTTGCTCTTCACTTCCCTGAAGATCAGATTGTACAGGCCATTGTGGAAGGAATTTCACCACCTTACAGATCATACTTGTGTTTTGCGTCGCGTCCGCAAACTTTCGCCGAGTTAGAGGCTATGGCTGTCTCAGCCGAAGGAGTTAGATACGCCGATACCTTGCGTGTTGCGAAAGAACCCCCTCCATCCTCTAGTAGTTTTCGGCCTCCTCCTCGCCGACCAGTCACCGCCCGTAAATGTTATGCTTGTGGGTCACCTGATCATCTTCGGAACAAGTGCCCATCAATTAAATCTAGTGGGACAAGGAATGGAGCAGGGTCATCTCAAGGCTGTTTTAAATGCGGCGCGTTTTCCCATATTGCCAAGAACTGCCCTAATGCTATCAGCACCCCATCCTGCTCAACTTCTGGTGCAACATCCACCAAGGCCAATAATACTAAGTGACTAGTGGCTTCGGC
The DNA here is from genome assembly GCF_040414725.1 of Anabrus simplex. NCBI lineage: Eukaryota > Metazoa > Arthropoda > Insecta > Orthoptera > Tettigoniidae > Anabrus > Anabrus simplex. The sequence continues at coordinate 418,028,224 of NC_090267.1, read as the reverse complement.
TGAGTCGGCTAACTCATCTTCCCGAGGCTCAGCCCCAAGTAAACATGTCGAAATTTCAGGGAACACTCAGTCTTCAAATGTATCTTTTGAATGTCCCGAAGAATGTCTTAGGATTGCGGCGGATACCCCCGCACCGGTTCCATTTCTCAAAATTGAATTGAATAATGAGCCCGTAACTGCTCTTTTAGATTCAGGCAGTGTTTGTTCAATTATTTCGGCCGAGTGGTATTCGAAATTGAAATCTGTTTGTAAACAACCTGACTATTGCTCGTCTTCGGTTCAATATATTTCGGCTAATTCTTCTCCATTAGAAATTTTAGGCTCCTTAAATGCCAAAATTCGTATTTCTATATTTACTTGGAAAGTTAAATTGTTTGTGGCAAAGCACTTGTCTTGCCCCATTATATTGGGAGCCGACTTCATGTCCCATACTGGTCTAGTGCTCGATCTTCAGAGCAAGTCGTGCACATTCAAATTTTCTTCTAATTGTAAAATCCCTTTACTTCAATGTAGTTCTGTGTCATGTTCATCTGTTTCGCCTACCCAGGATGAGATGTTGTTAGATCTTAGACATCTACCTGAGGAGCAGGCTGATAGTATTCGTAAGCTGTGTCAGTCATTTCCAGAGGTTTTCTCGGATACTCTTGGTGTTACTCACCTTATTGAATACAAGATTGAGGTTACGGATCCCATCCCCGTCCGATTTCCACCGTATAGGCTATCTCCGCCAAAAATGAAGGCTCTGAAGGAGATCATTGATCAGATGTTGAAAGATGACATTATTCGGCCCTCTAAGTCGGCGTATTCATCGCCTATTTCCCTTGTTCCGAAACCCCAAGGTGGCTTCAGGCCTGTGATTGATTATAGGGCTCTCAATCGGAAGGTGGTGTTACAATCCGTGCCCCTTCCTGACCTTCATACTTGCTTTTCCTGGTTTCGTAAAGCTAAGTTCTTCACTATCTTGGACCTCAACCAGGCTTATAACCAGATACCATTAGCAGAGGAATCCAAGCACCTGACAGCGTTTGCCACGGACTGGAATGTGTATGAATACAACCGCGTGCCTTTTGGGCTCCCCACGGGAGCAGCTGTACTCATTAGACTGCTAGACAGGGTCTTCTTCGACATCGAGTTTGAGTACTTGTACCACTATCTTGTTGATGTCGTCGTATTTTCGGAGACCTTCGAAGAACACCTAGATCATCTGAGAGAAGTTCTCAATCGCCTTCGTAAGGCTGGGTTAACTGTGAAGTTGTCCAAGGTCGCCTTCGCTAAGCCTTCCATGTCATTCCTAGGGCATATTGTGTCGCCCGATGGAGTTGCAGTTGATCACTCTAGAACACAGGCCATCCGTGACTTCAAGCCTCCCAAGGACATCAAAGGTATTGCTAGGTTCATTGGTATGGTGAATTTCTTCAGGAAATTTATTCCAAATTTCGCCAATAGAGCGGCGCCCTTGAACTTACTACGTAGGAAAGGCGTCAAATTTGAGTGGGGACCTTCTCAACAAGCCGCTTTTGAAGATCTTAAATTAGCTCTCTGTAATGCCCCTGTTCTTGCTATGCCTGATTTCTCGAAGAAATTCATCGTCCAAACCGACGCGTCGTCGTCCGCAGTAGCGGCAGTCCTTCTTCAAGAGACTGAACTAGGAAGGCGTCCCATCGCCTATGCCTCTAGGACTCTATCGGCTCAAGAAGCCAAGTATTCCATCTATGAGCTCGAAGGTTTGGCAGTCTTATTTGCTTTAGAAAAGTTCCGTCCCTATCTGGAACATGTCAAATTCGACTTGGAGACCGATAACCAAGCCTTAAGTTGGGTCTTAGCTAGGCCGCGTCGTACTGGTCGTATAGCCCGGTGGGCCATCCGAATTTCTGCCTTCCAGTTTGACGTTAGGCATATCAGAGGTACTGAAAATGTTGTGGCAGACGGACTAAGCCGTATGTTTTCCAATGATGTAGAGACCTATGAACTGGTCGATAGTTCTTCACCTCCCGAGTCCATACGACCCGAGGTTAATGCCATTTTAACTGATGCTCCCATGTTGTTTAGGGATCTTGAGAAATATCAACGTGAAGATCCGACGCTGGCCCCTATCATGGAAACCCTTTCTTCTGGGGAACATGTTGTCCCTTATGTTCTGAGAAATGGTGTTTTATGTTGCCCGTCGAGGCATGATAATAAGATGAAGGTTGTGGCTCCAGCTGTTCTCGTGCCCATGATCTTCAAGTACTATCATGAAACCCCATTAGGGGGGCATTTAGGTATCTTCAAAACACGTGAAAAGATCCGGGAGATGTTTATTTGGAAAGGTATGGACGGTGAAATTCGTGAACTAGTTAAAGCTTGTAAATCTTGCTTGCTTAGTAAACCCACCATGTCCACCAAGGTAGGCCTATTTTCTTCTCATCAAGCATCGCGCCCTATGGAACGTCTGTATATCGCCTATGTCAGACCCTTCCCCCAGTCAAAGGGGAATGCCAATAAATTCATCCTGGTGTGTGTAGATGGCTTCACTAGATTTTCTTGGTTATTTCCGACTAAGCTAGCTACCGCTCAGTCCACTATTTCTTGTTTAAATTCCATTTTTTGCTTCTTTTGGTCCGTGTCAATATATATTGTGTCCGACAATGCTAAAGCTTTCACATCCAATCTCTTTCGTAAATTTTGTTTCGATCTATCTCTCTCATGTAACAACTTCTGCTTACTATCCTCAACCATCTCTGGCTGAACGGGTCAATCGTAATCTGAGGTCGGCGCTGATTGCATATCATCATGAAGATCATTCTAGGTGGGACACGTCCCTGCATTGGTTAGCTTTTGCTTTGAATTCGGCGGTTCATGAATCTCATAAGTTCACTCCAGCTTCCTTGATGTTCAAGTTTGTTCCCAACACGCCGCTCTCTAACCTTTGGCCTCTTAGTGATATTCTACCTGAGACAATAGACCCGGAGAACATTAAAGATCTTTGGAAGAAGGCTAAGGCCAATCTTAAAGTGTCTCATGAAAAGGTTAGGGAAAGATATGATCGTGGACGGAGACCCACCAATTTGAAGGTAGGCGACCAAGTAATGGTCAAGAATTTTGTTCCCGCGGGCAAGCTTGTCCCCAGATTTCATGGGCCGTGTATTATTCTCGATTTCCTTACACCCGTTACTTTATTATTAAGCAATCCAGCCACCGAGAGGATCTTTAGGGTTCACAGGTCGCAGGTGAAACCGGTGTAATTTCCGCGCTAACTTTGCTGGGTTTTTTTTTACCTTTTGAAAGAAATCTGAAGGTTATATTTTGGGTTTCATGTTGAGGCCTTCTGCCCCTTGAATCATGTTCTTTGTATTTAAATATTCATTGTACAACCTCCCCCGTCAGTTAAACTGCTGTCCTGTCCACCTAGGCCATTACCAAGCTCCCGTCTCCTGCTAAACCACACCACTGTCTAATTAAAATGAAGTAAAAACTTCCACGCCGCTGGCCCCTCAGCCTCACCACAAAGACTGTACCCTAAAATCATTATGGTCCAACAAAATTCTGCCGCCGAGATCTTAATGTTTCAGTGCCCCCGCAGCCGTGCGGCGCCGTTACGCCACTGTGGTGGAGTACGGGCCCGCTCTACTCCAGTGAGGTCAACCAGTGTACGGCGAGTCGGAGCCCTCCTTCCGGCCAAGGATGATGTGCGGCGCACCTCCTGCTAACTGCCCGCGGACTGTAAACAATCGTCGCGTGTGCGGCGTGCTTCACCACCACTACCCCTCTCATAGTAGCGGGAGAGGTGTATCTCAGGGTACTTGAGGGGCCCGAGCGGCCTCCTCTGGACACAAGCAGCGGCGGCTGGCCTGGCCGTCAAAGTAATCGGCAACTAATGTACTTATGCAGCTACGTGGACATGCCATATCCACAATTACTACGTTTGTGGATTAAACATCAACATCTGGTGGACTTAGGAAAAAAACTTCTCTTCTTCCAAGAATTAAAGTTTTCCTTTGGAATTCAACTACTACAACCATAGAGACCTTTTCATCAAATCTACTACAAAAGTTTAAAAACTGGATTTTATTTAATCCCACTCATATCAAACTAACTTCTGATTTTCTCTTCTAAATTCTTCAACTCCTCAACAAAAACTTGAACATTTTATTAAACAAATTTTTTTGTTTTCTCCTGTGTCACCCCCTTGGAAGAACTTTTGGGGGGGGGGGAGGACTGTACCGGGCGGTACACCTCCACGCCGCTAATTCAAATATTGCGCCAGTTGAAACCTCTCTACAGGAGAAACTCTGAACTTTAAAATCTGTATTAAATCAAAGGTTTCTCGGAAGATGTCTCTACTGTAAATTTTGAAGTGTTCTGAACTATGTCTGTTTCGATTTGTATTTGTTTGCTCTGTAGTAAGAAGATGGCACTACTTAAGAACTATAATTGTGCACCCTAGTGCGAAGTGAAGGAACTTTTTTTTGAAGAAATTTGGTATTCATAAGTTTGTTCTTTGTTAAATTTCTTTCAGTCATTTTTTGGGTTGGCAGTATAACCCTTCTCTTTCCGCCTGTTTTGAATTTAACCAATCGGTAATTTCTGTAATTAACTTTCCTCCAATCATAGCTTTCTTCCTCAGGTTTCCATGTGTAATTCCTTGTCTACCAATAAAGTTGAAGGGGTGTGTCTTTTTCATTCTTGAAAGGTCTCGAATTTTCCACGAGGGTATAAAAACTGCTGATTTTCTTGTCTCGGAGCCACTTCAGTAACATCTTTCGCAGTGTGTGAACATATATAGCAGGGGGCGGGAAGCGCCTCTTTCTTCGGGCAGCAGTTCATCCACAAGGTAATGGCCGTTTAATAACTTTATTTCTTGCTAGCTCAGCAGTTTAACCCTCGGGGCAGGTTCGAAACTTTTCTCATGTAACCTATCTTTAAAATGTAATAGACATTTGGTAAAACTACAATTTGGGATAGAGAGTGCTTAACCCTCTCGAACTCCCCTTCATTTTGAATTTGAGGTGACTATGTTTTCGTAACCGTTTTTCTCTTCCTTCTTAAAGTCTTAAACTTATTTGCCAACTAGTCACCTCCCTAGTATGGGATTAACCCCTGTATAACTGGCCGAGTGCCATCTAGGTTTTAAGAAGTTTCATGTAGGAGTCCAAGCTACGCCTCCAGTCAATTTGGTTTTTTGGGCCATTTAATTAACCAAGAGTTTGTTTTCTTCATGTGAAGGCCCAGTAGGTTGGGTACAAGATACCCCTGTTTCTCTGTATGTGTGCCTTAAGGGCGGTTAGGAATGAAGTTTGTTGTAGCCTGTGATATGCTTGTAAAATTGAGAGTGGGTCTGCTCTTTCCCTCTTAATATTGTAATTAGGAGCAAGTGCTCCTTGTACTTAGGGGTTTTCTGCCCTGTAACTATTGTGGTGGTGAGCTGAGAGCTCATAAATTAATCTTGGGGCTCTGCAAATTCTTAAATTGTTAACCTGCTACTTGGTACCTGTTACATCTTTGTTATTTGTTGTCATTTGTTGATTTTGAAAAGAAAATATAACCTTTGTTAATGTTTTAATTTAACTTTAATTTCGAAAGTTGAGACCTATTCCCGCCCACGCCTTCTTTCGCCTCTAACTACCACGGAAAACTCCGTAACAATTATCATTATTATTATTATTATTATTATTATTATTATTATTATTATTTCCTTGTTTTATAATGTGTTTACCCTCCATGGTCGGCTTTTCCGTTTGATTCAGCGAGGGATCCTACTCTACCGCCTCAAGGGCAGTGTCCTTGGGGGCGAGATGTTGGGTCGAGGGATACAACTGGAGAGGAGAACCATTACTTCCCCCAGGCGGCCTCACCTGATATGCTGAACAGGGGCCTTGTTGAGGGATGGGAAGTTTGGAAGGGACAGGCAAGAAAGAGGAAAGGAGGCGGCTGTCACCTTAAGTTAGGTACCATACCGGCATTTGCCTGGAGGAGAACAGGAAAAGTAGGGAAAACCACTTCGAGGGTGGCTGAGGTGGAAATTGAACCCACCTCCACTCAGTTGACCACCAGAGGCTGAGTGGTCCCCGTTCCAGCCCTCGTATCACTTTTTCGAATTTCGGAGCAGAGCCGGGTATCGAACCCGCGCGTCTGGGGGTAGCAACTAATCACGCTAACCACAACACCACAGAGGCCATTATTATTGTTCCGGGGATTCTGTGGAACGCAGAGGTGAAAGAAGGTCCGGGCATGAATGTGTGGATATAGAAAAGATGGAAGATTAAATTAAAAGTTTAAAATTTATGATTATATTTCTTCTTTTGATCTTTTGTTACTTTTCAAGTTTTAAACATTACACTTTAATAAGCATATAACAATTAATTGGGTACAAAGTCTAGCTCGTGAGCTCGAGTAACAACATTGGAAAAATCAACAACAGTTTAACAACATGAGTTTGAAGCTCCCTAGTTACCAATTTAACAAGGGGACAACTGCTCACTTCAACCAACACTCAAAGGGACCGAGTTCCAAAATTTACACAGTTATTCTCCAGGAGACTATTCTCCAAAATTTACCTTTTTAGGCCTCTTAAAAGCACATTCTATACTTTAAAAAAAACAACAGTAGACACTACAGTTACTGCTCAACAGTCAGATTTAAATTTAAAAGTAAATGAATAATAGTTAACTTTAACAGGGGTACACTTACCCATCCTACATGGCCTTAGTTGAAAAAGGAAAGGTTCAGTTACTGTCCGAAAGTCAAAGTGTTAGGAGGCGAGCTCTTGTACTCCTCAAAATACACTCAAAAATTACCTAAAACCCTATTTGAGCTGATGGCCCTAAGTTAAAGAGGCTATGCCTATACCTACGAAGGTGACTAGATGAAGAGAAAAATTTTAGTTACAAAATTATTAGATCAGTTTAAGTTTTACGAAAGCATAGTCACCTCAATATCAAATTGAAGGGGAATACAAGAGGATGCCACTCTTTATTCCCTCAGTTAGAGTCCTCAGACTTATTTAAAATTTACATTTAAAATTTGAAGCGACCAAAAAGACTATGTCGCCCGAAATGTGCCAGGTTTTATAGCGGAGAGGAAGGTTCCAGATTATTCTGGGCCGAAGCCGTGACACACCCACAATTTCCATTTGACAATCAGATAAATATTTAAAAACTCTGATTGGTTAATTAAATAAATATACAATATTTTCTAGTGGTTACAATTTTTAGCTAGCGGGAATAGATAGAAGTGCTGATAACACCAAAAACAATCAATAAACAATTCAGTTTAGGAAACCTTGACACACAAAATTACTTCAAAAATTAATTGTTCATCTGCGCCCCAGAGGGCGCACATAATTTGATAGTAGAGACATCTGTCGATGAATGTTCACATTATTTCCGAAATGAGTTTCAGAGTTAATGTTATAGATGGCCTTCAAAAAGGCGCTTATTTCAAATGCACGGGGCGGGTGCACATGGGGTATTATTATTAATATTATTATTATTATTATTAATAATAATATTAATAATATTATTACTGTTATTAGAACCTCCATGGCTCAGACGGCTCGTCGGCCTCTCACCGCTGGATAACGTGGTTCAAATCCTGGTCACTCCATGTGAGATTTGTGCTGGAAAAAGCGGAGGCCGGACAGTTTTTTCTCCGGATACTCCGGTTTTCACTGTCATCTTTCATTCCAGCAACACTCTCCATTCTCTTCTCATAGCATCTGTCGCTCATTAATATACCACTTTTGGAGTGGCGACCCCATCGTACTAATAGCCTATATATGGTTCATTCATTACACCCCAGACCCGGTCAAAGACTGGAAAACAGGTTGTAGGTTTTCATGTATATTATTATTATTATTATTATTATTATTATTATTATTATTATTATTATTATTATTATTATTATTGTTCCGGGATTTCTGTGGAACAGCAGAGGTGAAAGAAGGTGCCGGGATGAATGGGTCTAACTACAGAGTCAAAGTTAATTTAAAATTTCAAGAAAGGTTATATTTTCCAGAAAACAATAGAAATTTGATAGGAAATAATACAGTTCGATTTGAGATTATACTTTCTCAAATAATGAAAATAAGGAAGATAATTCCAATAAAGGAGATAGTTGACCCTAGGCTTGAAACAACATTCCAAGATGTTTTCACTTTAGGGAAATTACAAAGACATAGCAATCTAAAAACAAAACTTAGAAGGATCCAAGAATTTTAACTCTCTTGTGCTACAAGCCCCTAGTTTTACAATTTCGAGCTCCTAGCTCAACACCCAAATTTGTTCAAGGGCTGCTCCCACTTTACAATGTCAAGCCTCCCAGAGGCATTCTTACAACACTAAAAAAGAGCTGACACGCTCTCAGTTTTTTCAAGCCTATTCAAGGCAATAACAGACTTCACAATTACTTGCCATCAAGGCACAACTTACACAAATGAAACGGGGGTATCTCGTACCCAATCTACTGGGCCTTAGCAGAAAAAGAACAGGTTAAGTAAATGGCCCGAAACACCAAGTTGAATGGAGGCGTGTAGTTGCATTCTTAAAACCTAAAAGGCACTAGGCCGATGAAACAGGGGCTATTCCCAAACTATGGAGGTGACTCGTATAATAATAATTTAAGACATTACAGGAAGGTAGAAAACCTGTTACAAAACGTAGTCACCTCAAACCAATATGAAGGGGAGCTCGAGAGGGTATATCACTCTCTATCCCCGAATTACAGTTGCAGATTTTATGAAGTTTTTACATAAGCCGGCAGAAAATTACATTTTTAGAAAAGTAGGTTACATGGTAAAAGTTTCGGACCTTTCCCGCGGGTTAAACTGCTGAGCTAGCAAGAAATAAAGATGTTAAACGGCCATTACCTTGCTGAAGAACTGCTGCCTGATGAAAGAGGCACCACCCGCCTCCTGATTCACATACCCACACTGTTAGATGTTGATCAAATGGCCAAGAACGTGAAAATCCGCAGTTTATAAACCCTCGGGGAAAGTTCGAGACCTTTCATGAATAATTAACCCACACCCTCTCAATTTATTGGTAGATGAAAAAGTGATACACAAAATCGAAGGGGAAGCCGGTGATTGGTTAGAAATTAATTACAGAAATTCTGTATTGGCTAAATTCAAAACTGGCGGAAAGAAAAGATGAATATTGCCAACCCACAAATAAATGAACGAAATTTAGTAAAGAGAAAACTTATGAATACAAAATTTCTTCAAAAAGTTCTTTCACTTCGCATCAGGGTGCATGATCATAGTTTTTTAGTGACATCTGTTGTGGAAAGTCCAAACTTCTTGATAAATGGTAACCAAAACATGTTGAAATTCTCACAATCCTGGAGGCTTTACAATCACAAAATTAAGGTAGTGACATATTCTGAGTAAATGTTTAAGTAGATCTAATTCCAAGATCACCGAGCTCGATAGCTGCAGTCGCTTAAGTGCGGGCAGTATCCAGTATTCGGGAGATAGTAGGTTCGAACCCCACTGTCGGCAGCCCTGAAGATTGTTTTCCGTGGTTTCCCATTTTCACACCAGGCAAATGCTGGGGCTGTACCTTAATTAAGGCTACGGCCGCTTCCTTCCAACTCCTAGCCCTCTCCTGTCCCATCGTCGCCATAAGACCTATCTGTGTCGATGCGACATAAAGCAATTAGCAAAAAAAAATCCAAGTTCTGTGTTTCTCCTGTAGAGGAGTTCTAATTGGCGCAAGATTTAAATGTGCGGTGTAGTGCTGTACTGCCCGGTACAATTATTATTATTATTGTTATTGTTGTTATTATTGTTATTGTTGTTGTTATTGCTATTATTGTTATTGTTGTTGTTGTTATTGTTGTTGTTATTATTATTATTGTTATTGTTGTTGTTGTTATTGTTATTATTATTGTTATTGTTATTGTTATTGTTATTGTTGTTGTTGTTGTTGTTATTATTATTATAGTACCACTTGACATTTGTTGAGATAGCCCTGTTTGAACGTAAATATTGATAACCCGGGAAAACAAGTTTATCGTTTTTATTGTTTTTATATCTCTCTTTTTTTCCATAGCAGCAATGACAAGATTACAGTAAACAACATTTTTGTTTCTTTTCATATAATTTTGTGATCCAGTGATGATTTCACAATAGTTCTCAAAGGTCCCACTAATGTCCTCGGTGCATTTGTTAATTCGCTGAAGAATATGACGTGTTGCCCGTCGAAGATCATCGTGACGTTCCCTTACGCCTGCAAAAGTATCCATTTAGCGAGCAAGTGGTTCGTCTCGTATACTAACGTTTCTTCTGTAGACTTCACTCTTCACCTAACCCCATAAATAATATTCTAAAGGGTTGAGGTCGGGAGACCTGGGTGGCCAGGAAATGGTATTACCGTGATCAATCCACCTATTAGGAAATGTGATATTGATATGCCCCTTTACCTGGTGCCAATGTCCGGCTCCATGGCTAAATGATTTGCTTGCTAATCTTTAGTCCAGAATGTCCCGGGTTCGATTCATGGGCGAATGGAGATTTTAACCTTAAATGGTTAATTCCCCTGGCTCGGGGACATTAATAGCTGTATTGTTTAGTATCCCCTGCTAGTCGTTCATTCACCGTTTACAGTCAGAGATATTTTTCACGGTATCGCTCTGCCTATCGTAAGTAGTAAATATAATAATCGTATTTTTGGCTTGTAGCTTGTGTGCGCTAATCCTCTATTAACATCAATAGTAGTTTTAATGGTGTTTATTGTTTTAAGAGGAAGTACAACCGTACATCCATCCTCTATTAACATTAATAGCCGTAGGGTACAGTATCCCCTGCATGTCTTTCATTCACCGTTTATAGTCAGGTCAGAGATATATTTTTTTTACGTTATCGCTCTGCCTATCGTAAGTAGTAAAAATACTAATCGTATATTTTGACTTGTAGCTTGTGTGCGCTAATCCTCTATTAACATCAATAGTGGTGGTAGTAGTGATTATTGTTTTAAGAGAAAGTACAACTATACATCCATCCTCTATTAACATTAATCAGGTCAGAGATATTTTTTTCCCGGTATCGCCCTGTCGTAAGTAGTGGCTAAAATCATTATATAAACAAGGTAAGTTAACAACGAACAATATATGAACACATTTCTGGCCCTCTCCCCTCCCTCTACCCGACACAGCTAAAAACAATATTGAACCAGTTTTCTTGTAACGTGAAAGCTAGCGCCGTCTATGCTATTTCAGCGTAACAGAGTAAGTATATACCATTCTGTGTGTGTCTTGATTAAATTTTTAAAAATCCTCTCCGCAGCGAGAGGACACTGTTCATAGTTGTTGTTTTTTGTCAGATGGAGGCGTAAAGTCTTTGTGCTAACCTCATAATGCTAATCGATAGAGGAAGGCGTATGTGTTACTACCCACCCCTTTATAACATGCCCTTCTTCACATGTAAGTATCTCAGGTAATCAAAATTGACACTAAAAATGAAATTGCTATATCTGTGAATGAAGTGTGCAGAGAATTAAAACTTGTGTGCGTTTGCGCGTAGTGATGAAATGAACGTGTGTAAGGGCTACCTCACAGAATTTGCTTGTCCTACAATCAACTCCGTATTTTACGTGTGTTCGGTTTTACGATAGAGAGTGTTGCGTGCGTATAACATCAAAGAATTAGTGCGTTTGTTATCTCACACGTCAGAGAGTTTCAGTGATCGATTCCATGCGTGTAATTTTTTAGGGTAACTGTGTTATGAATCATGTGTAGACAGCATACGAAATAAGGAGCGAGGTATTTTTATTCTAACATTAATCCAGTGAGAACAGGGTTCGATTCAATGTGTTGCCTGTATTACAGTTTTTATTTATTTTGACGATGAACTGAGAGAACAGGGTTCGAATCCATGATTTTGAGGGTTCGAAATCCATGTAATGCATGTATTAAAGATTTTTTATTCTAACGCTGAACAGAGAGAGATCGTAGTTCGAATTCATTATTATTTATTCTGTTTACAGTAACTATTGTGTTTGTGTCATAAAGTTGATGTTATATTCGCGAAATAATGAGAGATAGAGAGGTAGTTTTATTCTATGCTATCATCATCTACCTGCCTGCATGTCAATTTTTCTTGTTTGTATCAGCATGGTACCGCGCCCTCCCCCTAACATACTGTATATTTATAATCAAGGTAAGTTCTTTTCCTGTTCAGGACACGATGGGAATGTATGCTGACTATTCAAATCATTACTGTAAGATAACGACAGAATGTATATATGTTCTAAACACACGCACAAAATTGATGCTCTTAGTAGAGGGCATAGCATTTCCGATCCTCTGTAACATGATTGATTAACATCATGTTTTATCTTGTTCAGGAGGGGAGGTCACGTGTCGGATGGAGACGTAAAGCCTTAGCACGGTGTAGTTAGGCTTCCTCCAAAAATAGTAGAGAGGAGGGCATCTGTCCGTAAAATTGCGAGGAGGAGGAGGGATTGAGCAGACCTCCGTGACGCTACGCTGTCAGATACAGAGCGTTCTATTTTCACACCAGACAAATAAGATGCCGTTCGGAATGGGCATCTAGCACGATGGCGCCGGAGAAGGACAGGTCCTCTGAGGGGCATGTCGAGAAGAGCAGCTAGTCATAAAACTATAATCCTCTGAGGTTAGGCCTCTCTAAGATGATGTCGGGAAGGGATATGTCGAGAATGGCAGCTAGCTATAAAACTGTGATCCTTAGACCGCTCCAAGATGGTGCTTGGAAGCTTTATGTCGAGAAGGGCAGCTAGCCATAAAACTATATTCCTCTGAGGTTATGCCCTCAAAGGATGGTGTAAGGAAGGGGCATGTCGAGAAGGGCAGCTAGCCTTAAAACTATAATCCTCTGAGGTTATGCCCCTCTAAGATGATGTCGGGAAGGGGCATGACGAGAAGGTCAGTTAGCCATGAAACTAGAGTACTCTGAGGTTAGGACCCTTTAAGATGGTGTCATTTCGAGAAGGGCAGCTAGCCTTAAAACTACGGTCCTCTAAGGTTAGGCTCTCCTCCAGGAGGGTAACATGTCAAGAAGGGCATCATTCCTTAAACTAGGGTACTTACACCCCTCCAAGATGGTGTCGAGAAGGGCAGATAGACTCAAAACTTGGATCCTCTGAGGTTAGGCCACTCTAAAATGATGTCACACATGGCCAAGTCCCGTCAAAGTGACACAGTGAGGTCAGGGTCGTTCAAAAATTCCGAGCACGTGGCCAAGTCCCGTCAAGATAACAGCTGTGTGGTTAGGGATCGTTCAAACTTCCGCGCCCAAGTGCATGTGGTTAGGACCTGCCAAGATGACAGCAGTGCGGTTAGCCACGTTCACTTTTTCGAATTCTGCGCCAAACAATTGAACGTCGTTACGACCTGTCAAGATAATAGCTGTCAGGTTAGCCGCGTTCACTTATTCAAATTCCGCGCCCGCGTAGCCAAAAAAGTAAGGCGTGGTGGAGACAAGATGGCAGCAGTGAGGTTAGCCACGTTCACTTGTTCAAATTCCGCGCCAAACAAGTGCACGTGGTTAGGACCGGTCAAGATGACAGCAATCAGGTTAGCCATGCACACTAATTCAAAATTCCGCGCAGCACGAGGTTAAGACCAGTGAAGATGGTGGCTGACAAGTTAGGCAAGTTCACTGCTTCAAATTCCGCACCAAACAAATGGACGTGGTTAGGACCTGTCAAGATGACAGCATTGAGGTTAGCCACGCACACTACAGTAATTCAAAATCCGCGCCAAAATAAGTGCATGAGTTTAGGATCTGTCAAGATAACAGCTTTCATGTTAGCCACGTTCACTTGTTGAAATTCTGTGTCCCCCACGTGGACAAAAAAATAAGGTTAGGACCTGTCAAGATGGCAGCAGTGAGGTTAGCCGCGCCCACGTGCTTAAAAAGTGAGGTCTGTCAAGATGACAGCTGTCAAAAACACGTAGCTTTGTTTACAAACAACAGCAAGTGACTGGTCACGTGGTCATGACATCACGGGGTGAATGACCTTGGCCGAGGTCAATGAACTCGGGTGCTGACTCAGCACAAAAAAATCCTGACGAGGTGGCTTAGAACAAACATAGCTCATACTACTCCTGACCCCGTTTAAAGCAATTTTATGTTGCAAATAAATGCACATGTCGGCCATTTTTATTGCTTTGGTCATATTTTATCCATTTTAGTGATATAAGGTCATGTTTGGTTATATTTTATATTAAAGCATCGTTTTTAACAAAGTTCATTTTATCTCCATCGAGTTTCAAACACAGGATTTCAAAATTAATGTAGTAGATTTTTCTTTTTCTTAGAGATGTTGTACGAATCTACGCCAACAGATGCCAAAAAGCATGCTATACCTCGCTTACTGGTTCATTTTTTTTAAGAAACTAGAGTGAGAACTGCACCTCAGACCTATGATATTGAATGTATAAAGTTACAATTTACCTACTGTAGCTCTGTCAGTTTGGATGATTAAATGTGTGTGCTGTATTATCGCTAATAACTTTTTTGGCGCGTATAATGTTAGTAATACTCTACGACTTGCTATCTGCCCCTAAAATGCTGAAGTAATATTTTACCTTTCTTTTAGGTCATATTTAGTTAGTTTTTAGGGCAATTTACTAGCATATTTTGTACACTTAAAGGTCATAACTTATCGAACCCTAATCATTACTCACTAGCAGATTTCGCCACATTAGCTTATGAAACAGTGAAATTTGATAGGAAGTTACAAATAAGTTACAGGATTGAGAGTGACTGCAAAGAAGATTCTCGACAATGTTGTGAGATGGACAGCAGACAGTGATACGATGGAAAACGGGGTGAAGGATCAGATTATAAGTTTCACCGAGAGGAAGAATCCTCTCAGTTTTAGTTCCTGTGTTGATGGAGTTACTGTATTTCATAGGAATCACTGTAAGTACCTAGGCATTAATAAAGCGAAACTCCTTCGTTGGGGCAATCACGTAAACGGAATTATAAATAAAAGTTACAAATATCTTCGTATGGTTCTTACCGAGCCGTATCCGACCGGCCCATAATAATAATTGGAACATTATTTGACCAAATATGTGAATTTTATTCATAAAAAGTTACAGTCCAATATGTTAAAGTATCGTATCCCAAGATAGTTAATACCGGATGTTGAGCAAGACTGTAAGTCGCTGGATGTTGCTTCATATTTTCGTATGACCGTGAGAAAGTAAGCTTACCCACGCGCTGGCAAGGATCGACACGTGTATTACATGCTGACCAAGCAATATTTTTCAGCCAATGGGAACTTAAGGATTTGGCAAACCTGGAGGCTACACCGCGCTAAATATTAATTCCAGGATGACCAACGTGTTCTGTGGATAAAGTCTGTTTTTGTAGACAATCGGTTTTCCACAGTTTCTGAAGTTAGATATATTTGGAAATGTATTATAGAAATTGGTGGAAGAGATTTGCTAATGTTTGAGCTGTGTTTTATAAATATATCACAATAAGTATTGTATCATTATACATGACGAACTCTCTGATTGGTGGTTGGTTCAGATACCCGGGAACCCCAACATTATTAGCGTCACCGAAGCCTCCTCAGTAACTCAAGCTCTGGAGAGCGTCACTCTGTAGTTGAAATTTGAGCGGTACGGTTGTACTAACTCGGCACTCTGTAGGAAGTTTGAACAGTGCGGATGTACCAACTCTGTGTCTGGTGGTTGTAATTAACGTGGCGTTATTCCAGAAATAGTAACTGGTTCTCATTGATACTTCAAATTGTGCAGTCGTAATATTTACTGTGCTTTGACAGAGTTTACTTTTAATCGATAAAGACGGTGTAGTGACCGCTGAGTAACAAGTGTTGTAGAAACGTGCCAGTGTTTCACTATTTCGTGACGGGCGCGTATTCGCGTGGAACTTCCGTACCGAACCGTGGGCTGCTTTTAAAACTGTAATTTTACCCTTTTAGTGAAGTGTGTTATATATATGTGAATCAGTGTGTTAGCTGATCTGGTAAAAGAAAGGGTATTTCGGCTCGCAGCATTAAGCAGCGAAGAGATTATCAACTATAGTCTTCTGTGTTCCAGTGAATTGTTTTCCAGCAAGATGATGGATGCACCTGCAGAGGAAGGAAGCGCATTCCCACATGTTAAGGATGTGATTATCATGGTGTAGATCCCAAAATTAGTGGGGATGTAAGCTGCTATCCTGGTATCCCGAGAGTCATCATAAAGTAAGATGCACGTATTATATATGGCATGATATGTAAGTTATGTTAAGGTACTAGGGCAGTGTAGATAGAATTTTCAGTTTCATTTAAAGTAAGCCTGACGGCATGTATTTGTTTAATTTTGTCACTATGGTAGATTCGGATACGAGATTAATGCATGTTTATTTTATTTTCATTTTGATTTATGATTAGGTGTTTGGGATAATGAGGGATTGATAGGATCAGTTATTGTTGTAAATATAGTACTTAGCGTAGGATATTCCGAGTTTTCCTTAAACATATGCTAGAGGGGCTAGATCGACAGGTCCATTTCTATATTACGTCAAACACGTATCAATTCATTTTATTTCGCTTATTCAGAGAGACAGGTATAGCTATTTTGCATGATGCATGGTTTTATAGAAGCTGCCAGAAGGAGCTGCAGAACGCCGTTGTTAAATTAAGATCTTTGAAGTTAAGTTTGATTCTGTTTGCCTGATGGTCTGCCAAGGACTTGAACAGCGTCTCGTTATGTGGAAAGGCCAGTAGGATTCATGAGGAATGATGAGATAATAATTGCATGCTTAATTATAATGTATTGGTGCAGGCCGATTGTATGCTTGACAAGATAGAGAGAAATTATGCAGATGTGTGTGTGCCTGCTTAGCGTCTTCTGAGTATATTGTGATCAGAATGGACAGTGTTAATTCCAGACTATTGAGTCTGATGTTGTTAAATGGCCCAAGCATGCTAAGAAGCGATTAATATACGGGAGTTTCCGTGTAGTTGATGATGGGCGTTATCTTATGGCAAGTTGAGTCCTGGCCTGTGTTATCGGCATGTGTGAAAGAGACAGTATTTCCTTGTGGCGGCCACGGGAGACAAAATCCAATCTTTAGCGTAGTGGAGTTCAATATTTCTTTACAGCTCGTAATCTACCCGGAAGTACATGACGGATGACCGCGCTGTTGAGCGCTTAAACGCCGCAGAAGGAGGCAATGTTGCCCGTTGCTTTCTTCATGACATCAAGGATTATTTATATGTTTTCTCTTACAGGATGGTTTTACCTTATTATTTTGTGATTGTATACCTTGTCTCGTTGTTTTTAAAAGGGAACAGCCCGAGTGCTGATGTATCGTTGGTTTATCTAGTTCTGTCTAGATCTTTTGTAGTGAACCGGGATTCACATTAGAAGCAGTGTAGCATTTAAGACTTTACTCGATATCCGATATATATATATGTTTAATTTGATGATTTGAATTATTGTAAATATAGTGTAGGATTTGCCCCTAGTATTTTTGCATTTCTTACATAGCGTCCAGTGCGTCTTAATTATTTTTCTTTCCGTCGTAATTTTTTATATAATGTAACTTTGATTTTACGGAAATAGTTTGATGATTCTCGGGAGTAACTTAATTTTGAAACCGTATCGTTGGGATGCGATAGTGTGAAACTCCATACCGAAACACCATATGGCAGTGTTTGCATACACTTGTTGCCATAAAACATAAACATTGGACTATGAGAAGATACTCAGTCTTGATTTTTATATATGTTCTTTATTGAACTTGTTTTTCTTTTAATGTCAAATTTGTATTATCACTCAGTTAACGTTTCTGATTTCGATTTATTTCATTACTTTGGGATCATTTTTACAAGTTATTTTTTTTATTCAATTATTTTCGTGTGATTTGATCGGGGATATTTGTTAATAAATCCATCTTACCCCCTATGATTGTTTCTCATTCGTGTTATACCTCCATTTCCTGTCATTGATTGCTACTTTAGTGTTGAACTTCGACTTTTATCCTGACCCAATCGACAACCAACCCACACTCTGCCCAACCCTGAGTTAGTCGGATGTTCATACAGGAATGGAGGCATCGTCCTAGAGGGTATTTACCCCTGGGTACGGTACATTACGGTATTTAGGGGTTGAGGATATGATATAAAGGAGGCGGCATATATATGTCACTGGGAAGACCCGAATTATAGTACCATGCCGGTGTATGGAACTGGAAAAGATCCGAAGGAAAGCGGCGCGATTTTTTCTGGATGAATTCACACAAAAGAGCAGTGTTACAAATAGGTTAGAAAATTTCGGCTCACGAGACTTGAGAGTCTGGGAATCTGACACCTGGGTGACTACCCTAAACGCAGATCAGTGGTGATTGCTTTCAGTGGAGAGATGCCGTGGAATGACAATAATAGACGAATAATATCAATGGTGTTTACAGAAGTAAGAAATATCATGAACGTAAAGTTGGGATTAAAAAGGACAAACTGGGGTAAATATTAATTTACAGGAAGGAGAATTAGTAATTGGAATAATTTACCAAGGGATACATACATACATACATACATACATACATACATACATACATACATACATACATACATACATTATCATTATAGACTATTATGCCTTTCGGCGTTCAGTCTGCAAGCCTCTGTGAATTTACTAAACGTCGCCACAATCCTCGATTTGCAACTAGTGTTGTGGCCTCATTTAGTTCTATACCTCTTATCTTTAAATCGTTAGAAACTGAGTCTAACCATCGTCGCCTTGGCCTACCTATAATTCTCTTACCCTCCATAACAGAGTCCATTATTCTCCTAGGTAACCTATCCTCCATTCACCTCACATGACCACACCAACGAAGCCGGTTTATGCGTACAGCTTCATCCATCGAGTTCATTCCTAAATTAGCCTTTAACTCCTCATTCCTAGTACCCTTCTGCCATTGTTCCCACCTGTTTGTACCAGCAATCATTCTTGCTACTTTCATGTCTGTTACTTCTAACGTATGAATAAGATATCCTGAGTCCACCCAGCTTTCGTTCCCGGATTGCAAAGTTGGTCTGAAAACAGACCGATGTAAAGATAGTTTCGTCCGGGAGCTGACTTCCTTCTTACAGAATATTGTTGATCGCAACTGCGAGCTCATTGCATTAGCTTGACGACACCTTGATTCAATCTCACTTACTATATTACCACCCTGGGAGAACACACAACCTAAGTATTTGAAATTATCGACCTGTTCTAGCTTTGTATCACCAATCTGACATTCAATTCTGTTGAATTTCTTACCTACTGACATCAATTTAGTCTTCGAAAGGCTAATTTTCATACCATACTCATTGCACCTACTTTCAAGTTCCAAGATATTAGACTGCAGGCTTTCCGTACAATCTGCCATTAAGACCAAGTCGTCAGCTTAGGCCAGACTGACAACTACATTTCCACCTAACTGAATCCCTCCCTGCCAGTTTATACCTTTCAGCAGATGATCCATGTAAACTATGGACAGCAAAGGTGAAAGATTACAGCCTTGTCTAACCCCTGTAAGTACCCTGGAACAAGAACTCATTCTGCCATCAATTCTCACTGAAGCCCATTTGTCAACATAAATGCCGTTGATTTATTTTAATAATCTACCTTTAATTCCATAGTCCCCCAGTATAGCGAACATCTGTTCCCTCGGTACCCTGTCATATGCTTTCTCTAGATCTACGAAACATAAACACAACTGCCTATTCCCCTCGCAACATTTTTCAATTACCTGGCGCATACTGAAAGTCTGATCCTGACAGCCTCTCTGTGGTCTGAAACCACACCTATTTTCATCCAACTTCCTCTCAACGATTGATCGCACCCTCCCTTCCAAGATGCCAGTGAATACTTTGCCTGGTATATTAATCAATGAGATACCCCGATAGTTGTTACAATCCTTCCTGTTCCCTTGCTTATAGATAGGTGAAATTACTGCTTTTGTCCAATCTGAAGGTACCTTACCAACACTCCATGCTAATTTTTCTACTCTATGAAGCCATTTCATCCCTGCCTTCCCACTGTACTTCACCATTTCAGGTCTAATTTCATCTATCCCTGCCGCTTTATGACAATGGAGTTTATTTATCATCCTTTCCACTTCCTCAAGAGTAATTTCACCAATATCATTTTCCTCCTCCCCATGAGCTTGGCTGTTCGCAACACCACCAGTATAATCTCCTTTTACATTGAGATGTTCAAAATATTCCCTCCACCTCTCCAGTGATTCCCTGGGATCTGTTATGAGTTCACCTGAATTATTCAAAACACTGTTCATTTCATTTTTCCCCCCTTTCCTAAGATTCTTTATTACTGTCCAGAAAGGTTTCCCTGCTGCTTGGCCTAGCCTTTCCAGGTTATTACCAAAATCTTCCCATGACTTCTTTTTGGATTCAACAACTATTTGTATCGCTATGTTTCTTTCATCTAAGAACAAATCCCTGTCTGCCTCGGCCCTTGCTTTGAGCCATTTCGGATAAACCTTCGTTTTACGTTTATAAGTTGCTCTCACTTCATCATTCCACCAAGATGTTCACCTTTTCCCATGGGAGTGGGCATCTCGGACATATTCTGAGTCATGGCCCTCCTTGTGCTCAGGCAGCTAGGACTATACAATTCACCGGTGGTCCATAACCCGTTAGAGGAGAGATCCTCACTTGGACTATGTGCAAGTAGGGTAGCATCCTGCTTCATGAATTCACCGAGTTCAGAACATTTTAAGCAAGCCAAGGGAGACATTCGATAAATTTCAAACTTCTTTGAAAATTTAGTCTAGGTAAACTACGGATAGGAAATCTGGGAATCTGCCACTTGGGTGAGTGGCCTATACGCAGATCAGTGGTGATTACTTGCTTGCTAACATTCGGATTGATTGATTGATTGATTGATTGATTGATTGATTGATTGATTGATTGATTGATTGATTGATTGATTGATTGATTGATTGATTGATTGATTGATTGATTGATTGATTGATTGATTGATTGATTGATTGATTGATTGATTGATTGATTGATTGATTGATTGATTGATTGATTGATTGATTGATTGATTGATTGATTGATTGATTGATTGATTGATTGATTGATTGATTGATTGATTGATTGATTGATTGATTGATTGATTGATTGATTGATTGATTGATTGATTGATTGATTGATTGAGGATATTTCTTGGACGCCTCCAGCATCCTTTCCATCAATCAAAATTTCATAAACAAGACTTATTGTGTGCATTCTTGTGACATCATGAGTAGAGCTAGGAATTTTGCGTGCTGCACCTTAATTTTTTTGCTATTAAGATATTTGAATTGTCTTGTCTTAAAAAATGAAGTGAATTGGCGTATGGCTTTAGTGCCGGAAGTGTCCGAGGACATGTTCGGCTTTCCAGGTGCAGGTCTTTTGATTTGACTCCCGTAGGCGACCTGCGCGTCATGATGAGGATGAAATGATGATGAAGACGACACATACAGCCATCCCCCGTGACAGCGGAATTAACCAATTACGGTTAAAATTCCAGACCCTGACGGGAATCGAACCTGGGACCTCTGTGACCAAAGGTCAGCACGCTAACCATTTAGCCATGCAATTGGACTGAGGCTCAGTAAACTTCCATTATACAAAAAAAGGTCTACAAATTAGTTTGCGATTTTTCGGACTGTCGTTTGAAACCTTTAAAACAGTGAGAAAGGGGGTAATGTAAAGTCAAAATGACCCCAATTAGCAATCCCACCAATCAGTATCACTGACCGTTGTAGTGGGGAACGAATTTAAACTGTTGTAAATTCTGAGCACTACTTGTGTCGGTGCGACGTAAAAGAAACTGTACAAAATAAAAATAAATGTGCTTTGGAGCTGTTTTAGCAGCCTTTTTAATACATGTGTGAATTTGTGTTCGTATTGGCTTTGGTACACATTTTAATGAATATTTACATTTTAAATTTGCATCTTTTTGGCAACTTTAAAAACTAAATTATTGCACCTTTTAGCATCTCTTTGGTCCAAATTTTGCACCTAAAATTCCTAGCTTTAATGGTAAATAATCTGCCCTTCACTTCATGATATCATCCACTACAATATTAGACTATAAACTGTGAATATGAACATATATTAAGGCAATTAAAAATGTAGACCAAAGCTTCCAACATTAATATATAGTATTTATGTGTACCCTTTTTTTAATGCTACTTATTCGCAGCGTCGACCTATAGAGATGTTTTGCCCCTACTTGCACCGTCTTCCTACCTCGTATTCATCATCATAATCTCACATCCAGATGTGCAGGCTGCTGATTGGTTACCTGTTCAAACCCTGTGGGATTCCCCCTGAGCTAACGAACCTGGTGAAAGATATATAAGCTTACCGCAAGGTGAAGCGTTCTCCTTTCTTGTGCTGTATGTGGTGAGAATTGTGTGTGACGCGAGAGACGGCTGCCACGTGGGCACAACTTTCTTTGTGTGGTCAGGCAAACCAGTAACAGTGCACTTTCGCACGAGTGAAACTGTGTCTTATTGTAAAATTAACTGCATTTCTTTGCCAAGTGCGGGATGGCATTAACTCCGTGAACTAGGAACTATTTTACTGCAACCTGATAATAAATGCACGAGGGACGCTTATGATCATTATCATCGGTTGGGTGGCGAACGCGTGATAAACTGTATGAGTGCGTTTCGTGAAACGTTGTGCAGCTATCAAGGACTAGCGTTGAACCTTATATATAATATCTTAAAACGTGAGATGTGCTAACATTAATTTCCGTACTAACGCTACTTTATTTTATAGTCTGTGATGGTTCGATGCTGTGCACCAAGCACGCTTAGCGGTGAAGAGGAACTACCTTTCTATATACTTTGCAGTTCTACAGGAACGAGTGTGGAAGGAGATGGCAATACCAAGAGAAGAACCAAGGACTAGTCTACGTTTGTCACGTGTGTTAATGATGGAGTAAGGAGTCTAGACGCAGCGCCGATGTAAAACGCTGGCGGCGGCGTTTGAGCTGCTGAAGTTAAGTGTCATGATGTCTTTTTAATTCCATGATTTATGATACGCATTAAATGCTACTGAGAATTAGGTTAGTGATTTTAATGTAATTTTCAGCCAGATGGCATTTGCTTATTTTGTATGTTATTGTAAATATGGACAGGGTTGGACTGCATGTTTTCTTTGATTTTCCGTATATAGCTAGATAGTTGGGAACCGAGGGAAATGTAGGTTCATTTTGTATATTTTACGTGTGTTTTTGTGCATTGCTATATATTTTTTATTCCTGGGTTCTACGTGTGAAGGCTTAGCTAGACGCAATCATCAGAATATTCAAGAGTAATACGCTTACTGCGTTAACATTAATTTCATTTAGTAATTGTAGAAGATACATTCATTTAGGATGCTTTATTTGCATGTGTTTTCAGTGTCTACAAGAAGGAATATGTTGCATGCACGCCGTTGATTTAAGGCAGAGTCATTGAAAGATATTGGAGGCTTGTTTGGGAAAAGGTTAACCGTGGATATTTATTGAAGGGCTTGTGATATTGCACGTTGGATGATAATAAAATGCATGCTGATTTATATGTGAATTAAAGGGCTCGTGCGGAGTGCACGTTTGACAATGTTGTATTAAATATGAGAGGCCAGAGTGAGCCTACTAATTTAACGGGGATAGATGTTACTGAAATGCGAAAGAAAGCCTTCAATGATTTGTCAGGAAATAAGAATATTATGTGCATTTTAGAAAGATTTTAGTCTCCCTGTAGTGGGTGTTAATATGAGCCCAAGAAAGGCTGATGAATGATGAGCTCGCTACCGAGCAGTGTAATCAGCTTAGATAAATATTAGCCCTGTTATGAAATGAAAGGTCGTTTCGTAGTAAGTCTGGCCCCCAAACAGCAAACCAAGTCTAGTGAGTAGATTTGCCCTTTGACATTTACAGCTGTCAGCCAAGCAGGTGGCGTGAAAAGGTGAGACGGCGGTTCGCGTTGTGTTATGCTCATATGCAGCTGGATCAGACGGGAATGTTGCCCGCCGCCTTCTTATTGTGTATTCTGATATATATATATATTGCTATTTGCTTTACGTCGCACCGACACAGATATGTCTTATGGCGACGATGGGATAGGAAAGGCCTAGGAATTGGAAGGAAGCGGCCGTGGTCTTAATTAAGGTACAGCCCCGGCATTTGCCTGGTGTGAAAATGGGAAACCACGGAAAACCATCTTCAGGGCATTCGACAGTGGGGCTCGAACCCACTATCTCCCGATTACTGGATACTGGCCGCACTTAAGCGACTGCAGCTATCGAGCTCGGTGTTCTGATATTTTGCCTACCGAGATCGATAGCTGCAGTCACTTAAGTGCGGCCAGTATCCAGTAATCGGGAGATAGTGGGTTCGAGCCCCACTGTCGAATGCCCTGAAAATGATTTTCCGTGGTTTCCCATTTTCACACCACTAAAATGCTGGGGATGTACCTTAATTAAGGCACGGCCGCTTCCTTCCCACTCCCAGCCCTTCCCTTTCCCATCGTTGCCATAAGACCTATCTGTGTCGGCGCGACGTAAAGCAACTAGCAAAAAAAGAAAAAAGATATTTTGCCTTGTTTTATTTTCAGGATTGTTTATGTAAGATGTGTGTTTAAATTTATGTTGTCTTGTTATTAGGTTGTGGATACAGCCCGTAAGCTGTTTTGATGATGATTGTTTTTCTAGTTCTGCCTAGATCTTTGTTGTGAACCGGAATTCACATGTAGAATCTATGTTTTTGGATGAGTTATATTTTGTCAAACTTGTACCAGTGTATAGTATTTTATTTTCATTACCGTATTCACGGACGTATATATAGGATAGTTGAACTTCACTAGTATTTGATCGTATATCATAAATTCATGTTAGGCTCATTCAATCGCGGTTAGGCCACTCGACATCACACTTAAATGAGGCAGCCTCACAGTCACATAACTTCGTAAACTTAGTTTGTCGTGACTCCATGTAAACCAAGAACTTTGATTTTGTATATTTTGATCTGAGACAATATTTTAATTTTCATTTAATTCTGTTATTCATTTCGGAATTTTATCTGAGTTTGCTTGATTCAGTAATTATTTTGTTTCATTTCATGACTGTTATCTTGTGCGGATCTAAATTTTGGAGCCGATTTAAGGCCATGTCTATTTAGATTTTTTTTTTTTGTGTTCGTTTGGATCGTTTATTTTTCTGGAATAGATCCATCTTCCCCCTTAAATGTATTTCTTATTCGACAAACCTCCTTTATTCCTGTCAGTATACTTAGTTGTAAGTTTGAACTTCGGCTTAATTTCTACCCTCGACAATCTAACCCACTCTCTACCCACTTCAGCTCAGTCGGATGTTTCAGACAGGAAATGGAGGCATCGTCCTAGGTGGTCTTTACCCCTGCGGTACGGTACATTACGACAGGCAGGGGATACCATGGGTGTTATTCTACCGGCCGCACCCACAGGGGGATGGAAACTCCGAGACTCGAGCTACCCGTATAAAAAAGAGAGTACGGCAAGGAAGCGCATTATCTCCTCTGGTATTTAATCTGGACTCTGAGCAAATCTTTCGAACTGTCCTTCAAGAAGAAGAAGATGTACAGTAGTAAAAATTAACGGCAGGCTGATCAAAAACCTGAGGTACACAGATGACATTGTCAATACTGAAGGCTTTGCGTCTGGTAGACAGAATCGTTCAAGAGGGGGATAATCTTGGATTCAAAATTAACACAGAAAATACAAAAGTGACGATCATTACCAGAGCTCGTAACAGGTACATTGGTATTTCTGGGAAACCAGTTGTACAGTACAAGTACGAAAGTTTAAGTACCTTGGCAGCTGGGTTGCTGAGTTTCTTGTTCGAATAGAAATGGCTCTTCTTAACTTTCTGTGTGACAGAAATCTCATCTTGGAGGCACGTCACTACTTTGTCGGATGCTATGTATATTCAGAGCTTCTGCACGGAACTGAAATATGGACTCTGAAACGTAACACCACTAGGAGAATAAATGAGGTGTGGTCTTTCTGAAAGATGTTACGGATCTCGTGGATCAACTACATCACCTTTGTTGTCGTGGTCAGGCACATTGAGGAGGAAACAAACGTGGATGTGCACAATCAAGAAAATACACTGACTGACAGAGCAAATGCAGCACGAAGAAGGAGTGATTCGAAAGGGATGAAAGTTGGGGAAAAAACAGAGACGGCACGGACGAATAATTGATGTTTATTTCAAACCGATATGCAGGTTACACAATGCGCACGGCATCGACTCAGTAGGATGTGGGACCACCGCGAGCGGCGATGCACGCAGAAACACGTCGAGGTACAGAGTCAATAAGAGTGCGGATGGTGTCCTGAGGGATGGTTCTCCATTCTCTGTCAACCATTTGCCACAGTTGGTCGTCCGTACGAAGCTGGGGCAGAGTTCGCAAACGGCGTCCAATGAGATCCCACACGTGTTCGATTGGTGAGAGATCCGGAGAGTACGCTGGCCACGGAAGCATCTGTAAACCTCGTAGAGCCTGTTGGGAGATGCGAGCAGTGTGTGGGCGGGCATTATCCTGCTGAAACAGAGCATTGGGCAGCCCCTGAAGGTACGGGAGTGCCACCGGCCGCAGCACATGCTGCACGTAGCGGTGGGCATTTAACGTGCCTTGAATACGCACTAGCGGTGACGTGGAATCATACGCAATAGCGCCCCAAACCATGATGCCGCGTTGTCTAGCGGTAGGGCGCTCCACAGTTACTGCCGGATTTGACCTTTCTCCACGCCGACGCCACACTCGTCTGCGGTGACTATCACTGACAGAACAGAAGCGTGACTCATCGCAGAACACGACGTTCCGCCATTCCCTCATCCAAGTCGCTCTAGCCCGGCACCATGCCAGGCGTGCACGTCTATGCTGTGGAGTCAATGGTAGTCTTCTGAGCGGACGCCGGGAGTGCAGGCCTCCTTCAACCAATCGACGGGAAATTGTTCTGGTCGATATTGGAACAGCCAGGGTGTCTTGCACATGCTAAAGAATGGCGGTTGACGTGGCGTGCGGGGCTGCCACCGCTTGGCGGCGGATGCGCCGATCCTCGCGTGCTGACGTCACTCGGGCTGCGCCTGGACCCCTCGCACGTGCCACATGTCCCTGCGCCAACCATCTTCGCCACAGGCGCTGCACCGTGGACACATCCCTATGGGTATCGGCTGCGATTTGACGAAGCGACCAACCTGCCCTTCTCAGCCCGATCACCATACCCCTCGTAAAGTCGTCTGTCTGCTGGAAATGCCTCCGTTGACGGCGGCCTGGCATTCTTAGCTATGCACGTGTCCTGTGGCACACGACAACACGTTCTACAATGACTGTCGGCTGAGAAATCACTGTACGAAGTGGGCCATTCGCCAACGCCATGTCCCATTTATCGTTCGCTACGTGCGCAGCACAGCGGCGCATTTCAGATCATGAGCATACCTCAGTGACGTCAGTCTACCCTGCAATTGGCATAAAGTTCTGACCACTCCTTCTTGGTTTGCATTTGCTCTGTCAGTCAGTGTAAATACAGCCTACTTTGGCATTATCACGGGATAACAAGTACAACCTCCTAAAATTTATCATACAGGGATGGACCTCGAGGTCGCGGTCGGAGAAATTACTATTGGCTGAGGAACTTACGGGAATAGACAGGACTATATATTCCACTCAGTATCCTGATAAGGACAGCTGAACATCGTGCAGACTTCGCTGTTATTGTGGTCAACCTCCAGTAATGGAGAAGGCACTACAAGGACTTTCATAAACTTTTAGAGAATAGTTTTCCGAAAGATCTTTGCTCCGGTGTTGGACGCATACATGGGTGAACGGAGGATCAGACACACTTCTGAGCTAGAAGGAACTATGCCAAGATGCCAGCATAGCAGGGGCCATCAGAAGCAAGCGAGTGCAGTGGGCTGGACATGTGGCTAGGATGGAAGACCACAGATGACCACGGATACTCCTGGATTTTATCCCCACAGGATGGAGACCACTGGGTAGGGCAAAGCAGAGGTGGAGTGATGGCCTCCAATAGGACCTACAACAGTCTGATATAGACCGATGGCGATTGACAGCGATGGATAAAACACGATAGAGGAGGACACAGACGTAGCACATGGTCCGTTGGGCCGGGTCGAATAAAATAAATAAAGTACAAAATATAGTTGAATATACCACCTGAATGGGACAACCTCGTTATCACGAACTCAAAAGGACTAGAAGATCATGAGTTCGTGTTGAAAAGGTAAGGGTTATTCTGCCCGAAGGCAGGTCCGAACCTCCGCAGAGGTGTTCCTGAGCCGGAGTTTACGTGCGGTAGGGTGGCCAGTTCCTTTCCGCTCCTCCATTCCCTTACCCCCACCAACAGCGCGTGGCAAACCATCCAACTCCTAACCACGCCCAATATTGCTTAACTTCGGAGATCTCACGGGATACGGTGTTTCAACACGGCCACGGCCGTTGGCGTCATGGTGAAAGGGGATTTATATATTTTACTGTTCTGGATAATATTCAAACCACTAGAGTGTTAAGTACTTACTATGAACAACGAAAAATTTACAGAAAGAGCGATGTTTTTCTCTCCCATGAAGTACAAACAACAATAATTGTGTGTGCTGTCCTGAAAATGAACGCACGTTACTGGAAGAAGCTTGGATTTAAAAAATTGCATTTGGGCAGTTCCATATGCAATTGCCGACCTCTTTGCACTGGTTCATTGCTTAGAACCGCTCTGTGAGACATGATTATTGTGGTTGAGGCCTGTTAAGCTTTATCGCGCGCCGGAATACTGTACCTGTTAGCCAGTATGAATGAGATTACCGAGCATGCGCAGAGGTTCCTTCACATGGCCTTCGAGTTGGGTGTTTTGTTGTTGCCAGTTTTTCGTGGGCATGCTTGATTTCCGAGGGATGTTGTGAACTATGATTTTAAATAAATCTACATAAGCTGATTACGAAGATTGCAAGAAAAAAACTGTTTGTAAATCGGGCTAACCGAAATTCGTGTTAACCGGTAAGAAACAATCTATCCCTTCTATCCCTTTCAGGAGCAAATCTGTCAGACTCGTTGGCTGAATGGTCAGCGTACTGGCCTTCGGTTCAGAGGGTCCCGCGTTCGATTCCCGCTCGGGTCGGGGATTTTAACCTTCTTTGGTTAATTCCAGTGGCCCTGGGGCTGGGTGTTTGTGCTGTCCCCAACATCCCTGCAACTCACACACCACACATAACACTATCCTCCACCACAATAACACGCAGTCACCTACACATGGCAGGTGCCACCCACCCTCATCGGAGGGTCTGCCTTACAAGGGCTGCACTCGGCTAGAAATAGCCACACGAAATTATTATTATGGGAGGAAATCTTGTTTTCGTATCAACCGAATGTTCGTCTTAAGCGAGTTCGTGCTAATGAGGTTTATCTGTAGTAAGATTAGACCTAATGCAACCTTCAAAGCTTCTTTGGCCGCAGAGTGACTAATCTTTTCGTTTCCTTCTTTATCTTTACTTTCATCTTCTGTATCGTCGTCATTGATAGAAACCTGGAGAACAACGGCGATGAGGTTATGTGAATGAATCCTGTCGACTGAACTTCGTTATTATTTATGTCTTAAACTAAATATAATATTTGGTTCAGCGTAAATTAAGAGACAAATTAGCAGAGGATTAATAAATACCATCCTTCTCATTCTTCTACCGCTTTTCCCACTCCTGTGGGTTCGCGGTTGCGAACTGTGTCGCACGTGTGGATTTGGCCCGGTTTTACGGCCGGATGCCCCACCTAACGCCAACCTTATATGGAAGGATGTAATCACTATTGCGTGTTTCTGTGGTTGTTGGTAGTGTAGTGTGCTGTCTGAATGTGAAGAGGAAAGTGTTGGAACAAACACAAACACCTAGTCCCCAAGCCAGAAGAATTAATCAAACACGATTAAAATCCCCGACCCGGCCAGAAATCGAACCCTAGATCCTTTGAACCGAAGGTCTCAACGCTGACCATTTAGCCAATGAGTCGGACGATTAATAGATACCATTACTAAAACAGAATTGCATAGGTACATTGCCGTGTACCTTAGGAACATCTATTGGAATTTACTACAGCACTGCGCTTTAGTACGTCTTTCGTCTATTACCGTATATTTTAGCTCTTAGTTATGATTTAATAATAATAATAATAATAATAATAATAATAATAATAATAATAAAAGTATTGGTTTTACGTGCCACTAACTAGGCCTACTTCAGCGGTTTTCTGAGACGCCGATGTGCCGGAATTTTCTCCCGCAGGAGTTCTTTTATGTGCCGGTTAAAATCGACACGGGGCTGACGTATCCTTTAAATACAGCCGGACTGAGCCAGGACCAATCCTGCCAACTTTGGCTCAGATTGCCAGCGCCTTAACCGTCTGAGCCACTCATCCCAGCAGTTATGAATGAATAATCCGAAGTCTATTCATCTTTCACTTTCTCCTGTGGGTGGGAGCGATGGAAAAACACCCACTGTATCCCCTGCCTGTTGTAAGAGGTGGCTTAAAGTAGTCCCAGGGGCTCTCAGCTTGCGAGCGTGGGTTGGCGACCACGGGGCCCTTTAGCTGAGTCCTAGTATTGCTTCCACTTACTTGTTGCCGATAACTTTTGATGTGTTAGTGCGACGTTAAACCACAAGTAAGTAACAAAAATATACCGCTATTCTCACACACTGGTGGAATTGTACACGTGGACTTAGGCCTGTTTTAAGGCCGAATACCCTTCCTAACGCTCTGTGTAGGGACGTATTCTATATTAGGCCTACGTGTTTCTTTGATGGTTGGTACTGTAGTATATTGTGTTGTGTGTATGTGAGGAAGAGTGTATTGGGGAAAACACAATCACCTAGTTCCCTAGTTCGAGAAATGAACCAGACGCTATTAAAACCCACGAGCCGACCGGGAATGGAACACGGGACCTTCCGAACCGAAGGCCTCAACGCTTACCACTCCGCCAAAGAGCTGGACATTAAACTACTACTACTACTACTACTACTACTACTACTACTACTACTACTACTACTACTAAAACCAAACAAAACCCCATGGCACTAGAGCCGTTGAAGGGCCTTGGCCTACCAAGCGACCACTACCCATCCCGAAGGCCTGCAGATTGCGAGGTGTCGTGTGGTCAGCACGACGAATCCTCTCGGCCGTTATTCTTGGCTTTCTAGACCGGACTACTACTACTACTACTACTACTAATAATAATAATAATAATAATAATAATAATAATAATAATAATAATAATAATAATAATAATAATCTGCTCACACAAATATTTTGTGCTTGTTCAATTCTTGTTCAACCACTGTCAACGTGCGACTGAATCCATTATGAATTTTGTAGCACTTTAGCCTGCAGGAGAAGTGGTGAGAACTCATCGTGGTAGGACGGTACATAGGCCGTGACTTACCGTTCCAGTATAAGTTTCACTTGCAACAAAATAAGACTTGAAGAAGACACCGGCATCAATCCGTATTTCCGTCCCGTAATCACTCTTAAAATAATGTACTCTCTACACTATTCTTTAAGGATAAGAATTGCATTTATAGGTCCTTACAGTAAGTTTAGAGACACATCAGCTCATGCCCCTATACTTCCATCAACATTCTTTTAGCGAAAGCCAGATGTCGCTGCATTTATTCATTTCTAATAATAATAATAATAATAATAATAATAATAATAATAATAATAATAATAATAATAATAATCATAATAATAATAATAATAAATACCATGTGGCCTTCGGAGAGGACGCCTTAAAAGACCACTTGAGCGTCTGTGAGAATGGGGCTCTAACTATGATTTTTAATGATTAAGACGGCACACACACAAAGCCCCCGAACATCGAAATCAACCAATGCACCCGGTAGGGAATCGAACCCCAGACCTTTTGGACCAAAAGCCAGCACGCTAATAATTTAACCAGGAAACATAGAATGCAATTATTGATGGGCATTTGTAACTTTTGGTCACATAGCCCCCCCAAAAAAAACTTACTTTATTTTTCGTTTTTTCTTTTCTTAATCTGTTTATCCTCCAGGGTCGGTTTGTCCCTCGGACTCAGCGAGGGATACCACCTCTACCGCCTCAAGGGCAGTGTCCTGGAGCTTCAGACTCTGGATCGGGGGATACAACTGGGGAGGATGACCAGTACCTCGCCCAGGCGGCCTCACCTGCTATGCTGAACAGGGGCCTTGTGGGGGGATGGGAAGATGGGAAGGGATAGACAAGGAAGTGGGAAGGAAGCGGCCGTGGCCTTAAGTTAGGTACCATCCCGGCATTTGCCTGGAGGTGAAATGGGAAACCACTCCCAGGATGGCTGAGGTGGGAATCGAACCCACCTCTACTCAGTTGACCTCCCGAGGCTGAGTAGACCCCGTTCCAGCCCTCGTACCACTTTTCATATTTCGTGGCAGAGGCGGGAATCGAACCCGGGCCTCCGGGTGTAGCAGCTAATCACACTAACCACTACACTGCAGAGGCAGACACTTAGTTTATTTAAGGAATACTTTGATCTGTTAATGTTTGGTAAATGAAATCTCGTGTACCGACCTTCGTAGAATGTAGCTACTTGGACCACAGAATGAAAAAGTTAGAAAAATTGTTTGTCATTGTAAGAATGGCTTGAATTATTTTTATTACTAGGAAATATGTAAAGGAAATCATGGGAAAGAAAATCGCTCTTAATTTCTTTAAATTTCTTTGAATACTCATAGTTTTCCGTAGTTTCCAATTTTAACACCAGGCAAATGCTGGGACTGCACCTTTATTAAGGCCACAGCCACTTCCTTCCTAATCCCAGCCCTTTCCCATCCTTGCGTCGCCGGAAACCTTCAATGGGTTAATAATAATAATAATAATAATAATAATAATAATAATAATAATAATAATAATAATAATAATAATAATAATAATAATAATAATAATAATAATAATAATAATGTTATTTGCTTTATGTCCCTCTAACTACTTTTACGGTTTGCGGAGGCACCGAGGTGCCGGAATTTAATCCCGCAGGAGTTCTTTTACGTGCCCGTAAATCTACCGAGACGAGGCTGACGTATTTGAGCACCTTCAAATACAACCGGACTGAGCCGGGATCGAACCTGCCAAGTTGAGGTCAGAAGGCCAGCGCCTCAACCGTCTGAGCCACTCAGCGCAGCTCGATGTGTTAGTGCAACGTTAAACCACTAGCAAAAAGAATCATAATACTAATATTAGTTTTAAGACAGTTTCGTCAAGACTTCATAAAAATTACGGTATATGAAATCTTCATGAGCTCTGCCAAAAACCTCTTACGTCACGGATGCACAGAAAAGTGCGCATGGAGTTTCGTAGATCAAGGCTCTATAAGATGGGTATGCTTAGCCGCCATTTTGGTTCATACATGTGCAGTGGGCCATGTGATCAAACTCTTGATTCTCTTACGAGCGCTCGCTTCGTCATATCGAACGTATTGCTTTAATCACCACGTGCATGGACAGAATAGTGCTAAATTTGTGCGGATATTGATCACATAATGGTGGGTTGTTCTGTGCCTAATTGTAGTAATGTCTCTACTGCGGGATAAAGGTTGCATTATGCCTCCACTCCTCTGCTACACCTTCTATTTCAACTGCTGGCTTAAACCTGCATCCAGCTCCCACTGACATTACTAAACCGCTTAATTCAGTCACACTGATCATTCAATATTCAGTTCTGCCCCCAAAGTCTGGCAACGGGAGTTCAACATCCAAACACCACAGTTACAATATTTGTCAAAACTAACTTCATATGGCAGAAATAATTTGTTTAACATTGGTGGTAGTACAACAAATGCGTGATTGAAAACCAAGATCTGTGGTAGTCTTATATGCAGACAGGTTTTAAACTATGAGCATTCTGACTCAAACTCTGAAATATTCGGGTTTTTTTGGGTGATCTAAAGAAAGCAAATTGTGAAGTTATTAAATTAATGTGTAACTGAGAGGTGCAATCTTGTAATGGAGAAAATTTTGAATGAAAAATGTACCAGTACAAGTTCTCCTATTTAAAATCAAAAATTGTTAGACACTTCTTCAAAATTCGATCCTATGCTGTTGTGACTCTAACAAGAATGTACGGAAACGAGGTAAAATGTATGGGACAGCTTCGGAAAAGAAGAGAACATCGTAAAAAAGGAACTGAATGTTATTGTTTTGTAAATACTATAATAAAAGGAGACAGTAAATTAGTAAAATATTACTTAAATATAATTTTTGTTAATGTGCTGCCTGTGCAAGTTACCAATGTTGCAGCCCTTCGAAGTTTAATAAGGTGAGTCGTGTTGAGAAATCATACTACTACTCCTCAAACCAGAGGAATCTCTGTAAAAAAAAGTACTGTTAACTTTGCCAAAGTCAAAAAATTTCAATATTCTCCACAGCCTGTGGGTTCCTTCCCTTATAAGTCACTGGTAACTGATTATCAGTACAATACTTCAAGTTGCGAGAGAAGATTCAGCTATAGAAGTAGTTACTCTATTTCTATTTTCTTCCTGAATGTAATTCATAATAACATAACATTTGTTTCATGAATGCTCGGTTGAATAAACTAAAATCCTCTATTCATTATAACTGAATAACCTGATGAGATTCATAACGCTCGCCAAAAATTAAGTTTACTTTTTTACATAGAATGTATTTTTTTAAATACTGGTAAATAAGAAAAGGGACTTAATTTTAGAAGAAAGAAATAAACTTAAAGAATCCTAGTTACTTGGGTGTGTTCGTCTTCATACATCACATTTCAACGTTATTTTTCTTCGAAGAATTGTTTCATAATTTCGACAACATAGAAAATAGCGCTGTATCAGTCCGGCCCCGCGGAGTAGGGTGCAATGCGTCCGCCTGTCACCCGGCGGCCCCGCGTTCGATTCAGGGGTTTTTAGTTGTAAATGATTAATATCCTGGCCTGGGGACTGGGTGTTTGAGTCGTCATTAATGTTCCTTTCCTCACATTCAACACTCTACACTTCCGCAATTCCAATTACAAGCACGTTCATATCATATGGTGCAAGTAGGGGCAAAAGATCTCTATAGGTCGACGCCCCGAAAAACTAGCATAAAAAAAGCGCTGTATCAATTTCACGCAAGTATGAAATACCGACTGAGATCATATCGTATCTTCTATTACAGTTTATATATCTTCAACACTGACCGATTACCACGTCAAATTCCGAGATTTAATAACGACAGTAGCCTATATCAATATCACTGTGTCCCTCATTTCATTTGACGGTACCGTAGCGCATAGCTTACGAACAACCTATTCTACCTATCAATATTTATCACATAATGGTGGGTTGTTCTGCACCTAATTGTAGTAATGTCCCTACTGCGGGATAGAGGTTGCATTATGCCTCCACTCCTCTGCTACACCTTCTACTTCAACTGCTGGCTTAAACCTGCATCCAGCTCCCACTGACATTACTACACCCCTTAATTCAGTCACACTGATCATTCAATATTCAATATTATAATAATAATAATAAGAAGAAACCGATTTATTAGTAAGCTATTTTTTCTAATATTTCTCCAGTGAGAGTACATGCCTAGTTTGTTTGTTAAAAGGCAAATCATCAACCACCTTGTTTTTACAGTCTTCGTCTCGAGTAAAAATTACACAATAATGTAAGAAATGTACTAATATTTATGTTTAGTAACCGTTTGAGTAATATTGAGAATGAGTATTTTTATAGTATGTTAGTTCAGCATAATTTTCTAGCGTGTAGAACAGTAAAAAGAGGGATATACAAGGCTAGGGCGGTCAACTGCCTTACCAACGTAGCGCAGGAATGAACCATAATGGCGGGCGAGCAAACCTGATTCGATCTATCCATCTCACCTTCAACATTCTTCTGTAACACCGCATTTCAAAAGCTTCTCTTCTCTTTCTTTCTGAGCTAGTTATCGTCCATGTTTCACTTCCATACAATGCCACGCTCCACAAGAAAGTCTTCAAAAACATCTTTCTAATTCCTATATCAATGTTTGAAGTAAGCAAATTTCTTTTCTTAAGAAAGCTCTTCCTTGCTTGTGCTAGTCTGCATTTTATGTCCTCCTTACTTGTGCCATCGTTAGTTATTTTACTACCCAAGTAACAATATTCTTCTACTTCCTTTAAGACTTCATTTCCTACCATTTTTCCTACAAGGTCAATTTAAATTCATGTTTTCAACAATTACTAACACTGGATAAGCTAGATTGCTATTATCTCCTGGTAAAGGAAGGAAACAAACTGAATGATCTGTTAAAATGGAGGAAAAACCAAGAGAAATATTAGAGGTAAGGGTGCCTATAATTTTTAATTCCGAGGGTGCGAGGCCTAATACTTTAAACAATTTCGTGTAAATTAAATAATTGGCATAAATAATATAAAATAATTTCAGCATTGATTACTTTTAATTTATTTCGTTTCAGATATAGACCTACTAATCTTCCAGGATGTAATCAAACACAGTGTGTTTGTGGTAAATTGGCAATACAAAATATACGAATAGTTCATGCAGCTTTTAGCCAGCTAATCAATAATCTGTCTGTTAGGTCATCAGCCCAGAGGATGGTTGGATCCTCAAATAGCACCACCAAAGACTATGCAGTTATAGGGAAACTGCAAAAATCAATGGCAGAGCCCAAATGAGGCGTACTAGGCAAGATGAGGAGTGAGGTAGTTTGCTATTGCTTTCCTCACTGGACCAGAAGGTGCCACTGCAGCACAATTGATCCTATGAGCAACACCTTTTATAACACTCAGACACCAGTTGTGCTCGAAATGTCATTACTCAGCACCACCCATACCCCAGCAGCTTCCATATTGTCACAGCCATGGATGAGACTGGGACTTCCGTGCAAGCTACATTTTGCTCTGGCCTGCGCCAAGAGACGTAGACCAGGATAAATTCGGGTCCAAGTGGAGAAGTATGAATGATTTGTAATTCTATAAAGATACTATGTAGGGTAATTCAGACTCAAATTAAGACCACGAGGAATGACATCATCCCAGTGAAGAGGACGATGGCCTGAGTATTTGAACTGTTGTGTTAATTTTGATTTAATATTCAAACATTTTTCATAGCAAAGGAAAAGATCAGTATTATGTCACTGTACCGTGTTTAATATTACAAGCACAGTTTGAGTTTCAGAAAGCTATTGTAATATTTTACATGTGTATGACAATGGTAATTGTATTTTTGCTCAGAGGATGTACACAATTATAGTATTACTTTAATCTAAATAACAGTAATTTCCAAAACTCTCTCACTCCAGTGTACAATTTCAAAACTTTCTACATGAAACCAAAAATATATAATAACTTCGCAAATATCGAGCCTTGATTTTCTTAATTATCAGTGACGGCTGGTCGTATCTGAAGCTGGGTGTTGCACCAACATTTTTAGTGTCACATTTTTTATAGTTTACAGAAATAACAAGAAACTTTATTATCGTTAAGCCACGAACTACATTCCTATTAAAACTTTAATATATCTAGCAATTACAACCCTGAAATAAGAGGCTAATTATACACTGTAACTACAATTACTCTTAATAGTAATGTTATTGGCTTTATGTCCCACTAATGACTTTTACGGTTTTCGGAGACGCCGAGGTGCCGGACTTCTTTTACATGCCAGTAAATCTACTGACACGAGGCTGACGTATTTGAGCACCATCAAATACCACCGGACTGAGCCAGGATCGAACCTGCCATGTTAAGGGGCAGAAAGCCAGCGCCTCAAC
The DNA here is from genome assembly GCF_040414725.1 of Anabrus simplex. Classification (NCBI taxonomy): domain Eukaryota; kingdom Metazoa; phylum Arthropoda; class Insecta; order Orthoptera; family Tettigoniidae; genus Anabrus; species Anabrus simplex. Next base: position 417,990,425 of record NC_090267.1, on the reverse strand, counting down.
CGTCTGAGCCACCTCAGCCTGGCACAGTTACTTTTGCCTCACTTGAACTGAAAATTTGCCGTCCTGTTTTTCATTAAAGCAAGATGTTGGTAATATTGTGAGTGGTCTGGTATGGCGTGGAAAAGAAATCACCCAGAAAGTTGGCCGTACGGTTAGGGTCGCGTGTCTGTGAGCTTGCATTAGGGGTACAGTGGGTTCGAACACCAGTGTCGGAAGCCATGAAAATGGTTTTCCATGGCTTCCCATGTTCACACCAGACAAATGCTGTGGCTGTGCCTTAATTAAAGCCACGGTCGTTTCCTTGCAACTCCTAGCCCTTTCCTATCCCATCCTTTCCGTAACGTCGGTGAAACGTAAATTAAATTTGTAATTTTAAAAAATTGAAATGAATTACCTTTGCGAGAGGAGAGAAAGTAGGAATGGAGTAATCTCCGCAGAGTGGCGCAATCTAACGGGGACATTTGGAACTGTTTGTCGGTAGAGGACTTGCTAGTCTCGTGCAACTCCCTGAGACCGATACTGGCGAGCATGCTACTATAATAGATGCTATGCAGGCTTTGGATCGTCCCTGCTGAGGTACATTGCGCCGCGCTGTCCGCTAGGGAGTTACCGTAGGAAAGCAAACCCCCTGAGTTTGATTCGGAGCCAGCAGCGTTTGTTGGTCCGTTACGAAGCATTAGTACAGCGAACGACTGAAGATGGTTGATTTTAACATGTTTTCGTATACATGTTAGGTTTAGTAAATTAAAACATTAGAAAAAAAATACGACAAATGAAGTGCAAAATTATTGGGAGTTGTGCAACCCTGCAACATTACCACGCACCGCCCCTTATAATTATGACTATAATAAATGTGTGTTCATCCAGTTATAAAACTGAAAAATGTTGGCAACTGCTAGCAAATAGAAAGGAGTTATTAGTTTCCAGCAATTTTTACAAAATCGTTTATTAAGGATGTAGACAGTTTTGGAAGTGGCGTGTTCAATTGTTGATGGGTGCATAAACAGCGTGCAGTATTGCCCAGCATTACAAGAAGTGGTGCTTGCCATGCGTCACTAACCTCACTGATGAACATTTAACTTTCCGGCAAGATAATGTGGCGGAGATAGTTGGCCGTGCGGTTGGGATCGCGCAGCTGTGAGCTTGCATTCGGGAGATACTGCGTCCGAAAGACAGTTTTAAAAATCCACAGTTCAGGCAAGCAGCTCAATGTTGAAAACATCCTACGGATATGAGCTACGAATTTTAGGTACAAAAAATATAATAAAGTATGAGAATATATTCTTTATTTATTCCTAAAAATTACAAACCTTTTCTTAATCATCGTTAACCGGTCGATTGGATTAGCATTTTCCCTTTTTTCTACCACTACGAACGCTAATGTCAGTCAATGCAGAGTTTCACCTAAGCCCTTAAAACAGCCTTCGGTGTGGAAATTTTTCAAAAGCTTATAAAATGCTCTGGGGTTATTGAACCAAGGAACACATTACATAAATAAGTAATAAATAAGGTACTTTGGTTAGAATTTAAATTTTAAAAAACTAGTAAAGAAACAAGCGATTTTAGGCTGTTTCTCCGGAACTGCACTTAGGCCGGAAGTTATTTTCGAAATTTCTTTTTAGTTTGATACAGCTATTCGAGACTCACAATTTGAAAACCTTCCGGGTCCTTCAGCCCGTGAACTTTTGGTACAACTGAGGAAATTGCTTAATTTTACGTTCTTCGTAGTATGGGGACCCCTGCTTTGTCTGCAAAGAAATGTTTTCAGGATTAGAACCTATCGAGTCGGCTGCTACCCAGCCAGATGCCTACCAGTTACGGGAGTGCTACCTGGTCAGCGTAACGACATCACCTTATTGCTTGGCTTTCTCGATCGTATCCGTTGCCTCTCGGATCAGACTGCTCTGCAGTTGGTCTCAAGAGGCTGACCCTGTTTCAATCCTCTGTCCAGAAATAACATCCCTGGACTAGTCGGGAACCGAACCCGTAGTCTCCGGCGAGAGGCGCGCACACTACCTTTACCCCGAAGGATTCGCGAAATACTAATAATGTTGAGTTAATTACACAATTATAAATTATTCATCACTGTTTCATCGTCATCATCATCTAGAGCAGTTTCCAACCACAGGGTGAGTTTGCTTGGAAAATAAGCTCTAAGCTTCTCCGTCGTTTTGTGTCTGTCCACAGCTTCTCTTCTCTCACTGACGTCCAGTTCCCTCTTCTTGCCTCGATGCTCCTCTTTACACCTTTCAGCCCAGGTCTCCTTCACTTCAACTCCATTTCTAAAATATTTCTTGGTATCCTCTCTTCTCCTATTCTCTTAATATGTCCATACCACTGCAGCCATGATTTTTCTATCTTTCCCTGTACGGGTACATCATTTACCATTTCCCGAACTCTCTCATTTCTTACTTTGTCCATTCTTGTTAAACCTACTCGATACCTTTGAAACTTCATTCCCAAAGCTCGTATTCTACTCTTATCCCTCTCCTTCATCACCCATGTGTCTGATCCCTATGTCAAAATTGGCACAAAGTAAGTCTTGTAGATAATTCCTTTACATCTCTGTGGTGCATGCCTGTTCTATATCAATCCTCTCACACTCTTAAAGAATCCATTGGCACACCTTTCTCTTTCATTGATTTCCATCATGTTTCCTCCATTTTCTTCAGTTACATTTTCCAGGTCCGGCTCCATGGCTAAATGGTTAGCGTGCTGGCCTTTGGTCACAGGGGGTCCCGGGTTCGATTCCCGGCAGGGTCGGGGATTTTAACCATCATTGGTTAATTTCGCTGACATGGGTACTGGGTGTATGTGTTGTCTTCATCATCATTTCATCTTCATCACGACGCGCAGGTCGCCTACGGGAGTCAAATCGAAAGACCTGCACCTGGCGAGCCGAACATGTCCTAGGACTAAAATCCATACGCCATTTCATTTTTTTACATTTTCCAGGGTTTTTTTACTACCTGATTTACGTCGCACCGACACGGATAGGTCTTATGGTGACGATGGAGTAGGAAAGGCCTCCCAGGTATTTTAAGCTTTCAGCTCTTTACAACTGTTTAATGTACGTTATTCTAGTTAATTAAAATAAAACAGAGTAATTGTATACGTAAAAATCAATGCAGTATGTTGTTTGGGTTATCAGTCCATAGAATGATTTGATGCAAAGCTCCATGCCACCCTATCCTGTGCTAACCCTCTAATTTTTACGCAACTACTACATCTTACATCTACTCTAATCTGATTGTCATATTCATACCTTGATGTACCCCTACAGTATGTACCTTCCTCAAGATCTAACTGAACAATTCCTGGGTGTCTTCAGATGTGTTCTATCATTCTATCTCTTTTTCTGGTCAAATTTCACCAATACGATTCAGTATCCTTTCATTCGTGTTTCGATCTACTAATCTCATTTTCATCATTTTGTAACGTCACATATTAAAGTCTTCTATTCTCTTTCTATATGAGCCAGTTATTGTCCACTTTTCATTTCCATGCAATGAAACGTTAAAGACGAAAGTCTTCAAAAACTTATTTTAAAACGATTTTAAGCATATTTTTTTTCTTTACATGTTGCTGTACGTCGCACCGACACAGATAGGTCTTAATTAAGGTACAGCCCCACCATTTGCCTGGTGTGAAAATGGGAAACCACAGAAAACCATTTCCAGGCTGCCGGCAGCGTGGTTAGAACCCACTATCTCCCGAATACTGGGTACCAGCCACACTTAAGCGACTGCAGCTATCGAGCTCGGTCATATGTAATTGAAGCATTCTGTGTTGTTATTTTTATTTTTTTTTACAAGTTACTTTACATCGCACCGACACAGATAGGTCTAATGGCGACGATGGGATAGGAGTGGGAAGGAAGCGACTGTGGCCTTAATTATGGCGCAGCCCCAGCATTTATCTGGTGTGAAAATAGGAAACCACGGAAATTCATCTTCAGGGCTGCCGATAGTGGGTTCGAAGCCATTATCTCCCGAATGCAAGTTATTATTATTATTATTATTATTATTATTATTATTATTATTATTATTGCCCCAGAGCGCAAAATGACTAGGATGCTCGGTATACTAAAGAACACGTTAGAGAGGTTCAGGCTAAAAATAAACACAAACAAAACGAAAATGATGGTCGTTCAAAAAAAGAAGACTGAATTGAAAACAAACATTAAATTAGGCTGTGAAAAAATAGACCAGGTTAAAGAATTTTGTTATCTGGGTAGTTTTATTACCAATGATAATCAGTGCCTGACAGAAGTCAAAAGAAGAATTGCTATAGCAAAACAAGTGTTTCAAAGCAGGAAAAATGTATTGTTAAATAAGCACGTAGGAATTGAACCCAGGGAGAAATTTGTTAAAACCTTTGTTTGGAATGTGCTAACGATTGTGAGACCTGGACTTTTGGAAAACAAGCACAATCAGTAATAGAAGCTGCGGAAATGTGGTTCTGGAGAAGACTGACGGGGACCAGTTGGACAGAAAAAAAGACTAATATCCAAATCTTGAATAACGTTAATAAGAAACAGACCTTAATTTATTCAATAGAGCAGAGGAAAGCTAAATTTCTTGGACACGTCCTACGACATGACACCTTTCTCCAGAATGTCTTCGAAGGAAAGGTCCTAGGGAAGAAGTCGAAAGGAAGACCACGTCTCTCATACCTTAAAAACATAATCACTCAGGTGGGTTTTGGTTCCTATGTCACGATGAAAAGGACTGCTGAAGACCGTAGGATGTGGCTGGAGCGACAAGGCTTAGCGTTTAGATAATGGATGGATTGCCCCAGAGGAGTGCGACAGGCTTCGGCAGCCGATGCAATTCCTATCCTCGCCGCTAGATGGGGGCTTATTCATTCCATTCGTGACCCAGTCGAATGACTGGAAACAGGTTGTGGATTTTCCTTTTTATTATTGATAAGGAACGAAAAGATGCATACAGGTTATTTGGTAAACGACCATTTTTATTTTTTATTTTTGTACAGTGTTTTATATCTCACCATCTATGATACTATCTTTCAGATGTATGTGTATTCTTTATACTGTAAAAGTATTAAACACTACAGCGAAGATATTTCTGTTGATAGGAGAAACTATGATTCACTTCCCTGATAGCTAAACTGGTAGAGAGATCTTAACCGAGAAAAGAGCAAGTACATTAAGTAACAGGTTGACAAGAAGCTGATATCTAAAAATCACAGCTTTTCTAGTTCCTGTTTCTCGATTGCACCTTCCGCCTCACCTCGCTCCCGTGGATCCCGTTAAGCCCCTGACCCCTCTCCGCCGATTTATGAGGTATTGCTCTGCGATTGGTCCGCTCGCCCGCGGCCCTGGACTGCGCGTAAACCGCTCCATAGAATAGAGTGACACAAGCGCGCTCAAACTCAATCACTGTCTACCTGTGGTGTTTGATACTTGTATATACTCTTGTGTTAGTTTCAATAGCACAGCGCTTACACTGAAGCTACTATGTTGTGACAAGGTAAGCGCTTAACAGCCAATTAACTATACAAGAAGATTTTTGTCATCGCTGATCTTGAATACTTTCCTTTCGAGTGCATTTTTTAAATAAGATGTGATGTTTGAGTTTTGAAAAATGTGAGTTCTTAGTTTGGCAAAAATGTTACTGCAGTGATATGCGACTTCTGTGTGCCAAATATCCTCATTCTACTCCGACAATACCATGAATACGATTGTTTTTAACAGTCTGTGTGCAACAGGTGGTGTGGTTAAGATACTAAAATGCATCGATTGAAATCTGTGTGGAACGCGCGCGTTTCCCTATAATCGGTTTACTATGTGATAATATGGCATTATTATTATTATTATTATTATTATTATTATTATTATTATTATTATTTAAATGAGATAGATGTACAAGAACATAGTGGGTTTGAATTCTGGTTTTTCACCCCGACAAATTGGGTGTCGAATCCCGTTGACTGCAAGGTGCATTTTCATCTGAAATGTTACATGATGTCGGGAAATGTACCTAATCTTAATCTGCTACCCAAACCAAATTGAGCCCAGGAGGTTCAAGCTATCCTATAAATGGGAGTGCGTTGTCTATCTGTACCTGATCACCAGTATCGGAATAATGTAACATTGTACTTAGTGAGGCTTCCTCTCTGTCATGAAGGTTCATAGAGGTAGCGACTGTTCGATAGTTCTGTTTCATTCTGATTTGATGGAATTCTGCTATTACCGGATTTTGATTACTATTATGGACACAGTGGCTGATGGAAGGTTCTATCCGTGGTGCACCTGATCGTTGAAGCATTTTGCTTATGGAATGGGATCAACTAGGTTTCCAGGTACCTGTGATACGTTATAGATCCAGAACCAAGGCCGAAATGTACTGTACCTAAGTATGTTTTCAGAGTTTTCCCTGCTAGAACATCATTATAAAATGCTCAGTAAAAGTTCATTGAAAGTTGTGGTAAAGTCCACTGACAAGCCATAACTAACACCTCTAGATCGCTCCAGCTGATATGGCTCGTTTCTTCTACTAACAATCATGTTGTTCTTGTTCTTACTGTGAACCTTTGGGCAGGTACTGGACAATCTACTGAACGTTTGTATTGCATATTTGTATTTTAGCCGGAGACTAGGATAAATATGTCAGCGCTGAAAGTAGTATGCCATTATGAGATAGTGAATGAAGGTACTCTTCTTCTTCTTGCTAAATGTACGGGATGAAGACAATTTTTTTAAGTTTCTACAATTTATTTTACGTCGCACCGCCAGAGATATGTCTTATGGGGCCAATTGGATAGGAAAGGCTTAGGAGTAGAAAGGACACGGCCATGGCCTTAATTAAGGTACAGTGCCAGCATTTACCTGGTGTGAAAACGGGAAACCACGGAAAACAATCTTCAAGGCTGCCGACAGTGGGGCTCGAACCCACTATCTCTCGGATGCAAGCTCACACCTGCGCGCCCCTAAAAGGCCATTTTAATCATCAGTTCCGCTCAGTTCGTCTGTGTATAAATGATTTCCTAATGATTCGTTTCAATGTTATACACTGCACTGCTGTGTATATTTGTAGTTGGCTGGGGCTGGGTTTGGGGGTTGCGTATCCGAGGTGGTAAAGGCGTGCTGGTTCTCGTCAGAAAGACAAAAAGAATAATTACAAACGGGATTCTCACTCTTGGAAAGACACATGGCCCTAACGTTCACTAGCCTGCAATAAAAATGGGTCAAGGGTGGCTAGGTGAGAAGTAGCATTTCGAAAATGTTGCAAAGTTCGAGCTGGGAAGACTTGGGAGAAAGGAGACGTGCTGCTCGACTAAGTGATATGTTTCGATCTGTTAGTGGAGAGATGGCGTGGAATGACATCAGTAGATGAATAAGTTCGAGTGATATTTTTGAAAGTAGGAAAGATCACAGTATGAAGATAAAGTTGGAATTCAAGAGAACAAATTGGGGCAAATACTTGTTTATAGGAAGAGCAATTAGGGATTGGAATAACTTACCAAGGGAGATCTTCAATAAATACCCAAATTCTTTGCAAAAATTTAAGAAAAGGCTAGGAAAACAACAGACAGGGAATCTATCACCTGCGTCACTGCACTAAATGCAGATCAGTGGTGATTGATTGATTGATTGATTGATTGATTGATTGATTGATTGATTGATTGATTGATTGATTGATTGATTGATTGATTGATTGATTGATTGATTGATTGATTGATTGATTGATTGATTGATTGATTGATTGATTGATTGATTGATTGATTGATTGATTGATCCACTCTATTCCAATCAGTGCTATGATTACGAATATTGGAAGCCTTTACCATTCACTCCTGCAAAGACCTACATAGTGTGTGCGTATATAAGTTTGGCTGGGGATGGGTTTGAAATTACTATGTACCATTCTGCATTCGTCAGGAGTTGCTAGTTGTTTTACGTCGCACCGACACAGACAGGTCTTACGGTGACGATGGGACAGGAAAAGGCTAGGAGTGGGAAGGAAGCGGCCGTGGCCTTAATTAAGGTACAACCCCAGCATTTGCCTGGTGTGAAAATGGGGAAACAACGGAAAACCATTTTCAGGGCTGCCGACAGTGGGGTTCGAACCTACTATCTCCCGAATACTGGACACTGGCCGCACTTAAGCGACTGCAGCTATCGAGCTCGGTCGCCAGGAGCTGAAGCCTGAAACCACAGAAAACAACTCCTAGAATAGCCGAGCGTATGATTTCTACCCCATATCTCTACTCAGTTATCACCCGAGGTTGAGTGTACACGGTTGTTCTCGAACAAGATTTAAATTCGTGACAGAGCCGAGAATCGAACCCGAGCCAACCGGGTGAAAAGCTAGACCACGACGATGGACGGTGCAGAGAAAAGAGGCCTAAAATCAAGCTTACCAGTTCTTTTTTCTGTTGATGGTAATATAATAAATGATAATGATAATAATAATAATAATAATAATAATAATAATAATAAAGTAAACTCGTGTCCTCAGCCTGAGGTGGTGCAGCTCTTTTCAGGCACACCCCCATTGGAGGTGAGCTGCATGTACCATTTCAACCACATAGCAGCCCTCCTGCCATTCTTAAATTTTTGGCAGTACCGTGAATCGAACCCGGGCCCCCGAGGACAGCAGCTAATAACACTAACCGTTACGCTAATAATAAATAATTTCGTGTGGCTATTTCTAGCCGAGTGCAGCCCTTGCAAGGCAGACCCTCCTATGAGGGTGGGCGGCATCTGCCATGTGTAGGTACCTGCGTGTTATTGTGGTGGAGGATAGTGTTATGTGTGGTGTGTGTGATTTGCAGGGATTTTGGGGACAGCACAAACACCCAGCCCCCGAGTCATTGGAATTAACCAATGAAGGTTCAAATCGCCGACCCGGCCGGGAATCGAACCCGGGACCCTCTGAACCGAAGGCCAGTACGCTGACCGTTCAGCCAACGAGTCGGACATAATAATAATAATGGAGAAAACTTGTAGCTTTACATTACTTGTTGATAACATTATAATACAGGACCTGCAGTTTTAAATGTAAATCGGAACCATAGAGAGGTGACGTTTTGTTTCAGAAAGAATCCCACGTGCACTAGCCGGGTTTCGAAGCATGTCTGCCTTAGCGAGAGGCCAATAACAATGATCATTTACCACGTCCCTAATGAAAAGCATAATAAAATAGAAAAAGAAGAACTTCTACATGAAAATCCTTGTTCCCATCGAGGCCCTGCCTCTGATTGAAGACTGGTTTTAAGGACACAGATTGAATGCACTTAAGTTAAAGTAACTTAACTTTTTCTGTAACATTTCCAACTCCCTCATGAGGTCGAGGGTGCACTCTGTGTCGCGTATGTGGAATTAGCCTCACTTTATAGCGTGTGGATGGATGGATGGATGGATGGATGGATGGATTCACTGTTGCATGTTAAAATTACTTAGCGGAACGTAAACTTATTATTATTATTATTATTATTATTATTATTATTATTATTATTATTATTATTATTATTATTATTATTATTATTATTATTATTTGCTAGTAGTCGCACTAACACAGCCAAGGTATTCGGTGACGCAAGGTAGGAAAGAGTAGGGATTGGGAAGGTAGCGGCCATGGCCTTAATTTAAGGTGTAGCCCCAGCATTTGTCTGGTGCGAAAATTGAAACCGCGGAAAACCATACTCAGAGCTGCCGACGGTGGGACTCGAACCCACCATCTTCTCGTTAATACTACTATTACAACTAATAATAACAAGAGTTGCTGCGGTACGGGATCTGTGTGCAATTAAACATTGAACCAGGTTTCAATACCACATCAAGAGTAAAGCAAGTGGGTCCATACAACCAGAAGATTTGAGCCGTCAGGTTGCCTGCAGTGGACTATGATTGAGCTCGCGACCTCCAGTACAGGCGATAACTTCTGGAGGTAAAGTAAACTCGTGTCCTCATCCCGAGGTGGTGCAGCTCTTTTCAGGCACACCCCCATTGGAGCTGAGCTGAGTGTACCATTTGAACCATATACCAGCCCTCCTGCCATTCTGCCATTCTTAAATTTCTGGCAGTACCGGAAATCGAACCCGAGCCTCCGAGGACGGCAGCTAATAACACTAACCATTACGCTACGGAGGCGGACACTTCTGGAGGTACACTCTGGTGTCATGAGCTCGTTACACAGCGACACCAGGTAGCAGACTTTTTCGTAGGAATGTTATGCTGTTCGTTAGTCGTTCAGCGTCAACACGGGTACGTTTTCGGCTTTCATGGTACAGGAAAACGCTGGGACAGGGAAGACAGTGGCAACGACCTTAATTAATTTCCAGCTTCGGTAGCCTCGCTATTGGCTTTTAGTGAAAATGGGACACCACGGAACTATCTTCAGGACTGCTGGCGGGTGAGATTCGAACAAACCAACCACTGACGGAAAGCTAAAGCTTTAAGACTCGTCCTGCAGAGGCAACCTACTGCATATACAAAGGGCACTAGGAAAGTTTTGCAATGTGAGCGAACGCTTTAGACTTTTTCAAAATAATTTCCACCACACTCAATACACTTCTCCATACGTCGAAACCAGTCACTGAACCAACTCTGCCACTTTTCTTCGGTTACATTTTCACACTCTTGATTCCATGCTGCCTGAAGCTCCTCGTCGGATGCAGAACACCGCCCCTTTCAGCTTCGTCTTCACTTCTGGGAAGAGTGCGAAGTCTCATGGGGCAAGATCAGGACTGTATGGAGGGTGACAAGTACAGTCAACCCTGATCTGACAAGAAAATCCATTGTTACATTAGCACGATGTGCTGGAGCATTGTCGTGATTCAAGAGCCAGGTGTTGAGCCGTGACCTTGTACTATTATGTGGTAGGTCATCCATCAACCCTTACCAAGCTAGTTACTCGTGCGGTTAGGGGCGCGCAGCTGTGAGTTTGCGTTTGGGAGGTAGTGGGTTCAAGCCGCACTGTCGACAGCCCTGAAGATGGTTTTCCGTGGTTTCACATTTTCACACTAAGCAAATTGCTCAAGACATCTCATGTATACGCGTCCTTCAGTTTTCTCCTTACTTTGAAGTGCTTCTGAGCTAATGTATTCCATTTATACGTTAGATGCTACTTGATGTTCCTACAGAAAAGCAAAGACTGTGGTAGCCAGGATTCTATCAACTAGTCTGCTGTACCAACGAACTCTGTCTAGCCCATAAGGGAAATCTTTGCTTCTTCCAGTTCTGTCTATTTTTCGTGTGGATCCATATCAGTATTAGCTGATGATTTAAGTGTCCTGGCTATCACAGTTTATGGTTTTCTGTAGGAACATCAACTAGCGGCTATCGTCTAATTGTAATACACTAGCCGTTTCCCGCTGGCTCCGCCCGCAATGTACTAAATATGGTGTTGTTCGTTGCTATCCTCGCGGATGTATTTGCAAAGTTTTGAGTTAATGAAATAAAGCACATGATCTGCTGTGGTAATAGAATGTAACATTATGTCAACAAAACACTTGAAAATACATCACACAAAGAAATTGAATTAAACGTTCCTTGGAACAACACTACGCGCCGAACTGTTTAAAAGTCCTTCAAAGATCTTCGTCATAGAGACAAACGTACTCATAACTTTTCTCAGAATATACCAATTTAAGTAGTTATTACCTCAAAAGAAAGCGCTTGATCCACTGAGTGTTTTAGACCAAAACAAACTGCGTACCTCAATTAGAACGAAAGATATGATTGCTTCAATGAGAAAAAAATGTTGAAGAAATGAGACGTCAAATTGAATGTGCACTCGTAACTTTCTCAGAATCAACCAATTTGAATAGTTAAGAGCTGAAATGAAAGAGATTGATCCACTGAGTGTTCTTGGGCTAAAACGAACTCTTTCCTTAATTAGAACCAAAGATATGATTGCTTCAAAGAGACAAAAAATTGAAAAGTCTAATAATTTGAGGAAGGCGGAAGTTAAGTGATTTATAGTACCTGATGACAAATCTGTGTATGAATACCTTTCAGTTAAAAAATTAAGGAAATCGACCGGATAGAATGGCTGAAATGACTGACTTTAATTTTCATTTAAAAAATTAAATATATAGATTAGCTCAGCAGAATTTCAAAGGAAGGAGAAATATGGAGGAAGCTTGTATATGAGATGTCTTGAGCAGTATCAGTATCAGAACTCAGGAAAGTGTCTAGTACTGTTTTTGAACTGACAGGTAATTCTAAATTACAGTTACAATAGAGCAAACATGCATCTTTCAGTCAGTTACTTCTAATCGAGTCTCGATTACATTAGGAAAGAATGTTTTAGGCAAGGAATTTCGAAGTTATAAGAAATATGAGTAGGGCAGTGTCCGAGTAGTGTTAAAGGATATGACTATACCTCCTCGCTTCCTGAGATCTCAGAGCTGAGCTGACCTTGACGATTAGATGGTTGCACACCCACCCGTTTACGTTTTCCGCATAATAAGCGTTAAATCATTCACTGCTGTGTGTTAAGTGATCAAATGGTGCCATCACTTTTGCCGTGCCAAATGTATGTAACTATTATGCACAGATGCTTGTTGAGTCAAGGTTTTGCAACATATCAAATCCCTATAATTTACTGACCTCAATAAGTAGCCTACTTTTCAGTTCGGTTGACTTTACTTCTAGGTGGTAAATTTATTCTGTTCCCCGCCGGGATGAGCAGCTCATGCATTAGAGGCCCTTGGCTTTCTGAGCCTTAGTTTCAGGTTCGATCCAAGCTCAGTCCGGTATATATGAAGATGCTCAAATACGTCAGCATAGTGCCGGTAGATTTAACTGGACGTAAAAAAAAAATCGCACGGGTAAAATCTCAACACATCAAGGTCTCCGAAAACCTTAAAAGTATGCCTACTTAGAGGGTGTAAAACCATTATTATTATTATTATTATTATTATTATTATTATTATTATTATTATTATTATTATTATTATTATTGGAATATACTGTAGTGTATCACACAGAGGTGTAAGAAGGTGCTGGGATGAATGGTATGTATGTACGTTCAGTCCGTCAGCGATTCCGCTGGTGGGATCCTCAACAGCTCTGCCATCAGCTGTCATAGATGGCCTAGGCATCACTGAAGAGGCGTACTAGGGAAATGAGGAGTGAGGTTGTTTCCTGTTGCTTTCCTCGCCGAGCCAGAGTTGCTATTACATATCAGTCTGCCAAGCCCACTGAAATGCATACACCAACCGACCCTATGAGCGATATTTTCACACCATTCATAGCAGGGACTGTCTGCATAAGGATTGGCATTACTAGCATCGCTCATACCTCAATCACTTTCATATTGCCAAAGCCAAGGATAAGACAGAGACAGATTTATGAAAGTAACAAAAATTCTCTAGCCTATACCAGAAGACATAGTGCACTGTAAACACTAGGTCCTGCCAGCAAAGGCACGGGGTGAATGGACGGACAAGAAATTGACCGTCGAGCTGAGTGGCTCAGACGGTTAAGGCACTGGCCTTCTGACCCCAACTTGGCAGGTTCGATCCTGGCTCAGTCCGGTGGTATTTGAAGGTGCTCAAATACGTCAGCCTCGTGTCGGTAGATTTACTGGCATGTAAAAGAACTCCTGGGGGACTAAATTCCGGCACCTCGGCGTCTCCGAAAACCGTAAATGAGTAGTTGGTGGGACGTAAAGCAAATAACATTATTATTATTATTATTATTATTATTATTATTATTATTAGAAACTGACCAGAGCATAACTTAGAGCACTCAATTTTGAAATGTTATTTCTTTCCTTCCTTTCTTTAAATTTAAAAGTAAGGTAAGGTAAGGGTTATTCTGCCCGAAGGCAGGTCCGAACCTCCGCAGAGGTGTTCCTGAGCCGGAGTTTACGTGCGGTAGGATGGCCAGTTCCTTTCCGCTCCTCCATTCCCTTACCCCCCACCAACAGCGCGTGGCAACCCATCCAACTCCTGACCACGCCCAATGTTGCTTAACTTCGGAGATCTCATGGGATCCGGTGTTTCAACACGGCTACGGCCGTTGGCTAAATTTAAAATTTGATAAATAAAAGATCTGAACAAACAATAACAATAAAATAATGAGCTCATCTGCTGAAATAACAACGAATTAAAGTCCATAAATCAGGTACAAAACTCGAGAGAATTATCAACATGAAGATGAACCTTATAGCTCTGAAACAGGTACAATATTTTATAAGAACATGTTTGCTCCACTAACTTCCATAGCCTAGGAGTCTGAGCTCCAAAATTAATGCAGTCCAGCCTCTATGAGGCATAAATTTCTTACACAGCAAAAGGTTATACCTGGCAATCATCAAATGAGGTATTTACAGTCACTTCTGCTCAACAGTTTTCCATTTTCTTTCCGAACGCCGACCTGCGGCCCCTGCCTCCATAGTACACACCGCACACAATAAACCGCAGCGATGAAGATGACAATGCGGCCTAGCACCTAGCTTTTCCATAACTCTATACAGATAGGCTGGATGCCTGTACACACCCCCAATTTTAATTGGTTGGAGAAAATGTTCACAAAATTTGTGGTTGGTTGATAGATACAGGAGATTGAGGGCGTCAGAAGTGTTGACAACCTTGACTCAAGAACAAAAAAAAATCTTCAAAAACTAAGGTTAGCCAACTGTGATAATTAACTTTTCCTTAAGAATTAATTCTCCTTCATCCCGCCAGAGGGGGCACTTAGACCGATGGTAGAGACATATAATATAGTTGAAAATCCAAGTATCTTGCATAACATTAGTTCAAGTTCAATTACACAGATGGCCTTATAGAAGGCGCGCAGTTTAATTGGACGGAGAAGGTGTACCCGCGGTGGTATTTTATTATTATTATTATTATTATTATTATTATTATTATTATTATTATTATTATTATCATTAGTAATCTATATCAGCCCTTCTGTTTGTCTTAAAATTCTCGAAAGAGAGCAACATCACTTTTGTAGGAATCAGCCAGCGTCGGTACACTCAATGATGATGATTATAGCAGATGCTGCCTTAAAGAAACTAGTTAACGAAGAGTGTTTTCAAAGATTTCATTTTTGCTATTTCATTACTACTTACCAAGTGAGGTGAAGAAGTATCATCGGACTGGCTCGGGATCGAACCTGCCACTTTGGACTCAGAAAGCAAGCGTTCTACCATCTGAACCACCAATCCAACTTCTTCTTTTCTTCTACCGCTTTTCCCTCAGGTGCGAACTGTGTAGCACATCTGGATATGGTGCTATTTTATGTCCGGATGCCCTTCCTGACGCCAACCCTGTATGGAAGGATGTAATCATTATTGCATGTTTCTGTGGTGGTTGGTAGTGTGGTGTATTGTCTTAATATGAAGAGGAAAGGGTTGGCACAAACACAAACACCCAGTCCCCGGGTCAGAATAATTAACCAGACGCGATCAAAATCCCCGACCCGGCCGGGAATCGAACCCTAGACCCCCTGAACCTAAGGCCTCAACTCTTACCATTCAGTCAGTGAGTCGGACAACTCAGTCCAACTATTATTATTATTATTATTATTATTATTATTATTATTATTATTATTATTATTATTATTATTATTATTATTATTATTATTATTATGCCCGACTCCATGGGTAAATGGTTAGCGTTCTGGCCTTTGGTAAAATGGGTTCCAGATTCGATTCCCGGTCGGGTCGGGGATTTTAAATTTCATTCGTTAATTGATATGGCTCGGGGGCTAGGTGGTTGTGACGTCTTTAGCATTAGATTTCATCTTTGGTAGGGCCCCATCCTCACAGACGTGCAGGTCATCTATAAGGTGTCAACTCGAAAGACCTGCCTCTTTGGAGGCCACACGTTATTATTATTATTATTATTATTATTATTATTATTATTATTATTATTATTATTATTATTATTATTATTTAGGTAGGCTGTGCAAAAGTACTGGCTGTCGTATTTTACAAAACATGCTGAGAACGATAAGAAACAGTGTAAAGTACGGCGCACGATATTTTGTACAGTACCTCAAAAGGAGATCGTTGCATTAAGCTTTTGCAGACCACTGCATGATGTTACCCCAAGCCTTCCATTGTCTAAGAAATAATTACCTTACTATTATTATTAAAATAGTGCTCATAAATGAATTCGTATTACTGATGTTATAACCAGCTCTGAGACTGATGATTTAAGGATGGGCACCTGTCTCGTTTGTCTCATTCTTGTCACACATTTCTCGCTGTATTGTGTAACGGGCTTTACTCGGTTGAACTGAATCTTAATTGACTTATTTCCTTGAACCATTTTATTTTTTGGACCTATGAACTGACTAGTCCGAGACGGGAACCAATTTTTTTTTTTTTTTTTTTTTTTTTGCAATTTGCTTTACGTCGCACCGACACAGATAGGTCTTATGGCGACGATGGGATAGGAAAGGCCTAGGAAGTGGAAGGAAGCGACCGTGGCCTTAATTAAAGTACAGCCCCGGCATTTGCCTGGTGTGAAAATGGGAAACCACGGAAAACCATCTTCAGGGCTGCCGACAGTGGGGTTCGAACCCACTATCTCCCGATTACTGGATACTGGCCGCACTTAAGCGACTGCAGCTATCGAGCTCGGTACGGGAACCAAAAGGTCGCTGACTGATCAGATACAAATGGACAGAATGAAGCAATTTTGTTACAACGAGAAGACGCAGTTGCCTCCGTGATATCTCTAAAAACTCGGTGTACTTAAATAGGGTAACCGTACATTGCCGCTTTCATTCTGCACCGTGATGTAGAGAAATTTACTTTCTCTAGTCAGTAGGTTGGCTATGGTGCTATTTGTATTCTCCTATTATTTTTATAAATAATAATTTGAGACATTCGACTTTTAGCACCGCGTAAATACGACAAGTAATATGGTGCTGCAACATAGATCTGACAATCATTAAGCAAATGACTGGGGGTTTCGAGATGTGATTGTACAGAAGGATATTGAGGGTTCCGTGGTTAGACCATGGCATAAATGTTAAGATTCTCCCACTATATCCCGAATGCAATGGATAATATGATCATTAGTATAGAATGAAGAAGACAACGGGAAACGGCTGCGTTAAAGATCCGCTGGATATTCTAGCTTAATCTTGGTCTTCGTACTTTAAGCAATTTTCATCTCCAGTAACACCACTGTGACTTAAAGCTGTCCTCAATATAGGCCTATCTGAATTTTCCCAAGCGACATTCACATTTCAGGTTTCGAAATGGGTGGTGTTCTGCTGAAGATGAGACTCGTTCTCCGTCCACTGAACAAACTGTCGACTTGTTATTTTTATATTCTTCCCATTTGTGGTATATAAATAAGCCAGTGACTGAGAAAACATAATTAATGGGCTTAGTAATTGGTGGTTCGGTAAAGGAACTGGCCACTATTGACAAGTTGTTTTCACCAATGCCGCTCATTAAGTAAGAGTCAGCTCACACAACTTTTACATTTGAGTCAGCTTGTTTACTCGGCTAAGAGTGCTACGCGTCACAAACACCATGCAACATGTGTAAGTTCAGGTCGTAGACGAACGCTTTCTAACTGGCGCCATTTTGTGTTATGGCAGACACATTCTTGCTATGTTACAACTTTTTCTCGCAATATACAATTTGTGCTTCATGTAGCGTAGTGTAGGAGAAGTCCTGCGGCACCCGAATGCTAATGAACAACACCAGGGATTGAGTTTGACAGAGGCTTTCATTTCAGTTGATTAGGTCGTACAGAACATGCCGAAGAGATTGCAAATCATCATCATCATCATCATCTGTTTACCCTCCAGGTTCGGTTTTTCCCTCGGACTTAGCGAGGGATCCCACCTCTACCGCCTCAAGGGCAGTGTCCTGGAGCTTCAGACTCTTGGTCGGGGGATACAACTGGGGAGTATGACCAGTAACTCGCCCAGGCGGCCTCACCTGCTGTGCTGAACAGGGGCCTTGTGGAGGGATGGGAAGATTGGAAGGGAATCGGCGGTGGCCTTAAGTTAGGTACCATCCCGGCATTCGCCTGGAGGAGAAGTGGGAAACCACGGAAAACCACTTCCAGGATGGCTGAGGTGGGAATCGAACCCACCTCTACTCAGTTGACCTCCCGAGGCTGAGTGGACCCCGTTCCAGCCCTCGTACCACTTTTCAAATTTCGTGGCAGAGCCGGGAATCGAACCCGGGCCTCCGGAAGTGGCAGCTAATCACGCTAACCACTACATCACAGAGGCGGACAGAGATTGCAAATACAAAACAAAAATCGCTACGGTGGCCCTGGTCATTCTTATTCTATTGGCAGAGATTTCACGAGTCTGGTACTACGGACAACTTAACTGTAGATTGGGCCATTTGAATTGCTATTTTTTTATTTGTTTTCACGTCGTACCGACACAGACAGGTGGTAGTGATTATTGTTCTATAGTAAGCACAAATGGGTAAACATCCTTTGTGTATGTATGGTCCTCAGCCCGAAGGCTGATTGGATCCTCAACAGCTCCAACATTAGATGTCATAGGTGGCTTGGGCAGCACTGAAGAGGCGTTCTAGGTAATTTAAAAGTGAGGTAGTTTCCCTTTACCTCACTCACTGAGTTAGAAGTTGCTATTTCATATCAGTCTGCCAAGCCCACTGAAATGCATGCACCACCCGACCCTACGAGCAACATTTTCACACCATTCATAGCAGACACTGGTTGCAAAAGGAATGGCATTACTAGCATCGCTCATACCTCAGTCACTTTCATATTGTCAAAGCCAAGGATAAGACTGAGGCAGGTCAGTGAGAGTAACAAAATTGCTCTAGCCCATACCAGTAGATATAGTGCACTCGCACTGTAAACACTACATCTTGCCAGCAAAGGCATCCGTTATTAACACTAATCAGAAGGAAAAAATGGAAGGGTTTCCGACACTTCGAAAAATTAAGGTATCGGCCAAAGAAAGACAAGGGCCACGAAGGGAATGAAAATCAAAGACACCCTAGGCTTCGAAAACCTAATACTGTCGGGGTTGGAAGAGAACAAGAGTTGATCAAGGGAGATCGGATAGGAAATATCAAAGTGAGGGGACTGGCACAAGTAAACGGAAACAATGCCAGGCTCAGCTAGAGCCGCATGGTTACCACCCAGGCTCCCAAGTTGAGAACCATTGGGGCCCCTTTTAGTCGCCTCTTACGACTGGCATGTGATACCGTGTGTGTTTTCTACATATTGACGATTCCAAGAAATATCAGCGATCAAGGTCCGAATACGGTGAGGCGGACGTAGAAAAAAATAGTGACGTTGGTGACAAAAATTCTGGTATTTTTGTGTGGAGGCGAATTAGTAGGCCTACGTACGTTATCCTATACCTTGAATTTTAGGGAACTTGAAGTTTCTTCAGCCTATGCAAGCATTTCGAAATGTCGAAGTTGACTTTATTACTGTATCAGCTAATTAGATCGTGTTGAGTACATGTATAGTACAGGCCAAAGAGATTATAAGTACACAACAAAAAATGCCAACTGAACCCTCAACGTTCCTATTTCATATCAGATTCTCTGTCGATTGAATTACGGTGACCTTTTCGGCACTTACTACTCGTATATGCCCTGATAATCTATTTCAAGCAAAATATGGTCATAAAAGCGCTACCCAACTATGTTCCACTCTGAAGCCAAGCTTGTTGTGGTTTACAGATTTGCACATCTTTCATAGGAATATCTTACAAGCGGATCGTTCGATTATTATTATTATTATTATTATTATTATTATTATTATTATTATTATTACATTCCATACGCCATTTCCATTTTCATTGTTATATGAATGCAAACTATCGGTCACTTGGGGGTGCATGTGATGTGTTATGAGAGCTTCAAAAATGTATTAAGTTATAATAAAATGATCATTAAAGTTTGAGGTATTTAATGTTCTTTGCTTGCGATACTATTTTTAGAGGTTTGTTTTCGTGTTTAGAACCGAAATTAACATTTCGGAAGTTCAAGGAAATTATTCCGGAATATTAAACAGCCAACAGGAGTGGACGAGATGGGTAGAAATGCCGCCTGTGCAGTTGGTGTGCATTGAAGCTTGCATAGTACACAGGCGTTAAACCACCCTTAAGTAGCATCATTTCCCAGCTACCGAGAAAACAACGCTTTATGACGGAATAACGGGGTAAGAAATTATATAATGCAGTCCCAATTTACAATTGAAAGTCTATTTTAATGAATAGTAAATACTCCCATTGGCTGCCTTCTACTTTGAAATTTTACGCTTCATAATGCCACCCTTTCCCAATAAATATGCTGTCCATTTCATAAACAAATAGGATCTACTCTTTAATTATTACATTTTTACAAGCTTATTTACGTTACACCGACACAGATAGGTCTTATTGCGACGATGGGATAGGAAAGGGCTTGGAGTGGAAGAAAAGCGGCCGTGGCCTTAATTAAGGTGCAGCATTTGCCTGGTGTGAAAATAGGAAACCATGGAAAACCATCTTCAGGGCTGGGATTCAAACCCACTATCTCTCGAATGCAAGCTCACAGCTGTGCGCCCCTAACTGCACATCCATCTCGCGCGGTACTCTTTTAAATAGTAACCATACTAGGAGAGTTAGTAAATACTGCGAAACCTGTACATTACATTACCTTTCCCTTGCTCATTCTGTTGAAAGCAAGTTAACATAATACAGTATTAGATATATCGTATGTATCTATTGTGTACTGAGGTTCCGCACAGTAGTTTGAGATGTTACCTAGTCGCTTTGCTAAGATGTCATAGACTATTTTCTAACACTGGTTATTCTTCATCGATCGTTGATTCTGAGATTTAAAGAAAAAACAATACATTTTCATTACACTATTTATCGGGTTCTCAAGAAACTTAAAAATAGCTCACAAATGTTTGACATAATCTAGAATTAATTTCTAGATGTAATTTCTAGCAATATACACACTATTATCTGCCAGCATTTTTGTTTTTCTTATTAATGCTTCAAAAAGGTCGAAAAGTTTAATTTGTAAACGATTCATTCTTCATTATACATCGTCTCCGTACAGACTTGTTTTACGAGGCTTGAAGAAATATTACCTTCAGTTGACAGGATGCTACTTTTCATAAACAATGTGCCCTGTGTTAGCATCACCATTCTTTTAAAACTCAGGCCGACTCATCCAAATGATGATAACGTCGACATCGATCTGCTTGCCTCAGGAGCACCTGAAGCCGGTTTAGTAATGGCCATAATTTCAGTGACCTCCAGTCTTTACGACTGAAGGTCGTTTCAATGAAAGAGACCTACCCACATAAACAGAAAGTGATTCACGCTAAGAATAGTGGCGTGGTGAGTCGATGTGATAGCAGTATCTACTCCAGGAGCAGCCACACACCTGCGCTGAAAATAAACGTATATTTCCTTTATTCGCCGCCTACTTTGTTTCGGAAGATTAGGTAGCACGAATTCGATATTTTCCCAACTAGACGATATCGCAGGTGCCCCCATTTCATCAAATAATCAAAACATTGAACGAGTAAGTCGGTTTACATACTCTAGGAGCACCATAACAGACACTATAGATCCTAAGAAAGTGATCAAACGCCGTACTGAGATTTACAAGATCATTTTCTCAAAATATGAGGTCATTCTTTTGTGATGATAATTTAAACCTCAAACTCAGGCAATGTTGAAATGTTGACTGCTTTATTTTTATTTCTTATTAACAAATAGGTCCGCCTCTCTGGTGTAGTGGTTAGTGTGATTAGCTGCCACCCCCGGAGGCCCGGGTTCGATTCCCGGCTCTGCCACGAAATTTGAAAAGTGGTACGAGGGCTGGAACGGGGTCCACTCAGCCTCCGGAGGTCAAGTGAGTAGAGGTGGGTTCGATTTCCACCTCAGCCATCCTGGAAGTGGTCTTCCGTGGTTTTCCACTTCTCCTCCAGGCAAATGCCGGGATGGTGCCTAACTTAAGGCCACGGCCGCTTCCTTCCCCCTCCCTTTCACACTTCCCATCCCTCCACAAGGCCCTTGTTCAGCATAGCAGGTGAGGCCGCCTGGCGGAGGTACTGGTCATTCTCCCCAGTTGTATCCACGACCAAGAGTCTGAAGCTCCAGGACACTGCCCTTGAGGCGGTAGAGGTGGGATCTCTCGCTGAGTCCGAGGGAAAAGCCGACCCTGGAGGGTAAACAGATGATGGTGATGATGATTAACAAATACATCGCAACTGGGAAATATCCTGGTGGCATTGGTCACTTACAGTAGTGCGATGGTAAAGTTAAAACATAATTACTCAAAACAACAAAAACAAAACTACAAAGACTGAAGTACAACAAGCAATTCCATGGAAAGAATATATTACAAGAAATACTACTAGTTTAACATTCTAAATCTAGCATCATCATATACATTTTTTTTTGCTAGTTGCTTTACGTCGCACCGACACAGATAGGTCTTATGGCGACGATGGGATAGGAAAGGGTTTGGATTGGGAGGAAAGCGGCCGTGGCCTTAATTAAGGTACAGCATTTGCCTGGTGTGAAAATGGGAAACCACGAAAAACCATCTTCAGGGTTGCCGACAGTGCGGTTTGAACCCACTATCTCCCGAATACTGGATACTGGCCGCACTTAAGCGACCTTCATTTCAGAGGGCCCCGGTTTCAATTCCCAACCAAGGAACTGTATCTGGTTAATTACTCTAGCTCGGAGGCTGGGCGTTTTTGTTCGTCTTCATTTACACACAACACAACACAACACATCACGCCACAAACTATCACAGAAATACTCATTGGTGAAATCATCGCTCCTCGTGGAAAGGAATCCGGTCGTGAAAATGGACCAAAGCCTTACGAACTGTCGACCATGGGCAATTGAAAAAGACCGGGAATAAAACGTAGCATTGGTTCATCAACATGTTGAAAGGCATTGACCCGGAATTGTTGCATTTTAATTGTCTCAAATGCTGCCAATCTCAACCGGGTTCTAATGAAAAGACCACGACATCGACTCCGCCACTAATATCATTTTTTACTTTACGTCGCACCGACACAGACAGGTTTCATGGCGACGATGGGTTAAGAAAGGCCTAGGAGTGGAAATGAAGTGACCGTGGTCTTAATTAAGGTACAGCCCCAGTATTTTCCTGGTATGACAATGGGAAACTACAGAAAACCATCTTTAGGACTGCCAACAGAGTCATTCGAACCCACTATCTCCCAAATGCTACGTGATCCAACCCGCGCGACCACTTGCTCGGTCCGTCTATTACAGAAACTACAGTACAGTATTGTCTCCAATTGGAATGATAAAAATATATCCAGTTAAGTTTCTCAGTCAGCTTGTTTTACATAGCCTTTTTTGCAATAATATGTGTTCGATTTCGCGACAAAAGTACTTCAACCATCGCTTGAATTTCGCTGTAATCATTCTAAAATTATTCCTAAAATGTCTCGTTCATTCTGTTTTTGATTTAGTTATGTGAAAGAGAGATGTACATAAATACAATCGAACCTCGATATCTCGAACCTCCATTACTCGAATTTTCAGTATCTCGAAGTAATTTCAATTTCCCGGCCGTTTGTCCTAATCTTCACGTGTATTTATTTCTCTATTACTCGAAATTCGGTTACACGAATTTCTGGATTTCTCGAAGGATACATTTCCTCCCTTGAAGCAAAAAATATTCTGTAACTCTAATACTGTTCAACATTAACCGTGCAATACGGCATTTGTGGTTTGTGTGGAACCGTTAACAAGTAAAGAAGGGTTTACAGTGATGCTGAGAGCTAATATGACGGGAGCCGAAAAAATAAAACTTTTAATGACCGGAATATCGGCGAAGCCTCGTCGTTTCTCGGGGGTGAATTATTTACCGGCCACGTACGAAAGCAACCTCAGAAGTTGCGGATTACAAACTCCCATCTCGGCTGCGTGGTATTGACGAGAAGGTTAATAAGTTAGTAACAAACAGAAGAGACTAAGGGATTTTTTTGCAAAGGTGTTAACCGAGATATGTTTCTTCTTTCTGATATACTGTATCCTGTCTTCTAAAAGTGTGTATCTTGTCTTCTAAAAACTTACTATAATCTTCTTCTTCTTCTTTATCTGTTTACCCTCCAGGGTCGGTTTTTCCCCCGGACTCAGCGAGGGATCCCACCTCTACCGCCTGGAGCTTCAGATTCTGGGTCAGGGATACAACTGGGGAGGATGACCAATACCAGGCGGCCTCACCTGCTATGCGGGGGGGATGATAAGACTGGAAGGGAAAGACAAGGAAGAGGGAAGGATGCGGCCCTGGTCTTAAGTTAGGTACCATCGCGGAATTTGCCTGGAGAAGAAGTGGAAAACCACGGAAAACCACTTCCAGGATGGCTGAGGTGTGAATCGAACCCACCTCTACTCAGTTGACCTCGCGAGGCTGAGTGGACCCCGCTCCAGCCTTCGTACCACTTTTCAAATTTCGTGGCAGAGCCGGGAATTGAACCCGGGCTTCCGGGGGTGGCAGCTAATTACACTAACCCCTCGTTATTTTCCATGAATTTCGCTGGAGTTTTGCTTATCGCAAAATAAGTAAATTTCTCTTTAAACTGGCCTTATCTCTTTAATTCGTTGTAATTCGCGAAAACTAAATAACTATTTTCTTAACCAGAATCAGATGATTCATTAAGATATTTCAGAATCGCTTGAAATTATTAATATCGCGTTTATCGTTAATGCGATAAAATCGCGCCTCTACACATAGCTTTGATATCCGATGTCCCTCCAAAATGTGTCTACGAACTGCAGCTGACATGTATTCTGATATCAATTGGGGAAAAAAATTGGCATCGGTTGGTTACAGTGAAATTCAAACTCTTCAAGGATGTGTTTGGGCAACGTACATTTTAGCACGGCCACTGTAAATATTCCCTTTAGCGACACTGTAATGAAGTGTTTACTCTTGAGGAGACAGACCCGGCCGGCACCGCAGCCCCTCGGGCTCCTTAGGAAAGCGAAGCCGTAGTGAGTCAAATGTGACAATAAATTGTCAACAGCCCAGTGGCTCATTCCGGAATCCCAGAAATGTGTTAGCATTCTAATGATGCTTGATGATATATATGAGGAAGACTTTGTAAACCAATTATCAGGCTAGTGATTATGTTAATCGCTGTCCACGAAACGTAAGTACTGGCACGACGTTAGCTGATTCAAATACAACTCGTTCATCGAGCTATGATACTACTTCGAGATTACAGATGATACCTGTACGCGCATCTCGAGAAAATGGCTGAAGAAAATTTAATGAAAATCTGTCTATAATGTCGAGAAATGGGGCACTACAATCGAGTGTAGAGATGGCAAACCTATACCAACTAGCGTGTCACTTTAGGTCTTGTTTACTACATTTAAGTGTCTAGCGTGCCATCGGTTATTTTCCTTTAAAATCATCATTACTCATCATATGACTTCATTTAATAATTATATTGCATTACAAAGAAATCTATTCGACTGCAGGTTTCGTGATTTTATTTTGTAAACAGCACTGAATTGGCCGCCTGGGCGAGGTACTGGTCATACTCCCCAGTTGTATCCCCCGACCAAGAGTCTGCAGCTCCAGGACACTGCCCTTGAGGCGGTAGAGGTGGGATCCCTCGCTAAGTCCGAGGGAAAAACCGAACCTGGAGGGTAAACAGATGATGATGATGATGATGATGATGATGATGATGATGATGATGAAACAGCACTGAAAATTACACTTTTAAAACAGGTATTTTTAAAAAAATGACGTATATTCTTGCTTTAACCTAATAAAAATCCACAGCCTGTGTCCAAGTCATTTGACCGGGTCTGGAATGGAATGAAGGAAGCTCCCATCTAGCGGCGATGAGGGGAATTGTGCCGGCTGCCGAAGCTTGTCGCACTCCTCTGGGGTAATGATTAATAACTGACAAATGAAATAAAATGAGATGTCCGACTCATTGGCTGAATGGTCAGCGTTGAAGCCTTCGGTTCAGAGGGTCCCGGGTTCGATTCCCGGCCCGGTCGGGGATTTTAATCTTCTCGGATTACCTCTTTTGGCCCGAGGACTGGTGTTTGTGTTCGTCCCAACACTTTCCTCTTCAAATTCACACAACATACTATACTACCAATCACCACATCTCTCCATAAAACGTTGGCGTCAGGAAGGGCATCCGGCCGTAAAACAGGGCCAAATAAACAAACAAACAAACAAACAAACAAACAAACAAACAAACACACACATATATATATAAATTATGTGTGACACAGTTCGCACCCGCGATCCCATAGGTGTGAGAAAAGCGGTAGAAAAAAGAATAAGAAACGAAATGATATGATATTGGAGAGTGTTGCTGGAATGAAAGATGACAGGGAAAACCGGAGTACCTGGAGAAAAACGTGTCCCGCCTGCGCTTTATCCAGCACAAATCTCACATGGAGTGACCGGGATTAGAACCACGGAACCCAGCGGTGAGAGGCCGGCGCACTGCCGCCTGAGCCACGGAGGCTTTGCTGGAACCTAATAACATTTGTAATTGGTTTAACCTAATATAATTTGTAATAAATATGGCCATAGAATTAATTGAGACATACTTTTTATTACTGCGTAATATTAACATACGCTATGTCGCTAGATTTTCGACCTATTTACTACATGGTAAAACCATTCAAATATGTTAGTATGTTGTCTGACGTGCCACAAGGATCTTGTTCGCATGTCACCTAATGGCACGCGTGTCACAGCTTTGCCATCCCTGATCTAGGCTATAAATAATTTATCAATTTTATTCACGCTGACTTAAATGGTAGTTTAGGGGAAGGCCTAAAATGTAATTCTCAAATATCTATGTTATTAGTGGTCCTGTCGATAAAAACTATACCGGGCGAGTTGGCCGTGCGGTTAGGGGCGAGCTGCTGTGAGCTCGCATCCGGGAGATAATGGGTTCGAATCCCACTGTCGGCAGCCCTGAAGATGGTTGTCCGTGGTTTCCCAGTTTCACACCAGGCCAATACTGGGGCTGTACCTTAATTAAGGCCACGGCCGCTTCCTTCCTATTCCTAGGCCTTTCCTGTCCCATCGTCACCATAAGAACTATTTGGCGACGTAATTTCTACACACCCCTTATCCAACTCGTAAATCCCTCACTCCAGCTTTAACCCACCTGAATCTCTTAGTCATAGGAAAGGCGTTACCTTCTAAATAAATAACCTATTATGAAGACAATATTCATCATCATCATCATCATCTGTTTACCCTCCAGGTTCGGTTTTTCCCCCGGACTCAGCGAGGGATCCCACCTCTACCGCCTCAAGGACAGTGTCCTGGAGCTTCAGACTCTTGGTCTAGGGATACAACTGGGGAGAATGACCAGTACCTCGCCCAGGCGGCCTCACCTGCTATGCTGAACAGGGGCCTTGTGGAGGGATGGGAAGATTGGAAGGGATAGACAAGGAAGAGGGAAGGAAGCGGCCGTGGCCTTAAGTTAGGTACCATCCCGGCATTCGCCTGGAGGAGAAGTGGAAAACCACGGAAAACCACTTCCAGGATGGCTGAGGTGGGAATCGAACCCACCTCTACTCAGTTGACCTCCCGAGGCTGAGTGGACCCCGTTCCAGCCCTCGTACCACTTTTCAAAATTTCGTGGCAGAGCCGGGAATCGAACCCGGGCCTCCGGGGGTGGCAGCTAATCACACTAACCACTACACCACAGAGGCGGACTGAAGACAATATTACGAACACAATGTGGCTCTACGCTACGCCTCTGCATTCGGGAGACGGAGAGAGGCTGTTCCCCACTGTCGGCTGTCCTCAGAATGTTTTTCCATGGTTTTCTATTCTCCTGCATGTAGGCCAATGCCGGTACAGTTCCTAGTATAGGACACGGCCCTCTCATCTTCTCCGCATATCTCCTTTTCCGATAGAAATCTCCTGGCCTGAGAGACGGCATCACCCTCTAGGAGACCCGCCTCCGTCTTCAGGGGAGGAATGAAAACATTTTAGCAGCAATAGTAATATCAATCTATTATGAAGACAAATAAGTTGAGAAAAATAAACAGACATGACCCAAATCACACAAATGTGCAGGTCGTAAATTTCCTGTGTGGAGGAATACAGAATTCATATTTCCGTAAATGATGTACGCAGCAGTCTGAAAGCAGTAGAGGTCGATATCTCGTTTCTAAACTTCTCGACTTTCTGAAGGTGAAATCGAACCTACATCTTTCGGAATAAACCCAACACGAGCACACATCTTAGGCATCCCTCACATGTGAAGGAAGGTAGGTTACACTTCAAGAGTATTATACAAAATATCGTACGTTTCCTTAACGAAATATCATGACAGGACGAGCAGAGTGTTGTTCATAAAGTTTAATAAATACGTATTACGTGTTCAAAGTACAGTACGTCTGCACTCGGCCTTTCCAGGAACTACTGCTACTCCTCTTGTCTTCAGGTACACTAAAGCTCATTCCACGTTAAGAAAAAAGTATACAGTAGCACTTATGGAGCTACAAGGAGTGAACACACCCCCCTCTGAGACACCCATAATTCCTCGTGATTAAGGGATATTAAACTGTACTTTGTTATGGATTATGAAAGATAAATAAAAAGGATGAGTCAATTTCGTTCCTGAGTTATTAAAATAACTACAAAACATTTTCTTTTTCATAAATACATTTCTAGGGAGGATGCACAATGGCAGGAACAGCCATCGCTTCGTTGCTTTCCTTCATTTTCCTTCTTCTGTGCTGCTCTAGTACAAGCCTCGTGTAGGCCCTCACTCTGTGAACTGCCGGCAGCTCACTTCTGTAGTGAAGCCGTCAACAGTATTTATTTGTTGCGTGTGTGTTTTTACGCTTTAAATCAGTGCGTAATTGTCTTGTGATGAGTGAGAGTTATGCAACAAGCCTACGTGTGTGATTTCTTTCTTTAACAGTAATACTGTGATCTTTGTATAGTCATCTACAGTATTTATTTGTTGCGTCTGTTTTCTAGCCTTTGTTGCCGGGAGAAATTAATTAAATGCATCCCTCACCCCTCGAACCCATACAAATTGTCTATTTTCTCCCCCAATTTGCCTTAAACTTCAGTGCTGAAGTTTTACACATGTACAAACAAAAAATAGCCCCTGTAACCCCACCCACCGGTCCCTTAAGTTCATAAAAATAATTCGTAGCTTAGTTTATTCACCTTTTTGTCTTGAACATAAGTACTGAATTTCACAAATGTATGTGCCGCCGTTTTCCCATGATGGTGTTGAGCAGAACCGTTCGATATGGCAACCCTGTTGTCATAAGAGCAGTATGGATTCTGAACATGGAATGAGCTACAGCGCTAGATCTGTGACTGCTCATTTCGTCAATTACTCAGTCCTTTGTGAAGCAGTGATTCCTTTCACTCTAACGTTCTTTTGATTCGAAAGTCGCTAGCCCTGAATATTCCATTCTGAATTCGTCCTATCGTTTTTTCGTTTGAAGCACTCATAAATTATTCCCTAAAATTCATGCTGTCCCTTGGCAATCCAAGACTCACGTGATTACTGTATTCGATCCGCTGAAGTACCAACACTCGGCCCGCTGTCATTTACAAACTGATTTTTTTCTTTTTTTAACGTGGATACATTTTTGGGCTACGGGTCTACCAGGAATTAGAGCAATCGACACCGTTGTAACCATAGCAACCAGTGTTCGTCTATATATACTAGGTCAGTAGCGTCATATTTTCACTGTGCACTTTCTTCCTATAACTACGAGCTTGAGAAAATCTCGTATCAAGTGAACCCGTGTTGGGGTAGAATGAAAATCCTTGAACTAGCCGGAAAACAAATCGTGGGCCTTGGAATAAGAGATAAGCACCCTACCTCTAGTCGGCATCTGTGGTGTAATGGTTGGTGCGATTAGCTGCCACCCCTTGGAGGCCCGGGTTCGATTCCCGGCTCTACCACGAAATTGGAAAAGTGGTACGAGGGCTCGAGGGCTGGAACGGGGTCCAGTCAGCCTCGGGAGGTCAGCTGAGTAGAGTAGGGAAGGCGGTTCGATTCCCACCTCAGCCATTCTCGAAGGATTTTTCCGTGGTTTCCCATTTCTCCTTCAGTCAAATATCCGGATGGTACTTAACTTAAGGCACGGCTACATCTCTCCCTCTTCCTTGTCTATCCCTTCCAATTCTCTCATTCGTCACAAGACCTCTGGTCAACATAGCAGGTGAGGCCGCCTGGGCGAGGTACAGGTCCTGCTGCCCAGTTCCACCCCCCCCCCCCCCCCACCCTCCCGATCCAAAGTCTCACGGTCCATGACACTACCCTTGAGGCGGTAGATGTGGGATCTCTCGCTGAGTCCGAGGGAAAAACAACCCTGGAGGGTAAACGGATTAAGAAAGAAAGAAATTAGATTAGTAATATATTTACAGTCCGCCTCTGTGGTGTAGTGGTTAGTGTGAATAGCTGCCATCCCCGGAGGCCCTGGTTCGATTCCCGGCTCTGCCACGAAATTTGTAAAGTGGTACGAGGGCTGGAACGGAGTCTACTCAGCCTCGGGAGGTCAACTGAGTAGAGGTGGGTTCGATCCTTACCTCAGCCATCCTCGAAGTGGTTTTCCGTGGTTTCTCACTTCTCCTCCAGGCAAATGCCGGGATGAACCCTAAGTTAAGGCCACGGCCGCTTCCTTCCCTCTTCCTTGCCTATCCTTTTCAATCTTCCCATCCCCCACCAAGGCCCCCGTTCAGCATAGCAGGTGAGGCCGCTCCCCAGTTCTATCCCCCGAACCAAAGTCTCACGCTCCAGGCCACTGCCCTTGAGGCGGTAGAGGTGGGATCCATCACTGAGTCCCAGGAGGGTAAGCAGATTAAGAAGAAGAAGAATATATTTACAAGTTCTAGAATGTCTTTCGTTTTCTCACAGTTCATAAGCCTGGCCATTCTTTTCTTAGATACAGTCATTTTTCTTTCGATTTAAAGCAAAGCAAAGTCACCTCCGTACAGGCCATGAAGGCCCTTGGAGGAGTGGAAGGTAAAGGCTTCCACCATTGTTAACCTCAGCATGTGGTGGGGTAGAGTGGTTACGCCCGGCCGCCTTTGCCCCTAGGAATGAACACGGTACTCATTTTTGGTGTAGGCTGAGTGAACCTCAGGGCCATATGCACCTCCGGAAGTGGAAATCTCGTTTCTTAAATTTTACAACTTCCTGACGGGGATTCGAACCCACGTCCTTCCGGGCGATCCGAGCACCGCCTCGGCCAGGCAGCCCGTTTTCGATTTATGAGAACTCTTTATATTTCCATTATGGATGGATTCAAAGGATACATTATATGTACACCCCTGCATGTCGTAAGAGGCTGCTAAGAGGGGAATCTGTACTCACTCTCTCGTCATCTAATCCCAAAACATAATCAGGATTACTAGAGCGGCCCGTGCCGCTTCGCAGCATTCGTTATAAATAGGTCAGATAACTCGTCTTGATATGCCTGTCGTTGTCATATTGTTTTGTCTGGCTTTGTCAATGGTTTTATGAAACTTTAATAAGAAGCGCATTATGGTATGGCGCAGTTCGTAGTCAGAATTCATCCATTCTGACGCCATCATGCCGTCTGTATGGTCAAACTCCATCCATATATGCGCTTTTTTCTTCCTGCACCTCTTGTTGTAAAGTTTGGTATTGTTTCGTAGAAGGCAATGGTATTTTAAATTTATATATAGAACAGAGCCTTCGTAGCTTGGACGGCAGCGCGCCGGCCTCTAACAGCTGGGTAGCGTGGTTCAAATCCCGGTCAGTCCAAGTGAGATTTGTGCTGGACACAGCAGAGGCTGGGCATGTTTTTCTCCGGGCTTTCCGGTTTTCCCTGTCGTATTCCATTCCAGCAACACTCTCCAATATCGTTTCATTTCATCTGTCATTCATTAATCATTGCCCTAGAGGAGTACGACAGGTTTCGGCAGCCGGCACAATTCCTGTCCTCGCCGCTAGATGGGGACCTCATTCATTCCATTCCTGACCCGGCCAAATGACTGGAAACAGGCTGTGGATTTTCATTTTCATATATAGAACGATTGTCTTGTGAGCTCATAGGTTAGTCTCGAAAGAGCGTTTTTGCCAGCCAGAGAACTTTTTTTAAGATACACGGCCTCATTCTTTCAAATGTAGCTAGGTTATCCTTCGATACATGTTCCCAGATAATGTCTTTTTTTTTTTTTTTTTTTTTTTGCTATTTGCTTTACGTCACAACGACACAGATAGGTCTTAGGGCAACTATGGAACAGGAAAGGTCTAGGTGTGGGAAGGAAGCGGCCGTGGCCTTAATTAAGGTACAGCCCCAGCATTTGCCTGGTGTGAAAATGGGAAACCACGTAAAACCATCTTCAAGACTGCTGACAGTGCGGTTCGAACCCACTATCTCCGGGATGCAAGCTCACAGCTGCGCGACGCTAACCACACGGCCAACTCGCCCGGTAGATAATGTCTAAGGCGTATGTCATGATGGGGTCTGTTTGTACGTAGAGTTTTTCTCCTAGCAACATGTAAGTTATTAGGAACGCTCTGCCATCTGATGTACATATTTGGAAGCTGGGAAAGGTTAGAGCATCAAAGAGTTTCTAACAGGGAATAGTATTCCTCTGTGATCAGAGGAAGTGTATACTCTCTGGCTTGACAGGAAGTAGTCAAACATGGCTGCATGCAATTACATAAGGATGAAAATCACATATTATCAGAATAATAATGAAAGTGATAGTCGCTTAGCAACCTGTTGTGTACACGATATATCGTGGATTAGAGTAAGGTGGTGGTGGTGATTATTGTTTTAAGAGTAAGTGCAACTAGGCAACCATCCTCTATACAGGGTGAAGCGAAATTCGCGTACTCGGGCGTCGCAGCGCGACTCCTCACATGCTAGCAATAAAAAAATGTCTCTCACAAAACGTCCTGCGAGTATATCCGGCAGAAAAAGGACGTTGAAGAGTGGCAATCTGGCAACACTGTAACCACATGTAGGGTAACTACCTCTGTCAGCACATATCAGTCGTGTTGTACAGTTGGTGCAGTGGTATGGTACCTGGCATCTTAGTCGTCAACAGAGATTGCAGCGGGTCGTCTAGAAATTATTTACACTTACATACTACGATCCTAGAAATGGACGAACAGTTGTTTTCATTGGTCAGGTTTGAAAGACGCCCTTTCCACGTCGTGGGCGTGAATTTAATCTCTGTGGACGATTAAGATACCACCTGGACTACATTTACGGAATAAAAAACATACGCCTCAACCCAGCATCGACCCCTCGACCCCATGCATGCTAACCCAAACCCTATCAATTGCTCCAATTGTACAGCACGACTGATATGTGCTGACATATGTAGTTACCCTACATGTGGTTACAGTGTTGTCAGATTGTCATTCTTCAACGTCCTTTTTCTACCGGATATACTCGCAGGACGAAGTTTTGTGAGAGACATTTTTTTATTGCTGGCATGTGAGGAGTCGCACTGCGACGCCCGAGTGCGCGAATTTCGCTTCATCTGTATAACACTAATCAGTATGAAATAAAAGAAGGGATCCGACACTTCGACAAATGAAGGCATCGGCCAAAGAAAGACAATGGTCACGAAGGGCGTGAAAATGAAAGACTCCCTAGGCCTCGCAAACCTAATAGCGTCGGGGTCGAGAAATAACAAGAGTTGACCAAGGGAGGTCAGATAGGATAGATGAAAGTGAGGAGCCCCACCCACAGGGGGCGGTTAGGGTAAGCCTTGGCCTGTAATTATTGGAGTGATCATCTAATGATTTGATTTTATGATTACTCAAAGTTGGCTGCACTCAGAGATAAATGTCTCATGATTCGCCGACAGGTAATTCTGGACAGAATAAAACAAAACTGAAGTAAATCGGTCCAGTAGAACGGAGGGACGGATTTGCCAAAACTGTTTTTAGTAAACTCTTTTTATGTATAGATATGGTTATCCGTGTAACGGAGAAAATGTACGATCGAACGCGTGGAGTATTGGATACAGAGGAAATTCCATACAAAGAGGAAAAATTAATGAGGTTGTAGTGTGATCCCAAGTGGTCAGTTCGCTAGTAAAAAAATGTTAGAAGTAATTATTAGTATGAATAGAATTAGTATCAGTTGTTGCAGTATACAGAGCGGTCGGGAACAACATGAACCGGCTATGGGGGCGTTAAAGGGCTAGTCATACTAATGAATACAGTAACCTGAAAAAAAAATCGATATTTCGCGCCTTTCTCATTTTATCAGATGACTGGGTGAGATGGCCGTGCGCGTAGAGGCGCACGGCTGTGAGCTTGCATCCGGGAGATAGTGGGTTCGAATCCCACTGTCGGCAGCCCCGAGGATGGTTTCCCGTGATTTCCCATTTTCACACCAGGCAAATGTTCGGGCTACACCTTAATCAGGGCCAAGGTCGATTCCTTCCAACTCCTAGGCCTTTCCTATCCCATCGTCGACATAAGACCTATCTGGGTCGGTGCGACGTAAAGCCCGTAGCAATAAATATATATATATATCAGTTTCTGAAGATAGCCAATCGCATCGCTTCGCGGGCGAATTTAAAATGTCCTTGCGAGACGGTGTTGCTAAATCTGCACGTGACTTGAGAGTACCAATTGAAGAAAGAAACTTCAGCAGGGGAGGGATTTGAATATGGACTTCCAAACTGACAGGATCGCGCCATAGCAAGTGCGCTACTGTAACAACACCGGTTAAAAGCGAAGGTAGGTTTGTGTTTGATGCTGATTTCTCGTCATGGCTCTCAAGCTGGTGTTAAGCCACGTGGCAGATTTTGCAGCACTTCCGCGCAAAGCCCATTTGAATTCGCCTGCAAAATGATCTTATATGCTAACTTCAGTAGCTGAAAAATTATAATGGCGCGAGATATCAAACTATTCTTTTCAAAATTTTCTTTTTTGCTAGTCGCACCGACACAGTTAGGTCTTGTGGCGACGATGGGATAGGAAAGGCCTAGGAGTTGGAAGGAAGCGACCGTGGCTTAATTGAGGTACAGCCTAGTGTGAAAATGGGAAACCGCGGAAAACCATTTTCAGGGCTGTCGACAGAGGGATTCGAACCCACTATCTCCCGGTTGCAAGCTCACAGCCGCGCGCCTCTAACCGCACGGACAACTCGCCAGGTAAAATATTTATTAGTATGACCAGCCCTATGATATTCATATACACGATTCACGTTGTTTCCGACCACCTTGTATATATATTGCAAATTTTCTTTACGTCGCACTGACACAGATAGTTCTTATGGCGACGATGGGATAGGAAAGGGCTGGGAGTGGGAAGGAAGAGGCCTCCGTCTTAATTAAGGTACAGCTCCAGTATTCGCCTGATGTAAAAATTAGAAACCACTGAAAAGCATCCTCAGGGTTGCCCACTATGTCCTGAATGGAAGCTCACAGCCGCGCGTCCGTAACCGCACGGCCAGCTCGTTCGGTAAATATTATTTTGATAATCGATCTCAAAATGCGTCATATTTCCAGTTTTGCCTTAATATTTCGGATAGGCGAGTCTCGCCCAATCGGATATGTCTGATGAATCTTTTTCTTAAATTAAAACCCAGATCCTTAGATATCCATTCTAGATGTTAATGGGCCTTTTATGAGTGATTAAAACTACGCAACTCGCTTCAAGACATTCATTAGCAAGTTAATCTGAAATGCAAATTCCGCGACCAGACCGATAGTAGTTAAAAAAGTTAAAGTAAATTGGTGTCCTCACATTTGTTGAGTTGGTACTGTTCTTTACAGGCAGCAAACCCAGAAGGGAGGTGAGTTAGGTCTACGTGTAGTAATCTTTAAACCATATATCAGCCTCCACTCCCCTGCCAAAATGAAATCGTTTAATCGGACCAGGATCAGTGGCTGTTCTGAAAACCCTTAGTGGGCTGAATGGTTTAGACGGGCGCTAACATTCTGAACCCAAGTTGTGTTTGATTCTGGCTCAGTTCGGTGGTATTTAAAGGTAGGCCTACCTACTCAAATACACCAGCCTAATATCGCTAGATCTACTGGCTCCCAAGAGAACTCCTGCGAGACAAAATTCTGGCATCTCGGGGTATACGAAAAGAAGTTAAACGGGCGTAAAACTACACAGTTCAAAAAAATAGGGGAACATATTTTTGAACGTATGCCATGCTCCACAAAACAATACCTCACACTCAGGTATATTACCAACTAAACTTTTATTCTTTACCGTTGAAGTATGCGAAAGAGCATCGATGAATTCACATTCATTTTCAGAACACAAACGGAAATGTCCAAGTAGGGGC
The DNA here is from genome assembly GCF_040414725.1 of Anabrus simplex. Lineage (NCBI taxonomy): Eukaryota > Metazoa > Arthropoda > Insecta > Orthoptera > Tettigoniidae > Anabrus > Anabrus simplex. The sequence goes on along the minus strand of NC_090267.1, from coordinate 417,954,199 downwards.
GTAAACAAAGTGATAACAGTCCTCCAGGGTGGATTTTTATCACAGTTGGAGAGCTTCAGTATGCTGCATGTCCTCCACGAGTATTTATCGCAGCTTGGCACCTACGTGGCATGCTCCGAATAAGTCGACGGAGGTCACGTTGCGGTATCAGGTCCCACTCTTCAATGAGAGCCTGTCCGAGGTCTTGGAGAATCTGTGGTGGAACAAGCCGCCCACGAACCTTTCTGTCAAGCCTATCCCACGCATGTTCGATGAGATTAAGGTCGGGACTCACTTCTGGCCATTCCATCTCTTCATTGTCCAGTTCTCGCAAGACAACTCTCGTGATGCGCGCTACATGAGCCCTGGCATTGTCGTGCATGAGTACGAATTCAAGACCAACACTGTATGCAGCAACCAACACATGCTGTAGCAGTATCTCCTCCATGTACCCCGCAGCGGTCAGATCACCATGGACGACGACAAGATTCGTACGGCCATGAATACTGATGCCACCCCACATCATCACAGAACGTTGTCCGAATCGATCGCCTTCCTGGACAACATTTGGCACGCACTGCTCACCACGGCGTCTCCATACACGTTGACGTCCATCACGCTGTGTCGGTAGAAATATGGATTCGTCTCTGAACAACACAGTTCTCCATTGGCAAAGTTGTCAGTTAACGTGGGTACGGGCAAACAGAAGGCGAGCTGCGCGATTTTGCTGAGTTAAACGGAGCACTCGAACAGGACGTCTGGGTCGTAAGGACACTTCTCTTAACCTATTCCTTACTGTCTGGTCGTCCGACTCGTTGGCTGCATGTTCAGCGTACCGGCCTTCTGTTCAGGGGGTCCCGGGTTCGATTCCAGGCCGGGTCGGGGATTTTAACCTTCATTGGTTAATTCCAATGGGCCGGGGGCTGGGTGTTTGTGCTGTCCCCAACATTCCTGCAACTCACACACCACACATAATACTATCCTCAATCACAATAACACGCAGTTACCTACCCATGGCAGATGCCGCCCACCTTCTCGGAGGGTCTGCCTTTCAAGGGTTGCACTCGGCTAAAAATAGCCACACGATAAAAAAAAAAGAAAAACTGTCTGGTCAGACACCGTGACTCCAGTGACCCTCCTGAGGTCTTGCTGCAGTTCTCTGGCAGTTGTTGAACTAAGCCGCAACGCACAGATGGTCAGATATCGGTCGCCCTGTAGGGGTGTCATGCGTTCACGACCTTGTCCAACCCTCCTTGTGTACACTGGCCTGTCTCATTGTAGCGATTCCATAACCGACGGAGAGACATTGAGATCCACAGCAACACGACGAAAAGTCCATCCTTCCTGGATCAAAGTGACGGCCCTTGCGACTTGAACCTCGTTAAGATGTCTCATGGGATGTGCTAGTGGACGTTACAACCTGCTCAAATGACCGCAGTAGTCTGTGTACCTCACAAAGACACACGGACGCACCGCCATTCATTTTGTTTTGAGGAGTCACCTGGCAGTTTAATGCATGGCTACATCTACAGATGGAGTATAACCTCGGTTTGAGTAGCTAAGGTCTCAAGGTATGCTGTACGACCATTGGAACCCCATCTACCAAATTAACGTTCACGTACCAGACGTTAAAAAACATGTTCCCCTATTTTTTGAACTGTGTATTATTATTCTACTTAGTAACTTAGAAGGGAATTAATTTAACCGAATCATGAATTTGACGTGAAATAGACCAGCGTACCTACCATATCGTCGTTGAGCCTCGAAATAGCGCTAGGTGACAATGTTGGGAGAAATACCGAAGCTCAACATATGCACCGCTTTTTAAGTCACTTTTCAAAGATATTTTATTATTTCTCTCATTATTTCCTCGTTATCCATTCATTTTGTTGTCGTGAGAAATACTTTTTTTTTACAATTTGTTTTACGTCACACCGACAGAGATAGCTGTTATGGTGACGATGGGATAGGAAAGGGCTAGGAGTGGGAAGGAAGCGGTCGTGGCCTTAATTAAGATACAGGCCCAACATTTGACCGGTGTGAAAATGGGAAACCACGGAAAACCATCTTCATTGCATCCGGGAGATAGTAGGTTCGAATCCCACTATCGGCAGCCCTGAAAATGGTTTTCCGTGGTTTCCCATTTTCACACCAGGCAAATGCTGATGCTGTACCTTAATTAAGGCCACGGCCGCTTCCTTCCAACTCCTAGGCCTTTCCTATCCCATCGTCGCCATAAGACCTATCTGTGTCGGTGCGACGTAAAGCCCCTAGCAAAAAAAACATCTTCAGGGCTGCCGACAGAGGGATTCGAACCCACTATCTTCCGGATGCAAGCTCCCAGCTGCGCGCCCCTAACAGCACGGCCAACTCGCCCGGTGGGAGAAATACTGACCTACAGCTCATGTATCACGTTTTTTAACTGATGCTTTCTTATTTTTCTCAATATGTCCTTGTTTTCCTTTCATTTTCTATTTAAAGACGACACACACACTCAGTCCCCGATGCAGTGGAAATAACCAATTACGGTTAAAATCCCCGACCCGGCTGGGAATCGACCTGGGGTCCCTTGAACTAATGGCCAGCACGCTAACAATTTAGCCGTGGAGCTCGAGACTTAGAACGAAAATTCATTGATACAGTTCATGCAGTTCTGAACCTTTCTGATCAGAGTCCAAGCCAACTCCTGCTGATCAGTGCCTGCCTGCCTGCCTGCCTGCCTGCTCTCTGTAATGTCCACCAAACATTCTGGCGTGTGAAAAGAAACGTAAAGTATTCCGACACCTGATTGGTGACTCAATCAAATTACTCATTTCCTTTGTTGATTATTCGGGCTGTCTGCAGATTAATCGGGCTTTGTTAATATCTGCATTATTCATGTCGTATGCAATTGCTTGTGCACGTGGAACATAATAGTCACTACATTATTTCCTCATGGTCTTTCGAACTGAAACAGAATACCTGCTAGTGATGTTATTTATTTATTTATTTATTTATTTATTTATTTATTTATTTATTTATTTATTTATTTATTTATTTATCTGCTTACCCTCCAGAATTGGTTTTTCCCTTGGACTCAGCGAAGGATCCCACCTATACCGCCTCAAGGGCAGTGTACTGTAGCGTTAGACATTGGGTCGGGGAATACAACTGGGCAGAATGAGCAGTACCTCACCCAGGCGGCCTCACCTGCTATTCTGAATAGGGGCCTTGGTGGGAAGGAATGGACAAGGATGGGGGAAGGAAGCGGCCATGGCCTTAAGTATCATCTCGGCCTTTGCCTGGAGGGGAAGTGGGAAGCCACGGAAAACCACTTTCAGGATGGCTGAGGTGGGAATCGAACCCACCTCTACTCAGTTGACCTCCCGAGGCTGAGGGGACCCCGTTCCAGCAAGGGCGCTCATGTCCGGGGGCAAGGGGGGACGCGGCCACCCCCATCCCTAGCTCACAGGGAAAGGAAAAAAATCTAATGTCATTGTGTTTTTCTTTAAAGAAAATTATTTAAAATTCGGTATTACGTAGAAGTGGTAGGGGATACCGTGGGTGGTATTCTACTGTGGAATACAAGTCGCCATTCATCTTCCAAAATATTAAAAGTACTACATACCCCCAGGTTTAGCCCCCCCCCCGGTACAAACTATCCTATGGGCGCCCATGCGTTCCAGCCCTCGTACCACGTTTCAAATTTTGTGACAAAGCCGGGAATCGAACCCAGACTTCAGGGTGTGGCAGCTAATCACACTAACCACTACATCACAGAGGTGGACGTAGATCCCATTTACGAAATAAAACACACCATATGAAAGGACAGTTCATTTACTTTTATATTTGTTACTAAGAATATCGCCGGCTGCGTGGTGTGGGGGTAACGTGCCTCCCACTTATCCGGAGGCCGCGGGTTCAATTTCCAGCCAGGTCAGGGATTTTTACCTAGATCTGGGGCTGGCTCGAGGTCCACTCAGCGTACGTGATTACAATTCAGAAGCTGTCTGACGTTGAGATAGCGGCCCCGATCTAGAAAGCCAAGAACAGCGGCTGAGAGTATTCGTCGGGCTGGCCACACGCCAGCTCGTAGTCTGCAGGCCTTCGGGTTGAGCAGCGGTCGCTTGGTAGGCCATGGCCCTTCGGGGCTGTTGAGCCATGAGGTTTGGTTTTACTGACCCAATCGCCATTCCGCAAAAATGCCAATATTATTAGAGGGTTCTTTATAACACAGCTGTTGTTGAATTTGTTGCTAAAAATTGATTCTATGACAGTATATAAAGTAGCGGTACCGACCGAGATGGCCGTGTGGTTTTTTTTTGTTTTTTTGTTTTTTTTTGTTTTTGCTAGTTGCTTTACGTCGCACCGACACAGATAGGTCTTATGGCGACGATGGGACAGGGAAGGGCTAGGAGTGGGAAGGAAGCGGCCGTGGCCTTAATGAAGGTACAGCCCCAGCATTTGCCTTCTGTGAAAATGGAAAACCACGGAAAACCATTTTCAGGGCTGCCGACAGTGGGGTTCGAACCTACTATCTCCCGAATACGGTCGTGTGTTTAGGGCCATGCAGCTGTGAGCTTGCATCTGGGAGTTAGTGGGTTCGAATTCCACTGTCGGTAGTCCTGAAGATGGTTTCCCGTGGATTCTCTTTTTTACACCAGGCAAAAGAATGGGCTGTGCCTTAATTAAGGCCACCGCTACTTCCTTCTCACTCCTGCA